>NC_092505.1:69671625-70287875 GCF_047511675.1 Marmota flaviventris | reverse complement strand
TGAATTGCGTCAGAAGTCACCATTGTTTCAGTTTGCTGAGGTAATATGCTGCAGTTTATACTTAATTAATAAGGAAATTGTAAATAAGTTTCAACTTGTACAGATGACAGTGAATCGAATTAATGAAGTCAGTTAACCATAAATGGGAAAATTGAACCAAATCTGCTAAAAGATATTTGGAACTCCAGAGCTCTTAGTTAAGGAATAATTATGAGTTTTATATAAGTTTTCTTTTTTAAAGTCACAACTAAGTATTATTACACTTAAACCTTATTACTAAATTGTATTCATGGATTTTAAACTTATGAATATAATTAGTAATTAAACGTAAGTCGCTGATTTGATAAATTGGAAGGCTGAATCAACTCATGGCTTTTGCCTAATCCCTCCCAAACCTGCCCCCAACGCTGTCTTAAGTCTTAAGTTTCTCTTACTTGAAACTGTAGCACAAGGTTGGTAGTTTTCAGCGTGTTATTTTATGAGTTGGGCCTGTTCTCTTAAAATGCCTTTTGACACTAGTTCAAAGAGATGATGTTAAAAAATACATTATCCTTGATAGCAAGCTTATAGGTTAAAAATGCTTCCTAAAATATCTTTATTTAGCCTAGAACCCTATATCAGTTCCAATTGATCCCCCTACCCCAAACTTTAAACCACCTGATCTTCCCTTGATCATTTGAATTGTCGTTCCTTAGACATTCTCTATCTCATCCTTCCTGGCATTTGCCCATCCTGCCATAGTTTTATACATGGAGAACATATTGTAGTTCAAAAAAGTATTTTTGACACTGTCACAGCAGGCTGAGTATTCCTGAATGCCTTCCTGGTATCACTAGAATGTTAGACATATTTGCTGCAAAGACTCCTTATCTGTCACTTTTCTGCCTCTGTGAGCTCTTCCATGAATTCCAATTGTTTTGCACATTGTTTCCGTAAGAGTTAATGTAACACACAGGTGCAGTGGTGCATGCCTGTAATCCCAGTGGCTAGGGAGGCTGAAATAGGAGTATTTCAAGTTTAAAGCCAGTGCCTCACCTCAGCAATGGTGAGGCACTAAGCAACTCAGTGAGACCCTGTCTCTAAATAAAATATAAAATAGGACTAGGGATATGTTCAGTGGTTGAGTGCCCTTGAGTTCAGCTCTGGTTACCCCACCCCAATTGCTAACATAACCTAGTTTTTATGTAGTCTCTTTCAATTGTAGTTGTAGATGTGTTGGATGAAGTTGGGCCCAACTTTGAGAGCAGAGATTCTTAGCGAATGATCCCTGAACCCTAAAGATCTTGTGAAATCTCTAAAAATTCCCATGAAATTTTGGACACATTAACGTATGAACATTTTTATCATCTCTCCAGCATACTTAAGATTCCAGTGAGATTTCTGATAGTATTGCTTCTATTTGAAAGGTCCCTGGTCAAATATTTTTTCAGGCATTTTAGGCATTACTATTTGTGTCATTAATTAAAATCTTTTCTTATTGCAACATTAATTTTTAAAAATATCCTTTTGCTTGGAACTCATGAAATGCTTTTCAGAAAACAAGGTGGATTATAGCACTGATTCAGTTTCTTTTTTCACTGACCGATTTAATTCTTGAAGAAATGTATTGTAGGTTAGGCTTTTCCTTTTATATAAACTGTTTATTTTTTTCTAAGTTTTGTAGAGGGTTAATAGAGATGGAAAGTAATATCTGAAGTAAGACCTACTGAGGTTGTAATTTCCAAGACTTCAGGAAAATCCTGTGGATTCATATTTGCAGTCTACCACACTTACCCATGGTATTCATTGGAGATTTCTGTGTTTGTGGTTTGAACAAACACAGTAATGTTTGAACAAGAAAAAGTTCTAAAATTTTACCCTTCGATGTCTTCAAAACATTTGATTTAATTTTATCCATTCACGATGGTTGGTTTATATTTAGAGTGTTGAAGAGGATCTGGTTTATTTGTTTTTTCATTCTTATTGAGATTTATTCTAAAAATTCTTATTTGATTCAAAAATACAGTAGAATTGAAATTTTCCTAATGTCTTCAACAATTGATAAAACCACTAATTTCAATCTTTCTCTTAATCGTTTCTCATCCCTAAATATCACTGTGGTACTATATTTTACCCATTTTCCTAAGTTTTCTAGAAGTTACTTTGTGGTTGAGCTGCATTCATTGCTTAGTAAGGATCTTTCCATGGAATTGGTGAACACGGTTACTAATAAAGAAAGCAAGCTTCAGCGGGACTGGGAATGGGCTGAAGTTACAATATCCAAGGTTTCTGCTCTTGTGACTCACTTTCAACCTGTTTTGTAGCAGAAGAGAAGCTTTATTCACATTGGGACAAAAATTAGTAACTGTCTTGCTCTCAAAATATCCTTGAAAGTATTTCTACATGGCTTTCAGCAAAGTTTGAGAGAGGCTTCCACGATTACCCAATGGAAACAAAAGTTTTCCATTAAACATCAAGTGTTGTGTGACAGAATCTTCTATCTATTGTTAGACACAAAAGCATGTTTTGTTTGTGTTGCGTGGAAGGATGCAGGTGTTCTGAAAGAAAGAAAATGCTTTTCATATTTAGTGAGCAACTTCTAAGTTGTGATGCGGTGCCAGGCTGTGTATTTTATGGCTTACATTTTTCTCACCATAATCAGTAGTCATTAAAAAAGAAATTATCACCATCATTAATTTACAGTTGGGAAAAACAAGTTTAGCTGAACTGCCTTGGGTCATGTAGCTGGTGAGTAACAGCTAAGATTCAATCCCAGATACCCTGACCCACATCCATGTGCTCCAACAGGTTTACAGCTGCTTCTCTGCAGAAAGCAGCTTGCAGGTAATAATGTAGGGGTGAGAGAAAGTGACTGGCTTTCCTTGCAGTCTCCAGCTTTTAATAATATATTCTTTGAAAATCATAGAAATATAAAAATTCATTTTAGTAGGTCTCCTTAACTGCTGTTTGATACATACCTGATACCTTTACAAGGGACATGGCAACTAAGCCAAACTCTTTTGTCATTTGGTTCTTTCCAACCATTTGTTTTTAGAAACATGGCCTTTGTCTTCTGTTATCATTTATACTGTTCTTCTAAAAGGGATTGAAAGTGATGATTCATGTCTTAATCTTTATAAGTGTCTGCAGTAGAAATATATGACAAAATCTAACAGTCTGATATGGGAAAATGTCCTTGTACATTAAAAACAACTTGTTTCCTTTCAGATATCTTCAAGTACATCCCACCCTGATGCTCCTACAAAACAGTGTCAAGCATCAGCCTTGTTTCAGTTTGCAGAGGTAAAGCTTTCTTTTTTTAAAAAAAATGTTTATTGCCCTCAGAAAATATATTTATCTCAGAAACTACTGAAATGGAATTTTAATAATGTATAGTCAACTTTAAGCATGGCTGTTGCCATTATTAATGTAATACACAGAATATTTATGGCTCTTTGCTGCCTTTGGTATAATCATAGTTGAGTCAGTTCCATATTTTATACCCATTTTATAAACATTCATTAAGCTCATTCAGAATAGGTACTTACCAGTAATCCATTTATTTTATTTTACCTTGTTTTTAATTTATTTTAAAAGCTTAGAAAAACTGCTGTCAACATGAAGGCCAGAAGATTCCAATTTGTTAAATGTTTCCAGTAGTGAAATTAGGTGCTATAATTCATGAATAACGTTCTCAAAGCAGATGCAGTGGTGAATATGACCTGTTAAATCATCAGTACTTAGCTTTCGGTGTGATGTAGCTGCAGCCAGTGTTTTTATTAGTGTTTAATCCCTGACTTTGATCAGGTTAGCTCTTACAGGATCTCAGGTTTCTTCAGTTTGTCAGCCAGACAGAGCACATGCTAGAGAGTACTTTCTTGTTGATATTCTGAGGAAGCAGATCTGATATGCTTGATTTTGCCACAGAACCCTGGCCTCAACCATATGCTCGATCCTGTTGAGCACTGTGTGACAAATAATAAATCTCATATGGTTTATGAAAATAAGATGCTGCCTGCTTTAGGTCTTTCTCCTTTTGCCTTTTTATTCCAACAAAAAATGCATATCAGAAAGTAAGCAATTTTTAATAGGATTGAGAGAATGAGAAGCAGGACTGTTCTGTTTAATATTAATGTATTGAATTACTGTGATTCATTTGAATAAAGAGGACTGCATAAATGAAATGTAAAATGATATCCTTTTGGCAGGAGAAAATCTAGCATCTTCCTTTGGAAAAAAGAGAAAAAAATTACTCTAAGCTTTCATCTACCCTCTTTCCCGCCAAAATGCTACTTCCTCTTGGGATGCTTGTATTAACCACTGTGACTTTGTGTCAGCAGTAGGCTGCTTATGTGTTAGCCTTCTTTGCCACAGTATTCACTTTAGTTGCTGAGGGCTATTGTTTACAACTGGTGACAAAAATACATAATGTTATCATTTCATAAAGAACAATTTGCTTGATGAATCTGAATAAATTAAGATTTTATTATAATTTTCCATTCTGATAATTAGGCTGCTGTTTTCGGTGTATGGGAAAATGGTTTTGTTTAATAGCACATCTTTTTCTCTGGTTGTCAATACCCATTTGTCTGTTCCTAATAAGTTTTTAAAGAGTTAAGAAAGAATTTTGGCATGTTGACTAAGGTTATTTTTAATATTGATAACTGAGCTGTTCCCATCCAACTTTTCAGAAACATTTTCTTGAAAACAGAATTTGCCATGTATTCTGTTTGATTAAATTCTCTATTCTGCAGCATGAATATTAGAAAGGTATAGTGGCTCAACTTTGACACACCTGATATTTGCATATGCATTAACTACCAAGAGTATTCAACTTAATGTAAAATGTCAATGTGAGATATCTGAGCTGTCTTGGTTGGTGTCCACAGCATGATTAGATGTTATTTAAAAGATATTCCATCATTAGATTCATTAGGAGCCCCTGAAGCCCTGCAGCAGTTCCAAGGGCCTACTTTGATATTATACAGGCACTATCCTGTGATTGTGCAGAAAGAGATCCTGTACCTCTCTTAAAGTAATTCGTCTTTGCTGCTTAGCACACTCTTCAGAAGACTCGAGGATTCGTTCCTTGACTCTTAATTTTATTAAGTTTATTTTCTAAGGAAGAAAAGAACTTATTTGACAGGAGAGTTGTCCCACTGCTCAAGAGCACTTGCCTCTGAGGGCTTTTGGTTTTTGACAAGAAGAGTATGTAGGATTTGAAGAAGCTTAATAATATTGTTTATTTGAAAACTTATTAGGAGCTGTTTCAATGATTTGTAACATAGGAAGGCATGCATGATGGAAAACCCAAAATTATATGGATAATGTAAAAAAGTGTTTTCTATTATGTTCTAGAATTCAATGCAATTCCCTATTCTCAACTCTAAGGGTATTACTTTTCCTAGTTATATTTTGCATAGGTTGATGATATAAGCCCTTTCAATTTCTAAGCAAATTAAATAAATTATGGCATCTTCTGTTAGTTTTAAATGTTATATGTGTCATGTAAGAGAAGTTCATGATACTGTAAGGATATATGTCTAGTCATTTTCCTCTTATGACAAAGAGAAGCTTAAGCTTAAGTTTCAATCTTGATCTGACCTTCTGTCAGCCCAATACTGGGCTGGTTTATTTAAAGTTAAAAAGAACTAACTAGCTGGGCGTGGTGGCACACACCTGTATTCCCAGGGCCTTGGGAGGCTGAGACAGGAGGATCTCAGCTCAAAGCCAACCTCAGCAATGGAGAGGCACTCAGTGAGACCCTGTCTCTAAATAAAATACAAAATAGGACTGGGAGTGTGGCTCAGTGCTCAAGTGCTCAAGTTCAATCCCCAGTAATCCGCCCGCCAAAAAAAAGCTAGGTGAACTAATAAAATTATCTACTAAAATCTGCCATGAGCATGTATATTACAGTAGAAACAAAATGGGCTATAATTACTATGATGATATACCTAAAGCTCTTATATCTCATGATACACCATCACCTTTGACAAACAGAAAAATCTCATGAAATTCTTGTTCTAATTATTTTGTAGCAAAACTTTACAAACTTTAAAGTATATCAGTGTCACCTAGAAGGATAGGTGAACCTCACTCCCAGAATTTTTGATTTATCAGTGGAAGTGTGGGCCTGAGAGTATGCCATCAGGTTTTCTTTTAGGAAACCACAATTTAAGACACTTATCTCTAGTTATCTTTTTTTAATCCCCAAATTACTAAATTATGATTGTTTTGACACTCTACTATATCTGTATGGCCTCATTGGGGAAGGGATGGAAAAGAGGAAGGGATTGGTAAGTAATTGAAAATTGTCCAGTGGACCATTTTATACCCATCCCTTTTCAGAGGGATTTGGTAGATTATTACTTAGTTAGAAATGAATGTTCATATAGCTTAAGAATCAATTAGGTCTTTAAAAAAAAAAATTTTATGTGGTACTGAGGATCGAACCCAAGACTTCGCATGTGCAAGGCCAGCGCTCTACTGCTGAGCCACAACCCCAGCCCCTCATTTAGATCTTTTTAATGTACTTATTTTTTAATGTTATTTTAAAACCAAGCATCCAAAATCCTTTGAAACCATTCCTGCTAATTTCATATACAAACTCTTGGAGAGATTTCTCTATACGATCTCTTAGAAATGGGTCATTTATTGTGTAATATATTTGTCCAAGAAACCTACTTTTTAAAAAACAAATAAGCCCTGGGCACTTCTTTGGGTTGAAATAGTTTTGTGTGTGTGTGTGTGTGTGTGTGTGTGTGTGTGTGTGTGTTTTATTTCACATAAAGAAGGATTTTTTTTTTCCTTAACCATAGTTTTAAAGCCTATCGGAGTAAACCTATATGGAACCAGGAAACTCAATAAAGCACATTTTGTTTATATATTCCTTATGAATGTTTACATTAAAGGGAAGAAAATAATATATCTACTTTATTGGATCTAGAAAGAAATAACAGAATGCAGAGACTTGCATCCCATCCCATTTCTGCCCGTCTCTCATTCCATATTGACATCCTTATTTCATCCAGATTCATCTCAGCTCATCCAATTTGCTATTACTCTGTGTTTCCAGGCTCTGATTCATTAAGTTGGTCAGAATGAGTTCCCTGTCTGCATCTTTTGTTGTTTACAGGTAGAATGACACATCAGTCACTTTTTAGATCTGGTTTACTGAAGACTGATGACCAAACACAATGCCAGAGAGGGAGCTATTGTTTTCCATTATTTACCAGGTCTAAAAGCCATGACCAATTCGCATTCTCTTCTCTTCTCTGTGGTATAGTAGATATTTACATTGAAAAATTACATATTTACTTTAAAGACACGGAGAGCTAATTTAGATGGTTTAGAGCTTATTTAGATGGTTTAGAGCTAATTTAGATCTGGACATTAAAACTTTCCTTAGAAGATACTGTCGATAAAAGTACAAGCATAATCTCAAAAAATTTAAGGTTTTGTCACAATTGGATATAAACATTAAGTCCAAATTTAAAACATTTTATTTCCATGAATTCCAAATATGTTATGGAATAGTACACTTCATAAAAACATCATATACTTACACTGCAACTAATTAGTGGACATATTATGTATTTTATTGGAACTGTTAATACTCCTTTAAAGATAAGGAAGACCAGTTGTCCTCATATTGTACAATTGTTCTTTGATTTTTTTAATTCATTCAACAATTATTAGTCATTTTTCTCCAAGGCTACAATGTTTATGATACCCCTTGTGCTTGCAAAAAATTCCACCATTACCTACTTTTATTCTGATCATTACCACCTGTTTCCTTGGTGCATTTGTCTACCTTAGGCAAACATAAAATTAGTAATTTAATGTCTAGAGTGGTAATTTTTCTTAGCTCTTTGCCTTACCTCATGTACTCTTTCACCCACCATTTTGCCAACCTTTATGGATGAGTACTGTTTATCTGACTATCACATAATAGTCAAAATAGAGACTAAAATGGAGTTAATAGACTGGCAAGCACCATCCAATTTGAGGAAAGTAAAAAGCATGGCCATGAACAAACTATGCAGTATTACCCTCTAGTGATGCCATCTACCATAAAATGTGAACTTCCTCCATTGCTGGACAGTCATTGAAAAACTAACATTAACTATGTTGTTCTTACCTGAAAGGATACATGTCTCTTAAGTAGGAGATTATTAGCAGAGGTGAACAGTGGCAATACAAGAAATCAGCACTGTGCAAGCAGTGCCTAAGATCAAAACTACTAGTGTAGATGAGAGTCCTGAGAGGACATGTGTGACATAAAAAGAGAGCTCTGATACAAAGCCCTGAGGGGAAAACAACATTTAAAGAACACTGTAGAAGGAAGAGCTAGCAAAGGAGAGTGACCTGAGAAGTAGGACCCTACTGTAGTAATAGAATCCCAGGTGCTACAGAGAAATTCAGATAAGGATTCAGCCATCAAAATTAATATCTGTCCAGTTTTCCACTAACCTACCACCCCAATTAAGAAGTTAAAAGACATTTTTAGGAAATACATCTTTGTGTGATACCACTGAGTCGTTCCACAAAAATTTTATTGTTAGGAGATTCTGGAAGTGTTGGACCTCCCCCACATGCCATTTTGGAAATCAGGTTTCTAGCAACCTTAAGCATAAAATCTCACCCCAGCCCTATACCTATAAATAGGTAAAAATTCTCCCAGAGGCAATGAGAAAAGCTGTTCTCATTAACATAGGGAGCTCCTTTTGGAAGGCAAAGATCCATTTCAGTCCTCCACTCAAGTCAAGAAGCTGTGCTTTAATGGAAGGAGACCTGATAATGCATCTGTGTAGTCTGTAGTTCTTCACAGAGCTGTGCTCTGCATTAGGCACAAGATATGTGATAGTAAACAAACACAGCCCTGGAGCAGAGACCTATGCAACAAAAGCGACAGCAGAGGGAGCCAGTGGAAGAACTAGAAAAACAGCTTGGGCTGTGTAGTGCAGCTCTGTCCTGTCCTTCAGCAATTCTTAATTGAGCAGCAAGTATACTATTCTACAAATGACTAAATCTAATATAAGTAGTATCCTCAGGCTTTACAGTTTTTTAACTCTGCTCGATTTCAGTTTGTAACCAACTTTTGGAATTGTACTAAAAGGGTTTATGTTTACCAGTGTTCATAATAACTCATTAGTACTAATAATTGTATCTCATATTGAGAGCATAATTATGACCTCAGCACTGTGCTGCTCACTAACATGAAATCTTATTGTCTCATGTAATACAGGGCAGGTGTTGTTTACATATTGAAGGTAAAGTAAATGAGGCTTAAAAGTTTTCATTATTTGAATTAAATCCACAAAGCAGAAGGTAACGAAGGCCATCTCCCTTCAGTTCTATAACCTTAATTCAAAGAAAGCAGAAAGTAACGAAGGCCATCTCCCTTTACTTCTACAAACTTAATTCAAAGAACTGTCGTTTATGTTCACTACCTCATTCCTAAAGTCACTAAGAGTCAGTGGTAATTAATGAGTTTGTTTTCTCTCAGTCTAATGATAAGTAATTGAATGTAGCTTATATAAAAAAAAGTAGAAGTGACATTTATTAGTAAAAATTTGGCTAGAGGAAAATATTCCAAACTTCAGAAAGATTGAACCCCATAAGTCATCTTCTAAAGGAAAGCAAATGATCAAAGTAAATATGGGAGGCCTCTGTTAAAACCTATTGCACCTGGTGGAAGAAAGTGTCCTCATGACTTTCTTAAACTTTACCTTTTATGATGGGCTTTGTAGGTGTTTAAATATATCTTCTACAAAGGCTCTACTCAGCAGGATTTCTTGGGGAGAAATTGCTCAAGCAGTGAGCACTTAGTCCTTCTAGGACTTCTAGAATCTCCTGTGAGTCCTGGGTGTCACCTGTAAGGATATATTCATCAGGCAGGATTTTTTCCTGAACAATTGAGGAACAACTTTGTCTGAACTGGGAAAGAATTCAGAATCACAAAGAACCTGGAAGTGTAGACCATAGCTAACCATGATAGAACTTCTCCAGGAGAAGAATGTGTATATCTTTCTCAGCTCTTACTGAGACTAGAAATTGAAAATGAAGTTTTCATATGAAAATAAGGCAGTGCTAATTCATTTTTTATCTGTGCCCAGACACCATTTAACCAAATTGCCAGAAAAATATGCAGTCAATGTAATGTTATGTATATCACTGTACCACAACATAGCGTAGGTCTGTACAACTTGGATTCCTGTCCTTGATTATCAGTCTTTGAGTGTACTTGCAATATGGCCAGGGTCAGTGTTTATAAAAAAAACTTTTAGCTTCCTCAGCTCCTGTCATATTGCCTACCATATTTATTGCCTAGCATGTATTCTCAAAAAAATCTGTTGATTCACTTGATGCTGTCTTTCCACAAAGATCCCAAATATTTTCTTAAAAATTAACCAATTGCTTGAAATGCAAAATAACTCTAAATCTCTTTTATTTTTGGCCTATTGATGAATTTGGAAACTTATCAAAGAAACAGAAATGGAAATGCTTATCTTTTTTAAGTTTCTAGAGTTCAAACCTGGAATGTGCAAGATAATACTCTTGTCATTAAATGGGCACTATAGAGACACCTGTTTTGTTTGTTTGTTTTTATTTTTTAATTGTTGATGGACCTTTATTTTATTTATTTATATGTGGTGCTGAGAATCAAACCCAGTGCCTCACACACGCTAGGCAGGTGCTCTACCACTGAATTATAACCCCAGCCCCATTTATTTTTACTTTGGAGCTGCCAAAATAGTTCCTTTTCCCCCCAATTTGTTCTAATTAGTTATACATGACAGTAGTAAAATAGTTCTTAAAATGATCATCCCAAACATGATGTGTTCAAAGTTATTTGGTACTTGGGAGCAATAATATTCCCATAAACGATGGAAATTTCTTATATGTGTATAGATGGAAGGCAAAGATTCTGGTATCATAATTAATGTTCTTTATGTCAATTGTTTTCGATATAGATCTCCTCAAACACTTCGCAGTTGGGTGGTGCTGAGCCTGTAAAACGCTGTGGGAAGTCTGCACTCTTTCAACTGGCAGAGGCAAGTTATTGTGAATATATTGAGATAAGATCTGCAGAGGTGGAAATCACAAAATAATTATAACTGTTCCATAAACTGTACATCTCACCTTTGACCATAAAATGTGTTATATCTAGTTTTCAACAATGAGAGTTAACCTTTAATTTATGAAAAAGGAATTTCAGTACTAGAAGTCATTAAGCTTAAGAAAGGTTATGCAGAGATATCACAAAATCTATTTTCAAAGGTAATATTTTAAAATAAGGTTTTTTTTGTCTCTTTAGTTAAGTAAGTCCAGTGGAGCACAGAATAGCCCATGTGTTATGGTTTGGATGTGAGATGTCCTGCAAAAGCTCCTGAGTTAATGCAGGAATGCTCAGAGGTGAAATTATTAGATTATAAGAGGAATGGGCCTTGTTAGTGGAATGGACTTACTGGGTCGTAATTATAGACGGGTGGGGTATGATTGGAACAGGTGGGTCACGGGGGTTGTGTCTTAGAAGGGTTCATCTTCCTTGTCCTTTACCTGCTTCCTTCTCTCTAATTTTTGGCTACCATGAGGAGCTCTGCTTCCCCACCATGCCCTTCAGTGGAAGGCATGTTGTTCTGCCTCACCTTGGGCGTAGAGCAGTGGCTGACCATGGACTAAACCCTAGAACTGTGAGCCAAAATAAATTTGTCCTCCCCCAAATTGTTCTTGTCAAGTATTTTAGTCACTTTGAGAAAAAGCTGACTAACATACTGGATTACTACTTTTCTCTCCTCTATTCTCTTCAACCATCTATAAATTTCTAGAAGGCATTACTTTTAAACCAGGTTGATGTTTTAATTTTTTTTAAGTGAAGGATTCACTGGCATAGTCTAACATTATATTTTTATAACATCTAACACTTGTACTTTTTGATGTGACATGGATATAAAATGTTCTCATTCCACTGAGAAAGTATTTAAAAAAAAAAATGTGCTTTTATAAAGCCTGCAAGAGACAGAGCCCTCCCTTGGTAGGTGATGGGTCAGGTGGGAAGGTGCCAGAAGCAGTTGTTGTTGGGCATGCACAGTAGCTTGCTCTGCCAGGCTGTGACCACTTTGCCTCAAGGGAACGTGTGAAAGGAATGTTCTCAGCACCAGGACACTATAGACATAGTTTTCCCTGCAATGAATTACGAAGTACAGAGTGAATGAATGATGAAAAAGCTTTTCTGCCAAACCCATTCTCTCTCGCTTTTTTTTTCCAGTGAGTTTCCTCTGAGCTCTTTGGTGATACAGTTCTTTTATATATTCTTTGTAATGTATTGAGCTTAATGAGATGACATAAGATTTCCTAAAATTTCTAAATTTTATGGTAGTTTGTATCATAAACATTTGGAAGTTTTAAATATCTTTAAATCAGGTTTTTAAAGCCTAGCCAGATTCATATTAGAAATATAAAAATACAAAGGCCTGAGATAGTAGTGTATATAAACAGTGGAACAAACCAGCCCATTGTTGTCTGACACTGAGCTGACGTGCTGCTTGTGTAAGACAAATTCAGACTCAAATGGAGGGCTTCGAATGGCTGGAAAACTCAGAGAAAAACTTAGGGAGACAGCAGGGAATTGTTCTAAAAAGAACTACATGAGTCACTGTAAACTACTGCCTCACACACAACTGAAACAGTGAAGATCCAACAAAGATCCTATGGAGTTGGACTTCTAAACAAATCTTAGTAAACGAAGAGACAGAGGTCATGAATTTTCTAAACTGCAAAATTTGTTAGGACTAGACATTTGAAGGAAGTAACTATTTTCCTTTAATGATAATGTGTGTATGGGTCCTCTGATTTTTCTGATTATGTAATTTGTCTATGTGTGTGCATGCACATACATATAAACATAACATGTTTACTTAAGTATTAACACTAATTTATAAAACTATCTTTCAACATGCAATATTTATTTTTACAAACCTGTTTTTTTTGTTGTTGTTAGAAATGTGTGATCCTTTGGGATACTTAGCTGTGAGCAGTGCTAAATGAATTTGTCTTCTCATTTTCTTCCAGTCATTAAAAAAAAAGATTCCTTATTAAATCAGAGCTCATTAAAAAGAACATTCTTCTAATTTGTAGGGATGCGTCCCAAATATGAAGCAGATGCTATGGTTTAACAGATGTTTGAATGCTGGAATCATATTTTAAAGGGGTAAAATGACGGAAATAAGCCTATTCCAATTATAGCAAATCAGCTTATACTCAGACTTAGGTTTTTATAATATTTGAGTAAAAATATATGCTTTTGATGAAACAGGGTTGCTAAAAAATAATTTACCAAGAAATTCTTTTCACATTATTATTTGCACCTCATGAATATGATGCCACAATACCAAAAGTACATTTTAGAATGACATTCTAAAGCCTTTCCACCTTCTGATTAAACATAGATATATGTACAATGGATTAATCAGCATTGTCAAATAATCACTAGTAGATAAATGTATCCTTAATTTTTATCCCATTTTTTTTTAGCAAAATAGAATATTTAATTATTCTGGTGCCTCTTAACAAAAAAAGTAAGTATAATAAGATATTGAAGTGGATTTTTCCTGTTGAGTAGACCTCATGCTATTACCTGGAATCTGAGGAGACAGCTTGAAATTTATATATTCCAAGGGGAAATTCATCAAGAAATACCTTCCGATTTGGACAGGACCTGTCTCATGGGGTTTATAATCCAGTTAGTATCCCTTACACTTTGAGAGGCCTCTCATCCCCACTACAACCCCTAAGTCATCCTAGGTGAGGAGACATCATGGGTGTTGTGGTCATCTGGAGCATATCTTGCTTTTTTCTTTCCTTGGGAGGAAAGCATAGAAGTAACTTCTGTTCTTTACCCCTGCCCCATCAAGGGACCTGTAGGGGATCCAGGAGAACCACTATTAAAGATTGAGGGAGGAACATTCAAGAAGTATCTTCTCGTTCTTTACAAAAAGCAAGAAATGTTTTAGACATAAATTTGCTATGGCATCCGCCAGGCAAAAAGAGACCAAAGGAAGTTGGCAGCAGTGAGAAACTTGGAATGGCCTGCTACATTCTTAGTTTTAGCATTGTAAAGATGTGTTTCCCAAGGGTCAAGTGAGTACATAGAAAATAGATTGGTTTGATCAGACAAGAGGCCACTGGAGGCCAATGGTGCCACAGTCTGGCTGGGCACAAATCACGAGCCACTCAAGCAGGAACAAACTTTATTTCCAAACTCCACCAGCACACTCCACACACACTCCCCGGGAACCTCTCTCCAGTGCCACCCACGCGGCTCCTCCAGGCACACACCACACCAACCGGAAATCCCTCCTCTGGACCTTTCCCGAACCCTCCAGGAATCCCCGTGAGAACTCCAAAGCAGCGGGCAAGAGCTGCCTCATTGCCCAACAGTAAAGGTCAAATATACAATTCAATCAATCCAGCATCACAGCAATTATATATAGCTTAACTGAAATCATCATGTCAATGGTTCACTTCACCTTTTAAACATTCCCCTGGCAAATGCCAGGCGTCATACCGAAACTGTGGCTCTCAACACAATGGGGTGGGATTCATAGAGAACAGATCTGGAACAGTCTTCCACAAGAGGGAAAAATATAATGGAGATGCCTTTGCTGGGGGTACTCTGATGCACACCCTGTGGCAGGAGTGGCATTCAGCTGGTTTGTGTTGAGCTTAATGAGATGACGGACAGGTGTTTTTTCTACTACTGGTAAAAAGCTTGTGACTCAACCCCCTGAGTACTCTTGCCACAACTTGGCCAGCATCCCTAAGCTCCCCTGATTCTTCCACCAACTGTAGGACACAGGAAGGGTTCTTCCAGCCCTGCAGCCACATTACTTATGATAATTGGCATGTCCCCCTGTTAAATATGTTTGTATATCACCCTTTCCTATGGCATTCCCCTGAGAAAGTCATGGACTCTTTTGTAGAGTTAGCAGGGACCAACAAAAGAAAGACATAACCATGGGCAGTTAGTTTTATCTTGCTGTCTTCTATGACTAAACCAGAGGCTTCAGACCTTGTGAAAGGCCAGAAATCAGCTTAAAACTAAGCACTCACCTGCCGGCTGATGCTCACCCTTCCCCAACCACATTCTCGTGAGCAGATCTTCTAAAGCCAGAGTTGTTGTTAACTGTCTTCTCCTTGGCAAGCAGCAAAAAATGTTTTAGATGTGTACTTAGTGCTGTGATCTGTACCTACCTAGCAGGAAAAAGAAAATTGGATGAAATCAGCAAAAGGCACAAAGAGACTTGGATAGGCCTGTGCTCTTGGTTCTGATGCTATAAGGACTCACCCCTCCCCATGTTCCCATGGCACTGCAGCCAAGAGATGATGCCCTAGGGAAGAACCTGATTTGGGCACATGATTGGCATTTTGATGGGTAGACTTTTAATAGCTGAAAATTCTAGAATTTATTTTATTTATTTTTAAGAGATTTCTGCTGAGGTCAACAAATTAGGAAAAATACAGTCCTTTTTGTTTGAACCCCCAGGAGGTTTGTGGTGTTCAGTTAATCAGTTAACTTGAATTGTGCAAATACTATAATATATTGGTTTCCATTTGTTTGGAGATGAATTTGAACAGATCATATAAAGAGCAGCAAAGCCTCTTCCCTAATGTGGTCTTTTTGTATTACAGTTGCTTTAGTTGGAAGACAGTCTGAAGAAATTCAGAGATAACTTTACCTATACATTTCAGTAAAGAAAATTATATTCTTAAAGACCACCCTTGTCTAATTAATAAGTGGGATAGTTTATTCGAACAGACAATAACAGTCTATTCCATGCCAATAACAGTATGGCTCTGAAGTTACCTGCAAATGTATGTAAACACATATTTTAGTACAGTAAGAGCCAAAATCTGTAAAGCATATAAGATTAGTGGTATAGGAGCACTTTATCTCCAGACATAGTATAGTGCTGGTGTTCAGAGTATGGAGTATAGAGTAGGGACTGAGTGTAAACCTGAAAAGACTGTTACTAGTTTTACTCATAATACTTCTGAATGATTTTAAATGTACTTTAGATTAAATTTTTTGGTAGGATTTTTTTCAGCAAATGAATTTTATTTTCTAACCTAAAATGATAACAACTGACATTGAATATCTACTTGTGTTTAGGCATTATTTTAAGAACTTTACATGTACTGATTCTCAGAACTATCCTCTGAGGCGCGTAATATTGTCATTCTTTTGACATAACCAAATGACAGAGAAGTTAGGTAACTTGTTTAAGGTCACATGGGCAGTGTTAAAGAGTCCAGATAGGAACCCAAACAGTCTGTCTCCATTGCCATGCTCTGACACACTGGGATGTTCTGTTGCCTTGTTTTGATGAATATTTAAAGAAGACTGTGCATGTTGCTTCTTATAGGCATGTGCATATTATAGAAGTCTCATGGAAGACAGCTTACTCCTACACATATGTGTATAGCTGAAAAAGATGACAGATGTTCAAGACTGCTGTCAAAGAAATGGAGCTTATATTTCCTTTTTGGAAAATGTCTGTACTTTTGAAGTTGCCAAGATATATCTTATACCCTTAAATAAATGCTTATTCGTGAGTGTGCTTTGGGAAGATGCTGAGCGTTATAGGAAAGTTTGGTATACAACTCCTGTCCTGGAGGAGCTTACTCTCTAGGTGCAGAGAGATAATATTTTAAAAGTTACAGAGTAAGAATGAATTATATTTTACACCGAATCATGTAGTGAAATGATGAAACTACTTAAGAGTGATACATGATGTGTGAAACTAAAAAAAGGTAGAAATTAGTATTGGCAGAAATGTTCTAGGGACCAAGCACAAGGAAGAGAACATAAAAGAGCATTAAGGTGGTTCTTGATAAAGGAGTCATTTAGAAACAACCAGAAATTGAAAGTAGCAACCTTTGGGCCACCTCCATTTGGCAGATATACTTTATTTGGCACACATTTTGTTGACCTGTATCATATTTCACATTTCAATTAGTGACTAGTATTTTAAAATTATATTTCAAATAAATGCAGCTTTCTGGCTGCTTCTAAAAATTTAGAGGATCTGCAGACACTGGGTCAGCCTTCTTCTGTGAGAATAATTGGTCAGAGCTGATTAGTGCTGCCCTCTTTGGTATTTGCTCTTCAAATGACACTGTCCTCTCCCTTTTCTGATGAGCTTTGACTCTTGAGGCCAGCAATCATTGACATCATTTACTTAATACTTGCCTATTCCCTCTTTTATACCTGACCATATAAAGTGGAGATTGTTACTCATGCATAATTAAATATAGAGATGGGGGAGATAAAAGCAAAGAGATATAAAGCAAGCAAAGGAGATAGTTAGATGGCAATAAGTAAATCATATAGGCAAGAGTAGAGGTCTGCATTAGAAGATTTATGAAAGATGAAGGTAGAGTGTAGCTTCCAGTCAGATTGGGAGGATATTTAGTGCACAGCAAAGAACTTTGTTCTTGAAAAATAATAAGGAATCATTGAAGATTTGACAGGTGTAGAGAGTGAGAAAAGCAGGACATGAAGAGATACTCCTGGCAACTGTACATGAAATGGAGTGGAAACCTCTGTGGGTATCAGATCTTGTAGGAGCAGGTACTGGGAATGTTAGGCAGAAACAGGTCAGAGGAAGGTTTCAGGGTTTTCAAATAGATTTCATGATTGAATACAAGTGAGAGGCAAAGGAAAAAAAGAATTGACTCCAACTTTGACCCTGAGTGTGTGATAAAAGGATAGCTTCAAGAATTTTGACCCTGATTTGGAACCCTACTTCAGGAAGCCCAGATGTTTGCAAACAAAGGGTAAGATGCTTTGTGATAGAAAGGAAGAGATGAAAGATGTTGAGGGGGAAGAGACAGTTGAGGAATTCTCATACACAAGGAGTCGAGAAGAGAGGAAGTTGCTAGCTAAGTAGTTGAGTTTGGAAAGCAAATACGCATGTTCCTGTGAGCACAGAAGAAAGACAGGTTAAAAAAAGACAGTCATGAAGTTAGGTCTGTGTACCTGCTGTCTATGTCATACTCTTTTATCTCAGTTTATTACCCTAGTTACATGTATAGGTGAAGCTGAAGAAAGCGAATGCTGGATTCTTCCAGATATAATCATATGTGAAAAAGAAAAATTATAGGTCTGGTGGGTTCAAGGGAACTGGAAAAGTTATTGAAAAAGGATGAAGACATTTTCAGAGGGCAACCTCTTCTCACTAAAGCCACTTAAAATCAAATGGATAGGTAAAGAGGAACTACTTCTAGCATCTGTAAAAATGTTATAATATTATTACTATTATAATTTTTAATCATAGAAAATTATGACTCATTTTTAAAAAGCCACTGTTGCTGGATGTGCAATAGTGTACATTCCTCCAGCTACTATGGAGTCTGGGGCAAGGAGGATCAAAAGGTTTTGGCAAGTCTGGGCAACTAAATGAGATGCTGTCTCAAAATAAAAGTGCTGGGGATGTAGCTCAACAGCAGAGCACTTATCTAGAATTTGTGAGGCCCTCGGTTAGATCCCCAGTACCAAAGGGAGGAAGGGAGCCATGAAAGAAGGCAAGGAATGATATCCCATCAATAATCTTACTTGACTGTGATTCCCCCAGTCTCATTTCATCACTGCCAGTTATTGGTTGTATTTGATTGAAATATGACTCCATTCAAATTTTCTTATATTATCCACGTTTTTATCACTTAACAGACCTCAAGCCCAGAACATAAACCTGCTGATATTATTTCATACTTAAAACTTCATTTAAGAAGGCCTTTTATTTGAATGTGATGTTTCTTATCATTTTATGCGAAGTTGTGAGTTTTTTTTTAGAAAACTCCTTGAACTTTTCATTGCATTCCCAATTGGACAAACTTAAGTTTGGAAGAACTAAGATACAAAATGTGTGTAATGACTACCTTTAACATCTTCAGGGGAGATTTTAGCAGAGAGAAGGCCTTGTGAACAACAGCCACCACCAACCCATCTGAAATCTCACCTGGGTGAACTGTTTTAGCAAACCAAATAGAATACTATTTAATATGCCCAGACTCCAGTGTCAAGGGAAGCTTAGACCAGTGTTCTGTAACCAGTTATCTTTTATGATAAAGAGAATCTAATTTTCTTAGCAGCAGTGCTATTGTTTTTTCTTAGAAACTGTCAACCAGTATGTATTTTTATGGTTTTATTTAATTATAAGAAAAGTACACTTCTTGGAAAACACTGCTAAATGTCATCCTAGGGTTATATCTACCTGTTTTGGCAGATAATAAGTCAGTACAAAATGATTGTAAACATACCTTGGCTGTAAAACATTTGTTTTGTACTAAAAAGCAGAGGTTTTGAAATAGAAACTTCCTGATTAATGTCCACAGGTCTGTTTTCACACTGCCTTTTTTTTAAATTTAGCTGACTCCTTCATAATAGAAAACGAAAGAAAGTATAATTAAGAGTAAAATAATATGGTACCTTTTGGAACTAGTTACCATCTCTTCATACCAGTTACATGGCTTCTGCTGTGGTATTCTTATCCTAGTATACATGAATTATCATTTCACAAAGTCTTTTCAAGCAGGACACACTGAAGAAATGAATCAATATCTTAACATGTTTAGAAAAGAATACATTTAGAGTGTCCCTGATTTAAAGAGATAAGCTTGGTGGTAGCAGAGGTTTATTATTCCTTTAAAGCTAGTACCCAATAACAAAGCTCATACCTACAGTGTGGTCTTCCTTAACTAAAACTGGCAGCCTCCCTGAATCCAGGAACATAAAACAGAATCCCTCCATAGCATGCTTTATCTCACCTTTCAGCATTTCTATTGCGTTTTTCCTTCATAATCACTTTGAAGAGAATTAACTTTTTTTATCCTGGGTTCAGCATATACCCTTGGGATCTTGGTATCAACATTATCAGTTTTTATTTTTCTTTTGGGAATGAATCACATTTCTTGCAGCATATCACCATCAGGCCTTTCTGACTATACAAAACAGGGAGGAATCTCAGTGTGGTTTCTGTTGGCAGAGGTAAAATTTAAAATATTTGTGATTAATTTTCACTGGTGCTCTTGGGAGGTGTAACTAAGGACACTGTGATTGCCTATCTAAGCCTAGCAGTAGCATGGTCATAATTAGCATTGTTTTTCATAGACTTTTAAAGTAACCTCTCCAGGTTTGAATCAGAATGCATTTTAGATTCATCAGTTACCTAAGAACTAATGAATCATTCAATTTAACACAATTATCTGTGGAATGCCTTCTTGGAGAATACAAAGGTGAACAGAATACATTTTATGCCCTCTGTTATAAAAAACAGAGTAGTTCCTGAGGGAATATACACTAAGAATCAAATATTTATGCCCGTCTTTTGATCTAAAGCATTAGCATTTAACTTCTTTAAATGTAGTCATGGGGATTCCATCTCTGGAGGATGTCTAGATGATTTTTTGTTCTCACTTTAAAGAAGATTATTGTTTAATTTAAAATAATACTAGAACAATAAATGTAATTTACTATATCATGTACTATTTCAAGACCGGATTAATAACAACCCTCTACTAGACTAAATTAATAATAGCCATTAGTTGTGTGTTTCCCATAATGCATTTTTTTAAAAAAAAACATTTTTTAGTTGTCAAAGGACCTTTATTTTTATTTTATTTATATGTGGTCTTATACATGCTAGGCAAGTGCTCTACCACTGAGCCACAACCCCAGCCCCCCATAATGCATTTTTGTTACCTTGAGTAAACATCAGTTTGTGTTCTTATATGTCCATTGTGTAACTGTGTGCACATCTAGGCATGTGTGTGTAATGTAGTATGTATGTATATTCTTATGTTCGCTAAAGTATGGATGTATGCACCCAAAGTGAACATAAGTAGATAAACTCAAAAGTAGAAATGAAACCCACTTGTGTTTTAGAGTTGCTTGGTGAAAGATACTGATTTGAGGTCTTCCTAGCCTAATTTAATTTGATGTTTCTTTTCAGCCACTTCAGAATCATTCAACCCTGGAATGAAAAATCAGAACAATATAATTAATCTACAAAAGGCAATCACATGCTATTGATTGATGTTAATGTGAATATTACTATTACTACTAATAATAGTATTAACTTTTTTCTAGCATTTATTCTATGTCATAAGCCCCAGAGGGCTGATTATCACAATACTGTTTTTTTCTTTCTATAGAGAAAGTATAGACTAGGTACTATTGTAAGTTCTATATCTGTGCAACTCATTGGACTTCACAGTATTCCTAAGGCAAGAAATATTAACATCCACATTTTATAGAGTAGAAAACTGAGGCACAGAAAAACTTAGTTAAATCCTATGAATAATCTTACTTGGCAATGGCCCCTTCAATGAACATAGGCTGTCGGTGGCAAAGCCCACTAGTAAGTATCCTAGACAACCTGGCTTCAGAATCTCTGCCTTTTGACACTGCTTCTCAACACTGAATTTGTCCAGCTGCAAGAGCAAAGGCTAGAGTTATTACATCCATCCATATTCCCAGGTTCTGTTTATGTCATATGCAGATGCCTATTATGGTGAGGGGGGAAAAGAATAAAAAACAAATTGGGGAGTTTATCTTTAGTGATTTTTGAAGTAATGGATAGGAAACTAAAGTGCTTATAAGAAGATGCTTGAACAAACAATGCCGTAGAGAGTCAAATATATTCTTTAGACTTAAGAAAAAATTCAGGAACTGCACATACAAATAGGTTCTACCATGAAACAAGGCCCAAGATCCCTAAGAGTCTGTCTCTTGTCTGTTTGTTATTCCCTGCCACACACACACTTGTGGTGTATGTATGTATGTATGTGTATGTATGTGTATATATATATATATTTTTTTTTTCAGCAAAAGAAAAAATGAGGAAGAGGTTTTCAAATTTTTTTAAATCTACAAATACTAATGAATGTATTTGTAGAAGAATACGAACTTTGTTTAATAAGTAACCAAGGAGGAATACAAAAGAATAGTATCAATTAGTAGGAAAAAAAGGTCGTGAATCTTGCATGAAATGTATATGGCAAAAACTAAGAAAGAAACAAAGCAAACTTATGACTGTTTTTAACTGTTTAGAACTAAAGTTTAGAAGGAAATTGGCTGTGTCTAGATTAGAAGAAGAAAAAGGCAAAACAATATATTAATAAGTGTTTTGCCACCAGTGTGGGGAGGGGATAGAAATGTTCATTGAGAAAATATACGTGAAAAAAGGCAAGTGCGTATTAAGTTAGTTAGAAAAAGTTGGAATAACATGATCTTGGCATGCTAATTCAGATTTCCTACAGCAGGAAAAAAAAAGATTGTAGGATACTGCAAGACCTCACAAATGAAATTTATCTCACTTTTGGTAACCTTCAACAAGTTGTAGAAATAGAACTTAATGAGAACAAATAGAGATAAATTTCATTCTAATTTTCAACAAAAGTAAGAATAATTCCTCAAATGTAGGCTATTAATTTCTAGAAATATTGGAAATTATTTGAATAATGTTTGAACTCACAGAAAAGAAGATGAAAACTGGGAATTATCAAAGTTTCCCTTACAAAGGCCATTGTCACACGTGCTGTCCCTTAGGCTGTTTGTATTGCTTGCTACCTTTATATCCCAAATGGCTACAAACTGCCTTTCTTCTGTTCCTGTGTCCCCAGCTTCCACTCTTCCTGGAATCCACTGGGAAACACTGGTAGGGGGTCCGGATGGGAGAGATGAGGGTGTATAGGGAAGGGGTGAAGAGATGTCAGAGTTAGTGTGCTTCTGCCTTCCACTGGGCACCTGGCCTTTGGCTTCAATAACACCTTTATCCTGTTTGTCTCACTCTGGCTTCCTGCTGGTGCTAATCCCTGGGTTGCCTCAAGCTTGCTGTTTAGTCATTTTAGTTATTCATGACCTGTCTAGCAACCTGTTCCCTACATTAAAGTCCCTCTGCTAGGTAGGCTTTTAAGTTGTTTCTGTTTGCCTAGTTAGACTCTGACTAGAAACAGGGCAACCTTATTTTCTATTTGGTATGGTTATAGTTATAAAGCAGACTTAGAGAATGCTGTTGGCATACTCTATCTAGATTTCAGCAAGACTTGACAGATACAACGTCCATGTGAACAAAATGGAAGAAATTTAGACTGGATTATTAAGCATTCTTAGATTCTGAAGATTATTAATATTTAAGAAGTACCCAATGAAAGGGATCTAGAAGTACCAGAAGGCTCTGTCCTGATCCATACCCTACTCAACATTGTTGCCCAAGATTTAGACAAAGACACAGATATTTAAAAAAAAAAAAAAAATGCAGTTCTATCTGGGTGCAGAGATACAAACCTATAATCCCAGCTACTTGGGAGGCTAAGGAAGGAGGATGGCAAGTTTGAGGTCAGTCTGGGCAATTTAATAAGATCCTGTGTCAAAAGAAAAGTAATTGATAAAAGTCTGGGGATGTATCTCAGTGGTTAGAGCACATCTGGGTCAATCCCCAGTACTGTTAAAAAAAGAAAAATGTCTTGCCTCTAGGTACAAAATATACATGAGAAACCAACCAGCATATTATGTGGGTAAATAAATCTGGGATTTTAACTGACCACAAGTTCAATACAGGCCAGAAGTATGATATTTTTTTTAAAGAGAGAGAGAGAATTTTTTACTATTTATTTTTCAGTTTTCAGTGGACACAACATCTTTATTTTTTTTAATGTGGTGCTGAGGATTGAACCCAGCACCCCGTGCATGCCAGGCGAGCACATTACCGCTTGAGCCACATCCCCAGTCCTGTGATATGTTTTTAAAAGAAGAATTCATCTCTGCACCCCATTGAAAATGTCCCTACCAACTAACAAATGGTTTTATTTCTCATCTGATATATTATGACAAGACTAGAACATAATTTATGAAAGACATTGCTAAAATGAAGTGTCCATTGTCCTCAACCCTGGTAAAGCTTTGTAACACGTGCAGGTTGTGGTTTTCCCACATTTGTTCACTTTCACCTCACAGGAGCCCCATGAAAGTCGCACCAGTATCACATTTTTCACCTGGTATTTCCTCCTGTGGGTTCAAACTCCATTCCTTAGCTTATTGGGTGGCTTTAGTTAGGTAATATGGTGGTTGGTCAGGAACCCAATTCTTTTTAGTAAAGGCTGCTCTCATTTCAGCAATTAAGACTAATAGGATAGTCAAAATTTTGCTCATATTTTAAAAAGAATTTAAACAGAACTGCTCTCTAATAGAGTAATAGACTTAATGTCTTTGTACGGAAGTTGGTTCACTAACTCTTGGGAAGTCTTTTAGTAGTGGGAATTCCTTCTTGGGGAAGGTTATGTTAGACAGCCTCTGGAATGACACCCAACTCTAGAGTCTGATTTGGCTTTTAGATAGTGATATAAATTTGTGATTTGTGGTTTGTAATTCAGAGGTATTTGTTTTTCTTTTGTATTTCTGTCTCCAGCACTATAATTGTTCTCTCTTATAGTTTAGGATTAACATACTGTATTTGTGAAAAAATTTTCAAGAGCCTGAAACGAGGAAGTAAAGCATGACTAGTGTTTGGTATAATTACCTACCCAAGAAATATTATGCTATTTCCACGAATATGTCCCCAGAGTGAATGTCTGCATGTTTTCCATTACATTCTTAGCTGTAGAATTCTATCAGGGATGATGAGGAGAATCATTTTGAAATATATTGAAGCAGAGAATAGAGTTTGCAACGTATTATTAGGTTTGCTAAGTTGAACCTGTGCAAATGCAAACTGTCTGCATACCACTGTAAAAACTAGGACCTAGATGAGAGAAGGGCCCTGAAATGATCTATTAAAGGCCACCAGGGGGGCTGGTTGAAAAATCATAAAATTTACCTTAAGGGTGCCTTTCTGGCCTTCTTTCTAAAACTAGTATATTCTTATTAGACCACCTGGAATAGTTATTCATGATAGGCTAGGATAGGCAAAAAAGGAAAATTAAAATTACTTTAAAATTTATTCAAAATCAAATTCTCTCATAAGAGTAAAATATGCAGGGAAAATTAAATATGTTGGTTTTTCAGAATTAACATTCTGCTTTTTGTGTTATTTCTGATTAGGTTTAATAAATGAAAATTCTCAGTCTTTGTAGTCACTAAAAGTTACCTTACATGAGTTTCTGAAATAGATAGCTCCTTGATATTTCAGATCTTTCCTATGAGTGATCTGCACTCTTGTGATGTTTCTTTTTTTTTTTTCCTAAATGCAGTATCTGCCTCTCCCCCATTCTCCAGTATTTTCCAAGTCTCACTAATCATAACATTATTCTCCCGGAAAGGTTTGAGATGCATTGAAAGTACAAAAATGAAAAAAAAATGAGACAAAAGAGCATCTGATATTTAACTCAGTGTATTATCCATTTAAAAAATGAATTTAATGAAAATGAAAACTTGCCATTTGGGGTTTTTTTAAATGGATTGGTTTCCTACTCATGTACTTGATTTTGTACTGACTCAGCAAACCTCAATACTCTTTCCCCTCTAAGTTGCTAATGCAAAGTAAATAAAATTAGTTATGGCTAAGACATCCTATGCTGCCCTTGACCAAATCGGCACTATCAGCCTCTTGATAAATTCCTCAAAGGCAGAAACCTGACCTGATTGATTTTTTAAGCATCCTACTTGGCCATGGCATTTCGGAGCTTGCACTTAGGTATTTAGGAATGAAAATCCAGATATTGAAAGTTAATTTTACAATAAGTTTCATTTACTCCTCTAGAAAATAGACTGTAATTGAAGTTTCAGGGTACCTATGAGCTGGAGAGGAAGTTGGCAATTTTCCCCTTAAATGTCTTAAGTGTGAAATGTTGTGAGTTATGTTGGAGAATTAAAAATTTAACTAGTTTGGGACCAGATGTGTTTCGCATTCAGAATTTTTCAGATTCTAGGAAAATGATACAGTAGATACATCTTACTCTATGTAATTTCCACAGTGCATATTGAAGTGAATGAATATTCTGATAGCAAAACATATGAATTGTCATTAGTGAGATAAACTGTTTAAGACATTAAACGTTTTCATGTTGGTTTAGGGCAGAATTTATAGCCGAGTAAGTTCAGATCAGATTGAAATTTCTACCAAATGAATTTAAAACAAATCACATGAACAGAAATCCCCTTTGTTTTCAGAGCTTTTGTGGTTTTAAGTGAGTTTTCTTCAGCATTTGGGGACCTATAATGTTTTATTCTTCTATTGGAACTTTTTGCAGTGGTTCAGTGATCATTGTGCCATTTCTAATTTCAACTGGATTGGTAGACGCTCCTGCCATTCTCCTTTTCCCTTTAAGGATGCTAGGAAGGCAAACATCTGAAGGGAGTTTTGGGATAATTAAACCCTGAAAGTACTTGTCTCACATAGACCTCACAAGATCCTCTGGAATAGGATCATTTCCATTTTACAAAGGTTACAGGGAAGTTTGGAGTGAAGTGACTCATCCCATGCCACAAAGTTAATGAGCAGCCAAACTAAGAATCAAACTTGAGTCTTTTAAGTCCAAGTCCCATTCTCCTCCTACCAAATGTTATTTTCATACAAAAAGCTTCTGATGAAGCTGGAAATGATGATTCAGATATATGTTAGTCTAGAGTTTAATGATTGTATCACATTGCCTACAGAACTTTCATTTAAATCATTTAAGTTACTTTGGCAGAACTGCACTGACTAATAAAGTTTGTAGTGATTATTTTTTAAAGAGGGATAGAAGTGAAAAGTTAGCAGCTAATTTTGATTATGGAATAATGAGGATATTTTGTGTTGTTCTCCATTTTTGTTTTAACTGTTTAGATGTGCCTGGCATCAGAAGGAGTGAAAATGGATGAAACAAAGCTAATAAAAGCAAAAGAATCAGATGGTGGAAGAATTAAAGAATTGGAGAAGGGAAAAGAGGAAAGAGAAATAAAGATAGAGAAAACAGATGAAGCTGGGTTACAAAAGGAAGGAGAATTTGAAAAATCATCCAAGGAGAATATAAGAGATTCTAAGGAATTTAGAAATTTTGAGGAGCTACAAATGGATAATGTAATGGCTATAAAAATGGAAGACCCCAAAGAAATTAGAAAGGAAGAATTAGAGGAAGATCAAAAATACAGTCACTTCCCTGATTTTTCATACTCTGCCAGTAGCAAGATAATAATAAGTGATGTTCCCAACAGAAAGGATCACATGTGCCATCCTCATGGAATTATGATCATTGAGGACCCTACTGCTCTAACCAAACCAGAAAAGCTAAAAAAGAAAAAGAAGAAAAGCAAAATGGATCGACATGGAAATGATAAATCCACACCCAAAAAGACGTGCAAAAAGAGGCAGTCTTCAGAATCTGACATTGAGAGTGTCATATATACCATTGAAGCTGTTGCAAAAGGAGACTGGGGTGTTGACAAACTTGGAGAAACCCCACGAAAGAAGGTTCGCACATCCTCAAGTGGCAAGGGAAGCATTTTGGATGCCAAGCCACCAAAGAAAAAAGTGAAATCAAGAGAGAAGAAAATGTCAAAGGAGAAATCCTCAGACATCACCAAAGAGTCAAGACCTCCAGATTTCATTAGTATTTCTGCCAGCAAGAACATTTCTGGTGAGGTGCCAGAGGGTATAAAAGCAGAACCATTGACTCCCACAGAGGATGCACTACCAACCAGCCTGTCGGGCCAGGCTAAGCCTGAGGATAATGACTGTCACAGAAAAATAGAGACCTGTGGTTCCAGGAAATCTGAGAGGTCTTGCAAAGGTGCTCTTTATAAAACCCTGGTGTCTGAGGGCATGCTCACCTCTCTGAGAGCTAATGTTGACAGAGGTAAGTAACTGCTACAAACCTAAAAGGAACATGAAAACCAAGTGGAAGGTCTGTTTTAGACCCATTGAAAAGCATCTCCATAAAGGACAATATGACATCCAGATAGCTTCTTACATCCAGAGGGTTCTCTGTGGTATGTGGGTCATATTATTTTTTTACTTAAATGTTTGCCAGCACCATTCAGAAGAGTACATACCTGTAAATAGTTCTTGATATGTAAATATTCAAAATGCCTAAACCCTTTCATTTTACTGGTATGGGCTGGCTCATTATTTTGATAAATCAGTATAGTGGAGCTTTTGATTTGGTTAAAACAGATGAAATTTTCTAAATGAAGCAGATATATTCATCAGGATCTTGAAAATGTAATTGAAATTTTTTTTAAAACATGACAGCACCCAGAAACTTAATTGTTGTGTATACCTTTATTCCATGTAAATTTACCTATCTTAAAATATAGCATCTTCTTAGGGTACTTATCTCTTGCCACACTATATTCCACTAGGTCAGTAAGCTTTGAATGAAGATTACTTGGGAATACATAGTTCTCCTGGGATGTCCTTTCAGTGAATCTTGAGGAAATCAGAAGTGTGTATCAGCAAAGGGCTTGCTTGCTTTAAGCTGGTTATCAAATGGAAAACTTAGGTCTGTCTCTTGAATCCTGTGGTAATCTGTTAAGACAACGTATTCTAGAAGTTACATTAGTTACCTTCTTTGCATGTTTCATTATTAAAGTCCAGTGTGAATCATCTCTGTAAGTTACAGATAGTATCAAACAAATAACACCTAAGAAATCAAGAGTTCACCTGTGAAACAACTAAGATGATTTCTCCCAATCCCAGTGTATTGAGCACATGCTTTCTTCTTGAATACCCTTAGGTAAACGAAGCTCAGGAAAAGGGAACTCCTCTGATCATGAAGGGTGTTGGAGTGAAGAAAGCTGGACCTTTAACCAGAGTGGGACTAGTGGGAGCAAGAAGTTCAAGAAGACAAAGCCCAAGGAAGACTCTCTCCTTGGGTAAGTGCTCAGTCCACCTGCACTGCACAGATCCCCGTGTAGTTGGACGAATGAATCAGTTGTCACTTAGACTTAGTAAGCTCCCTAGAAAACAAAAATCAAGTGTATTACACAATTCCTGCTGTTAATACATTCATGTGTGTGATACCCCCATTCACTTTTAGGCACAATAGAACTTATGTAGGTTTTACACTTGAGTCTGAGTGTAAATCAAGGTCCACCATATAAGCAGTGGTGGTATTATAAATCCTTTAATATCATTAGGACCCTTTCTCATATCTGAAACTTTGGATGGATATTGTTAATATATTTACATTTTGCCCATTTTATGTACTCTATTTATAGTACTATATTTATATTCACTTAATATTTCTAAATGTACGCATATATGTGTATAAAATATGATAGCTGGAAAATGTGAGGTAAATAAACTTATGCTTCTGTACCTCTAACCTTGATTAGTTCAAACCATCTTCTGTTGCTCTAAGATCGAAATATTAGATTGAGAAGCTGGGGATGTGGCTCAGTGGTAGAACACTTGCCTAGCTTGCAGGAGGCCTGGTGTTCCATTCCTAGCACACAAAAGTGGAAAAAATTAGGTTGAATATTCTCATGGTACAAAGGACATTCAGGGCATTAACTGTGCATTGAAATGTAGTAGTAAACAAGCAGTGGTATACATCAAGATAAAATCATGAAGAATTGTTTCATACTTAATTTATGCCAAAGTCTTTCAATAACAATCTTATTATAAAGCATTTTGTTAATAATATGTAAGATTCAGTGCTTTGTATTGGTGAGGAAAGTATCTGCATATTTGGTTGTACTGTTTTGAAAATCCTTTGAGATTTCTCATTAGCACAATTTGAAAAGAATACATTGAATGGAAATAATTCTCTGTTTTTTCATAAGTGCTTAAAAGTATGCAAATTTTATGCATTTGGTGTATTTTATTTGTTTTATTCATAATATTTGCATTTCTATTTGTGGAATAATGTAATATTTTTCCTCAGAAATTACAGTGCTTTAAAGTCTGGTTAATTCTAAGACTCTAGGTCATCATAAAGTGGGAGGATGGAAATTATTTCTCATGGTGCTGGCTCCTCAAGATTATTTATATTGAAATAATATATTTATAATTGTATATATTTCATTTCTAATATTCTAAAAATCCAAAGTACTTCAAATTAGTTTTGCTTACATTATGCTTAAGTAATGACATGAATTTCCTCCCATTTGTCATTATCAAATGATACTTTCAATGCAGAATTTCCGAAAAAGTGATCATTGAGCTTTTAGATCACTGTTTTGTATCTTCTAGAATAGCTGCCAGTGCCTTCTGAGTCTAAACAACAAGAGGGAAGCAGGTCTCGTTACAGAAGTGCTAGGTGAAAAAGCCAGCATCAAGGCTCCCCAGTAGAACTGACTCTGATACTTCTATTAGAAACTAATTTGAGAGAAAGAGATGTTCTCCAGTCTGGTGAGAAACCGAATAAGTTTGAAACAGTGTTTAAAAATCTGTCCCCAAAGAAATGAGTATTTTCATCATTTCTGAGAAAGCCACCTGTATATATTTGAGAGTGGTTTTCTGGTGGTTTAAATCAACCCTACAATTTAGTGCTCTTTCCTCCTTAACTACTTTTTCACCTGTCAGGATCCAACTGTTTGGTATTACCTTGTTTGTAACATGCCAGTATAGTGCCTAAGCAATGAGAAATGATGGTTCCTGTCAGTCTCCTTTGAGATTTGTAGGTGAACACTATCTTTTTAATCTCAGATAATGTACTACTTGTTTAGTTAGTTACAGCCAAGAAAAATTCAGTTTAATATTTACAGTTCTAATTTTATAAAGGTCTCCCAGAAAAAAACATAGATGATTATCATTGTTCTCTTTAAAAATGTAAACAGTCCCAAGAAACCATGCAAGTTATGTCCTGCATTTTCACAGTTGTCTTTTGTGGATATTCAGATGTCTGACAAACTCATGACTTAAAGAAAAAAACATTCTGATAATATCTGATTAATAGCAAACTTTCTATCAGCATGAGCTTTTTTTTTTTTCCCTAATTGATGAGAAAAGATGATTTTATTGGTAGGAGTATGTCCTACCCATTACCCTCCTACTGCTCCACTTAGTAATGGCCATTTTCTTTTAACATTTGTGTTGATCATCTGACCTTCTTACCTCTGCTTCACAACTCTCATACCTTCCTCTAAAACTGAGAACAGTTTTAGGTGGGAATATCTCAAGTGCATCTCATAGCTGGAAGCCAAACACATTACCAAAGCTACTCTCTTTCCATACACCTTTCATTTCCCATCTACCAGGCATAGCAGTTCTGTAGCTTTCCCCATCTGTCTCGAGAGTGCCTTAGTTAATAAGTCTCATGAATGATATCCACCAGCCAACCTAGGATCCAACAGATAGGCAGCCCATTGCTCCATGGGGACCTTGGAGACAGTCAAAGCCATTCCAGGGATTCCCCAGCCTTGCCGGTGGACGTTTTAGTCATATGTGCTATAAGTTAAAGCGGTGTTGCCTCTCACCACTTCATTGAAAACTGGCTTTACTTTTCTCATTGTGTTTTTTTCATCTTAATATGATCTCCATATTTTTTTTCTGATATTCAAATTTCATGTGCTTTGTATGTATGTGTGTGTATACATGTCTTAAGCATAAAACTATATATATATAAAACTAATAAGTGTGTCAATACATATGCATATATATGAATCTTTAGAATGAAAAACTGAATAAGGTATGCTTTGTACTGAACTTTATGAGAAATTCTCATGTCAATGGAGAGTATGACAAATTCCCCACTTCAAACATATTCTAACATTTTAAATAATGTTTCTACTTTTCTAAGGTAAGGATGCATCTTGTCATATGAGTTTACAAAGAAAACTTGGTAAATTCAAGCATGTCAGAAAATGTGGATTTTTTTTTCCTTTGCACAAAATTTATTTAAAATGCCTCAATTCCTAGGGACCCTGTTTTCAAATGCAATATCTTAAAACTTTGTCTTGTATCATTTTCTGTTTAAATATTTGGTCATGTGCTGATTGATTCCTCTCCCCAATTTTCATAGCTCAGTAAAGCTGGATGAAGAATTTGAAAAGAAATTCAACAGTCTCCCTCAATATAGTCCTATTACATTTGACCGGAAATGTGTACCAGTCCCAAGAAAAAAGAAGAAGACTGGAAATGGGCCCTCAGAACCGTCTAAAACCAGCAAAGGTTAGCCTTCACCTGTACCTCCCTGCAGTGTAGTCAGACTCTCAACCAGCCCCTTGGCTAAGCTTCTGCAGTTCCCTTTAGATAAGTACAATAATTGTATTTAGAATTAAGGCAGTCGGGAGTCACAATTTCTGCTTGCTTTTCAAGATTATCTTGGTCCCTGCCTCCCTTTTTTCCCTCCCTCATTCTTCTTCACCTCTGTCCTTTGGCATCTTAGTCTGTACATTGCCCTTAAAGGTGTATCCAGCTTTTCCAGATGTGTTTTATACAGTCTTCAACTTTCTGCTCTCCAAAACTCTAATTTGGAATGTAAAACTTTCCAGAAACCGCTGAATCAAACCAATTCTTGTCTTCTTGAGTCTACAACAGGTTGGGCTCTGGACTATAAAATCATTATATTTTCCTAATTAGCAGAAGCTATTCTTCACTGGCAGTATGGACCAAATGAAAATAAAAGTACCTGCAATACTGCAGTGATATATATTTTACTGGTTTTGTTAAATTTATAAAAATGCTTTGTTTAACATATTTATTTTCAAGAATTGGCTTCTCCCTATCTGGCTACTGTATTTTATTATTATTATTATTATTTTTGTGTGTGTGGTGCTGGGAATTTAACCCAGAGCCTGGTACATGTTAAGCAAGTGTTTTATCATGGAGCTACATAACCCAACCCCTCGGCTTCTCCCTGTGTCCGTAAATCTCTTACAATTATCAGCATGACTTGGCAGATCTTAGCATGACCATTCAAAAAAGGATTTTAAAGAATGTGGGGCATTTTCAGTGGTCTCAATACCTGAGACTCCTATTGACATTTGTGGGATGATGCTGAGATGCCAAACATCCTTCTCTGCTCAGGACATTCCAAGCACAAGGGAGATTGTCCTCTATCCAAAATTATAATATTGCTGTCATTGAGAACCTTGTCTTCCACCTTGACTTTAGGTCTGAAGATTGGTGGAGAAAGTATGCCTCCAGTGAGCTGTCCTTTAGGGACAGAAAATAAATGGAAGAATTGGTGTGGCTGAGCTACAGCTGCTTTCAGGATCAAATTCTGAGCAAGATTTGATAGAAGAGTTTTTGTAATTGTCTTGCAGAAGTGGCTGTCTGTTTCCTGCTTTGTGTTAAATCAGATTAATTCCTTCCTTTTGTGGATTTTTTGAGGGGATCTTTAAGATATATGGATGAGGGAAAATTATGATGTCTTCTAAAAATAACTAAACTGTTCTCTCTCAAGACCTAATCATTCTTACGAATTGCCACACAGAGGGTTGCTTTGAGATCTGTATTTCGGGACATCATTGAATGACTGGTGAAAATTCCCCCTTTGGGATTAAAGGAAAGGAGATACACAAAAGTCATTTTTAGGATTAGCTGTTTTTCTCTATGGTTAATAAAAGTAAGACTAGTGAATAAAGTACTGGAAAAAGAAGTATTGTTGCATCAATTGGTTTGCTCATCTGGGAAAATAAAATAGCATTGTATCAAGGTCTTCCAAAATGGATAGGAAAAGAAATAAAGTAGACATTGACAGGTAGTAGCTGAGCACTGAAATGGACTACCAAATGAAATCGCAGTCTTTATGCTCTGGAGAGATTTAGGAATAGGCAAAGTAGTCTGTTAGCCCAAAGATACCAGCTACCTTGAGCTCCCATAATTCTTGGATTTAAGGTTGCTGATAAATACTTGACAAGCCAGTAAAACGGAGCCTAATTGATTGATGTACAGGATGCTTTCCTTATCCCCCTCCTTGTAGTTCAAGACATTCATTTTATTGCTCTGAAGTTGGCCAAATTATCTATCAGGGAAGGTAACATTAGATTTATTTTTGTAAAGCTATAAAGCCCTGAAGTTAGAATCTATTTTCATGAAACCTTCTCTTGGGTCTTAGTTGTCCATTATGTGATTTTCTTCTCTCAGCTGAGATTAATAGTATTTCTTTTGATGTGACATAGCATTTCAGAAAATGCTACTTCATACAGTATCATCTTGTCTCTCTCAGTATGCCTCTCAAGCCACAAAGTCACTGGTTCTTATCCGGTATATAAATAATAACATATAGGAAGTCTTCCAAGACTTTAGATTTTGCTCTGCATTCTGTTTCATGAAGTAAAATGCAATTAAAACAAAGCAGAAATTAAATAATATATTCTTTATTTAACAAACTAAAGAAATAGTATTTGTGACTGATAGTAATTTGGCATTAGCAACACCAATGTACTACACTACAAGTTATTAATGAAATTATCATACCAGCTGTGCCGTAATTGCCTGATCTTTAGGGGATAGATGAGATTGTTTTCTTCAACTCTAGACCCTTTACACCTTTGCATAATGAATCATCCAAATCAAGCACTGTGTATGGAATCATTAGAAGGATTTGTATGCTTAGGAAACTCATTTTCCCCTAAAAATTTGCCATTGGTCCAGTTTTATTTTCTCATATACTGTCATTGAACATTCATTATATTTTTTCATGGTTTATACTTAGTAGATTTTTAGATAACTTTGGCTTATCAAATGTACAGAATTTTTCTGAAATTTAATTTTTAGAAGAAATTATTATTTATGCATTTATGCAGTTGTGTATCTCAGAATCATTATACTTATGTGGGTTTATTCCTCTATCTTCCCATTGGTGGTCTTGTTCATATTTGTTTTTCTCAATAGTTTCTTATCCATTACCATTGTCTTTGCATTGTTTGTGCCCTGTCCCTTATGTCTATATAATAGATCTTGGCAAAAGTAAAAACTTTTGCCAAGAAAGGGATGAAAATAACAAAGTGCCATCTTCCTCCAACTGGGTTTGTGCTGTGTTACGTTGAGAACTAGAATTTCCCTTCACTTCTAAGAACAAAATTATCCAGTAAATTATTATTGACCTAACATACTGCAGTTCAGTTAAAGTAGCCCAGTTTGACATTGTTTTCAATCTGACATCGTTCTCTTGTAATTATTTGTTTTAAAATGAAAATTTTAAATGATGACCCTAAGTTTAATTGTAACTTCATAAGAGATTTGTTTGACACGTTACTTTATGTATATTCCTGATGCATGAAGCCTTGTTTCCAAAAGCATCAGAAGTCAAAGTTCTGTGCAAAATTGTAATTTTCAACAAAGTAGGGTCTTGGAGGAAAAAGGAAATTGAGGTCCATTTAGGGTGTTTGATAATGCCCCATCTTGACCTTTGACTTAACTTTTCCTCTTTTATTCCTTCTATTCTTATGTAGTTCATTGACCTTTAACAAATATACTATGGTTTCTTTTTATTTTTTTTTCAGTCACACTTGTTTTTTAAAAAAAAAAAAAAAATTTGTTTTAGTTGTAGTCGGAAATAATAGCTTTATTTTGTTTTTATTTGGTGCTGAGGATCAAACCCAGGGCCTCACACAAACTAGGTGAGCACTCTACCGCTGAGCCACAACTCAAGCCCCTTCAATCACACTTATTTTAAGATTGAATTTTTTTTTTTTTTAATCACAGTGGTAATAAAAGAAGCAGTTTCACAAATCAAAAGTTGAAAACAGAATGTTCCCTGTTTGGGATTGAGTCAATGAGGGGATGCTTTTCGTCTGAGAGAACTAAGATTGGCTAATAGTTCAGCCAGCCTTTCCAACTAGGAAGTTATAGCTGTTCGGTTAGGAACAGTTCTTCATTTTGTTCTAGAATTGTTTTGAGAATCTTCATTGCCATCACACTTTTTCAGAAACATGGTGACAACACATTTGTAATATGTTTACTCTTGTAATCTTGAGATACTTAACAAAGCGTGCACATCCAGCCCAAGAAGGTAGCTTTTCTGCCTTAATGAATTTTAACTTCATTGTGGCTTATACACTTCTGAGAACTTATGCACGTCAACAGATCCACATGCTTAGCAGCTGGATGCACTTTAATATAAATGATTTCAAAGGAATTTATTATTTCATTAGTTTCTCATTATGTGTTCAAGATAGAAATGGCACCCTGATCTTCGACAAAACCCTTGCTCTTTTTGTAGGTTGAAAACATGAAACTATAAAATCTGGGGGAAAGCTACCACCATTAGAATTATGCCTGACATTTGTTTATGACAACAGTTCTAAAAAGCGGGTTCACTTAATTTACCTTTCCTGCTGACCTTAAAAAATTACCATACCAGGTTAACAATGGAAAGGCTTCTATGTCACTATACAGTCTTACCCCCCCCCAAAATGTCCATTTTCAGCAAGCTTTGAACAATATGTCTTGGAAAGGTTATTATTGACATGTCTATGGCACCCTGTCACCCCCTTGGCTTGTTTTAGGCCCTATTTTCTACCCAGCTATTATGTTGGAGGGCAAAGGAGAATATAGGCCATCCTGCCCAGGCACTCAGAGACAGACCTAAGCCAGTTTGCATACCAGCAGTGAGTGATTTTATCACGAGGACACTGAAGTTGATCTAAATATTCTCTCAAGCACTTTGGTAGGGAAAGAGATGGAGTGGAAGCTTGCAATTCTTTGTTTTCTGAATGATTCTTTCAAAAACTCTTTTCTCTCCTTTTCACTTTCACCTTTCCCTGTCCTCCATGGACACTTCTGTGTTAATCTAAATTTATATTACATTTTAAAAGATGGTAGTAAATTTCCTTGTATTTGCTATTTGTTATGAATTTTTTACTTAATTTTCTTTAGACAACATTTCAAACATACATACCATGCTGGTGAGCAGAAATTAAATTGTTCACTTCTTGACTTCAAAATTGCTGCTTTTCAGTAAATATCATTAGATATTATATATTACTTTCTTTTCAAGTTTGTCACTTTCTTTGAAGAAATTGTCATTTGCTTTAGAGTATTTTATAGCTATGTTTGTGTGGGTGGCTTGGAGCAGGAATTTTAAAATGTAAGTCTCTATAAGCTCATTTATGTACAAAAAGCACTCTGGATAGTCTCCCCCCCGCCCCCCGCCTTGGTAATATTGCTAAGTTCTTTTTTAGCTTTGTCCTTAACTTGTGCACTTTTTAGATTTCTCTAAGTATAGCTGGATCTGAAAAGATATCCCCTTTCTTCTTTCCTAACCCTGTCTATACATCAGTTTGCTTCTGTGAACCACTTTTTCTGATCTCATCCTCGCTGTGTACCAATATATTATCATTATTAATTATTTTCCTCCAGGTAAATCTACTAGGGTCTTTGTGATCCTGAGGAGTTTCAGAACTGTCTTTCTGCTTTTGTTTTCTGTGTTTGCCAACATATCAGTCAGGTGCACCAGCCTGCAGTTTCCTGGGTTTTATGAAATATAGGAGGCAATGATTGCAAACAGATTATATAGAACATCTATAATATAGCGTGTATATGTGACATTTTTTTCATACTACCTTCAATTTATTTTCTTTTATTGCTCACTTTTTCTCAAAGAAGCAAACGAGTGCCTTTTCTATTTCCATTTCAAACCAGCAACAGACAATTCAGAAGTGTTTCTATGGGTTATTTAGAGGGATGTCTTGGTGTGTTCATCAAAAAAACACTTACACAGATTTATGGTGTCAGTAATAACAGCAACAGATGTCATTTCTTGCACACTTTGCGCCAAGCATTGCTCTCAGAACTTTATTTACTTCTTGTGAAACAAATATTTACTGAGAACCTGTCATGCACTAAGCACTATTTTAGGCACTTAGGTTATATCTGTGAATGAAAGCAAAGAACACTGCTGCTGTGGAGGTTAAATTTTATTGGGGTTTTCAGACCATAAATGAGCCCAAAGTAAGCAAAGTTATTATGAGTGTAGAGGTGAGAAGTGGTTTGGAAAAAAGAATAGGTTGACAAAGCAGCTAGGCCAAAGACCAACAAGGGAAGAAAAGACTTGAGCAGACTATAAACTATCCAGAACTAACAGACACATATGAAACACTATCCAACAATAGCAGAGTGAACATATTTCTCAAGTAAACATGGAATAATTTCAAGAATATGCTTTGCAAACTGATATATTTAAAAGGATTAAAATAATACAACACATATTGTTGGACCACAGTGGAATAAATTTAAAAATCAATAGTAAGAGAAAACTTGGGAAACTCATAAATGCATCAAAGCTAAACAACACACTCCTAGATTACCAGTATGTCAAAGAAGAATTCAAAAGGTAAATCATAAGGAACTTTGAGGTGAGTAGAAATGAAAAACACATATCAAAACTTGAGGGGATGTAGCTACAGTAATGTTTAGAGAGCTCTAAATGCCTAAGCTAAGAAAGAAGATGTCAGATCAATAATCTACCCTGCCTTTCACATAAAGACATTGGAAAAACAAGAACAAACTTAAACTCAAAGAAAGCAGAATGAAGGGACTAGGGTTGTGGCTCAGGGGTAGAGGTCTTGCCTAGCACGTGTGAGGCACTGGGTTTGATCCTCAGCACCACATAAAAATAAATAAAGTTATTGTGTTCGTCTACAACTAAAAATATTTTTTTAAACAAAAAAGCAAAAGGAAGGGAATAATAAAGATTAGAGAGGAAATTAACAAAGTTAAATGGAATAAATAAAGAATAGAAAAATAGAAGATCAATGACCAAAAATTAGTTTTTTGTAAAAAAAGAAAACAAAGTTAAGAAGCATTTAGCTCAATTGTAACCAGCAAAAAAGGAGAATATTCAAATTAGAAATGGAATAGAGGACATTACTATCAGTTTTACAGAAAGGAGAAGCATTAGAAGACTATGAACAATTTTATATCAGTCAATTAGATAACCTAGATAAAACAAACAATTCCAAGAAAGACACAAACTACTGAAACCAACTTAAGATACAGACAATCTGAACAGACCTATAACTATTAAAGAGATTGAATTAGCTTAAGGGGTTTGAAATATGCCTCAAGAGTACCCAAAAAAAAAAAAAAAAAGTCCAGGTTCAGATGGCTTTACCACCAGATTGTACCAAACTTCTAAAGAAAGAATTAGTACCAGATCTTCACAAATGAATCCAAAAAAAAAAGAAGAGTGAACACTCCCCAGTTTACTTTGGGACTCATTCCAATGTCAAATTAGACAAAGAAATGAAAACTACAGGCCAATATCCTGGGTAATAAGGAGCACAAAAATTCCTTAACTAAATGCTAAGAAATCAAACTAGCAAAATATCAAAAGAATTACACACTGTGGTTATGTGAGATTTTATCCAAGGACTGTAAGGTTGGTTTAACAAAACAAAATCAGATCATGTAACATTATTATATCAACAGACTGAAAGCCAAAATTACATGATCATCTCAACAGAGAAAAATTTAGTACTTTTTCATAATAAAGACTGCAAACTTGGAACAGAAAGGATTTCCCTCACCCTGATAGGGCATCTACAAACAACACATAGATAATATTATACTTTTTTTTGAGAGAGAGAGAGAAAGAGAGAATTTTAATATTTATTTTTTAGTTTTCAGTGGACACAACATCTTTGTTTGTATGTGGTGCTGAGGATGGAACCCGGGCCGCACGCATGCCAGGCGAGCACACTACCGCTTGAGCCACATCCCCAGCCCAGATAACATTATACTTAATGGTAAAAAATCAGACACTTTCCTTGTTCCTGACATTCAGAAACAGGACAAGTATGTCCACTCTCACCACTTCTATCAACATGGTACTGTGTTCTAAGCAGTAGTTAGATAAGAAGAAACAAAAACCATCAAGACTGAAAAGAAAGAAATAAAACTTACTGACATGAACTTGAATATAGAAAATCCTAAGAAATCCACTAAAATACCCAAATGAGTTTAGTAGGGTTACAGGATACAAAATTATATTTTCATATACTTCCAATGAACAACCCAAAAATGAAATAAGAAAAACAACTCCATTTACAATAGCACCAAAAACAATAAAGTACTTAGGAATAAATTTAACAAAAGAAGTGCAATATAATGAAAACTATAAAACATTGTAGAAAGAAAGATAATATAAATGGGAAAATATCCCATGTTCATAGATTGTAGGACTTAATGTTAGATAGAAACATTCCCCCAAACTAATCTGCACAGTGAGAAAGGTATCATTTCCACAACCTTAGAATGACCATACTCAAAAAGACAGATAATAGTAAATGTGGAAAAATTGAAACCCTTATTTATATACTGCAAGTGGAAATATAAAATGATGCAGCTGCTTCTTGGCAGTTCTTTAAAAGGTTAAACATTGACCCTGTAATTCTACTTCTAGGTGTATGCCCAAGAGAAACAAACACATACATCTACACAAAAACTTGTACATGAATGTTTATAACAGCAATATTCACAAAAATAAACAATTGATATAAATATCCATCACCTGCTACATGGATAAACAAGATGTATTATATCCATACAATGAAATACTATTCTTCTTATACTGACCACATATAGCATGGATAAGCCCATAAAACATTCTGCTAAATCCTAAAGCCAATCAAAAAGGACTTTATTGTGTGGTTCAGTTTATATGAAGTTTCTATAACAGAGAATATTAGTGATTGCTTAGGGAAAGGGGAATTGCAAGTACAGGAGAAGTGATAACTAAAAGATGTGTGGTTTATTTTTGAGGTGATGAAATATTCTAAAATTTGGGGATGTTTGCAAGTATCTCTGAATATCAAAAACATTGAATTATATACATTAAGTGAGTGAACTGTTTTATATGAGAAGTATATTTCAGTAGAACTTTTTTGTTTTTAATCAGCTTAATGATAATTTTGTGAAGGAAAGGCAGATCACAAGGGATGGGAATGGGGTGGGGTTGCAGTTTTGCAATGGGTGGTCTGGAGATGCTTGAGCAAAACCTTGAAGGTGGTGAAGAAGTTGGAAGAACATTTTCTAGGCAGAGCTGACAGCCAACATAAAGATCCTGCTAGCAGGAGAGAGACTTTGTATGTGCAGGGAGTAGCCAAGGAGGCCACTGTGCTAGAGAGAAGTGAAGCAGGATGTGAGCTTACAGATACAATGGAAATTTGTAAGGTGGTTGGCTTTTCAAATACACAGCAACATGCTGGGGTGATGCATCTGTGAGCTGGTATTTAAAGCCCTGAGACCAGAAGTAATCACCAAAGGAAGGAGAATCAATAGGGAAGAGGACAAGGACCACTCTAGAGTCCAGGGCTTTCCAAACTTAAGACATCTGGGGAAAGGAAGATGCAGAAGAGACAAAGAGGGAAAGAATGAGGGAAGAGAGAAAGCAAAACAGCTGTGTCCTGGAATCCAGGTGAAGGAAGCACTGAAGGCAGAAGGTGGACCTGGAGGGAATAGCTAGATTGGAAGATGCATGAGCACCATGAGCCTCAGCTGTTGGCCTTCATGCAGCAGGTTTTCATGAGTGGCTGGGTGAAAGCCTGGTTATAGTGAGTTTAAGACAAAACAGAAGGAGAGAACTTAGAGACAGCAAAGGCAGTCCTCTGAGGGGAATTTCACTGCAGGTGGAAACCTGCAGTGGACATGAGGGAAGTTTGGGAGAACTTTTTTTTTTTTTTAATTTGGGACAAATAACATATGTTTGTATACTGATGGAATGACCCACTAGAGAGGGAGGGTAGAAGTGACTAGGCAGGCACATAGTTAGTTCACCTCCTGCCAGAAGGAAAGCACATCACAGAGGCTGGTAGGTGGGGAGATGCAGCAGGAGCTGCTTGTGACACTGCTCACTTTATCCTCACACCAACCATGTGAGTTAGGCACTGCGGTTGATTTCCATGTACAGATGAGGAAATAGGAGTTACGTAAATTTATGCATACAGGAGTATCCTCAAAGTATAGAAAGTGCCTACTTTGGGGAGATCATTGCTGTCGTTGGTATTTCTAATTAATTGGAAAGCCTCGATTCCGTTTTCATTTGAGACAACTAAGATGGATTCTGAGATTTCTCCCCTTCCATTCCAGGAAAAAAAAAAAAAAAAAGTTTTGTTTTGTTGGTTTTCCAAATATCTTTCTGTTTTTAAATCACTTTTTTCTTCCTAGAGTAGCCTCCAAAAAGACCAGAAAGCTACCTAATGCTCTCAGGTCAGCTGTCATCCTGAAGGTGCTGTCCTTGTGAAAGTCAGTTCTCTTAGGCGATGAAATCCACATGCCATCCTTTCCTTCATGGCATTGGCATCTAAATTGGAACCTTTGCTCTGTAATAGACCATCACCATGCTTCTGGTACTGGTTGCAATCCGTTTCCACCCACTTAATCTGCAGTTTCTGCCTAGAAAGTTCCAGCCCTAATGGAGGCTTCTGCCCAATACTTTCCAAGGAAAATCTCACTGGGTTTTACACAAGCCTAAAGAAAAGGGCAGAGTCCCAAGATGAGTGGAGATGCAAGATGATGTTTCTTGCAACTGGATTTACTCTTTCCACAGGAGGGAGGAGGGTGTAATTGTTTTAAAACACACAATATTGTTTTGTAAAGCATTGCAAATTTAAAATATATTCATATTGATATTGTCTGTAGGTCCTTTCCAGTCTCAGAAAAAGAACTTATTCCACAAAATTGTCAGCAAATATAAGCACAAAAAGGAGAAGCCTAATGTTCCAGAAAAAGGTATTGGTGCCTTCCATCCTCCATTAAGGTTTCTTGATCGCCTCCATTGCCAGCTCATCTTGAGTAAAGCTTCCGCGTGCACCTCCTTTACCTTTTTCTCCCCTGTGCTTGCTTCAGTGTCATCAGCTCCTGACTGGGCATTTTTTTTTCTTTCTAGACTCTGCAGCTAATTATAAACTTCCATCCCTTGGATTCCTACTCAAATCCATATTTGTCTTTTTGTACAGAGTTCCATATGAATTTTAAAATTGATTCTTCTCATCTACATTTGGTACCTTTTGTAATTTAGTCTTTTTGACCTCGTGTCTATTTATTTCTTTGGCTCTTCCCCGCCCCCCATGTCTGGCAGCCCTTCACACCATAACCACATTTTTCTGCTTCCTGAAATCTTCATATTCATGTCAAAGTCCCACTGTTGGGGATTGCCATGGACATTTTTCTCCACTCCTAAGTTCTAACTTGCCTCTTTTCCTCCTCTGTGTACTTCAATGTTGGCTGAACTCTTCTCCCAACTCCTACAGTCACATAACTGTTATTTCCAGAGGGCCCTAGAGACTTAATGTACCCCACCCCTCCTCTCCTCTGAACATCTATCTCATTGTTATGATCTTGATGGGCCCTTGAACCTCTTCAGGACTCATCTCAAGATCTCTTTCTTGGAGTTCAGGACTCCTTCTTCACATAAAAGATAAATCTTCCCATCTGGCTCAGTATAGCCACAAGTCGGGCTTCAGTGTCTGCCTGCATGTCAGTGTCAAACCATAAACCGACTCATTTGATGCACACTCGCATCCTACTTGCATGGCCAGATGTGAAGCACTCTGTGCTTCCTGAGTGAGGCTCTCACTAGCAGCTGTCTTCTGTGTAGGCGAATGCGCCTGTGTGTGCCTGTGTGTAACATCCTCTTACTAAATGTGGGCTTTCACCTCTACTCAGCCTCTTTTTTGTTTGTTTGTTTTGTGTATTTATGTATATATTCTTTTCATTTGCTTCCAGTGAAGAAACTTTATTTTTCAGGTAAAATTGTCATACCCTTTACTGATCTTCAAATTTTCTGTATTAAAGTCAAAGAAATTACCCAACAGTGTATTTCACAAAAGACAAATTTTGTTTATCCATTTCCTGTGTAGCCTCCAGCCATAGCTTCATTAGTTTAGTTGGCAAATACAATTTGAGAACAAAATAATTGAAATAAAATTCCATTTTATTTTTATGATGTTTCATATTTAAGTTACTTTGTACATAACCTTATTTTTATAGTATTTATATCCATATTAGGAATACAGTTTCACATTGTTTTTCTATCATTGTTTTTAGGAAGTGGGGATAAATGGTCAAACAAGCAACTCTACTTGGATGCCATTCACCCTACAGAAGGTAAAAGAATGAACACAGTGTTTAATTTCAGATAGTCTAAGTTGAAAATTGAATAATTTTTTATAGACTTAAAAAAGTCATCATTTATATAGGTTCAACCAATAGCATTAGAATTTGTGTTAATAATTACATTTTGAGGTCTCCTGCAAAGAGTCAGACAGAATATATTGTGGTGTTTAATTTATGAAAGGAGAATTTGACACCTTTGAATGACATTAACCAGAGATTTGAGTTTTGTTTATGACATTAATGACTCACTCTGGTGAGTGTTAATTTATGTGAGTTAAGGAGCCATCCTGCCCTTCTTCCATTGATTCCCCTTTTCTCATCATAGGTAATTTTAAAGACCTGAATACTTTTGTGTAGTGTTTACTTCATTTGAAAACTAGAAGGAATCTTAGCAATCATCCAGTTTGGACCTCTTTGATTTACTTATGTCCAGAAAAGGAACCTGTCTACAAAATATAGTTTTTCCTTTACTGAAAAGGAGAAAAAAATCAATATGTACATTTGACCCTAGTCACTTTTCAGAAATACTCATATTTTTAAGGTATTTGTAAAAGATATTCATGTTTAGCAAGGTATGGTGGCACATGCCTGTAATCCCTGGGACTTGGGATGCTGAAGCAGGATTCTGAGTTCAAGGTCATCCTTAGCAACCTAGTGAGAGCTTGTCTTAAAATATTTTTTTTTTAAGAAAGGAGGGTATAACTCAGTGGAAGTTAAATTCCCAGTTACCAACCCCCCAGTGCCAGTTCTAGTTTGAGTTACATTTATCAAAAACTTTTTTGGTTTAATGGACATAATTCATACATGCCACGTCTGCTTTTGCATCATTTTACTTTTACAGAAAATGACATCAATATGAATGTTTTCTGACCCATTATTTCACATTCACAACCTCTGTGAAGTATTATTTCTGCCTAAGTGCAGGCAGAACAAAATATGAATTGTGCTGTTCCCAGCCTTCAGTCCTAACATCCCCAAATTGAATTATTAGCTCTTTTGTATTATAAAAATATATTACACACATTTTTTATAAATATAAGACACTGGTAGGTCATCAGAGAAAGCTAAAGGCATTTAAGACCACATTACTCTTCCCTTCAAATGATACCATTTTAAATACTTCCTTTTTTGTTTTGTTTTGCTTAGCTTTTTTTATACATTAAAAATGCTGCTGAGTTGCCACAACTAGTGCAGTATGGCAGAAAGAACACTTAACATAGGGAATTAGGTAGGTTATCAGATCTGCCACTAATCAGCATTTTTCAGTAGGACAGATTGTTTAGGATTTACTGTCCACATTTGTCCTATGTACATATGTGGTTCTCATGTGTTGAGGGATTGGGTGAATGATAGGATGTAGTAATTCAGAAATCACAAATTTCATTTTCCCCTTAACATTTGATGATTTTGTTACTTTGGTATCTTTTGTGGATAATGTGATGCTAGAAGCACCATATTCTGCAGCCCTAATTTTCTGCCTTTCAGAGATAGAAAAGTAAATCAATTTTGAATCTTACAGGTAGTCCTCAGAGGTTAGTAGAAATAGAATTATTATTGGTGATATTTAATTATAGATATTATTAATGTATATGGAACACAGCTTTGAAGAGGATGCACTGAAAAATGCATGCTGTTTATTTATTGTAGAGTACAAGTTCATTTCAAATGGCCAGGAAAAAAGGGAATCAATTTGAGCATCAGAAAATTACTAGTAATTTAAAGTGACCTTTCTTGGTTATTTATTTTCATACCACTCCCAGCCTTTACTGGTTCAGGTGGTGACTATGTGCTTTTGAATTATCTAAGCCCTTTACTTCATCCTCTCTCTCACCTATGGCCAGATCTCTGCTTATTACAGCTTTGCTTTGGAAGGCGTAAATACTTAGGGACAGAAAATGAAGCCATAATCCAGGATAATTTTAACATATATAAGCCATTTGGCACAAAAGTTAGGAGTTGTTTGTAGCTAGTGTCTATAATAAAAGCCTTGATTCACCTGAGGCTGTCCAGCTATTCAGCTGTCCCTGACTTCTGTTAAAGTGGATGACTTGAAGTTCACTTGTACTTTTTTTACAACATCCTGTGTAGAATTGCTTTTGCAACACTGTTCTTTCCCAAAATATCTGAAATCTTTAGATCCTTAGTTGTACATCTGAGGGTTAAATGCTAAACTTATAATTTATTGTGTTTTTCCTCCTATGCTTTTAAAACTAAAAAATGGCTAAATCACTTCTCAAAACTTTTATATGACAACTAAATATATTGCCTATAACCTAGAATTAAAGGTACAATTTTCTCATAAAGAAGACCTACCTTGCTGCCATATTTGTTTCTGTGAGAACACGCTGTTACATGTCCATGATGTTTCTAATTGCAATAATAATATAATTAATACATCTTCATAGTTTACAAAGGACTTTCACGTATGTTTTTAAAATTTCATCTTCATAGCAGCCCCATTGAATTAAGGAAGGTTTTATTAATCCTAAACACATGGCAGGGAATTGAAGCATGACCAATACAAGCAAAAGGGAAGAAACTTGGATTCATGCCATTGAAGCCCCTTTGACTACTACAGTTTCAATTGTTCAGACATATCTATGGACTTTTTAGTCCTTGTTTGGTTCAGATGTAAATATAAAAGGTATATTATCCCTCCTCCCCCCCCAAAAAACACCCAGAAACCTCAGACTTGGAATCTCCATCAGATTAGTTTATTTTCAGTATGTAAATGTAATCACAGGCAGGAGAGAGACTCTGGTTTATAGTTAGATTTTCAAACACAATCCTCAGTTTCCATTCTAACTTGATCTCCTTTCTCAGCTTTGAAATAGTTGCTATATAACTTAAGCAAAGTCTCCCAGAACCTTAAATAAGTCTCATTCATTTGATTCTTCTTCCTTTGTTCTATTCAGAATCTGATTGCTGTATTAGTGCATGGGAGACCAACCAAAGGCAATGAGATTTCAGATCTGGCTATAATAATTCAAATTGAATCCTCCAGTTGCAAAGTGAATTCATGATTCCAGTAGCCTCTTGGGGTACAATCCACATGCAGTACTGCTTTTCCCCGAACATTTTCTCAACATTTGGGGAGTAGAGTTTGGAAAACAAGACAGCCTCTTATTGCCACATTCCTAATGTGGCTCCAGGAGTAAGCTCATGTTATCACTCTCAGATGATGCACTTAAAGTGTGTTATGGTTATTCTTGAATATAAAATCTAGCCCAGTGGACTTGTTCTTAGTGCTTGGGTAGTGTTGTATGTTCAATTAAAAGCCAAAAGAGAAATGACTAATTTGCTTTTAGACGACAAAGCCCTTTCTTTTCTCACATTCCCATTAGTTCCTGGGGTGTGTTGAGGGGAGAGGGAGAGCAGGACATAGGTTCCTCTGAGCCTTTTCATTTCACATCCCACACCACCCAGCCTTTTGTTTGCTCTGCCACTGTCAAATCTTCTGTCCCAGAAGAGTACTTTTTAGACTCAACCTTACTTTCCTTCCCCAGTTTTCTCTTAGGAAAAGGTTCTCTGTGAGGGCTAACCTTGAGGGGCGGTCCTTGGTATAACTCTAGCAAGGTCATATTCTGTACTTTTTTCAGTGATCTACAGGGGTCATGATTCCTTCTAGGTCTGTTAGTAAGTTTGGAGGAGACTTCTGGGTAAGCAGCGTTACCTGCTTTCGTTGGGGGTGGTACTTATGAGAACTTCCAGTGTAATATTTTTTGCCCTTTTCCCTTGCCCTGCAACCAGATGCACTCTTTTACTGTCTCCCAATATGCCTGTGTGTTATAACTTGAGTGTTGCTGATGTCCTTTGGCTGGCTGGCTGGTCTTGGACCCTCTAGCTCCTTTTCTGCTGAGTGGATGCTGGGATTTTGAAATTTCCCACGGCCATATGTTTGGGATTTTTTTACTGTTAAACATTGAACTAACAGTAGATCCCCATTTGTAGTCCTTTTGCCCCCATGCCCTTGGCTTCTTACAGTGATTTTACCAATTTATCTAGAACAAATTAGAAAAGGAACAACCATTTAAAAGAATTGAAATCATTTGAAGAAGTCACCAGTAGAAAAGAAAACAGTGCTATGCAAGGGAGTGCTATTGTTCCTCAACTTTGGGACTCTGAACTGAATGAGGGCTTGTTTTTTTCCTACCCAAAACTCTAACTGTAGACCCTGTGGCAAAAGGATTATTTTAGGTCTGAATCTCTAGATTAGAGCTAATCTAGTCCACCCTCTGTTTTTACATGAAGAAACTGAGACCTGTGGTCCCAGAGTTAGTGAATTACAAAGTCAACAGTGGAATCCATGTCTCTGTTTGACAGTTATTTCCAATACCCCTGTCGATGTGGAAATCTGATCATCTCTTCCAGCTTGTTTGTCCTTTTTCTGGTAACTATTTCTTTTATCTCCTTGTACCTTCTTTCCATAAACAGTTCTTCCAATGTACTGTACCTTTCATCTTTGGAACCTGGCCACGCCCTTCTTTCTGCAAGTGTTTGACTTCTCTAGGAAGAGGAATTAGAAAAAGGGAATAGATTAATATTCTTTTGGAATGGCCATCTATAATGTAGTGATCACACTACAGAGGTGAATAAGACTTCTTCTGTAATCCGAAGAGATTGGGAACATTGCCAAATAATTGGTGTTTTTCAGTTGTTGTTTGGTTTAGTTTTTTTTTCTTTTTTTAAATAATTGTTATCTTAAGCCTATCCCCACACAGCATCTGTTAAGCAATACTGAGATACTGACATAATGCCAAGCCACAAATCATGGTGTAATTTCTGTGTCTGTACTTTATTTTAATGAAGTTGAAATTACTTCCCATTTGTTTTAGAATGTGAAGCCTAGAATCAACTTCGTTCCTTTTAGGCATCTTTCAAAGACAAGGTTTCATCATGATTTCCGGGACAAAGGACTTATTAATTCATAGCCTGTTTTCCCATCTCCTAAGCCCATTAGAGAGCTAAATTAAAAATCTTATAGGAGGCCTGTACACCAACAAGTGTGTTTTTCCACACCCTAAGCTAATCTTGCTCCATTTTCCTGTTATTTTAGCTGTTCTTCGTTTTTATGTTTTATGCATTGCTTTATTCTATGTCTACCTTTAGATCCACCTTCTGACATAAATATCTTCGATTATTCATCAGGTTTCCTTTGCTTTAAGTTTGTTTTGTCAGACCTTGATTTTATGATCCATAGTCCCCTCTTTCAAAAAATAATTTCTATGTCTGTTTTAAGAGATTGGATGGTTACAAAGTAGGGGGGTGGGGGCCAGACCTGTTTTCCCTGCCTAAAAATGCTTTGGCCGCAGGAATGGAAAAAAAAAGAAATCTCAATCATAGCACTTGTCTACATGTATATACTCATAAATGAACTGAACTCATATCTGCATATTCTTTTTTACTTTTGAATTAAAGGGATGAGAATGATCAACTCCAAAGGAAACAAGTATATAAAACACAAGTATTCTCATCAAATTTAAGCCAGAGATAAAGGCTTTAATTGCAAGTGTGTTCTTTACTCTTGATATAGTGACTCAGGATACAAGAGTGTACTATTAAATTATTTATTAGTTTTACCGTGAGTGTACCTACAACTAGTCTCTCTGTCAGCATGTGAGACTTAATTAAATTACCTCACTCACCTTGTCCTAGAACTCGGTGAATGGGAGGGTTTTATGTGTACTCACTTCACAAGTGTTTGTCCTGTCCTTAATGAGAGTCAATGTGTATAAAAGGAGGTCAGTTCTCACAGATTCTTTTCTCAGTCCAGCCTGGTGCTTAGAAGCAAATGTCCCAACCATCAATGTAAAATTATGAAGCATGGGACCTTGATCATAGCTAGGACTTGGGGTCTATTGAGGTACAGATTTATATACGTTATCCTCCCTACCAACCTGCAAGATTCAAAGACTTAGAAAATGTTAAAAGAGAAGGTATCTTCATACTCTGCCCATTATTTATCAGAAGAAGTACACATAAGTAGTAAACATTATAGAAATGTTTGTTTTAAAATTTTTCCATCAATAGTCTGAAAACTCTGACTATAAATTCCCTATTCAGATAGGTCTGAAATTTAGAAATGTTTCCTTCCAAGAATAATGTCAATATCTTGTGTTTTGTGTGTAACTATATATGGTTTGTCTTGTTTCAGCCATATTTTCAGAAGACAAAAACACCACAGAGCCTGCTTATAAGGTTAAAAATGTTTCATCCATTCCCAACACTCCAGAGCCAACAACAATGCAAGAACCTTTGGTGGGCAGCCAAAAGAGAAAAGCCAGGAAAACCAAGATCACACACCTTGTCAGGACAGCAGACGGCCGGGTATCACCAGCAGGAGGTACTTTGGGTAAGAAGAGGGAGCTCTAGGCAGAGATGTCCAGAGTCTCATTGGCCAGCAAATGACTATAAGCCAATGGTGGCTTCTCATTGAAAAATGGACTGTTCTCTAGCTTTATATAGACTTTCAAACATGTCTTATTCCACACTTTAAAAATCATACCTATTTTCCAAGAGCATATTTGAATTCCTAGAAAAGAAAGGTAAATTTAGGACTGTTAGCTCCTTCCTCTTTTTTTTTTTTTTTTTAAGCATGCACAAAAACAGTCTTGATGAAGTAAACTCCAGAATAGCCTAGACTTTTAAAGGTACTAGATGAATCTGTGTTATTTCATGGTCTGGTATTCATGTCACTGCAAACTAGATTATCAGGCATTCAAACCAGTGGATTAGGTACCTTGGAATACATCCTTATTTTCTGTAGAGCTGAAAGGAAGCCTGAGAATGCACGAATTTCTTGTCTTATCTACCTAAATAGTAAAAATGCCCCATTTTCAGTCAGGACTTGAGTCTGTCTTTATTGGTCCTGGTGGCCTCCATGGCAATAGAATTACCTGAGGGACCCAGTGCAAAGGGATAGAACAGTGAATAATAGCATCTCCCCAAAAGTTCTTGGGGATGCTGTATCATTTGGACATTAGTGATTTTTGGTTTTTGACATCTCCAGAATTTCATTTTACTTGATTTGGATCAATCTAGGTGTTCATAGAAACAAACTGTTTGCTGAGTTAGAATTGGAAGACAAAGTTAATTTTGGGGTACCTTTTTTTTTTTTTAATTTTGCACAAATTGACTGTTAGAACCATAAAGCATGTTAGAGACGCTGAATTGAATTCAACTCTTTGAAGAGGTGGAATTTTGTGCTGAAAACATTCAACTGAGTAGAAGTGGGATGAGGATATAAATTTTGATGTCTTGATGTTTAGTCCAGCTGATCCCTCTCTTCTCCCCTTTTCAATCTATGTTCTGTTCTGAGACTTTCATTTTATAGGTTGTTAATTTTCACTTGTAGGAAGAAATAAGGATTCTAGAAAACACTCCCTTTTAGGTAGCAAAACACCATACCAGCTTTATACCCTAATATATGACATTCACATCTTTTATTACTTATTTTCTATATTTAAAATCTTTTAAAACTCATGATGAAAATTCCTCTTCCTCTGTAATGTCTACATAATAAAGAAAATATTCTCATTTCTAGCAGGTGTATTAGCATAGTATTTCATCTACCTCTTCATAAATACTAGAGGACCTCTTATGTTCCCTCCAGTAGGTCTTCAGAACAAAACAACAACATGGGATCTCATTAGGATTCATTAATCTGATAGTTAGCCTATCTGGTTAGCCTATCCTAAGTGTTAATATCACAGAACATCAAATGTCCAAGTTGCCATGGTAGGTCACCCTACGGCTTCATGAAAATTCATGAGAAATGTTTAGTCAGCTTGGGTTTTAAGGGTCCAGTGGCTGAAGTCCCTTGGGTTTTATTTTGGCCAAGGTTCATTTTCCTCCTTCCTCTAAGACTGACCCATTCTTTGACTTAGAATAAAACAGCTTGTCTTCAGCTCAGCTTCACTGTCCATAATTTCAGGGTGCAACTGAGTTTTATAATAAAAGTGCTTTGTCACTGTGGAAGAAGAGATTCTGTGAAACTCATAATATGCAATGAATAGCCAAAGTGAATAGTAAAGAAACCCAGCTCTTTTCATTCTCTGGCACATTTCCTTAGTGTTCCTTCTCTGGAGAGCAGAATGATCCTCTTATGATGGATTTCGCTTTTGTTACAGATGACAAACCAAAGGAGCAACTGCAGAGGAGTCTCCCTAAAGCAACTGAGACAGACTGCAGTGATGAGTGCTCACACAACACTGAGGCTGAGGAGACACGGAGCAGCACTCCAGAGATGCCTGCTGTGTCTGCCTTCTTCAGCCTCGCTGCACTGGCCGAAGTGGCAGCCATGGAGAATGTGCACAGGTCAGTGGTGTGACTTAGATGGAGGAAAAAATATGGAAACCAGATCAACCTTTCTCAAGTGATTTGTGGCAATTTTTATTATGTAGTGGAGTTCAGAGTAGTTCAGGAGCATTATTGTTTATGTGAGGTGTTACAAAAGTTTATGTGCTAGTTTACAGTGTGGGGAAAATGTAAGAAAATATAGCCAGCTAAGTATTTCATTTTGAATATATTGTCCTGTGGCTAATCTGGATTTCCATAAAAACCTGAGAGCAGGGAAGCAGTATCATCTAACCTTTAAGTGTGAGATCACAGACAGAGCTTTAGTCCTCAGTCTCTGAAAACAGAGATCTTGAGCAAGATCATTAACCTGTCTTCACTCAATGTTTTCTTTTATAAAATGAGGGTGGGAAGCACTCATTTCATTGAGATACTGTGTGGAATGACAACAGTGCTCATGTGGGGACACCCCTACGGAAGAAGGTGCTCGCAGCAGTGGTGGCCAGCCATCACAACAGTACGGTTTAGGGGAATGAGTGTTTTGGCAACTGACTCATGGCAGGCAGGAGACCTGGAATTTTCTTCAACTCTCTGTGATCTACTACAAAGTAATTTATTCTCTGCATTTCAGTTTTTTTATTTTACATTGAGCATAATGATATATCCCCAAAGAATTGCAAAAGTTCTAAGGATCAGAGGAAATCATAGTTGTGAAAACCCTTTGAACTCAGTGAAGGCCCACAGGAAGTGTACTAACTTCTAAGTGTATAATTGAGTATTCTGCTACTTAATAGGTCCTTTGGGAAGGCAAAAAAAAAAAAAAAAGGCTTTTGTAAATTCTGGTATTTCATACTGAATTTTATCTGTGGGTAATCAGAAGTTATTTTCGTAAAAAGTGCTTGAAACCCAGCACACCCTGGGTAGCTGCCTGTAGGACCTCAGGCTCCTTTCGCATTTTCAGGTAAACCCATAGGCCCCTCTGTGAACTTGGTTTGCTTCTTGCCTTTTACCTGTCATGTTCTAGGTCTAGTGCTTGTTCACAAGTAGCTCTAGATATTCCAAGACGTCAGATATCCTTTCATGTGTACACTGCAAATTCCCATTAGCAAGAGACTGCTGACAGACATTGTGCTTGGGTCTCTGAGAGAGGCACTTCTCCACTTGTGGAATTTTACAGTTGAGTATAGAAGACAACGCATGACATGCAAAGAGAATTTTAAATGCCTGCCTGAATGTTGCTAAGTGTCCCTGTGAATTATGGAAGTAGGTAGGTAGAATAAGAATTCAAAGGAGTGTCATAATTTAGGGCTCAGAAAATGTCATCACCCAGTCACCCTCATTGCTCCCTAAGTTCTCTCCAAACATGACTGTGATCACACCATCACTCTGCTAACCAGCCTTCCATGATTCCCAGTTTTTAAAAGTAGAAAGCAGAAACAAGCCTTTCCATTCTCATCTCTCTAGTGCCTCTACACCCTGCCCTGCATTAACACACACTCTTGCTCCTTTCCAGATTAGCCAAGTTCTTGCCTTTGTACATCCTCCTCTCAGGTGAACGGCTGCTGCTCCTTCCACCTCCCACGCCTGGTCCTCTTCTCTCAGCCTGCCTGCTGCTCCTGCTGCATCTTCCATGCTGCCGCTCACTCTGTGTACTTCCTGCCTGAGAACAGCTGCCACATTGGGTTGCAATTATTTGTTGATGCTTCTGTCTCGTTTCAGTATATTTTGAATGGAAAGCATCGGTTTTATTCTTCATGCTCCTGCTTGCTTAGACAGCTTCTCTTACACCAATGGGTGAATGAACAAATGAGGTAGTTCTTGAAGTCTAACTGACAAAGTTAGGTAGCAGGCATAGATATAATGATGAAAACAGAGGTAAAGGTTATTTTTGTTGTTAACTTCCCATTAAAAAGGATAAAAATGATTACTAGAAATTTACCATCAACCTAACAAATGGTTAGAGTTCTTAATATCTAGAAAGATCATCCTAGGAAATCCCAGTTGTAACTTTGGCCCTTTTTTTTGCTAAAACAGACCAACCAGCCAATCTTCTATTGTCTAGGCTTAATGTAATTGTAGCTGAGTTGCACACCATTTAATTATTACTTAATTATTTAATTATTACTTAACCTGGATTCCTAATTCACAGGGTGGGTAGCCCACAGAACTAGGTGTAGAAATACATTACCTGTACGCTTGCCAGGAAAAATCTAATGTTAAGTTTTGAAACCCACATTAGACCAATTTTATAAAATACAGGAAATAGGGGGTTGGGCAAACCTTTGTTGAGAGATTATTTATTTATTAGGTGTTTTCAAGGAAGAAAGCTCATTAAATATCATTCTTAAACCAGCCCTCCCAGGACTATCTTATTAGTCCAATTTTAATGTTAGTGCAGATGGTTAATGAACTTGTCAAGAGCACAGAGCTGATTCACAGCTGAGTCATGATTTGCAGTGAGGTCTTGAACTCCAGATCCTGTGCTCCATTTCCTCTAGCATGTGGCGTGAGCAGACTTCAGTCATGTCCTAGATGCCATCCGTTAGCTGCAGCGCTGCTCCAATCCTGACTCCTTTCCTTTTTCCGTTGATTGAGCTGAGCTTCACCCCAACCTCTCTCCTTCTTGCCCTTTTTTCTTTACATTGTACTTTTCATCTTTCACTTTTTTCCTTTTCCGGTGCTTACTAAAACACTTCTGAAATGTTTGTTATTACATGATCTTAAAGGTAAACAATAGCATTTTAGTTTCATCTTTCTTGCAGAAAAAGCTGAACATATTGAACAGTTGGTGCTTACAGCAGCCATACTTGAATGAACAGATTAATCCAGAGGTTTGATTCTAACACATGTTTTGTTTTTCTGAAATCCTAAATATCTTGTACTATTCAGAAATCGTTGGATTCAGAAAGCCCCAAATGTTGTGATTTATCTAATTGTTTTCCTTTTTTGTACATCAAGTGAAACCTGGATACAGTTATGGAGCAAATATTACCTGATTCTTAAAATAGCCCCTTTTGTTCTACATACTCTGAAGGAGAGTACTATACTGAAAGGTCAAACCAGTGAAAACATTGCTGCTTCCCCACCTATCTTCCATGCAGGGTCACGTACCACAGACTGGTATAGGAGACAGAGCCAGGAGTTTGCATTGTCTGGGCTTGATAGGCCTGTGGGCAAATGTCAGGAGGCCCTAATCCTATCGTAAAATGAGAGGCCCTGTAGAAATTGCCAGGAATTTTGAATAGTTTTCTCATAACCATGAAATAATTTGTATTTTTTAACTACTAATTATACGAACGATGAATGAAAATCAGCTATTTTCTACACAGTTCCAATCAAAATGATGAAAATTTCTATGAATTTTCTAGTTTTGTATGGAGTTCTCCCTACATATATCAATTTGGGTCCAGGTAGGCTGGATTTTCTTACAGCCAAAATCCAGAATCAGTACTTGCTTCCTTCCCTTGTACTTCTCTCTCTCCATGTACTTGAGAGGCTTCTTTTATATAAGAGGTTTCTCCTTTTTCTTCATTCATTATTTATTTTGTTCCTTTTTTTTTTTTTAAAGTCATAGTCCATCTCTCTTCCTTTTCTAAAGTCATTGCTTTTATTGGCCTTCAGTTTTAAATTGAGTGTATTACAATGGATCTTAAGAAATGAGCCTGGAGGTTGCCGATTACTACAGGAATGTGTCACTTTTACTATCTATGGATCAAGAGAAAGAGTGTTATCCCAGAACATCAGTCCTTGAATGAAAAATTACCGCCTCTTAGTGAGTTGCCTCAAATTTGTGGGAGTTTCAGTGTCATCTCTACAAAATGGAAGTAGTTAGTTATTTGGGGCCAAAGGGAAATTGAGATAAGAAATTTTAGGACTATAAGGAGAAAAGAAAGAGGGAAAGAAAGGAAGAGAAAATTCTAAGGACAAAATTGGTTTTAATTAAATGACATAAGTAAGAATAGCAGCTATTGAGATACTGGAAAGTTTTTATTATTCATCATCCTCTCCTTTCACAGATAATATACCCTGAATAAGTAATTTTTTTCCTTCTTGTTTTACAGAGGTCAGAGGTCGACTCCGCTCACCCATGATGGACAGCCAAAAGAAATGCCACAGGCTCCTGTACTTATTTCTTGCGCTGACCAGTGAAGCGCCCTTTAATTGTAAAACATTGTGCTTTACCTACTACCCTAGCCTTGTCTTTACCAAGGGATGCTAGTGAGTCCATGTGGTGGAAAATATAGACTGCAAACAAGTGCTTGTTGCCCTACACGGCCCAGACTCACTTGAAGCAGAAGTTAGCATCCTGGGCCAGTTTGTTCTTTTGGAACCCAGAATCTTTAAGGGTGATGTTATCTGATACTGAACAGAAACAGAATGATCCTGGAGCTTTGCTTTCCATTGAAGGCTTTTGACAGTAATAGGTGGTGACTTGGTAAAAGACTGCCTTTACTGTAGCTCATCCAGCATCTCTTTTACCAACCAGAGAGTGTGAAACTAGTTTCATATATTACCTAGTTATTCTTTCAAAACAAAACAAAAAACAAACAAACAAACAAAAAAAAAAACTGACGCACTGCACTAGTTATTATTAGATATTCTTAGTCTTTTTTGTACATGGAGATTTAAGTTCTAAGATGGTTTATATAATAGGTTATACCTACATTTATATTGTAGAATAAATATTAAAAAGCCTGTTCCAGAGACTCCCAAGCAGCATGGGCAGGCAGATGTACCATTGTTAGCGGTGTATGCTCGGCCTCGTGGTCCATATATTCTGCACTTTTATATTTGCCACCAGAGTGATAGTTTGCTGGCAAAAAGAGAGTGAGAGAGAGAGTGAGAGAGAGAGAGAGAAAATTACAATTCTTACAATCTGAATTTTTTTCTTAACCTTGAGTGACCAAGAAGAATTTGCTTGGGGCAAATTGTGGCAAATATTTTCCCAGACAGGGGAAGAGTCCTGCAGATTACAGATTACTGATGTTTTCATGCCTTGAGGATTCTTTTATTTTTACACAGGGGTCTAAGTGACCAATGAATCGTTCATACAAACAAACAAACAAAAAAAGACAAAAATATTATTCAAAAGTGACCTTAGTATTACTTCACTGTTCTAAACACATTGAAGACATTCACTTCATGTGGACTTGGAGCTACAGACCTTTCACATCTATCACAGACAGACTGGACATGTTGTAATTGCTATGCACAACCTAATTGGCACTGCAGGTTTTTAGAGTCATTTCAAGCTTGCTGTTCAAGAGGTATTGAGTACATGATAGGGGAGGTATACCTGAGGTGGGCCTCTCAGTCATAGATCCACCTGCAAGTTCTGTTTCCTTTTTGTGTTTTGTTGCTTTTAAACATAAAACCAACCATTACATATGCCAGTGCCAAGTGGATTAACTGGCTTAGAACATTGAACATATTGACTTAACCACCTGACGTTCACAGTGTCTTGTTTCCTAGCAACAGATGCAAAGTGATAAATCAAAATTAGTCTGAGGCTACAGATTTTACAGGGTATTTGTTCCATAGCACAAAGTATTTCCCCACTTTTGCATCACAGCACAAACTACCAAATTTTGATTATTGGATTCCAGCAATAATTTTTAAAGGTTTTCAAACTGGTGGAGTTTTGATAGTTCTAGTTCGAATTTGAAGCTTTTGAGTTAGATCTCTAAATGGTGACAGTTTACATGGTTTTATCTAGCTTTCTTATTTATACTTGACTGAATTGTAATGATGACTTTTTTTTCTAATTGTAATTTGACCTAATAGCCATATAAAAATGACTCTATTAATATTGACTAGGTTTAGCTTCTCATGGTTGTAGATATTACTTCAGTTTCGGTGCTGGAAAATATGTACAACATAAACTAACAGGATTGGAAAAACTGAAGAGGGTTTGTACTCTCTCTCTTTTTTTTTCTTCAAAGCAGGAAAGAGGGCAGCAGAGCATTGCAATGATGTTCTCAAAATTGCATCTTCATTGTGGAGATGGAGGAGGCAGGAATTAGTAGAAGATTTATCCGTGGTTATAGCTTACCCCCATTCACCTAGAAACATCAAGGGAATAATCCCAGATTTTAGCATACTGTTTTTACTATGATACAGTTTTATTAATATTTTCTAAATTTCAAAACAAAAAGTGAATGTTTGAAAATTGCTGGGTCCTGATGTTGGTGGCTGTTGGAGTTTTGGACCACTTGCTAGCAGTGATTTAAAAATTATAATTAGCTGAAATCCAAAAAATAAAATGACGAAACCAACAACAAAAGTTGTGTGGTGCAGAACATGCATCTTGACAATGGTACTAACTTGTCACTCTGTAGAACACATTAGAATAGATCTAGTCTTGCCAGAGCACCCTCCTTCAGTCCTCCGATTACATTTCACTAGAGTTCCTTAAGAGATTGCTGTATATTCATGGGACCTTTTTTTAAAAAGAAGCAAAACAGAAGATTACTTTTTTCTATGTGATTAATATCTTACTTGATCTGCTTTTCCTAAAACCTCAGTGGCTTTTCCCTTAGGCAGGGGTGGGGGAGGGGAGACAACTTCCTGGATATGACTGTTTTCAGATACTTTAAAACAAACCTTTTTGTAGAAATGCTTAATTTTTAAGCGGTTAGGCACTGAGAGTAGCAGAAATCCTGCAAAGCTTTATAGTTCTTTAGGCACTTGCCTTGTTTTTCTGAGAGGTTTTGATTCCAGTGGTAGTGCTTCTCATGCCCTTAATCTGTTGGAGAGGGGTGTTGGTATTTTCAGGTAACATTTGTCAGCACAAGTATTTCAGACCAGTATGTAGTGCCCCCCGCATTATCATTTTCACTTCATTTTCTCATTCTTCTTTATTTTGGAAAATCATATTGCTATGGTATGTACTTTAATCTGCCAGCAAACACCATCTACACTAACATCTGTCCCACAGCATCCTCAAGAAAAAAGTTGTTGCACCTTATGTATATCTCAAGCAAACCAAAATATGATGCTCTTCTGCTTTGTTTTATTCTAAATCGTTGTATCATATCTTTCTGAAACCATTCTGAATTTAGTTGAAATTATCAATATTTATGCTTTTAACCTTAATTTCTGGATTCAAACCTGTATATAAATCTTTTGGAAAAAAAAAATTGTCCTAGCCCTTCTCTGCAATGCTGGAAGTGGAATATTTCGTCTCAGATGGAGACGTAGTACTGTTCCAGTTTTCTCTAGCTTTTTATTTATTTAGTTATTCTGGTATTTCCTATGTAATTTTGAAGTGTGTAGAGTATATTATAGTAACTGAAACTGCAGCCCTAAGAAGCTGAGTGAAAGAAAAAAAATACTGTAAGACATCCTTGAAGTTTTTATTTGTTTGGGTACTGTATTCGAGATCAGGAAAAGGAAAATGTCCCACAGCCACATTGGAAGTACAGGTTCTTGTCCCCAAATTAGGTCAATTCCCAGATTTTAGATCAAAACTCTTCAGTAAATCCTTTTTTGAAGATAAAATTATACTATTGTAATTATGACAGCCCATTTCCCACAAATGCCAGAAATAATTTAATTCTATCAAGATGATGCCCCAATGCCATGCCGAAGTAATTCCCATCCTATCATTGTTATTCTGGTTCCTGACATTATAATTAGTGGAGAGAAAAATAGTTGGAACACTATGGGGAAAAAAGGCGCATCTGAACTGGTCTGGTTGTTTAGAATTCGACGTCTTCTCCCTGTCCTTTTCTTATTAAGTCAGATGCTACTCTAAGTCATAAAAATGTGTTTGCACTCTGCTGTCTTTGGCTCAATGTATGGAAGTGTTTGTACCTATGTCAAATCTTTAACAAATTATGAATTGCTATGGAACAGGAATTAGCTGAAAACTGAGTGACGTTTTGTTTATAGGGTGGGTGGGGTAAGGAGTACCTACTAGCTCTGTTCCAAGCTTGGCATTTGGCGTTAATGTGAAGCAGTGGGACCATGCTGCCTGCTAAACTACTGTATGAAGCTAAGTGTTCTGAAGACCAGCAGCTAGAAGCTGGAGGACAGCATCCATTTGACAAAAGAGAAGCACCAACCGCAGCATCGGGGACAAGGAAGGAAATCTGGAGGCCTGAAGCCATCATTTGTGAAGGGAATATTGGGGTGTATATGATGCTGTTGAGGAGATTCACCTCTGATTGCACTACTCCACAGAGCCCTCATGTAAGGCCAATCCTAATGGGCTACCTCGGCTTTAAAAGTTAATTTCAGTAAGTCCTGTTTCAAAAGTTTGTCTTTTTTTTTTTTGCTTCTACCTTCAGTGCCACTATTTTCCACTGCAGTGTTTTGACTTCACAAACCGCCTTCTCCAGAGAGAACAATGTATTGCTGAAAATGGGCAGTAGAAGCAAATGCTATTACATTTGACCTATAAAGTATTCAGAGTGACTGCTAGGTGAAAGTGAAAATTTAGCTTTTCCCCACATAGCTCTTTGTTTTGCACCTTATGCAAAATATACTAATTGCTAATTAGATGTTGCTTTGTTTATGCAGGCATTCCCAAAGAATTAGATTTGTAGTTCATTTTTTTTTGAGTTTTAGGATTTTTAAAAAATTGTCATATTTATATTGACTAACAGCATAACATATACTAAAAAAAGAAGCAGTTATTCAGTTCATCTTACCAGATGTGTCTGGTGAAGTATTCAGGGTTTGATGGGCTGTTTTGCTTTAAAAAATTGATAGTGATAGCTAAGTTTATTATATCACATATTAGATGACTTTTGTCCTTTTTGCTAAGGACATTATCTTACATTTCTGAACAAAGAAGCAGCAGAAGAGTGAATAACAAAACAGACATATTTGATTTCTGTAGACATCTCCCATCTTCCTGTGCTACCATTTTCTTCAAATATGTATACATTTTCCTTTTGTAAAAAAAAAAAGTTTCTTCTGGCCAAATTTCATCTGTGTTGGTATGATTTATACCAACATACATTGAGAGACAGAACCTTTTAGTTAAAAGTTCTTTGGCCACTGGGTTTTGGATGTCTTTTTGGTTTTGGTTTTGATTGTTTTTGGTTTTTTGGCAGTCAGTGGTCAAAAATGATGATGCCCTCAAACTGATTTTTATGCACAGAACTTATCTCGAACATTATTACTCCTTCCAAAGATTTCCTGACAACTTGGGCCAGAACTGGTTACTGAGTAGCAAGGATCTAATTGAATGCCTCCAAACCCTTCTGCCCGCAATGCAAATCTTACCTCACAAGCTCTTACCTAAAACAGAGACAAGCATGCTTCATGAATTATCACTGACTCTTTTTGACCCACTAGAGGAATGAGCTCATGTCCCCTGACACCTCACATTAGTGCCTCGGCTCTAAAAGCGGCAGAACTGAGGGTAGGGAAGGTTTGCCATCTACAGCTCAGTAACTTGCTCAGCAGCATATTTCTTCCCCCCCCCACCCCCACCCCTGCATTTCTTTAGTACTAACCACATCTCTTCCTCTCAGGAATTTGTCAAAAAGAATAAAAACTGCCTGAGATTCCACATACCAGATTATGAACTTTTCTCATAGGTTTGAATTGCTTACTTACATGTCATAAATTAACCATACTTTCATTTGACCACCAGGTCTTAAGTCTGTTGACAGTTTCAGCATGACTGAATCGCTCATTTTTTTGCTTTCAGAAATTGGCTTGGTTCTCTTTAGAGTTGGTGTAAACATGCCATGTAATAAATGATTTCCACTTAATGGTACAACAGAATTATTGCTTTCTTAGATGTATGTGTAGTAAAAGTCAATATACACATTTATATAATTTCTTTCTTCAAAATCTTATACCTAATTTGATATTTCTAAAAATTGCACATGTAAGTCATGTGTATAACATGCTAAAGTACTTTAACTGTGATCTTAAAACTGAATAAAAATATTTAATAAAAATTTGAAATATTTTAAAAGATATTCAAATACATTTCTTTTTATGTTTACACTACCGACCATAGAGTGTATTCCTTCCATGTACCATACCCACTAAAAACATTAGGAACAATAATAAAAGTGAGAGATTATTTTATCTCTTTAGGATATCTCATAATCGTCTCCCCCTACCTACACTATTTGCTTGAGAATTCACCATTGTGTGAGCATCATTGGTTGTCTTTCCCCTAATGTGTATAGTGGAGTCCAGCAGAAGAAGAAAAGGCTTCAATCTTCCACTTGGGACAAGAGCCTTTGGGGCACCTCTCTAGGAAGAGACATATGAAGTATAATTAAACTAAGGATATGATGTCATTAAGACCATAACCTATTTATGTAAACTCAGACCTCAAATTTGCTGAATACAGTATTCTCGGGTCTTTTTGTGATGATGATATTTTTTTAATCCTTTGGAAACTATACATGCACACAAACATACAGTGTGTTATCAAATGGGCTTTGCATTTGGACAGGCTGCGTTTCAAGTTCTGGATCCACTCATGTACCATTGGTGTTTAGCTTCCCACGACTACACTCAATCTAAATGATGGTAACTTCATTTTACTTTTATTGATCTGAAGAGAGAATATAGGGAAAATGTTGGCCTGGGGCTCGTAATTAAATGCTGATTATAATTGTATTTTTATTCCAACTATAAGATTAGCATGTTTCTTATGCATATTCAAAATAGATACTGAGTACAACCACCTTTTCAAAATAATTTTGAATGGGCCTGGTGCTTTAGGAGTAAGATTTTTCAGGAGACTTATGATGTGGAAACTCAACAGTTGAAATTCACATCAGCTCATGCTTTTACATAATAAGCACCCTTTTCATTACTATAAAATTTGTGTGGGGGGTCCATATTAAGGGTAATTTCTGTTATGAAATGACTATACATGATTATATATGGTTCTACATGTATTATAAGATTATACCCTTCCCTTTGAACAGAACATGAAATCTCTTGGAAGGGAAAAAGGAAAAATAGAGTTCGTACCAATAGTAAGTGAGCTAAAATAGAACTATTCCATAGATACTGAAAATTTATACTAGAAAAGACAAGCTTATTAATCAATTTTAACCTTTTTATCTTTTTAGAATTAGAGAAATTTTCAAATATATGTAAAAATAAAGAGTTTTAGTATATCAAATCCAAGTTTCCATCACCCAGTTTGAAATACCAGCATTTTCCCAATTCCTGTTTTATCCGAATTATACCCATTTTCTCCGTGCTCTACTGAAACCCCAGGAGATATGCATATTCTAGAAAGATTTCATCTATGCTTATTTCAGTAGAGCCTGCAAAAGTGATTCTAAGTATGCACAAGTTTTTATTTTTCATATATTGCCTCTTCACAAATCCAAAAAATATTGTTCATGAACCCAAGAAGAGAAGTGCTGAAGTGAAGGTCACTTGGAAATAAGAGTACACTGCTCAGTTTGAGTGTCTCTGAATTCACCTTCATGATCTACAGTTTCCTAAAGAACAACTTTCTTGATCAAAGGGAGCTATTTCTTAAGATGTATCATTGCAGGGATATGAAGTGTGTCTCATTTTCTATATTTTTTCTATAGACAATAACTTAAGGCCCACATCAAAACTTAAATTGTATGTTAACAGTATGTCTCTATACAAACCCCCTCCCCAATCCTCTTCCTACTATATTTTCTGTGTCCCCTACACTTGCAAGAGAAAATCTATAGAAGGGGTAGAGACAAAATTTTAGATGTTCTGGAAGACAGAAGAATTCATTGGACATCCTATGTCAACAGGCCAGAAATGAAAGCATAAAATGGAAGTAAAATGACAGTTGAACACTATCCCTACTTGGAGATCATTTACCCTTAAAGAATTGTACAAAAGGTGTTTTGTTGCAGCATTCCAGATAGGAGAGTCAGAAAAATGTGAGGATTGAAAGTGTCTTGGAGGATGGGGGAGGATGAAGGCAGAAAAGCTAAGTTTATATAAATAGGTCTAGACATTTTATGTTCAAGTCAAGATGGCTTTAAAGCCAGCATGAAATATGCCCAAGAAATATGCTCAAGTATAATTTTTTCCTGATGTTTTCTATTGATATTAGTGGTGCTTATGAATGACCAATTAAATAAGTATAATCACCATCTTTCAGAAATAAGCATATGAAAGAACTGAAAAATACAATAGAAATCTAGTGGTAGATACAAAAATAGGTAGTGATTTTCCATATACTTTAAAAAGAAAATATTGATAGAATTTTTCCCTCTAATTCAAGATATTATACAATCCTTGAAATAGATTCTGGAAAAATTTGGTCATTGTTTTATAAAATAAAATCTCCCATACTTTATCTTGGATTGAGTATTTAGCAGGGTGTCAAAAATATATTCAGAGCAATGTTCTGCACACGAATCCTTGAATATCTAAAGCCTTTTATAAATAAAATATGAAGTATTTCACACATTGATGCTAGCCTCACCTGCATTAAGACCTGTATTGTATGTCAATCAAAAATGAAAACTGTATTGTTAGAATAAAGTTGCTTAAAAACAGTGCTTTGTTCCACTACTCTGTTTTGAAGCACCTGGAGAATCATGTGAGCCCATGTGGTCTGGCTGCAGAAGAGTTCTCTGTTGCCCACAGCTGAGAGACAGATCGCTGTGTCATGCTCCCAGAATGAGAATGAGTCAAGTTCCCTTCAGCAAAGCTGCACTGGATGCCTACTCTGTGTAAATACCACAAGACTCACTCCTGGGGGTGTTTAGAAGGGGTTAGAGGCTACTGAAATGCAATGCAGATGAGGTTGGGGGTGGGAATCAAAGGCCCTCTGGAAGAAGTGACATATGAGCTCATAAGAAATTCGATAATTTGCATTTTGAAGACTTTAAAAAGTGGGTATGCGTTGCTGTTCTACTTTTATTTTTAAAGCTCTCACAGAAGAGATCTTGGCACAAGGAAAGGAGGAGCTGCTAAGATAAGGCCACAGAGATCCAAATCTGATAAATACATGATAAGATTCTTGGGGGGAGATCCATGATACAGGTGGTTTCCTTTATGTGCACCCCAGGACATAAATCATCTCAGTTCTGTTGGTTCCAGACTGAAGTCACTGGGGTTAACTAGTTCCCAAGCTGCAGCCTGGTGTGGCCTAGGAATATTTGAAACATAAGGTCAAAAAGTACAGCTTAAACATTAGGCCTTGGAATCAAAGAGGTAATTCTGTGGGCAGATGGTTTGATTCCCTGACTTCTGTTTCCCCCTCCCTTTGCACTGCCCTTTTTCCTTCATGTATTCCCAACTCTCGCATGTTGCTAAAATTTATTTCAATCATTAAACTTCTTTTTAGCAACAGCACCCCCATCCCCCAATAAGACTATTTTAGATTTGCTTTTCTTTTTCACCTTTTTCTCCAGAGAAGACTGGAAAGGTTTTATGGTTGGGTGAGTTCCTTTGTCCTTCTAGGCATTCCTGAAGCTAAAAGGAACTGCTGTGAAGTCTCCCTGTTGACATGAGCTGCCCCGTTTCATTTGGGGTCTAAATTGGGCCTGTGGGCTTTGCAAGCCTTCCTTGTTAATGCTCACCTTTAGAAAAGGACTTCACTCCAAAAAAAAAAAAAATACCTATTCGTACAGGACTCTGTGGAATTACCCTTGAGGAGAGCTAAGACTTAATATCTACTTTTTAATCTTTCACCTCACTATGGTTTAATCAAAATCTCTTCAGGGATTGATAACTAAAGTTTTTCTTTGTGTATGTGTGTGTGTGTTTAATTCGAGAAACATCTGCTTTAAGAAGAAAGATCATCTCTCTTTGGTATGCAAACTGCACTGTAATTTATGCATGAATTCATAAAAGTTTTAGAAATTTAAAGGATATGATTTGAAGTTCATCAGGCACCTGTCCGTGGCCCCCCAAAGACTCAGTCAATAGAATCTGTGTGGCCCTAAGGTCTCATTTCAGTTTCTTTCCCCTCTTCCCAAAGATCTGACTTTAAATGAGTGGGTGACAATTGGCAAAGCAATTTCCTGAGGGTCTCACACATGCAGAGAGCTGAGATTGAAGCAACAGGTAAAATGACTGTTTAAACACTGCACAAGCCCACCTGATCTGGTCATTGGGATTCTAATGAGAATGCATAGCAGTTCACTCTGACGTATGCTACATTCCTCCATAGGACACTTTGAAATTGGACTGGGATCAAGATTTTTTTTTCTTCTGTATATGGGCATCTATCCATGTGAATTCCTTTTTTTGGGTTCCTCTTTCACTCCTACCCACACATCCAATATTCCATATGCCTTCTTTTAAAAAACAAATGGTTTTCTGGTCTGGGTGTGCACTTTTCCTTTTCTGAGTTGCCTTTGTGTGACATTCTAGCCCACCGCCACCACCACTGACAGCTGTGCCAGCATTTAGGCCTACTGCAGAGCAGCATCACTAATTGATGGTAGCAAGATGAACCAAGTCATAAATTAGCTGATGAATAATCTGTCCTGGGGAACAGCAGGGCTTTGCTGCATTCAAACGCAAGGCAGGACCAATCAAGTGGCAAGATTCCACAGCAGGTGGGGCCCTACAAGACACCCACCCAGTCACGGAACATCGGATGTCCTTCCCTGACATTTGCCTTGCCTTGCCCTGCGGAGGAGCACTTTAGAAGATGTGGAACAGCTGAGGTTCCCAAGATTAAACTGCTACAAATGAGCTACACAATTCATGCTTCATAGAACCTTTTATTTTTTTCCCCTGTCAATTTTATTTTGAGGGTAAAAGTTTGAATTTTTAACTTCAAATTAACTTTCCTTGGACCATTTTGCATCTTAAACTTACAATATACATATACAGTTCTGAGGTGGAAAATCGGGCAGAAAGGAAATTCATTTTCATGTAAACAATGAACCTGCTGCGGCGTCCCCAGTCAGTAGTAGTCTTCCCTTATCTGTGGCTTCAGCTTTTGCGGTTTCAGTTATACAAGGTTAATTGAGATCTGAAAATATTAATTGGAAAATTCCAGAAATAAACAATCTTCAAATATTCTTCATTAGAGAATATTGTTATAATTGTTCTACTTTATTAATTATTGTTAATAACTAACAAACTATCTTAGGTACATACGTGTAGAAAAAATGTAGTACACATAGGATTCAGTACTATTCGTGGCTTCAGGCATCTGTACAATAGCTTAGAACATAGGCCGCCCCACCCAGGGGAAAAAAAAAAAAAGCTGAGAAATGCATTTTTTTCTCACCCTCCTTACCTCTGTTTTGTTTTTTAACCTTCATTTTTCTTAATTGGTGCAGTACATAATGGTGGGATTTGTTGTTATATATCCATACATGCACCCAATATTACTATAATTTGGCCACTGTCAAATGGACAGCACGTCCCTCCCTCTCCCCTCCTCCCACTTCCTGGTCCTTTTCCTCTATCGCATTGAACCCCTTTGATTTTTCATGAGATTCCCCTTAGCCCCTTTCTTTCCCTTTCTCCTCTCTAGCTTCCACCTATGAGAGAAAACATACAATCCTCCACCTTCTGAGTTTGGCTTATTTTGCTTAACATAAACTTACCTGTTTTTTTTAACAAAATATAAAGCTAATATTTTAAAGTATTTGTGTTGCACTGATTTTTCCAAAACGTTTACATAGAATTATCTGTGCTTTGAATTCAGTCAGCAACCTGATTCACCTTCTCCTTTCTTGGGGGGCAAAGAGGGGACAGGGGTGTACCAGGGATTGAACTCAGGGGCACTTGACCACCCAGCTCTATTTTGTATTTTATTTAGAGACTGTGTCTCACTGAGTTGCTTAGCAACTTGTTTTGCAGAGGCTGGCTTTGAACTCGCAATGCTCCTGCCTCAGCCTCCTAAACTGCTGGGATTACTGGCATGCACCACAGCGCCTGGTTTACCTTTCCATTTTTAAAAGAATATTTTTTCCCAGTTCCCCACGAGCTGCCATTTTACTGAGCAATTGTTGCTCATTCATTATATAAACCTAGTTGTGTTCATGTCTACAGAGCTTCCTTTCTCTCTGTTATCCATAAAAGATAAGCGTGACTCCATTTATGAATCTTGTGAAGACCACCGTGTCTCCTCTCAGCTTCCTTGCCCTTCTTAACCAGACTTGGAGGACTATTTCTCATGCACTAGCAGAGGCTGAACATCTGGCTTCTTCCCAGATCAACAGGTGCTCTGTCGCCCTGCAAGAAGGTCCCCAGGGAACTGGCAAGAGAAAGCAAGTCCTAGAGGGCTTCAGTTCATTTGTAAATTCCACTTGGCTATGATTATCTGCCAAAGAATATTCCCCTGAGAAGGCTGAGACCAGGTCTATTTCAAATGACTTCGAAAGGACAATGCTCTTATTGCATACTTGAGGAAATTGCTGGCTATACTGAGGAATGAAGCGACATTCTGAAATGTGATATTGAAGCATAACTGTAAAATGGAAAGCAATTTAAATGTATTACTGGACAAAAACCCATTAGTCCAATGAACATAAATAACCTCACTGAAGAAGGGCATTGTTCCCAGATAACTTCTCCCTGAGTTTGGAGGAAATTTCTCTTACTGGAAGGCCTTTGAGTGTCATTAGAGTCATTTGCGATTGAAACATGTTATCAAGGAGTCAGATTTTCCCACTTGTGTAAACAACTCCGTTGGAATTACTGTGACATTTTTTGCAGGCAGAGAAGCCAATAACAACTGGTATCACCAGAACCAGGCAATTTTGCTTTCTGAAAGAAGGGTTGTCAAGACTTTACTGTTCCTCTCAGATTATCCTCAGCAGATGCTGCCAAATTTCTATGATATCATTCACTACTCCATTAAAATGTTTTGTTTTTGCTTTTATTGGTGCATTATGGTTGTACATCATAGGTGGGTTCATTCTGACACAATCATACATGCATAGAATTTAATTTACTCCATTTCAGTCCACAGTACCCTGCATTTCTCTCTCCTACTCCTTCCCCCATCCCCTTTCTTCTCCTCTACTGGTATACCTTTCACTTATTTATGTATTTTTAATTGGTGCTTTATAGATATACATAAAGGTGGAGTTAGTAAATAGGTGAAGTACAGCAGATTTTTAGGGCAATGAAACTATTCTGTATGATACTGTAATGGTGGATGTATGACATTATTAATAAAATGTGCACCACAACAAGTAAACTGTTATGTAAATTATGAAGTTTAGTAAATAATAATGCTTAAATTTGGGGTCATCGATTGTAGCAAACGTACCACACTCAGGCAGGGTGCTGATGGCAGGGAGAACTGTAGGGGTGGAGAAGGTCAAAAGGGAAATGGGATCTGTGGATATTCCTTGTACTTTGCACATTTTTTTCTGTAATCTTAAAACCCTCTAAAAAGTGAAGTATTAATTAGACAAAAGATTAGAAAACCTCCTTCAAGTGTCTACTTCTCAAACATCACCAAAGAGGAGTCATATAGTAGCTCAAAACTGAGGTTAATTTTCTCGTTGACATTTTTCTGTTTAATAAAGCATGTAAACGTAGTAGGGAGAAAAACAGTTTTTCTCTGTAGGGATTCAACAAGGCTAATTTTTCTATTTTTAAGGGAAAAGTAAATCGTTGGTAAACTTTTCCTTTTCCTGAATTCACCCAAATACATATAAGAGTGGTAAACACTGTCTTACCTGAAATGAAGAAGAAAGTTCAGGGAGAGGGAGCATGGGAGGAATGGATGAACTCTAGATAGAGTGGAGGGGTTGGAGGGGAAGGGAGGGGCATGGGGTTATTAATGATGGTGGAACATGATGATCATTATTATCCAAAATACAGGTATGAAGACCTGAATTGGTATGAATATACTATGTATACAACCAGAGATATGAAAAATTGTGCTCTATATGTGTAATAAGAATTGCAGTGCATTCCACTGTCATATATAAATTTAAAAAAAAAGAAAAAAGTTCACCTCCAGAGAGGACAGCTACCACAGTTATATAGGGGCTCTAGCTTTGCTCCAGATGTACAATAATATTTTGAAGAGTATAACCACTAGAAAGCCCCGATGCTATTCAAGGAGGAGGTGGTTGGGCTTTGTGTGTTTACCTACACCACGCCAGTGTTTAAGGTTTGGAAAAAATGACTTAGAGATGTTGACTCGGTTGTGACACCCACTTCATATCAGGTTCACTAGCAATATGACATTCATTAGTGCCTGAAAAAAAATTCTGAGCAACACAGATCTATCACGAGAGGGGATATACTTTCACACTCACTCTGATTCATTTATCCATTTACTCAGCAAATAGAACTTAGTGGAATCTGGGTGGCAGGGGTATATATGGGAGATACCAGGTGAAAGGGCCTCATTTCTGCTTTCAACAGAATCGCAGTGTGTTAGGAGGTTGGGAGGACAAGAAAACCGATCATTACAATGTAAAATGATAATGATTTCAATGCCTTGGGAATACAGTGGAGGGAGCTGCTCCCCTTGCCTGAGGGAGCCAGGAAGGCCTCCCGGAGGATGGCACTAATTAGCCTGTAATTAGGACAAGCCATCTGAAACTATTTTGGATCCATGGAATTAGAAGGTATATTGCAAACCAACACCTCTTTCACTGTCGGAGGTAAGGCAACCCCTGTTTTTCTTCTGCAGGAAGCAGAAAAACCATCACTCTCTCTCTCTCTCTCTCTCTCCTCTCTCTCTCTCTCTCTCTCTGTCTCTCACACACAAACACACACACACACACACACACACACACACACACACATGGTAGGGGGGGCAGAAAGCATGGATGAATTTCCAAACAAGCTTGCAAGTTAAGAAATTTGATAATTATATTTTCTTAAACAATTTAAGCTCTTTTTGTACAACATTTCAGCTGGCAGTACTGAAATCCAAATGATTTTTATTTAATTATATTTTTATTATAAAACTATGATCTTCAGTAACACTAAATTAGAAATTATAATTACTCTGAATTTTTATAAGAAAAGCACCGATTATTTTGCTATTTAATACTCTCCTTCCTCCTTAGCTTCTGCAAGGGTTTGCAACAGACACCTCCGTGTGGGCCTATCTGTCCTGGTTTGATGATGTGGGGAAGATGCTCTTGTCTGGAAGATCTAAGACGTATCCTTTTGACTCTTATTTGAGGCACCAGATTACCAGAAAAAAACATTCTTTTTTGGGGGGTGTGGGTTGGGTACCAGGGATTGAACTCAGGGGCACACCTGAGGCACCACTGAGCCACATCCCCAGCCTTATTTTGTATTTTACTTAGATACAGGGTCTCATTGAGTTGCTTAGTGCCTTGCTATTGAGGAAACTGGCTTTGAACTCGTGATCCTCCTGTGTTAGCCTCCAAACCTCTGGGATTAATAGGTGCGCGCCACCACGCCCAGCTCAACCTGTTTTTAAAGCATCAATAAAGCTGGGGCATCAAAAGAAACATTTTTGAAATAATTACATTTTTTATATTGTAGGGGAGGAAAAAAAAAGAATCTTTTATAGTACTTTTTCTAGGTCCCAGGCTCAGGCCCCTAAAAACAAATGACAGATTATGAAGAGAAAAGCATATGGATTTGTTTAGTATGATTACTAAATGACCTGAGAGCCTGAATAAGTTAATGAAGATCTGAATAAATGGATAAATCTGTGTTTTTATGTTCGGTTTGATGAAGACTGTCATGGAGAAATGAAAGGTCACAGAAATGCCATGATCTAATAGCAGATGCTAGGGCGGGGTGGGGAGCACTTGGCAAAGCCTGAAGGTTCAGATTCTTCTCTCTGACCCTTCACCTTCAGAGGTGAGAATCTTCCTCCTCCTCAGGCACAGGGAGGACTGGTTTCAGATGAGGGTCTTAGGACCTGGTTCAGGGAAAGGCCAGGAAATCCTTCCTAGGTTTTTCGTCTTCAGGAAGAAGGGCAGAGAAAGTGAGAGTGACCTTCCTGCTTCTGAGATTTTCTCACATTCCTTCAGCTTAAAATATTCTCGATGCCACATTCACAGTTGCTGTATTTTGGGATAGTGTGTCCTGAGCCCCATCAAAACAGAGGGGCTGTGCTGCCACCCTGAAGGACAGGGCAGAGCTGTATGCCCCTGACCCCACCACACATAGGCGCTGCCACCAGCATGCCCATCTGGTGTCCGCCCAGTGACAACAGCACATTTCAAGCTTGTCAGGATTGGAGATATTCATATTAGGAGACAAGCTGGAGGAAGAAAGAGAGAGGGAGAGACCAGAGTCAACACACAGCCCATTTAAAAAATAATCGGGGTCAGTACACAGGACCCCAAGGGATTTTTCCCAGGGAAAAATGTTTGTGTTATTTAATGCTGTTGATATCTCTCACCAGCTCTCAGCAGTGACAAGCAGCAAAGCATTTTCATGTGTACTCTGTACCAAAACAGAGCATTTGTATTTAAATATTTGAGTTAAACATATCTTGTGTTTGTGGAGCATTAATGCTGTTGACATTGTTCCATAGCTGTACTCTTTAGGGAGTTGGAATCTGTCTTCGATATTAGTCAACAAACCATAGAAAACACTTTAATGGGAGTCATGACTGTGTAAGCTACTCAAAGGGTCCTTGAATTGGAAAACAGAGATTAACTCCAGCAGGGACAAAGGCTAGGATATTAGGGAGAGGCTTTTGCGGCCGTGGAGGGCATACAGTATGTGGGCTGTGCCTCCAGAGAAAGATCTGGTTCTTCTCCAGAGTGCTGTACTGTGTCTCCATGCCAGCTGAAAATTCATCTCTAGCTTGTCGACATCATCCCCACTCTCTTGACTCCGCTTCCCTCTGCTTAACCTGGCCCCTAAATCCAGAAACCATTTCCATGTGTCACAGGAGAGGGGCAATCACCAATCAGGAGCTGAGCTGCTGAGCAGGTGAAAGAGGAGTCAATAGCCCACAGCAGTGCCACCTCTGTGTCCCACACATGCCTCTGGACCTATCATGTCCCCATCTCACTCACCCTTATTTGAACCTCGGGCACCCTACATGCCATCTGAGGCCTATGGGTGAGTGGTTCCCATTGCCAGGACAGAGGAAGGGAGGGATGAATTCTCCACCATCTTTTCTGTTCCACCCACGCAGTCCTATAAGCCATTTCTGTTTTGAGAGTCAGAGCTTCAAGAGTGCTTAATTTAATCGGCCTCATGTGGGTTAAGAAGGAAATTAGAGAGGCAACCGAGAGCTGTACGTTTTCGTCAGTGACTGGGGCCTGACCTGGGCATCTGGTTTGAAGAGGGGAACCAGCAAGATCACATCAGTGTTGCTGAGAAGTTCAGAGTGACACATCATGATGGCAGTAGGGTCTAGAGATGGGGTGGCAGGGCCGATGGCACATGAGACAGTTGAGGTGTGCAACACTGCACACATCCCCTCGGCTTCCTGCTCTCCCACCCAAGCCAGAACCTGGGGTCTGTAGGTTACCCTTCCGCCTGCAGGGGAGGGAGTGCAGCAAGGGAGGATCACCTGTCAGTGTAGTTTGAGACTGGGGACCAGCCAGGGGGAGGTCAGCCTGTTCCTTCAAGAATAGTATGCAGCAGCACTCAGCCAAAATGGGAATGAGGCAAATGCCATTGCAATGCTCAGATTTGGGGGTTATTTGAAAGAGGGTTTATTCCTGTCACTAGAGCCCAGAGATGTGATCTGGACATCTTTGTCTACTCCCAAGAGAAGAGGTGTGTTTGGCCAGAGTAGAGACAGAAACATCCCAGCCTATCATTGGAGTTCAGCTCTGGCACCCACAACCTCCCTTTCTACTCCACAAGGGATGCTGACCCTCCTTTCCAGTCTCAGAACCCTCTAGGGTCCCAAGGAGCCAAGTCTTGCTGCCCTTGATCTGTTTTTTTTTTTTTTTCTGGAAGAACATCCACTTCCATAAGCACTTGTTTCTGGTGCCTTTAGTCATGGGGACCTTCAAAGCTAGAGATGGGACCTGAGGGCTCACTGCTCCTGACACCCCAGCTGCATCATCTGTTGCCTTCACAGTCTTCTCTTCCTCTAAGATTCCTGACCCCCGCATCTCACTTTCTCCTGCTTCCCTGGGTAAGCCCATCCTGTCACCTTCACTGTTCCCATGAGGTTATTGAGGCCTTTTGGTCACGAGCTCCTTCCACCAAATCAGTGCCTAAGGCTGATGCATAATAATCTTCTTCCTTGATTAGAGCATCTTAATTATGCTCTAGGAATTTGCTTAAACAGATTAATCATTCTCGAGGACAAATTTAGCAGCTGAGCTTGCTGAGGGATCTGCTCTGAATGTCCCCTGGGAAATTCTGATTACACCTGCCTGTTGGGCCCTTCCTAGGGTCTTGAGGGAGTCAGGGGCTCGGACACTGGAGGTTGTATGCTGCCCCTGCAGGCTTCTTTTTATTCCTTCTGGACGCCCCAAACTGCACATGTGATTCCTATTTGTGAAATGTGTCTGGTGTGAGGGCAGAGCATCCTGGTGGCCTCTCTCACTCAGGAGTAGATTTGTGGGCTCCTCTTCAATGAGGGTAAGTCCACTGATTAGTGGCAACCTGAACCCCACAGTGATTGCTCATTGGGATCCAGAGCATTTAAAAACACTGGTATGGGAACCTCCCTGCAGACCAATTTAATGAAAATCTCTGGAATTTGGCATCTCTGTTTTGCAAAAGCAACTGAAATACCATACCAGCTAGTTCTAATGTACACTCAAATCTAGAATAATCAGCAACATCTGAGCACTATCAGGTAATTTGCTTCTGTGCACGTAAAAGTGGAAGGCAGAGTCTTTCAGCTCTGAAGTTAGATCTCACACTAATGGAAAATTTTGTGACCTGATGGACCCTAAGTCACTGTTCATAAGCCCTGGAGTCTGGGGAGGCAACATTTCATTGCAGTTCAGACTACATGGTTTCAAGCTCTGTGACCTCAGATAATTCAACCTCCCTGAATCTCAGTTTTTCCATGAAGACTGTACCCATTTCATAGGATTGTAGAGGGAATTGACTCAGATGGTACACATACAGACCTTAAAATGGGGCCTGGCATACAGTAAGCTCTTAGTCAACAATAGATATTATTACTTCCCTCAATTATTCTCCTCAACATCACCATTTGGCTCAAAAATAGAACAGAAAGTTCATAAGAATCACAGTCAGGAGATGTTTTTTTCCTCCCAGTGGCAGCCATGAGGCTCAACCTGGAACAAATTAGTACAAGTCAGGGCTCTTTTGCTGGTGCTATCCCTCCAAGAGGATGAACCAGAAATCAAAATGTGTTTCTCTCAGGGTTTATACTCATATGCAGAACCAGATGAGTCAATTGTTTGAAGATTGTCTTTTGGAAAAAAAAAAAAAGTTTGGAAGAGACTCAAAAGCAAGCAAACAAAGCTAATCTACTCAAAAGAATGAATTCAAGGAAAAATGTAAATAATGGTCCTTGATACAACACACTTGCCTTTCAGGCCATTGCTGTCTTGGTTGACTCATGCTTTATTCTTTAAATCTTGTCACATAAGGAACTGCTAAAGTTCTGCAGTTTTACAGGACAGCAGAAAGTATGTGGCTAGTGCAGAGCAGCAGAACTTGGCATGGGCTTGGAGAAGGGTGTGCCACTCAGCCTGGCTGCCTGTGCGTGGCCCTGCTAGACAGGCAGAGGGAGACAGATGGGTGAGGTCCTGCAGCCCTGAGCCCTGTGCAGTCAACTCAGGGGTGAGGAGACTCATTTCGATATGCAGCATAAGGGGAATAGAAGGATTTCATAAACAGATTTGGAGGAAAGGAAAATTGGAAGCAGAGAAACTGGTTAGAAAAAAAACATGTTTAATTAAAGAAACAGATAAATGCAGAATTTTGAGGCATTTGTTAGAATTATAGAAAATTCTAGACAGAATTAAACATCTTAGTAATGAATACTAGAGAATACAGATAGGTAATCTATTCACCATATAGAGAGTACTGGCACAGAAGGACAAAACACTGGATAGTAAAGTGGACTTCTAAAAGAATTTATCAGATGACAGGGTGGCATCAGGAGGGGTAGGAAGAGAACAGGATTTGGGATGAGGCTCAAACCTTAATCCCATCAAGGATTGGCATGGTCAAACTCTGAGCTAGTTTATGTTTTTCAGCCTCAACTTCCTCTTCTATAAATTGGAGCTAAAATAATGTGGGCTGAGTCATCTTGCTCTAATCTTGTACTTAAGTAGCTTGTTTCTGAGGCCCCATATGGAAAACTTCACATTTGTCTCAGAATGATTTCATCTTGGCAGCAATTCTCAAGTATGTGCAGGGTTAGTATGCTTGCAGAGGGATTAGACATGGTCCACATGGCCAGGGGTGAGGAGTGAGACAGATACGGGCAGTGAAAAGACAGATAAAGGGTCAATATGAAAAAGTCATTTTCTAACCCTCAGAACAAAAATAGAATGCATCTTCAGTGTCAGGAGGGGCGGTATCATGTCATTGGAGGTGATCAGTCATCGGCTGGAGAGGACTGAAGAGGGGAACAGTTGAGAGGATTCAAGTATCAAATAATATCTTTTCCAGACACACAAAGAAATTTAAATGGCACTAAATAAAATCTCATCCACATGCAATAAGAACTAACGAGAAAGTTTCAATTTAGGAGGCTTTTACTGCAGTGAGCTGACGTTGCACCAAGTACTTTTTTTTTTCCTTCTTACTCTTTTCTGGAATAATTCTATTTTAAATAATTCTTGAAATGTATTGTACTGGGTATAAATATAGAGTCTCCTCTCTATGTGAAAGAAATGATTTGAGTAAAAAGTTATATATCCCTAATGTATAGGGTAAGCTTAAAAAAATGTATAATTTTGAAAGAAATTTCTATTTACTTCTAAGGAGCTACACATAGATTTACACACACACACACACGCACACACACACATGTGTTCATTCCCTCATTTATTTTTAGAACTCTCAAACTGAGCTATCACTTACTTTAACAACTAAACTATAGGGAAAATTAAATATGTATTTTATTTTTAATACATTTAATTACCAAGAATGTAGCAAGGGGAATTAATTGTAGACAACTTGATTTATAAAATTGACTCGAATCTGTATTTTTCCACATGCCTCTTATCAGCCTCTTAAAGACTCATTCTTGAGGCAATGAGTTTTGAAATAATTGTCGAAAATGATTTATTGTATTCAATCTGAATGCTTGATGAAGTGGAAGCATTTGTACTTTGTTGTAATTATTTGAGCATCTGAGTGTTCTTCAGGACAATCTCTTGGGATATTTATTCAAACGAAATCTCATAGGTAAAGGTTCATATAAAATATTACATGAAATCTCATATTCATCTATCTGATCTAACATACTCTCAATAGGTGGAACTTGCTATATCCATCCTACAGGTGAGTCCTGAATCTTCTGACTAGTTTTTCTCATCACCATGGGCAATCAGAGGAGATGGCCACATCCAGCCCAGGCATTAGGCATGACTTCAGCTAGTTATGTGGAATGGTTTCCTTCACAGAGGCACATTTGGGACATAGGAGACAACTGCCATAGCTGGGAGTTTTTCTGCCCAGCATTTTTTCCCCGTTTTTATGCCCTTGAAGTCATACAGCAGTACTATCTTCATGACTCTCAATTCTGGATGCATATTTTAGCTTTCAAAGTTCTTAACAAATACAAATGCAGGGACTTAGAGCAGTGGTCCTCAGACCTTGCCTCAGAATCACCTGAAGAGCTTGGTAAACTCAGACAGCCTGGCCTCTTCCCCAACCCAGCCCCACAGTGATGGTTCAGAAGGCCTGAGGTGAGCATGAAAATTCTCATTTCTAACAAGTTCTGAGGTGATGCTGATGTTTCTGGTCCAAGGACCACACTTTGAGAAACAGGCCTAGAGAACATGAATTATAGTCATTCCTTGTTATCTACAGAGGATTGATTCCAGAATTTTTCTCCTCTCCCCAGGAGACCACAATATTTGGAAACTCATGTCCCTTATATAAAATGCGTAGTATTTTCATAGAACTTCAACATATCCTACTGTGTACTTTAAATCTTCTCTATCTAGATTACACGTAATACCTAATACAATGTAAATGTTACGTGAAGTGTTGTTATGCTGTATTGTTTAGGGAATAAAGACAAGGAAATAAGGTTTATACATGTTCAATATAGATGCGATTAAAAAAGTTTGCATCTGTTGGTTTAATCTGAGATACAGAACCTGCAGATACAAAAGGTTATTATTAGTCTTAGATGAAATCTGGGCACATAGTTGTTAAAGTTCCCCAGGTGATTCTAACATACAATTAGGGCTGAGAATGACTGTTAAATCTGATGGACTTCTTTCTTAGAAACATGTATCTTTTAATTTTACTATCAGGGTGAAATGTAAAGTGGATAATCTTATGCCAGATACGAAGACAGCGTTTCACCTGCTGCTCAGTGTTGACTATGACCTAATTTTAAATGTACTTATTGACTTAATTATTACAGCAACAATAGCTCTAGGTGTTAACACATGTAGTACTTGTATGGATATCTTCTTAAAATAATTTTTACAGAGTACTTAAAAAATAAAAAAATAGGTTCATTAAATTGCACATGCTGGCATTTTTTAATTTGTTCTACTCAGACCTCACTAAGGTACTTATAAGAAGCAAACAGTGTTGAACAAACATGAAGAAGCTAAACAAACAAATGTGTTACTGAGTAAAACATGGAAGTAATATAAAATATTTTACACAAAATAGGCTCATTTCAAATTAATGTATCTTATAAGAGCCTATAAAACTTTGATTCAGAATTTGATTATATGTTATTTTCATGTATCACACTGGATAAGTAATAACAGAATAAGCACAAAGATTTGAGGAAATTTTTATTTTATTGTTTTAGTTGTAGAGAGACACAATCTTTATTTATTTATTTTTATGTGGTGCTGAGGATTGAACTCAATGCCTCACACATACGAGGCAAGCACTCTACCACTGAGCTACAGGCCCAGCCCTGAGGTATCTTTTAATTTTTATTTAATTTTATTTATTTTGTGGTACTGGAATTGAACTCAATGGTGATTTACCACTGAACAACATACACAGCCATATAAATATATATATATATATATATATATATATATATATATTTTTTTTTTTTTTTTTTTTTTTTTGAGACAGTCTTGCCAAGTTACCCAGAGAGGCTAAGGTAGGGTGTAATCCTCCTACCTTAGCCTCTGCAGTCTCTAGATTACAGATATGCCTCAATTTTTTATTTTTTAAATTAAATCACCAGAAGCAGGGTCTAGTAGGAGCTGAGGGATGGGGTGGTTTGCCATCAAGGCATGGGTAGGAGTCTGAGGCGAAGCTGCCTGGTATGCTCGGCTCTACAGTGGGATGGATCTGGAGGCTGCCGATGACCCTGTCAAAGTGAATACAGACCAGGGCAGAATCCTGGAAAATTGTCATCATTCAAAAAGGAGTCTAAAGCTAGATAGATGACACTGGACACTGAGAGAGACTCAAGGTCAAGGACAGCATAGGCAGAAGTAGTCAAGATACAGGAAACAAAAGCAAAGCAGAACAGAGCAGAATAGAACAGGAACAGGAGGATTCAGAGAAGGAAAGAACATACAAGGGTGTCTCGGGCAGCCAGCAATAGGAACCCAGGCCAGGAGTGCTGCAGCCACTCCCTGCACTCCTGTTGGGACATGTCTGACATCACACCCAGCATCTTCTTTGGTTTGGAGGAATCGATACTACAGTATGGAGCTTAAACTTTCTCACTGGCTCTCATATGGATCTTATTAGTAAAATCATGTCTTGGGTAACTTCATTTTAAGTTGCATTCTTTAACCTTCTCTTTTAATAATAGGCCATCATCTCAGATTATCTTCATGTTTAAGTCACATCAACTCTCAAAATTAAGAATCATTTTTTCCCATATTTTTTATGTGATGGGAAGACAGGTCCAGGTTAATCTGTATCCTTTCCTACTGCCTTAGAAAAAAAAGTTTTTAAAAGTCCACACAGTTCTGAAAGCACATTTTAAATCCCTTTCATTACTAAACTAGAAAGGGTATCAATTCTCTTCTTCCTAGATATACAATTATGAGTCCCAGGCACAAGTCCTTATCAACTGTCCTCATTCCCACGCGCTAAAGAAGCTTACCAAGCCCGACCTGCACCATGTGACACAGCTCCTTGCTCCAGTCACAGAAAAAAATTATGATGCTGCTTCCTATTTGCAAGCCCTCTTCCTTTCTGAGGCACATTTGTTATCTCTCTTGTCACAGAAGCTGATTCTACAAACACATATTCAGTTATTCCCTCCCCTCCGTCTCACGCAGCAGCAAGAGAGGAGCTGGGATGAAGGCAGCGTTTAAACCTGGGTGCCGAAATGCCTTTGCTTGTGGCTTAAAGAGCCCCCTAGGTATTCCTACCAAGTCTCAGCGACAGCTGCGTTTTAGTGAGCCAGTTAGTGGTATTTCTTGAAAACACAGGCTGGCTATTTCCCTGCAGCCATATTCTCACTGTGGGCAATGCTCTGAGCATGCTCCTTCAGTGGTGCTTAGAAGAATATGCCCAGGTTCTGAACACAAGACCAAACACTAGCACCACTTTTGTCCTTTGATCTAATCCTGTTGCTGGGCACAAGACTGGGAAGCAACAGGTGAGGATGGAGTGAGGTGAATGTGATTATTCACCTCAGGACTTGGTAAAGAGAGGATTCAACCTCTGTCTGTAGATTTATAGTCCAAGATGGAGAAGAGCTGATGGGAGGGGGGTGCAATTCCGGACTCCAGACCCATGGACCTTCTCCTATGGGGGATGAGTGATGGGGAGTGGGCCTGGCTGCTAGAGGTCTGGGAAGCTGTGAGTGGGGAGGAGGACAGCAAGAGGGGCTCAGAAACAGGGTTCAAGGGCTGGGGTTGTGGCTCAGTGGCAGAGCGCTTGCCTTGCACATGTGAGGCACTGGATTCGATCCTCAGCACCACATAAAAATAAATAAACAAAATAAAGATATTATGTCTGTGTATAACTAAAAAAAAAAAAGAAAGAAAAGAAACAGAGTTCAAGGGGCTAAGAAAGCCTTAGCCATATAGTCTTGGGGTGCTTGGGTTGTAAATAAAGCAGTGGGACATCTTTTTTTTTTGGAGGGGTGCTAGGGATTGAACTCAGGGGCATTTGACCACTAAGCCACATCCCCAGCCAGATTTTGTATTTTTATTAAGAGACAGAGTCTCACTGAGTTGCTTAGGGTCTCACTGATTTGCTTAGCACCTTGCTTTTGCTGAGGCTGGCTTTGAACTCTAGATCCTCCTGTCTCAGCTTCTGAAGCCACTGGGATTACAGGCGTGAGCCACCGTCCTCGGCAGCAGTAGGACATCTTGATGGATGGGCTGAGCCCACCAGTGGGCACTAAGGCATGTCCTTCAAAGGAGGAATCCGCTGACCTGATTAAGGCTCTGGTGTCCATATCTTGAAATTCGTAATAATCCTCTAACAAGGAGCTTGGCATTTTCGTTTTTTAGTAGGTTAGTTCTGAAAAACAGGTTCTGCAGGAGGGAAGAGAGGGTGATCTTTCTTCTCAGGAGATAGGACCCCAGCTGGCAACTTAGGAATGGGACAAACCTCTCTCCCACTCCAGGACCTCCACCACTCTCTAACTTCTTGCCTTGCTTGATATTTTCCACAGTAGTCTTCATTGAATATTGTTTACTCATTTATTGCCATTTGAATGTGTTCCCCAAAGTTCATGTGCTGGAGTCTGAATCCCAACCCAATGGTGTTGAGAGGTAGACCTTTCTGAGGTGATGAGGTAGGAGGACTCTGATCTCATGGATGGATTAATACCCTTCTCAGGTGTGGGTTCGTTGTAACAGAAAGAGCTCAGCCCCCATCCCCCATCTGCCTCTCTTCTACCCAGGTGGTACCTTTGCAAGGACACAAAGGCCTTCACCAATTTTAATCTCTTTATCTTGTACTTCCCAGCTTCCAGAACCATGAGCCAAATAAATTTCTGTTTCTTATAAATTAAAAATTTGACTGTGGTATACTATAGAAGGCATAAAACAAAATAAGACTTCACCCATGTCCTTTCTGCTCATAAGAGGCAAGGACTGTGTCCAGCCACTCCAACAGTGCCTAAGGTGTGTAAATTTGGGCTGAAAGAATGGTTATCCCCAGGCCTCAGGAAAGACAAGGTCCTCAGATCCCAGAGGAATTCCTAGACTCAGCGAGGATGTGGGCAGAGCTTGGGAGGCACTGGGTTCTATGAATGAGGTTTGGGAGTCTGCCCAGAGAAGAGTTCTTTGTCAGGGAGGGAGGAGCCCTATGTCTCAAGAGAGATTTGCAGTGAGGGCAAGATTGGCATTTTTACTGCTTGCGTATATCCTTCTTCAAGCTTCCTGGCAACTGGGAGACAGGATGGAGGCTGCAGGTGGGAGAGTCACTAAGGAACCTGAGGCAGGTGAAAGCAGCTTAAATAAGATTGGGGGTTGATGACGCTCAAAATTTTTTAATTGCCTAAGGGTAATGTCCAATTTGGCAAGTGAGATGCCATTCTAAGTTGGCTTGTGTTTTGGAGGTAAAACTGAAATAAAAATGTGCTGAATTATTCTCATTCAGGCAGGGTGGAAGCAACTTCAGAGGTTTCACAAAAGTATCCACTGATTAGAACTGCATATGGGGCTTGATTTAAGATCCCACCAATGCGACCACCCTGTAATATTTTAGGATTGCCATGAAACTAGCTTTTGTCATTGTACTAATCATTATCTGTAAATGCACTATACCCACGAAGCCCTGTGTCCATGTCTACATATGCTAGAAGGGGTGACATGAGCCTGGAGTTGGCTTGGACCCAATGATGACAGCTCTAGTCCTTTGAAACTATTTGCAAAATGTTCCAAAATGAAAAGTTCTTTTGATCTGAGTACCTCCACAGTCTTTCCTCATCTCTGGATTTTCCCCTACTCCACCCTCCCCCTGAAATGCATGACAAACCAAAGTACCATAGCCATGGTCTCAATAAATGATATGCCCATGTCTCTGTGAGCAAACCATTATAGATTGGGAGGCACTGGATGGAGAAAAATTATGTTGATTTCCAATTAGCCTGAATGTTATGCTGAAACACTAGTTAAACCCAGAAAGCTCTCCAAACCTGCCAAACCTGCTACTGTGCCCCATCTTACTGCTCCTCTTGGCTTTAGATAGAAGAAACTTTTGCTTCACCATAGCTGCCAATCAGTGCAGATGAAGATCCAACAAGGGAAAGAGACTGATGGGTTTATCATTGAGGCAGGATATGAGTTTCATTTAATAAAGAGGAAATTATTTTCTTAAGTGTTTCATTGTTTCAACCTTATTGAGATATAATTGGCAAATACTAATTGTATATATTTAAGTTGTACAATATGATGTTTTGATAAATGTACACATTGTGAAATGATTACCACAATCAAACTAATGAACATATTCATAGCTTCATATTCATAGTTGCCTGTGATGTGGCCTGTGTGTGTGGGTTGTGTGTGCATGCGTGTGTACCCGCATGTGAGATGAGAACATTACAGATCTACTCTAAGCACATTGCAAGCAAACAGTACAGTGTTACTATAATTGTCATGTTAGATCTCGAGCACTTGCTCATTTTGCCTAACTGAAACTTTGTACCCTTTCACCAGCACCTGAACAATACCATCTTACTCTTTGCCACCGTGAGTTTGATTTTCTTATTCCACATAGAAGCGAGACCATGTAGTATTTTTCTTTTTGTGTCTTGCTTATTTCACTTAGCCTCAGTTCATCCATATTGTCTCAAATGAGAGGATGTGCTGAATATATTCCATTGTATACATACACCATAATCTCTTTACCCATTCATCGTTTCCATATCTTAGCTATTGTGAATACTGCTGCAAAGAACATGGGGAGTTCAGATGTCTTTTAAAGATACTGATTTCATTTCCTTTGGGAATACAGACGTGAAGATTTTTGCTGGATCATTAGTGTTTTATTTCTGCCTTTCCTGCAGCATAGTTGGTAAGTCCAAGTTCTCTGAAGCTGGAGTGCCTGGGTTCAAATCATATGGATAACCAATACTTTTTCTGTAACCAGTAGCAAATTATTTAACTTCTGTGTTCCTCAATTTCCTTATCTGAAAAATGAATTCCTGCTTTACTGGTGACAGATGATTCAATGAGTTGATACATATAAAGTACTTAGAATGGGGCGCTTGGTGTGCCCTAAAAATTCAATGCCTTTAGGTTATTCTTGTTTTGTCATTACCATCTCCGTCAGCCCATATCTTCTGATGGAGAATCGATTTCTATTCTCTCATTTATCCCCTTCCTGCTTGGATTTACAGCTCTTGAGGGCAGGATGTGGGCTGAGTTTTATGGCATTTCTCATTTATTAATCCATTATTTAATCAATCAGTAAAGATCTTTGCAGCTTACAAAAAGCCATAGCATACACATTTTTAGTAAAAGGAATGGAAGGAGCATTGGTTTCACCTCCGGAGGCCTGACCTAATGATCAGTGTGATGGCTGAGTTTCCTGTCTATTGGGCTCCAGCTATTCAACGTGGTGACCAAATACACCATGAGACAACAAAGAGAGATGGACTGTCGGTATGGAGTACATCATTTATAATGTTCTTTTAGGGGTCCCTAGAGTCATGCCAAGCTTAAAATTCACTGGAATCAGATCCAACCCATTATCAGAGTGGAACATCTCTTTCCAAGGCACCTTATAACCAGGCATAACTCCAAGGCTGGGAATCTGCAAAACAGAGATAATTACACCTGCCTGCTCCGTGTCACACAGAGGCAGTGTGAGGATTAATTAAATAATGACTGCCAAGAACACTGGGCTCCTTTGAGAGAAATGCTCTACAAAAGCAATCTTAGATAATTATTCAGAATTTCATTTTGTAAATATCAGGACAGACCTTCAGCTTATGAGACCGGGTTCACACAGACCACATCTGCACTGATGGAATTTCCCCAAAGGGCTGGAAGCATGTCTGGAAAATTCCTGGCCGTCAAACCAATATGTTACTAGAGAATCTTTGCTTTAAGAAGTTACACCAACCCAACAGAGTCTCACACCCTTGGTGCCTACATTTGGAGTCCTATCTTTAGTAGTAGCATTGCTGTTTTGCAAAAAGAACATCTATTCCATGGTGATGATCTCATTCAGTTGATTCTACTTCATGTGACTTTATCCTTATCCCTGCAGGGTGACCAACCATCCCAGTTTTCTCTGCATGTAGGACGTTATTGCTAAAGCAGGGATAGTCCTAGGAAAACTGGGTCTGTTGGTGACCCTAACATGCTTCTTATTTGTAATAATATTATGTTATTTTGTGACCTTAAGGAATTTACTTCTGAGTCTTAGAAACCTGTTCTATAACAAACTAGGATTGGAATGGATAATAATTTTTTAAAAAAACTAGTTTGTGCACAGCACAGTTCTAAATATTTTATGCCTAATAAACAACTACTCCTGAAGGAAGGCAAATTATCTTTACATCCAATGGACAGAAAAAGCATATGGAGATAGAGGAGTTTGCTTAATGTTACACTGTCGGTAAATTGGCAGGGCCAACCAGGTGGCAGTTACCAGGCCTGTGTTCTTTTTTCTCTATATTTTTCTTGGTGCATTATAGTTGTACATAATGGTGGGATTTGTTGTAACATGTTAGTACATGCACATAATGTAACAATAAAGGCCTGTGTTCTTAAGTACTACACAATATTGCCTCTCTATGGGAACTTCCGGAGGTTAGAGTTGATAATTTTTATATAAAAAGAATCCACAGTTCTTTATTTCTATCATAACAACTCAACAAACTAAGGTATAAATATGGGTATGTATCTACATTTCTCAAATTAAAAAACACAAACCAGTTTAGGACTCACCATAGTAAATGGACATTAAATCTCTTATCTCCCTTCTGCTTTCTCCTCTACTGCTGAATTGTTCCAAGCTTCAGGCTACACAAGACAGGAGAAGAGTCAGCCACATCTAACTGTAGAGGTCCCTGGAAGCCCACTACTATCTCTACTGCTACTGCTTTTTGCAGTAACCTGCCAGCTCTGTTGAAAGCTGACTCTCAGGCTGACCCGTTCACACCAGACTGAATAGTCACTGACATGGACTCCATCTTTTTGAGACAGACCAGGTACTTTCTCAGGGTCAAGGATGGCCAGAGGTGACACTGCTTGCTTGACTTGCTGGAATTGCAGCTGTCTATGCATTAGGTCTGAATCTGTCCAGGTACTTGTTCCTGTGTAGAGGCAGACCTTTCTCCCCTCCCCTCCCCAAAGGCTCAGGTATCTTGGGATTTGGTTACTTTTCTTTTTCAAACCCCAAACAAAAAGTGCTGGTTGTAACTGTGTCCCGTTGCAATTGAGTTATCTGCTCAGAGGTCAAAGGACAGGTATATTAGTCATCTCGAGCCTCCAAAACAAATTGCCATAGGTAGGGTGGTGTACACAACACAGATTTATTTTCTCACAGTTCTAGAAGCTGCAAAGCCCAAGGCAAGGGTGATAGCAATGTTGGGCTCAGGGTGAGGACACCTTTCCTGATATAACCTAGAGTAAAGATCATTGGAGAGAGAGAGGAGGGGGGAGGGAGAGAGAGAGAGAGAGAATGTGAGCAAGAGAGTGCTCTGGTGTCTTTTCCTGTTCTTATAAGAGCACCATAGGACACTATCCCAATGTGAGGATCCTACCCTCTTTTAAATCTAATTGTCTCCCAAAGTCCCATCTCCAAATACACATTGGGGGTTCGTGCTTCAACATGATAATTTCGAGGGAGTCACAATTCAGTCCCCTATACCCTATTCATCTCCTAGAGAGGAAGAATTAATTCTGATAATTTAAAGGTTATTTTATCTCCTTATAGTGTCCAAGCCAAAAATGACTTTCTGATCTCCCTATTATTTTTTTTTTAGAAAAAGAACAAAAATGATTGTAATCTCCAGAAAGGCATCTCATGCTGCCTGTGAAAAACAGCATTAAAATGATGACTTCACTTACCTAGTTCAGGCCTCATTGACTTAAAGACTATAATTCCAAATAGCCTTGGTATATAGCCATAGACTTACCCTTGGTTTTGAATTCAAAATTAAGGTTAAAGTGGCTCAATCAAAAGCAAAATATTTTTTTCCATTCTATAATTAGCCATCACCACTAGATAGATGCTAATTCCTATTCACACCCCATTTAATTATTTGGCACATACAGAATTGCTTGCACAAATCAGGGAGCAGAAAACAGATACATGTGAAACGCAGTGGGGTATGATTGGATTGTTGAGCTAGGAAGACTGGGCCTTCTGGACAAATGGTTTCTGATTAACTCTGAATACTGACTGATTGGAGGTGTTCTGTACATCAGAAAAATCCCACTGGTGCCTCTCACATTCACTTTGTTTTTGTCACCTCGCACCAGCCATCCCCTACTCCAGCTTTGGTTTCATGAGAAAACAATGCATTTAGAAGATTAAAGTGTTTTTCTGGTTCTTTGCCACCTCCCTGGAAACACCATTAAGCTTATTTTCTTAGGAGAGTGAAGAAAACAGGATTGTTATGGGATCCTCTGCCAGAAGAGAGCTGGTGCTAATCCCACTCTTCCGACTTTTACTTGGGTGTCTTTGTCTTAGGATTGCTACAAGAATAAATTAAAATGATAGGCGTATGTAAAGTGCTCAGCATTGGTGTCATGTACAATGAATTTTAGTTGATTTTATTACTTTTATCATCTTGCTGGAAAAAGTTATCTTTCCTTTATTGACCTAAGAACAGGTAGCTGAATGGACATTTGCTGAATGAAGATTATCTAGACCAGTGGTTCCTAGAATTTTGGATTTCAAGGCCCATTAAAACTTTAAAAAAAAGAAATTCGGATTGATACAAGGCTGGTAACTTTTTTTTTAACTTTTCCAGGCTAAGGCATGTGAAAATTAATTTGCAGCTATTAGCAAGAATGTGGTGTTAGAGAGGAAGTTGTATTAAAGATAAAATATATAATTAAAATGGAATAAATTTAACGTATGGAAAAACATACTTATTGCTTGTGTTCTTCTCATTTTGCTGGGGAATGGTGGGAGGCATTCTGGCATGGGATGTGAACTGTCATTTAGAAATCACTAATGCGGTCCAAACCTTTGCCTTCATAAACCACATGAGCCAAGTGGTTGTCGCTCCTCATTTTAGGGATCTTTAGTCATGAATATTTCACAGTCCTCCTGGCAGCGCATTCTAAAGTTTAACCATGCTTAAGTTATGTCTGAGCCACCAGAGGACTGAATCCAACCAGTAAACCAGCCTGACCTGTCTGTTTTCAGGTCTGGCTGTGCCTTCCGAGAGGTTTAAATTTATAATCAAATCTCTTCATGATCATACAGATTGGAAGACAAGCTCCACTCAGAGCTTGGATTAAAAAAAAAAAAAGTAAACACTGTGACTCTCATGGAAGACTTTTGACCCGTTCTGTCTGGGGACATATGAGTATTCTAGAAATATTTGAACATACAACCCAGTTCTCCATAGCTTTGGATTATGAATCCAAGGATTCAATCAAGTGAGGATCAAAAATGTTTTTTAAAAATTGCAGCTGTGCTGAACCTGTACAAATCATTTTACTGTTATTTCCTAAGCAATAGACTATAACAAGTATTTATAAAGCATTTACATTGTATTAAGTATTATAAGTAATCTACAGATGGTGTAAAGTATACTATATACTTTATATACTAGAGGATATGTGTAGGTTATATGCAAATACTACACCATTTTTCATAAAATATTTGAGTATCTGCAGAGTTGGGTATCCACGGGAGATCCCAGAACCAATCCTCCATGCATACCAATGGATGACTGTAATTTGTCCCTATGTCAAGTTATGAGATTTTCAATCAGAACAAACATGGAATTAAACTCAACCCATTGCAGTGGCCTGGTATACTTCCACATGAACTCTGAATACAGCCGCTTGAATCATTGCAAATGCTTTACTTTTCATTCCAATACCTGGGCCTCATAAAAAGCTGTTACATAGTTAAAACAGTTATAAGAAAATAAAATCAGAATATTTCTGTTTGACATTTGTAAGAATTAGTGCAAGAATCTAAAGTTTGTTGCTATTCAAAAATGTTTAGTAGTAATCTAGGAGGGTTTGTATTCCCAAGGGTTAAGTAAAGTGGGAGAATTGACTTTATTTGCTAAGATTCATTCATGCTACAAATAAGCCACATAATGGGGCTTAATATTTTTTAACCCTTTAAGATAAAATTACAATACCAAAAGGTCAGCTTTTTTTCTTCTTCCCCTTTTTGCAGTACTAGGTCTCAAATCCTGGGTCTCATGCATGCTAGGCAGGAACTCTACCACTGAGCTATATCCCCACCCTTTTGTTTCTTTCAAGTTGGATCTATACAAGACAGCTAGTTTAATGAACATGCTTCATAATCTGCATGCATTTAGTGTCTACATATAGCCTCAGAACGTTGAGATTAGAACATAGATTTAACTTGAAATAAATTTAGAGGAAAACCAAGAAATTGATTTGCTCTAAAAATATTTCTAGTATAACAAATATATATTTTGAAATAAAATTTGGAAGCAGGCTGTCTCAGATTGTGTCTTTTTATCATGTTTTACAATTATCCTTTTCATCCTTACCTATGATGACATTTGTTTTATATCATCAAATCAAGAAAAAATGATCAAACAATAAAGAATTTTGATTATCCTAGAAAACTTCAGGCTGTGGGTTGCTGTATACAAATGTGAACCGAAAATGACACCATAAATATCACCCTGCCATCTCCATGGTCAGGATATTCATTCATATTTTTCAGTTTTTTTTAAACAAACACTATAAGATGAATCAAATAAATTTTTATACACATCTACAGACCCATATGTTCTTGTCATGAACCACAGAACTGCCAATAACATTTTTCCTTTGTTACTAAGTGTTACTACTGCATTAAATATTTTTCTAGTTCTGGATCAATAAACAAAGGTTTATGCTAACCAAAAAAAAAATGTTCTCAAGAATCTGGCAGACAGCTAAAAAACAGGAAGTATGTCAGCTTTATTCAATACACATCATTTTAAGTAGAAACATCATTCCTCAGAGAGGGAGTGTATTTTGGGGAGGGCCGAAATGCATTGTTCTGCAGGGGAATTCTCTCCACTGAGGTGCCTGCAATAAATTCTGAAAGCTACAATTACACAGTAAATGTAGATTTCTTCTGTGATATGGGAGTGTTTCGAAAGCAGGCCTCATTGTACCCTTTGTCTTCGTTCCTCCATAAACAAAATACATTTTTTTTTGAAAGAAGAATCCAACACTACAAGAATTCACTCAATAGGACTCTTGCCAAAAGGAAGATATATCACTGTGAAAATAGAAATAGAAATGGCTCTAGTGGGCTTTCACAATCCAATGCCTTTGCTTTTAGCAAATTCAAGAAAGTAGGACATTACTGGGTCCATATACCATCAAGGGATTCTCTTCTGAATACAAAGCACAGCCTAAACGGCATGAAGGGCGTCAGAGAGGGCCACAGAGACAGTGAGAAGGGAGATGGTGGTGGTAATGTTTAAACAAAGCCTCTGTCGGAGTGAGTGGAACAAGAGGCCATGTGAGGATAACAATATCTGGGGAATGTTTAAATTGGAATCCTCAAAGGTACAACTATCCATATGTGTATGGACCATGGTTTCATAATGCTGCCAGTCTTTGCTAATGTATTACAGCATTAGTGCTATTTATAATCAACAAAATTATCAACACTGTAATCATGCAAGTTGGGTGATAGTAATTATGACAGAATAAACAGCAGTCAGAATGCCTATGCTACAGTTACTGATGTTGATGGCAAACAGCCAAGGAAGGCTTATTTTATTTTATTTTTTTCTTTCTTTTTAAGGGAAGCCACCCAAGAGGGCAGAAACTGCAAGTGTTTGCCAGGAGAAAGGTTTTCTATACCGTTTAAAAATAGACTTCCTGGAAGGAGATGTCAGAAAGGCACACTGCCTTTTTAAATGGTTAGGATTTATGAATAGTTAGCATATTTTTAAAAATAATCACATACATGCTTACATAAATCATACGTGCAAGCATATGCTCACCAGTCCCCCTTGTGGAAAAGCTGTGGCGAATTCAAATTTGGCCAGTCCCCACTGGAATGAGATCAGGCTGCCATCCCACCAAATCACCTGTGTATTATAGACTTCTTTTGGTACTCCTCTGGGTAGTTACTTATGTTTCTTGCCAGCGAGGCTGAGTAAAAAATAAAACCTAGAGACTTTACTACCTATAATTAAGAGTTCCAGAGCTACTAGTGATATAAAGATTGAGCTGTTTGAGAAACAGACATTTTATCTGGAGGTTGGTTTTATTTCCTAGCGGTTTAAATCACGAGTGAATGTTTTTCTTGTTTCTTACTTTCCCCATAAGTAGTTTTTTCAGCAGCAAAATTATTACTCCTTCTTAATAACTACCAGGCAATAAAGTAAGATGTCTCCTTGGGAGATAGTGGGTATGCATTCCAATTATTCCATTCATCATGATTTTAGAATAGCAAAAAGCAGGGATTTCTGGGGCCTCTTGAAATGGTGGCTTAAAAGACTACAGGCAGTTAGTACCCAAGCAGCTTTGCTTCCTGATGGAGGAGACGGCTCATGATAGCTCTGGGATTGAATAGGAAAAAGCAAATCAAGTCAAATCGATCTCCCTACAGTTAGGAGCTCTGCCAAACAGAGCACTTGTTGGGGCTTGTCATAAAAGTCCACACCTTTTGACTCAGCCATGTACCTTCTAGGGATTTATCCTAAGGAAATACTAGGTATGTGCAGAGATGTGCTTTGAAGGATAGCCTCTGTGTCCTTATTTGTCATAGTCTCTATTTTGGCTCAGAGCCTGAAAGAGCCAGCCTTGCCTGGATAGAAGCAATTTATTTCCAAGATGATCCCAGGGAGTGGGAGGGAGAAAATAGTTAAGAAGGAAAAGCAGATATAAGAGGCTGATGCTGATGGCAAACAGTCAAGGGCTGCTGGGGTTCTCCCTCCTGAGAATCACTCCAAGGCCTCCTGGAGTTTCCTTCTGGAAGAACAGGAAGACTGCAGCATTTATTCATTCAGTTCTGTTTTCCAATGGTCAAAGGTTGCCTGGGGTGGGGGATGACTCTCTCTCTTTTCAGCCTTTAGCATTGGAAAAGCCCCCATGCTGGATTGAGATGGGCTGTCCACACCAGGCGAGTCTGATGCTCATGACATTATCCTTTGTAGCTGTGGCTCAAACCAGAGGTGGGTTGAAGAACAGGCCTTTGGGGGCCAAAGGCATTCACTGTAGCCCAAAGGGACAACATCCCAAAGATGCACTAATTGGAAACCTTTAAATGGCTATAATTTATGCAATGGGATATTCTGTACTCATCAACAATTCAACAATTATGTCGCATTCATGGATATAAAGATGCACGAGCCCAAAACAAAAACAAACCAGTTTACAAAGTAGTATTCATACTATGAGTTTATGTCTGTTTTAAAAAACGCTTTCTAATCATACAGCTGTTCCCAAGGTTAGGGAATACACAACAGATACAAAGTTGTTTTATGCAAATTGCAACCTCAGGCACATAATTTAATTTTATGGTATTAAATAAAATTTAATTTATCATTAAATTTTATAGACACCTTCCTATCCCAGGTGGAACAGAGTAGCCAGTGCAAGGGTCAACAGTGGCAGTGCAAGTTGGCCCCACAGCAGCCTCCCCAGGGCTGTCTCCACCTGCTCCTGTTACCTGCTGTGATCCCTGAGTGTCAGCTACGCTAATTCCTTGTTGTTTGTGTCATTCCCCTTTACTTCGTTCTAATTGTGACTGGAAAGTAGTGATAAGGACAGAGGCTAGCTGTCTGTTTGAAGGGTTAAGAGGAAAAATACATCATTCCTTCTACAAAGTTGTGCTCGTCATGGGTGGTGGAATAGCTTTAAAGATCTTGTCTTTTCTTCCCCCTTAAATCATATGAAAAGGGAACGGTGATACGGTGAATGGTGATCCAAAGCAGCAGAAGCAAATCCACAGCATTTCAATGTATATGACATATGATTTGCTCAAGACCTTTGAAAACCAGATGATTGCATAAATCAGCAGAGGCCTATATTCCCTAGGAAAAGTGGTTTTGTCTGGATGGCAGAATTTCAAATTATGCTCCTTTGTTGGTCTTTTTGCCAATCTCTGAAAATTATGTTAGTTGAGCAACAAAGCACAATGATGGAGGAGGCCAGGATGAAAGATAGAACAACTGTGTAGTCACTTGCAGTTTTTGTGGGAAATTTCCACTAATGAACACAAAGAAAGAGGCAGTTCCAGAGGGTCTACCCAGGAATCTGTGGGAAGAAACAGGATGAAGCTTCCATTGTCCGTATATTAAAAGTGAAGGGGGAGCTCTGTTAAGATCATGGCCAACCCCACCCAGCCCAATTCCTGATGCCTCCTCTAGCCACCCTACAAGGTGGTACCCAGGTGACCCCTCCCAAGTGACAGGAGCCTGAGCTGGGATTTTACCTCCTTCTGAAATAGGACAAAAACGGCTTTCTGACCTTGAAGCACAGCCAGGCCAGGAAACCTGGGGTGAGGCTAATGCAGACTTTCTAACAACACTGGCTAGTTAAATTGGTCCAGCTGGCGATTCCCTAGATGAACAACTGTGTTTTTCTGCATGAAATAATGCCAGCTGTATGTAGCCAATCAAACCAATGTAAACCTGTTGATTATCAGCCTAAACACAAGAACCACTTTTTTGGGTCACTTTATTGTGTGAAATAGGACCTTATGGCTTTAAAATAACACAAATATTTACTAATTATTTTGAAGTGCTTTTTATTTTAAAAGTGTCATATATTTTAAAAATGCATATGTGCCTTGGCTGACTATGGCTATAGTAAATTCTGTAAATTGAAGTTAATAAATATTTAGACTTTCCAGAGCATTAAAAAAATCAAGATTGATGGGCACTGAGAAAAACAGGGACATTATTTAAATTTCATGCATTTTAATGGAAGAAATGGCTCGGCTGTTGTCCTCCCTTTCTTCAAAGCAATGATTTTCAGGCTTGGATTTTCAACACCCCATGGTCTCCCCAATTATCCCAAGGGAGGCCACAGAATTGCCATTGCCTTGTGTTCAGCTCATTGCATTCATTGATTTAATAGGTCCACCTGGACATTTTTTAAAGACAGTAATTGAAAATGCAGCCTGACAGGTTAGCAGGAACGGCAGGGCCCGGAAGGCGAGAGTAGAGAGGAGGAGGGTGGCTGCTTGCTCATCAGCCACTGGAGCAATGCACTGAATGCTGGCACCCAGGATGCTGGCCCAGGGGATACCTGAAGAGCTTCCCACCCTTCAGCCTCCCAGTGGCGGGAGAGTCAGGTGACAAAACTATGTTGCTTGCTATGAATCCAAAAACAACTATGTTACAGAGTCCATGTATTTTCCTTTTTCTTTTCTCATTATCTGAAATCTTTTTTTCTTTTTTGCTTGGTGGACGGTTTCAAACTCAACGAATCCAGATCTATTTTCACACATCCATTCTTATTGTTAGTGGAAATAGCAGGATTTTAAAATATTAACTGTTATAAAATATTAACTGAGCTTTCTACCTCCCTCTGTCAGTGTTTCCCTCTTCTGCTGCATCCCTTCAGGTAGCTAGGCAATTCCTGCTCGTTATCTCTGGGGAGGCTGCTGCTGTGGAGGCGGGGAAGCCAGATCACGAGCACGCTGAACCTACAGCCTCAGGGGGAGTGATGAGAGCCTTGAGGAAAAATAAAATTCTCGGGAATAAAAATGTGAGAGGGAATTATAAGGGAACCAAGTCCTCTGAGGTTGGAAGGGATTTCCCCAGGCTGGGTAAGGAGGCCAGAAAGCAGATGGCAGATGTTTCCTTCCTGTTGTTCCCTTCCTGTCAGTAACTAGCTGACCCAGGACACGATCTGAGAACCAAGTGACAGATGAGAAAAGCTGGTTGACCTCTGAGAGGGACTTCATAGCGAATATAGGAAGAGGGACCTTAAATTGCCTCACAGAATATGCCTGTGCCTCCAAGAGGCACAGACACAGCGGGGAAAGTCATGGGGCCAGCAGGTGCCAGTTAGAAGTGACACGTCATGGACAACCTGTGTGGGTCTGCATCTGAAGACAAAGTAGAGGTCCAGCAGATGTCCACATGGAGCAGTGCCCCTACCTCTCCTATCAGACCCACACCCTGGTTCTCTGTGAATCACCAGAACTCTGTAGGAAGGAAGCACAAGAGTGAGCAAGACTGAGTTTCTAGGCTTGATGTCACCTATAGTAATATTTATCTGTGAAACATCATATGGATGGTAGAATTATTAAATCCACAGCTGCAGATTTTACTATTCTGAAGCATTTCCATGAACTCTGGAAAAAAAATCTATCTTCTCCAAAAGTGGGGGAGGTAGGTAGGAAGAGTGTTTATCAGCTCCATAACATAGATGAAGATGCTGAGGAACAGGCTGAGAGAGACTGAGGGACTGACTTAGTGTCTCATGGCTGATAGGCATTGGATCAGTGCTTTTCAACGGCTTCCAGTCCATCTTACCACCAACAGCTACTTCCTGTTCGCTTCCCCAGAAAAAACAAATTTCATATTTTCTTTAGCGTAGTTTTTTTTTTCAACTCTTTAAAATAAATTAATGTAATTTTAAAAAATCAAAGCAAAGGAACAAAAAAAACTGCTTTGCTTTCAAAGTCTGGTCTACTTCTCCCTATGTTCTTAAAACTTTCTGCGATAGTAAGCTTTTCAAGTGCAAAGGCTCCCTCTTATTCATTCCTTATTATATTTTGCATGAAGTCAAGTCAAGGAGTCATCCCCTGGTTGGTTCATCCATTACAGAGTTGTTATAGGAACATAGGCTGCAAATACCAGAAGAGTTTGGGGACCATTTTGCTACAACCCTCCTCTATCTTTAGTGAGAAATGGAGTCATTGTTCAAGGTCACACAGCCAAATAGGGACAAGATGAATAGTATTACAACCTGGTCTCCCTATTTCCTGCCCAATGCTCTTTCCTACCCTCTAGACTGTCAGTTAGATTGAGTAAAAATAAGTTCAAACTTGGATGAATTTAACAATGTCCCCTAAGCCCCATTTATAAAAATAGCCCTTGAGCTAAAACAATCTTTTTTTTTTTTTTTTGGCTCTCCTTACTTAAGATGCTTTAAAATTTTCCTTGTAGAGAAAAAATGTAGTCACAATAAATTTCTCATATTGAAAATGTCAAGTTCCTATTTGTTATATGATGATGTCAGTGACTACAAAATATGGATTTCTGGTTGAGGTTATAAACTCTACAAAGATTTGGATTCCAATATCTGTGGAGATAGGAGTGATAACTAAGAAGTTGCTTTGCGTGATTTGTTTTGAAGTAGTTGTTATGACTGCCTTTGTTCACAGCAAGCCCGTGTGTACGCACCTCTGAAAGAAAGATGGCAATTGCTGATATTTGTACTCATATTTATCACTGTCACCAAACTGCAGAGCGGATATTGCCAAGGGTCTCATTCTCATGCAAGAGATTGTGGCTGACAATGGGAAGGACAAGGTCCCAATACCTGTTGCTTTAGGACCATGTTCGGAAGATGGGGTTCTTCCGCTTCTGCAGAAAGCTGTCTGATATGTGGTAGCTTGAACACACCAGACTAACGCGCCCTGTTTTCATTGATGCATCCATTCGGCAGACATTGCATAAATATGATTTGGGCCCCTGGAGAATCATGGGTGTTGTTCCTGGTGCTGCAGGTACACTAGTGAACAAGGAACAGTCCATGTTCTCCTAGAGCTTACATTCTAGAAAGCAAAGAAAAAACGATAAAAAGTAAAGGGATGAATGAGCAAGCTAAGTACTCTCTGAGCTATGCGCAGCATTAAATTGTACTCTGTCACTTAATTATCCAAAAAATTTGTGTGAGTACTCCTTCATTTAATGTTACAGGTGAGTAGAACAAAAGAAAGAGAGGGTAAACAACTTTATCCAAAGTCTCAAAGCCCATGAATGGCAGGCATGAAATACTAACCCGGGAAATCTTATTTCAGTGCTCATGCTCTTAACCACCATAAAACTGCCACACATAGCACATTTGTGTCCCCCAAAGTTCATAGGTGGAAACCTAATCCCCAGCATGAAGGGTTAGGAGGTGGCGCCTTTTGGGGGTGCTTAGGTCATAAGGGTGCAGCCCCCATGAATGGGAGTACAGCCTTATAAAAGAGGCCCCAGAGAGCCCCTTTGCCCCTCCCACCATGTGAGGACATGGAGCATGGGCACCGTCAGGAAGAGTCTGCTGGCATCTTGATCTTGGACTTCCCAGTCTCTAGAACTGTGAGGTATACATTTTTGTTGTTTATAAGCCACTCAGTTCTTGGTAATTTGTTATATCCCTCTAAATGGATTAAGGGAAAAAAACTATTAAAAAAATCATATTCTAAATGCTAAGACTGGTGGAGAAAATGGAAAATGACAATATAATGTGACAGGTGGCATACATAGGTAGGCAAAGTTGCCATAGGTGCATCTAGGAAGGGTACCTCACTCATCCAGAATAGGGGTGTCTGAAAAAGCTTTCTGGACAAACTTAGGCATGATCTGTGTCTTGAAGAATAAATGGGAGTTAATCAGGGAAAGAGAATGAAAGAACATTACGAGGCAAGAAATCAACTTTAATTTCATGAGTGGAGATTTAGCTGTGTCAGAGGCCAGGAGTCAAGAGTCTGGAAAGAAATCAAGTTTAGACTCAGAAGGGCCTTGGGTGCTGCTCTAGGGAGGAGTTTTATGGGGAGTTACGCTGGTTTTAAGACAGTGATATGGTTCCATTTACATTTTTTTTTTTGTCCCAGAGATGGAATCCAGGGGCACTTAAACAATGAGTCATATCCCCAGTTTTTTAAAAAAATTATTTTATTTTTTTAAAATTTTGAGATAGTACTATGCTAAATTGATAAGGCTGGCTTTGAACTTGTGATCCTCCAGCCTCCTCAGCCACTGGGATCCATGTGCATTTTAAACAGTTCTTTTTGGGCACCTTGTCCACAGGTGTCTGGTAAAGAGTTGAGTCTTTTTCTTCTATCCCCCCTGCCCTCCACTCCCTAGGAACAACCTGGGCCAGGCCCTCAGTACTCACCCCAGACACCTTCCACCTGTAACACAAGCTACGCCTGACTGGAAGAAACAGATTTTGATCTGGCTTAAAAAAAAAAAAAAAAGGCAGGAAATTGAAATGTGAGCTGTTGGGTATTGGATCTTTTCCTTCTTCCACCTTTACCACATCCATTACAAACCTCAAAACCAGCAAGTTTCAACTGATTTCTTCTCACCTCTCCTCACTCATCATCAATCCTCCACCCTTTAGGACTCAGCATCACTGGGCCAGATGGGCTTGTTGGGTAATAACATGGGCCAAGATCTAAGATGCTTTTACTGACTGCTCCCTACTTTAGGAAAGCAATTTTGTAAGAATGGAGAAACCTTGATCTCTGATATCTGACAGAATTGGATTCATATTCCTTCTGTAATGGCACAAACTAAATTGTAGCACAATGACTCCTTTTTGTTCTTTTTAAATAAATGGGGATAAGACTATCTAGACACTTTTTGCTTTTTAGGCATAAATGATCTCTGAAAGGATACACAGAAACAGGGTAAGTGGTATGGGTGCTGGTAGAGTGAGAATTGATAGCAGAAAGACGGTTGTTCAGCTCCATGATACCACCTATTTTAAATTCTTTGAGTCAATGGACTAAATTTCTCATTCAAAAGAGATCTCATCTCTACAAAGGTTTAAATTTTTGTGATAACTAAGATAAAGTGTGTGAAATAATGCTGAGCTGAAATGCAGGGATACATTCTTGTCCTCCCGTAGCTCAGTGTATGTGGGGCTAATGAAGATTGTGACTTGAGAGTCTCTCTTGGTTGCAGTGCAGAAGGCACAAGATGGTACCAGGAGACTATTACTGACTCAACAACCAGGAATCGCCATTAAAAATAGAGCACAGAATAGTAGAATGAATTGGATATTATTACCCTATGATCATATATGATTACATGACTTGTGTAACTCTACATCATGTACAACCAGACAAATGAGAAGTTACACTCCATTTATGTCTGTGTCAAAATGCATCCTACTGTTATGTATAACTAATTAGAACAAATAAAGAAAGAAAAAAGAAAAAAAAGCAATAAATTGAATTTTGATGTGCAAAAAAATAATAGAGCACAGACAAATGATGAGTTCCTCTTCTGAAATGGCAGTCATCATTTTACTTTCTACATTTACAAATGGATTTGTGACCTGGAGAAGCAACTCATTGTTTCCAAGTGGGAAAAATTTGGTCTTTTTTATTAAAAACAAAACAAAATATCTACTGTTTAAGTGATCTAGAAATACACGATAGAATTTCTTTCTAAGTCCGGACATTTGGGTTTGGGTAAATACCTATTTGAAAAATATTGGTTGAATAAAAAGTGCCAAAGTCAGATAAATGGAGTCTCAGTGTAAGGCAAGACTTGTGAAATTATTTGAATTCTTAGTTGCTTTCATCAGCTTTTTCATCTCTATGACCAAAAGACCTGACAAGAACAATGCAGAGGAGGAAAAGTTTACTTGGCTCATGATTTCAGAGGTCTCAGTCCTAGATGGCCAACTCCAGAGCTATGGGCCCAAGGTGAGGCAGAATATCATGGTAGAAGGGTGTGGAAGAGTAAAGCAGCTCAGGACACAGCAATCAGGAAGTGAAAGAGTTCCACTCACCAGGGACAAAATATAAACTTCAAATGTACATCCACAGTGACCCACCTCCTTCTGTCATTCCCCTACTACCTGCAGTTACCAACCAATTAATTCCCATTAGGGGTTTAATGCACTGATTAGGTTAAAACTGTCATAACCTAATCATTCCACCTATAAACTTTCTTGCATTGTCTTATATGTGAGCTTTTGGGGACACCTCATATAAGCCGTATAAGATGATTAATGGCCACCATTGTTATTCATTGGTTTGAGCTCAACATTCACTTCTAGTTTCAATTTAATATTAATTCCAGTCTCAGCAAATATTTATGGAGGGCCTCCTACCTATCTTGCACTATTTTAGATGCTGGATGATCTTCCAAAGAAATACTGCATATAATTCAGTTCCCATCCTCAGTGAGTTTTTTTTTTTTTTTCTTTTGACAAAAATGTATAAAGCCTCAGGTGAGCCCGTACTTACTTATATGTAATAAAACACCAGGACAGGAAGAAATTCATGGTGGATGAGGTTGTCACAGAGAGGGGAAACCTTAGATGAACTTGGAAGGATTAGGCTGCCAGGATGTGAGGAGACACCAAAATGATTCATTTTCAGTAATAACCGTAATCTCTATTTCTTCACAGCCAGACAGACACAAATGTTAATTGTACTTTGCACTGGAAAAATTAAACAGTGAATATAAAGCCATGCAAACATGAGCACAACCAAATCTTTCTGCTTAGCCATTTTTTCCTTGTTAAGTCACCTTCTTATAATGAATTGTTATGAGAAAACTGGGGGCAGGAACTGGCTTCTGAAAACAGCAAAATAAACTCTCTGAGGTGTGAAAATGAAATATCCTTCTGCTCTCAGCTTTGGGATGGTGGTGGACATACACACAACAGGGGCACTCCCCTGGGTGCTAGCCACAGCTCATCAAGAACATTCTTGGAGGAACTTAAAAAATGAGCTAAAAACTGTTGGGGTGGGGAGTTAATTAAAATATTTAGCATTAAGGAGATTATTTTTAGTAAAGTTTCTTAAACAATCATCTTTTTTGAGAGTAATGTCTTTTGATTAAAAGAGTATGTGTGTATAGACACACATGTACATGTGAATACAGACATATGCATATACATTTGTATATTCAGGATTTAAAAAACCATTTATTTTTATATATTTATATATTTATTTTATATATTTAAAATATATTTAATATATTTAAGTATATAGTAAATATATTTTATATATTATTTTAGGATTTAAAAAACCAATTCACTGATCAATCGGACACTCATTATCCTGAAGTCACAAATCACAATGGGGTGGAACCTTTTACCCTCCATGCTCTGCTTCTTTAGTGGGCACCTGCTTTGCTGATGGTCCCCATGGAGAGCTGAGCTGGATTGACCCTGCAGGAAATGAGAAATGTGTAGCAGAGATGGCAGTGCAGGTGCCCCAAGAGCACTGTCTTCTGTGAAGTGCATTCCTGCCTCCTACAACAAGGGATTATCTCTAAGACGAGAAGCCAGGGGCCATTCCTTTGAATTAGGCCAGTGGTCACCATTGTGGCTCTAATAAAATTAATGAAATGACTAATTAGATGCAGAATATTATGCTATCGTTACAGTTCACTAAGAAGGAAAAATGTGACAGTCTCTGCTTAAGAAGCTTATGGCCTAAAGGAAATACAAACAGACCTTAATTTCCTTTTTTCTCACTTGAGTGAATATATCTTACACTGTTCTGTCAAATCAGAAAGGCTCTGTTAGGGAGAATAAGCTCTTTTTAATATGTATGCAGAGAGAAACATGAAGAGTTGAGCAGTTTGCTCAGCAGTCACCCTTTTGGTGGCACTGTAAGGGTCCTTTGAAAAACAGACTCTCAGAGAGATCACCAGTCCTCTCATTTCCAATCTTACATCCAGAGCATGCATCAGTTGCCGAAAACCCTGCAGAATGAAATCTTCGAAAGATGGAAAATTAATAGTTGCGAATCCTCCTAAAAGGATGTTTTATTTTACTTACCTAAATTACTGTTATTTTCATTACAAAATCATGGTCCTTCACATCTGCTGATTTAAAGCTATAATGCTTTGTGTACCTGAAGGGAGAGGCTCCAGGTACCGAAGACCATATCTGATGAATAGAAATGTAAACTTTTAAGTGCTTTTCTCTGAGGACAACCCTCTAATTTCAGTAAGAGTTGAGCCACAGGGTGCTTTTATACAAGAACCCAGAGTGAAGGTTTGCAGATCTTGAATAAAAGAATTAAAACATTTCTGAGAATAAACACTGATGATATCTACAGAACTATTTTCCCCAAGTGGTTTTTAAGTAATAATTTGGAGGCATTTGTTTAAGGATTCTGCTCAGTTATTTTCTGTAGGTTTCTGCTTCTTCCCCCTACCATGTCAGTTTCCTGAAGTTAAAGGCCAACAGCAGATGGCACATTCAGAGATCAGTGCTAAATTTGTGCACATGAAGAACAAATCAAATCCTCCTAGATCTTCCTATCAGGCTGCTTTAAGATTAGACAAGGCCAGGTGACCTTCCAGATGGCAAAGGCATTCTCACACCGTGGATGCTCAAAAATCAGCTTGGAGACCTTGCCACATTTTATAGACCCTTTGAAGCTGGTCCCCTTCCACTTGGGGCATGACTTGGAGTTTGTCTTACTTGGTGCCTAGACTTTGGCTTCTGTTTTGATCCCTGATGCACCTTTCCTTTAGTCCTTTGCATCTTCTTTTTTCTTATCTCAGAATCCTTTGATTGGGCGAGGTCAGCTCTTATTGTCTGCCTTTGTGTCTTAGCTACACACTTTGTTCCTCCTCAATTTCATACTCTGAAAGCCTTCAGTTTTGTGACTTTAAAACCCTTCAGGATTTTTTTTTTGAAGGTATGTGATACAAATTGCTTACTACAAAGGATGAATATGACAAAAAACATTATGTAGGACAAACATCTGGCTGTTCACATGTTATGAAATTAATGAGATTTAAAGGCCCTTTTCATCAAAAAACATCTCCCTTAGTGGCCTGTCATGGCATCTGAAAATGTAAATTTTCATGTCCAGAAGGCCTCTGTTCAAATACAACCATCTTTTCCAGGAGGTTCACATACAAATTAATTGTCATCAATCTATTAGAGGCAGTAAGTGATTCTGGGTCCTGGTAGAACAGTCTGTGAAAAAATGAAAGATGGAGAAAGAAAGTTTAAATAGAGTTGAGAATGTTTTAGAGCGATGATGTCTGGTACAAAGGACGCTGGCCCCATGTGTGTATTTAAACTAAAATTAATTAAAATAAGATAAACAACTTAATTTTTCTATCACACCAGTCACACTTCAAGAGTGTCAACAGCTCCAGGAACCTGTGGCTACCATATCACCCAGAGCAGAGAGAGAGAGAGCAAGCACTTTTCTCCCTGCTACAAGTTCTACGGCACAGCTTTGGTCTAGAATACAGCGACTTAATGGAGAGAGCATGGCTACATGGACTGTTTCTATGTTTTGCTTGGAATTAGAGAACAGCAAGTTACCAGAAAAAGGTAGGGGAGGGAAAGAGCTCTAGCAGAGAAAAAGGATCACCTAAGGTATTGCTGGCAGGGAGACCAAAGACGAGCATTAAGTGTTTTGCCATTTTATTTGGAGTCTTCTGCTTAGATATTCCATTAAGAAAAGGCAGAATCCCCCAGCAAGTCACACCTGGGGTGAAATTCTGGGTTTGCCAAATAATAGCTGGATGCCTGTGGGCAAGTCTTCTGACTCTTTTTAATCTTTCCTCATCTATGAAATAGAGATCCTGATTCCCACCTTGCACCATTGTCATAAAAATAAAGACAGTGCATATGAACTTGGTATATTATAGGCATTCAATGGAGCTATGATCTCATAAAGCCCATTACTGTGCCTTGGACCACTGACTGAGACTCCTACATCTTTGCACCTGTCTCTCTGTAGAGCACAGAGGAGGCATTCCATAAATAGTTGCTGGATTTAATTGAACTTGAGTACTCCTACCTCTCTTTTTTACACTCTCAATTTCACTATGAATGAAAATTCAATGAAAGAAAGATGCTGTGCAAACTGATGTTATTAGCATTGCAGGAGTAATTAACATGAAATAGGATCAGAAGACAACAATCCCTTAGAAGTTAATCCTTTTATGTTAATGGAATTGGAATATTATAATTCATGAAATAGCACTTAAATAATACTGCTTGGGCAGTTAAGGCTTGTTATTTATATTTGTTGAATTTTTAAAATTATACCCTTCATAGAATTGCTTGAGGGTACAAGTACAAAGAATTAATACATTAATTATCATAAATGAATCATTAAACAGCAACAGAAATAAACAGCTTAAGTCAATATCTTTAAAAGACAAAACAAAATAAGCCAGTAGCCTTAGTGTTCCTCTCCTGGGGAAATAGGTTCAAAGAGCACCGGATGGACAGAGCGTCAGGTGTCAATGGAGTTCTGTCATTTCTCTGGTCCCTTCCACTGCCTTTGTATTCACACCAGTGTGGACAGATGACCCCCCACCGCACAGCTCTTGATAAGACATTTGATAATCTTTCTTGGGCCTGCACTCATCACTGTGTTTTTTTCCTTTCTTTGTAGATATCTAAAAAAGGCTATTAATCCACTCTTGGGCATCAGTGAGCAGCATCTGGGTCTTTACTTCCTAATTTTTCAAGTGACATATTTGAAACTTTTGATGAAAATTTATCAAATCTGGCTCCAAAGACTCCAAAGCCATGTGGGCTTGGAGAAGGGAAAGGAGAATACCCTGTGTGAGCAGGCCCAGACCAGATTCGCTCCCCCCCTCTCTACTGTGGTTAAGCCAGCACAGCCCAATTGGTTTGCTTTCATTAGGTTTGAAGGAAAGTCTCCAATAATTTAAAAGTAATTATTTTGGAAATCACTAAATTAGATAATTCTAAATGCCCTGTTTGTTTAATGTCTGTAGTGCTTGGTCCCATCTGTGAGCTTATATCCCCCATAGTCAGATGCAATGAATTTATGGGGTACCCTGACATTAAAAAAAATCTTTCCAGAGGATCTTAACTTGTAGCCAGGGTTGAGATCTACTGTTCATTCCAACTGTGTTGGTCTCCTTTTAAGTGCAAATGAGTCGGGGCACAGCTCATGTTTTTCCTACCCAGGAGACTTGGTGTTTATGGAGATTATTTTTTCTTTCCATATCCCTACATAAATCAACACTTGCACCTTGATACTCACCAAGAAACAGCTGCTATGACTCTCAAACTGTTTCGCTTCATCTTTTAATTCCACTGATTTCTATCTGTTGTCAAGATGAGCTGTTTCATTTAATTAAGATGGTCTATTTTAGTAAATGTCTAAGTGCCCAAGAATCAATGTTGAGATAGCTACACAAGTGTTAGCGTGTATTTTGCTCTATATGTGTGATTTTGTATGACAATATTGAACTGTGTTATAGTACCTTGCTCACATTAGTTTGCAATGAATAAAGTCATGATAGGAACCCAGATATAATTCTACTAATCTGTTACAAATGTGTAAACGCTTTGTGGCTACTGCTTACTCACTGAGCTGGGAGTCTGCTATCACTGTAGCACCAAGGTCAGTTAACAAGGTCGGCATTGAAGGGCCTTTTTCTTACCACTTTCACACTCCAGTTAAGTGGCTACAAAGTTGGTAAACAAGCAGGAGGAGGAAAAAGGAACCTAACTGGATCTTCTGAACAGCTGGGGAGCACTGGTATGGTGACTGGGGGAACAGAATCTGCTCACCTCCTTATTTTTTCCTTCCTCCCTCCCTTTCGGAAAATTCAAGAAAGCTGGAAAATGTAGAATATAATACGAATACCCATATACCTTCACTAGCATCATCAAAACTTAACATTAAAAAAAATTGATTCAGTACTTATTTTAAGAAATAGAAATCTCGCAATAGAAGTGAAGCTACCTTTTACTCCCTGTCTTGAACTCATACTCTACCTAGTGGATCCCAGGCTTTGCTGCATATTATAATCACCTAGAGAAATTGAAAACTCCTATTGCCTAGCTGTCTTTCAATTAGAAAGTCTGGGAAGGCAGCCTTTAGTACATTTTAAACTCCCCAGGTCATTATTACGATGTGCAAAGTTTAGAAAATACTGCGCTATTTCCATTCCACAGGTAACAACGATACAATATTTGATGTTTATGTTTTTACTGCATATATATTTTTATTAATAGACAATATGGTTTTGCATATTTAAAAATACAATTGACCAGACCCCATGGCACATGTCTATAATCCCATGCTACTTGATAGAAGGATCCCAAGTTAAGTTCAAAACCAGGATGGGCAACTTAGCAAGACCCTGTCTCAAAAATTTAAAAGGGCTGGATGTGGCTCAGACACACTCCCGAGTTCAATCCTGGATTTACTGTATATATGTTTCCATGTGTGTTCTGTTACATGCCTTTTATATTCAATGTTGCCTTTATGAGTTTTATCCATGTTGATGCATGTAGCTATATTTTGTTTAACGGTTATATATTCAACTTTTAAATAAATCACATTGTTTGGTCACCTTCCTACTGGTAGATATTGACCATATGACTTTCTGTTTATAAATTTGGTTCATTCTCTATTCATTTAAGTGATTTCTTTTATGTCTTGATGAAGATCTTGAACATCTTGTGTCAGCTTTCTTCCTAAATCTATAGTTTTTCTACTTGTGTAAATGGTGTCATTAAATCACAATGCTTGTTTGTTGCTGGCCCATAAGAATGAAATCAATTTTAGTAGATGGATTTTTATGTCCTGCAATCTTGTTGAATTTTCTTATTGGCTTTAGGATATTTTGTGCAGATTCTCTTAGATTTCATTTGGAGAAAGTCATATTGCCTGTACATAGTGACAATTTTCTTTCTGATCATTATAAATTTTGTGCCTTTCTTTTTTCTTTCTGCACTGTTTAGGACCTCCAGCATAATGTTTAATAAAATCTGTCATAGAAACCCTTAGCATCTTTCTGATGACAAAAAAATGTTTCTAACATTTTATTTTTAAGAATGTTATTTCTGCTACAGTTTCCCCTCCTCCTCTTTGCTGAGTTCCTGCTACAGGTTTAGAAATTTTTCTTCTTATTTTGCTAAGAGTTTTTGTCATGAAAACATGTTGAATTTTATCATGTACATTTTTTTTGCACCTAGCGAAAAATCATATGATTTTCTATTTTAATCTTTTGAAGATAAATTATATGAATGTAACTTACTTTATATATTATTATATGGAACTTATACACACACTCACACAGTATTGTGAATTCAGTTGCACAAATGTGTGATAATGAAAAGTACATGGTATCTGTCTCGTCATCCAATTTCTGAGGCAGCAACTCCTAATTATTTTATCCATTTCCTCTGGTATTTTTCTTCTTTGTAAAATAATAACAAATGAGTACTGATATATTTTGTTCTAAAGTTTGCTTTGTTTGAGATTAATATAGCTCTCCAGTTTTCTTTGAATTTGTGTTAGCATGGTGTATCTATCTTTATCCTTTTTTTAATATTTAAAGTGGGATTTTTGCCACAATATGTTCTTGCAGCTTTAAAATAAAAAGAGATTATTTAACAGTCCCTATCTTTTATATGCTGCATTTAGATAATTACATTTAGATATTAGTTTATTGATATTATTGGATTAATATCTACCATATTTGAAACTGTTTTCTGTTGCCCTTATTCTTTATTTTTCTTCCTTCCCCCACCCTGCCTTTTCTTTTCTTTCCTTTTTTTTTTTTTTTTTGTTTTTTCCCCCCTTCTTGATTATTGGTTTGTTTTCTTTTGTTTTGATAGTACTGGGGATCAAATCCAGGGCTTTGTGGATGCTAGGCAAGTGCTGTACCAATGAGCTACATCTCCTCCTCCTCCTCCGCCTCCTCCTCCTCTTCTTCTTCCTTTTTAAAAAATATTTTTAGTTGTAGATGGACACAAAACCTTTATTTTGTTTAGTTAGGTTTTTTTTTTTTTTTTTTTTTTTTTTAATGTGATGCTGGGGATTGAACCCAGGGCCTCACACATGCTAAGCAAGTACTCTACTATTGAGCTACAACCCCAGCCCTCTTCTTTGGTTTTAATTGAACATTTTATATTATTCCATTTTTATCCTCTCAGTGTACCAATAACACTATCAGTTCGTGTCGTTTCTTGAGTTTACAATATACATTTACAATTAATCTGTGTCTATTCTCAAGTAGCACTAGATCACTTCATGGGTAGGACAAGGACCTTCCAACAAAATATCAGTTTCTTTCCTTTGTCCCTTTATAACATTACTGTCATTGATTTAACTTACTGTTATGCTATAATCACCTAAGACAGTTGTCCCTTGATATCCATGGAGAATTGGTTCTAGTACTCCCTGTGAATATAAAAATCTGCAAATGCTCAAGCCCCTTATACAAAAGGGCATCATATTTGCATATAAGCGGTACAATCCTCTCATATACTTAAAATAATCTCTAGAATACTTATACCAGATACAAGATAAAAGCATGTGTGTTATATTGTATTTTGTGTGTGTGTGTGTTGGGGGGGATAATGACAAGGCAAAAAAGTCTGTACATGTTTAGTACAGAAGAAATTTTGCCCTTCTATTTTTCCATCCCTGGCTGGTTGAATCCAGAGATGCAGAGGGCTGCCTGGATATTGGTACTGTTATTATTTTAATAAGCTATCTCTTAGATCAATTAAGAATAAGAAAGATAAAAGATTTTATTTTACTTTCATCTTTTCCTTCTGATGTTCTTTCTTTCTTTCTAAAGAGCCAAATTTCTGATCTGTATGTTTCTTTCTGTCTGAAGAATTTTTTTTTAGCATTTCTTGTAGAGCAGGTAATGAATTCTCTCAGTTTTTGTTTGTCTGAGGTCTTCATTTCTCCTTCACTTCTGAAGATAGTTTTACTGAATAAACAATTCCAGGTTGGTAGCATTTTCCTTTCAACATCCTAAAATTTTTACTCCCCTTTTTCTACTTTCCTAGTGACTGATCAGAAGGCTTTTGTACTTTTTTAAATCCTTGTTCCTCTATTGGTAAGATTTCTTTATGGCTTCTTTCAAGATGTTTCTTTTGTTTTTGGTTCTATGCAGTTTCATTCACAGATTTGGTGAGCTGGTGGGACCTCTGCCTCCTGAAATCCCACTGGTGCACGTGAAGCAGAGTCTTGCTTTCTGTCACGATTGCTATGTCTGAGTGCGAGAACCCTCTCAGCACCAATCGAGGCCTGGATCCTATGGAGCTTCCAGCTGATTTGCTGGGGCTCCATGGACACCTACTACCCCGGTGTGATCCTGATAATGCTTCTCTTCTTGAGTGCCACAACTCTCAGATCTGTATTTCTTTTGAGCTCTGTCTGTTGCACATGTCAATGCCATCCTAAGCAATATTGGGCTAGATTTTCACTGACAAAAATAAGCTTTTGCTCCCTCTGTCTTATCCTAAGACTCCAGTTTATGACTTTTCCTCTAGAGAAGTGATTTCACATATCTCCTTCTTGGTGTCTAGTTTGCTCTTTTTTAATATAGAGCATTGACCCAAGGACATATTGAAGTCAAATCTGTACAATTACTTTGAAGAACTGTGGGATACCAAAGTGGTCACCCCAGAGACTTAATTTACCTAAGTACCCCGAGACGTTTTTAAGGAAGGAAGATGCATGTAAAGAAGAATCAAATGATTTTGTCGAATATTCTAGTTTATTGAATTTAGTCACTGAGAGAAGGAATGAAAGGGCATGACTCTCTGCAAACTCCCAAGAGAGAAACCTTATGTGTTGGAGCACAGAAGTCTAATATATGATTGTTGAGAGCCACAGCCAAGGGGCCGGAGCAAACTTCCAGCTGCCGGCTGATGATTGGCTCACAGCAGCCCCAGCAACATCTAGCTGATTGGCTCCTCTGCTGTGATGCTCATTGGGCTGTTTCCCTGCCCTTTCAGACCACGGAGCTGCTCATTGGGGGACTTTTTTGGCTCCGCCCATGAGACCCAGCCAATCGGCCTCAAGAGCAGGAGGATTGTGGGAGGTGGAGAGAAGCTTGTGTGGGAGAGAGAGGCTTGTGGAAAGCCTGGTGGCAGTTGGGCTCTGAGGGTTTTTCCTGAGGAGCTGTGTGGTTTGGTGTGTGGTTCTAAAAATAAAGTTAGTTTCTTTTGACAAGTGGCTCCTGATTGTGCCCAGCCAGACTGCGGCATATGATTATTTAAAAAACCAATTAATATTTTAAGTATTTTCTTTTTCTTAAGAATATTAAAACCTTAATTTCTAGGTTCCTGGTCAAACTCCCTTAAGTGGGTAGTGTGGTTACTGGTCCCACACAAGGAGCTGCTCATCAAACAATCTTTTGAAACTGAACCTGTGGGTAGAGAGCAAGCTAAGGTCACCTGTATAAGAGGTCAGCTGATTCAACTATAAATCAGACTGCAGAGTGACACAAATTACTGCAAGTTCCTGAGATGCCCACAATGAAGAGCCCTTTTTCTTTAGAAAGGCTTAAGCAGACCAGGGTTAAGAAACCCAACAAAGCTCAATTTCTGAAGTGCATATTTCTGTGTAAACATGGTGGAGTGCTTAGTGATAAGAAGAAAGGCAGTCTCTTAGCAGGAAAAGAGAAGAACGTTCAAATATGGTGCCATTTTCCACGTAGTCTCCAATGTGACCTTTCAAATTGACTGAGCTCTTGAGAGATTAGCATTTCTAAAAACCTTTGAAATAGGAAGTTCCCACTCTTATTGCAAACAAAAATCTCCTTGTCTGTGCCTCTCACCTCATTGTCTCTTTCAAAATAAATTGACTTGGAAACAAAGAACTTCAGTCTAGAAGGAGACCATATTTTGTGACTCAGCAACTGACTGATTTCCTGGACAAAAGAATTTCCTGGAATAAACAGGTAAGTTGAATTGACATAGGTGACCTCAATTCTTAGGCAGAAACTTTTGAGATTTCATCATCAAGAGGGACACAGTCAGACATTTCAACTCCCGGAGACCTAACAGGCTCCTCTGTATATGTTATTTTCAGTGGGGTCCTGGACACTTTCCCCTGTATAGCTACTCTGCCCTCCTCTTTGTTAGACGATCTAATTCCTAGTTATCATTTCAGCATTAAATGGACCTCACCTCTCTTAGAATCTATCCTGGCTCCTTCCCTACTCCTATTGCCTACTTCAACACCTCTGCTTTGGAACTTCCACACGATCTCCCCATCACTCAATATTCTTTGAAATTATATTTTTAACTGTCTATCTCCCTCTCAAGGCTGTGAGTTCCTACAGAGCAAAAACTCTTAGAACAATATTCTCTTCTATTGCTCAGTGTACAGCATACAACAAATTGTTTTTTATGCAATTTTTAAAATTGAGCACTATGCAATACAGAAAAATATGGTCATACTTGTACAGTTAAACCGATTTTCTGATAGTGAATGAACTTATATAACCAGCACCCAGATCAAAGAACAAAATTTTACAAAACCCCAGAAGCCCTCGTGTTTTTTCCAATTGCATCCACTCTCCCTTCCTGACTTCTAACACCATGAGTTAGTTGTGCCTGTTTTGGGACTTTATATAAATAAAATAATACAATTTCATTATTTTGTGTTTGTTTCATTTAAATAGCATTTTGTTTGTAATATTTATCCAATTATTTTGGAGTATGTCACTGTGGCCAGTTTATTTTCTGGCTTGATAGTATTCTATAACATAAATATACTATAATTTATCCAGTCCATTGTTTGGGGGCATTTAGGTTTCTAATTTGGGGCTACTGTGAACAGAGCTTCCATAAACTTTCTTATACATGTTGTTAAGAGATAACATTGGATACATTAAAATTTCAGAGAGTTTACTTGAGCAGACTGCTATCCATGAATCAGGTAGTACTAGACTGCACTGAGGAGGCGCGGAGGGATAATGCTGATAATGTGCTTCCCAAAGTAAGAAAAAGAAAATACATGTGATGGGTTAAAGAGGACAGTCCCTTCTCAGAGGCTAGATTGGTGGTTTCTGATTGGTTTTGCTTAAATTCTATTTCACTGTATTCATGAAGTTGGGCTTCCATTTGCTAATATACAAACCCAAGATGTGGAAGTCAACCAGCCAATGGTATTCCAATTAATTTCTTTAACAATGTATTTTTTGTGCACATGTATTTGCATGTCTAAGACAAAAATTGATGGATTATAAGTTTCATACATTTTCAGCAGTCATGGAAAAACACCTTTTCCAAAGTGGTCATACCAATTTTCACTTCTAGCAATAATGCACGAGAATTCAACAAATATGTGTTTTGAATAAATTAATAAACAAATAAAAGAACAAGGGCTGGGTTGTCGCTCTGTGGTATAGCGCTCCCCTAGCACATGTGAGGCCCTGGGTTCAATCCTCAGCACACATAAAAATAAATAAAATAAAGGTATTGTGTCCAATTAAAAAATATATATATATATATATATTTAAAAATAAACAAATAAGTAAATAAATAAATAAAGGAATAAGAACTGTTTCCTTCCCAAGCTTGATTCTTAAGAGTGATATAGTCTCTCTAAGGTACCCTAGGTGGGGGGGTGGGGGGAAGTCTTCTATTCCTTCCTTCTTTTTAATTTTCTTTTTATAGCTGTTAATGAGTGACTTAAACTACTCTAACTGGAAATATGCATAAATGTTACCTATGAGAAAATTCTCAAGTCATTGAAATAAAGCTATGATGCCAATGTTTCCTTTCTTGTCTTTATATTTTAACTGCTGAGTACCATTTTGGGAATAACTAGCATTGCTAGAATGTGTGTTTGTGAATAATTCTGAGAGTATATTTAATTTTTCAAACACGTGTGAATAATAAATGTCTTCCTTTGTGGGATCACTTAGACTCTTCTTTTGCTGTAAACATACTCTAATCAAAAGTAATTGTGAATTTAAACAACGGAGACCAATTAAAGTGCACTTATATTTGCTGTATGGGTTCACCAGCATGAACACCCCTCTGTGATGGGACTGTAATCTAGGCAGTCATATTACATTATCTGGTTTGAGTATCCTCCAGTCTCAGCGGGTGAGAAGAATGGAGTCAAGAGGCAAAAGACTAAGTGTTGCCAAGAGGAGAGGACATTTATTCAGGAACCAGCGCTGTTCCCTTAGATTGGTACTTAACTGGCCTTCCCCCCTGTATGATGATAATTTGCTGGAGGGAAGCTAACATTTTAGCATAGAAGCAAGAGAGAGTGGACCTTGCCAATTTAGTACATTTTCATTTACTCATGGGGTCTTCTCTTTGATGTCTGAGCAGCCTCTTGTGCCAGCCCTGGGCCCTACACTGGGGGTTATCAGGTGATTGTTGCTACTGATCTGCCACTGATAGGTATGAGGAAAATCCCTGCCTTAAATCACCGCTTTTCTGTAGTTCCCATCTACACCTTCCCTGGAAACCTGGTCAAAGTGCGGCTCACAAAAGCTCAGTGGCTTAGTCGTAAAGATTAGAGAACACTTAGTGGGTACATGCAGAGTTTTCAGTCTTTGGATTTTCTTCCATGCTTCACATGCATCTCAGGTACAGGCTCACATGGGGGAGAAGTAATGATGGACACTTGCCTGTTGACATCAGTACGATAAAACACTCCATTTCTGAACTGTGAGCTCTAATACAAATAGTTCCTGTAAATGGTGAGATGCAAACTGAATTAAGCAGACCAGAGAGTCTCATTGTCTTTAAATTAGATCTTTGTAGACTAATGGAATTCAATTCAACTGACACTAAAAAGGCACCATGGAAGAGACAGATACAAAATTTCTGCCTCCATTTATTTTAATCTTCTACTATATTGACATGAAATAGGAGCCCATGATCCCTATGGGGGGTGTCCATCTTCTTGGGGGAAGTAAAGCATTTCTACTTTTCTGTCCCATAATAGGGCCAGCCAAGAGGACTGTAGGACCCACGGTCATGCCCCCTTGGATTAAGACTTCCAGATAAACGACAGGTATCAAAGACCTTGTTTAGTTTCTTGGGAGAGTACCCAGAAGTGGGTAAGTTGAAAGGCTATTTTCCACTTTTGGACACAAAGTTGGCATCAGTGGAGTTTTAGGGAGAAAAAAAACCAAAAAAAACCTTTTCCTTTACTTTCTTAGGATTAGAAACTGGGGGCCTATAAATTAATTTAGCAAAATAAATTAACAGGAGAAAAGACACATGATTTTTATTAACATTTTACATGCATAGGAAGTAAAACTCAAAGAAGCATCAGACTTGGGAATTATAATGCCTTCTTGACCAAAGAAGAAGGAGTTTGGACTTCAAGGGACAACAAACAGCAGAAAAGTGACTAGGAAATTTTTGGGGAGCTGACAGAAGATAGGGCTATTTTGGTAAGATTCATTAATGCAACTTCATCTTGGTGTCAACCATTTTCTACCATAAAAGTGACTTTTCTTGGTTAGGGTTGGGGGACAACTTTCTCAAGGGGGAATATATGTGCTGCTTTTATGTAGACAAGGGGAAGACAGAACTCATCCAACATCTGTTGATTTTCGATTGTCTTCAGTTCAAAATAATGCTTTTGCCACAGCAGCATATTTCGGGGGAGCTTATTCTGATCCCTTTGGAAGGAAGTCATCGGTGCCATCTTTAGAACTGTAGTGAGCAGCTTCCAGGTTAATCTCTACAATACCTTGCCTGAAGTCTTTCTTTAGAGACACTAAAATGGATAACTTGGAACATGTGAAAGCATACATCTTGGGATCACCATCCTGGGAGCAGAGGAGAAGGTCCTTTGAAGCCCAGCAGAAGATAGGATCAGAGCAGTGTAGACTGGTGCAGGGAAGTGCCAGAGACCAAGTCATCAGGAGCATCCCTGCCTGGAGGTGGCCTGAACAGTGGCTGAAAAATGTTCCCAATCCCCAGGCACAGGGGGCATCGAGGCTGGCAGGAGTGGGAGGAGTGGGGGGAGGGTGTCTTTCACAAGAAACCATTTTCGTAGCATGCAAAGGAGAGGAATCTAATAAAGTTGAAGCTCTGAGAAAGCTGGCAAAGATTTAAGCCAGTTACTGTATGAAGCAAAGCCAATCTTGGATTTATACCAGCAGATGAATTCTTAGAAATTAGGTCAGATTATAACTCTATGTAATGACATAACAGGTCCTTTCCTGGGTGTTCAAAAACTGAGGGCAACTCTTCCTTCAGTGGGAGGTGAAGATGGAAACAAAAGGTTGACAATCATTTCGTGCAGGATAAGCACCTGACAGGCAGGTCTGCATCACGCTCGCCTGAAGGTGGGTAGAAAGGAAGAATATGGTAAAATCGTGTAGCTGATTCTCAAATGGTAAAATGTGAAGATGGACCTAGAGACCAGTCATTAGGCCATCCCTCTTCACACGTCTAGAATCCGAAAGAGACATCCAAGTGATCAGACTATTTGGGTAGAGTAGGAATTGTATAGGAATTTGAATTCGAAGATCTGGATGTGTCATTTGTTAGCTACTTGGCTTGGGTAACTTGTTCAACCGTTCGACTTTTACAGAAAATATTTTTATCCATAAGCTAATGAAAAAAGATAATTTAGGTGAGGGACTTTGTACAAAAGTTGGAAAATGCATACAAATAAGTGAGAAATAAACAGTTTGAATTAAAAAAAACAATAATTACCACCTCACACTATTAAGATGGCTAGCATCAAAGAGACATAAGTACTGATGAGAATGTAGAGAAATCAGAGCACTTATAAACACTGCTAGTGGAAATGCAAATGCTAAAAGCATTTTGGAAAATAATCTGGCAGTTTCTGAAGAGGTTAAACAGAGATACCACATGACCCAGCAAAATTCTACTCCTAGGGATATGTAAGAGAACTAAACACATCCATCCACAGAAAATTTTGCATGGAATGTTTATAACAGCATGATTCATGATAGCTAAAAGGCAGAAACAATCCGAATGTTCATGAGTTGATGAATGGATCAACAAAATGTGGTGCCTTCCTAGAATAGATTTTTTTTTGGAAATAGAAAAGAATGAAGTACAGCTTGAACACACCTTGAAAACATTATGTTAAGTAAAAGAAACCAGTCACAAGAGATCACATATTGTGTTTGATCTTAGCCAAAAGGCCAAGAAGTGATAAAGATCACATATTGAATGATTTGATTTATATGACAGGTCTGGCACAGGAGAATCTATAGAGAAGCAAAGTAGGTTAGTGGTTGCCTCTAGCTGGGATTGGGGTGGGGAGAAATGATGAGTGACTGCTAATGGGTATTGAGTTTTTTTTTTTTTTGGGGGGGGGTAATGAAAATGTAAGAAAATTGATTGTGGTGATAGCTGCAAAAATGTGAATATACTGTAAACCACTGAGTGGTACACTTTTTTTTTTTAAAAAAGCCAAGGATTTCTAACTTTTTCTGTGAGTGAAACCAATGTGATACTGAGTTTATTACTAAGAAAAATAGAATTGAGAAATAATATGCTGAAATAAGGACATTTAAGATTATTTTATACTGTTTTCATGTTGATAAGCTTTTGATTTCTATATTCATGTAGACATGAGATTTCTTGGACTAGGAGATAATTATTGCTCACAGCAACAATCTCCTCTACTCCCTTCTGTCCTGCTTCCTCTCCTGGTGGGGATGTGGTGGGAGCTGGGGTGCTATCCTATGTGTAATTGGGTCTCTGCTGTGGTCTAGCACCCCTGAGTACGTGGACCTGAGAGCTTTTCTGAGGTTGGAAATAAATTTAATCTCCTAATGCAAGCAAATTTTCCTTGGGAAGAGAAGCAGAAGGATCCTGGGTTGTTACTCTTTGAAATATGAATAAATGTCCTCAGGGGAAAGAGAAGACAAGCTTTCTGAATCTACAACCTGTGGGACACTGACGATCTCCAAAGCTTTGGGTCTCATCCCTTACTTGAAAGCTAAACACACTCCTCCGGGGAGTAAGTAAATCTGCTTTCTATTCAATCATTATTTCACTTCCAAGGCTGGTCTTTTAACCTTGTCCCAGTAAAATTTGCCTAGAAAGCTCTCATCATGCAAAAACAAGAATATTCACCTCGTAACATACATGTAAACCCTGGAGTCAGATTCAAGTCATTGTTTGAAAGGAATGTTTACAGGGCATTCTTTTAATCACTATTATTTGAAACACATTTGTCTATTCACATCAGAGCCAGAGATCCCAAAACATCTCCATGTTTTGGGGGAAACATCAATATTATCATCTTCATATTTTCCTCTATTTAGTTGCAACCTCTATGCCTTTACAATGCACCTTCCAGGCCCATGGGAGAGGAGCTGTGGAAAAGGGGTCATACATTTGGTATTCAACACTCCTGAAAAAATGGGCATTCGGCTAATATGTGGCAGAATGTATTTTTCAAAACTGTCTGCAATGATAATTCCAGCTCCCAATGCTTCTCCAAAACCTTGCCACAGGGTTTCTATTTTGGAAATAGAAAAGAATGAAGTTTTTAGTTTTTCTTTGCTATTGCCTGTCAAGAGGCAGAGCCTATGTCCCCTCCCCTTGAAGCCAGGTGGACCTTTACGTTTGTCTTGGCTAACAGGGTATGGTGACAGTGACTCTGGTGCTTCAGAGCTGGGTCTGCCTGACTCGCTCTCATTAGGACATGAGCCTTTGGAACCCCGAGCCATCTGTTCGATGTCCACCTACCCTGATGTTGCTGTGCTGAGAGAGACAAACACACACAGAGACAAACAAACATGCCTAAGGGTCCTCAGAAGTTCCAAACTCCAGCTTTTTGAATATCCCCAGTCCATGTGGCAAACATGGGAGGAGCAAACATTCAGAACATCCAAGCACCAGTCATCATCTGACTGTACCTGCTGTGATGCTCTCTGAGTGAAAAACCATCCAAGCCTCATCACATTTCCCAAATTGTGAGAGTCCATAATAAAATAACTGTTGTTTTGCACCACTAAGTTTTAGTGTGGTTTGCTGTGGGGCAATGGTTAACCAAAATTTCCTTTGACTGTTAAATCAGCAAAAACAACCCACGGAAGAATGAGATTATTTGTAAATGTGATGGAGGTGACTTGGGAACATGAATTCAATCAAGGCAAAATCCCAGGGAGGGTGGAAAAGATGAAAGTGTAAAAAAGAAAGGTGATTCTCTCAATGGTACTGTATCAGACCTGAGCAGTGGGGAACACGGGGTCCTGCTGCCAATAAGAGTCTACCAGTTTTTGTCCTGCACTGTTCCTTCAACAGTCTCTGAATCTGGTGAGTTACAGAAACAAGGATTTATGGGGTTTCTACCATGACCTGGATAATATATCTTTTAGGACCAACTGCTCTTCCCTGTTTTGAGCTCCTGCCTACCCAGAAAGCTGATTAGTTTCAGCTTTCCCCCTTATATCTGTCAACAAAGAGAACATGCTGACCAGACCAGCACTCAGAACTGTGCTGATCCAAGTGACACCTATGGTTCGGTTGGGTGAGACGCTGTAAGTGAGGTTGATACATCAGTGCCCTCTGATATTAGTTCATGTAAATCAGTCTCCTATAACCTGATTACCTCAGAGTACACTGATAAAAGTTGAGTTCTAGATGCACAAATCTGACAAGTGGGAAAGGACCCTTATGACTTCTGGAAGGCTTTGCCACTGTGACCTCCCTCAGAGTTGGCTTTTCACATAACTCTTCCAGTCTCCAACCCTCATCTGGTCAACAAGATTGCTATTGTAACGATCGCGGGTGTTTAGCAACACTACATCAGACCTTTTACCTTACTGAATTAAAATATTGAATCTACAGAAGCAACAAAAATTCTGGACTCTTAAATAGACTAAATCCTAACTTATGTTTTATAATAAATGGGACTTACTCTGACTTTTGGAACATTAATGGAAATGGAACTGTCCCTGATTTTTTAGTTTTTCTTTGCTATTGCCAATGTTAGTCAATGGTAACAATAACAACAGTAAGCGACATTAAGTGCTCACTTAGTGATAGGCACATTATTTCAAAAAATAATCAATATTTAATTGGATCACAGGTGATTTTTTTAAAAATTCAGATTATTGAGGTATAATTTGCAGACAGTAAAATTCACCCTTTTAAAACACAGTTCTATGAGTTTCAATAAAATTATAAATCATGTAACCAGCACTCAATCAAAATATAGAACATTTTCATTATTCCATAAAGTTCACTTGTGTCCCTTTGTGGTCACTTTTCTGCCCCCACCCATAGGCTCTGGCAACCACAGAATTCGTTTTTGTCATAATGATGCTTTTTCCAGAATAGCACATAAGTGAAGTCATAAAGCATGTAATTTTTTGAACCTGGTGGCTTTAACTGTATGTATCAGTTTCCATCATGTCTGTTCATGTTATTGTGTATCACTGACTTATTCCTTTGCATTGGTGTATAGTATTTCACAGTGTGAACTTATCACATTTTGTTTGTCAACTCAACAATTAATGGACATTTGGATTATTTCTAGTTTGGGGGCAATAATAGATAAAGTTCATAAAAATTGGGCATAGGTTCTGGGTGGCATATTTCTTCATTTCTCTCAGATAAATACATAAGAGTGGCCTTGCAGGTTGTGCCTTGCAAGCACTTTTAAATATGTCAGCATCCTTACAAGCAGTCATTTATCAGAGGTATTACTATTAGTTTCTTTTAGAGATAGAAACTAAGACACATAAAGGTAATACTATTGCTCAAAATGATATAGGCAGTGGGCTTAAGCCCAGGCAGAGACTGAGGTTTTGATTCAGTTAAATTAATAGCTACTACTAACTTATCCCCAGCTATGTGCCCCTATTGGAATATAAGTGAGAACTGTGATCAAGCATGATAAAGACATGGTTTTAGATGGAGAAATTAATAGACTGGAGCTTCACATGGAAACCTTTATAGACTCAGTTTGGGAACATTGGAATAGTTCATAAAGAAGGTGATGTAAGTCAATTCAAAACTCAATTCAAAGATGAGCCCTGACCTTTACTTTTTAATCCAGTTCAAATAGTATATAGAGTGTGCCAAGCTCCAGCATTGAAGCTGAACTCTGATAGGTGTTTTCTCAGAAGGCTCCTTTGCTGTTGATGCCTACTAAATACCATGTTCACACCAAAACAAGAATAAACAGCATACCCTTTCAAACACATATATACATTTGTGAATTTTTAACACTGCTTTGTCACAATAACAATGTAATAACTTTAGTATATGAATAATTAACATCTTTAACAGTCGCATTTTCTATTCAAATATATATTGCCTTGGATGCCTAAATTATATTCATAATATGAACAAAAGAGAAACTGTAGCAAAGATTAAGCTCTAAAAATGTATTGTGAAGACTTTGGAGCTCTTCTATAGAATTGGAAATAATGGAAAATTGACAGTGAAATATAAAAGTAGATCATGAATAGTTAATACCCAATTCTTCTATGATGTAGGAATTAAAATAAAAACTAAGGAGTCATCCTGGTGACAATTTAAGACAAATTTGCCATCCCCTGGTGCCCAGCACAAGGCCTTGCATTTATTATACACTGAATAAACATTTACTGAGTTGAATTTAATCTTTCTAAGATAAATGTTTATAGGCATAGTGAGATAATAGTGGCAACTATTTTGTATAAAGTCTATGGGCTTAGCATTAATAAAGGCAATACATTTTTGTCTTTCTAACAGAACCTAAAAGGAATATAAATGCTGTTATTAATATGGGAACCAACTTCCTCAAAGAAATCCAAACTGAGAGGGATCTTTGACAGTTGTGACTGATGCTTGGCCCTTGAGCACCAGGGTATTCTTTTCTTATGGAAGTTAGGTACTAAGGGCTGGGGGTGTAGCTCAGTGGTGAAGTGTGTGCTTAGCATGCACAAGGTCCTGGTTTTAATCTCCAGCACACATGCACTTGCGCACGCCCCCCCGCCCCCCCGCCACACACACACACATAAAGAGGAATTTAGGTACTAAGAAAAACTCTCAGAAGGTCCTTTTGAGGAGAGGGTCAAAAAAAAAAAAAAAAAAAAAAAAAAAAAAGAAAAAGCCTCCAGCATCTGGAAACTTCTACCTTGTGAAGCTAAGCTCACCTTCTACTCCCGAAGCTGAAACTGATAAGACAGTCATTAGCTCAGAGTGTAGGCTCTGCCTCAAAAAGGTACTGGCCCCTGTTGGGGTTTGGAACCTGTAACTGCAAGAAGGTATCTACAGAATCTGGCAAGTCTGGGGACAGAGGCAATGGGGCATCCAGCTTCTAGCAATTGAGTGGCTTAGTTCCAACAGTGACTTCTGGACTCTGCCACCTACATTATTGGCAGTTTATGCCAGTCTCTGTACACATTGTTAGTAGCAGAAGTGTCTTCATGGGACTACATTAATGGTATAGTTGGAAGTTGCTCAGCAATGCTTAGCCTTTCAATCTGGAACTAAGAACCTTAACTAATAAGTGACCCATTTTAATAAAATAGTTGGAAATAGTGAAATCACATAAAACAGTCTTGAGGAATAAACTGAGGCATATTGGTTACTACAAAAGAAAACAGAATAGTGGTAGACAAGGATAACTAATGACTGGGACTTGAATCATACAATACTTATTTTATACATGAACATCGCCTATGCAGGTCCTTAATTTTACAATTAATGGTGGGATGATCCTTTGGCACTATTACCAAATTCTTTCTGTTTTCTTTCAGTTGATTCAAATCCCAAGGCAGCATCTTCCATGTTCTCACATTAGGCCGATTTACAGACAAGTGACTACAATAAGAATGATATTTTCAAAATTTTACTGTCTTGAGTAATATGAATTTTTCATATTCTTAAAAGAAATGACTTTAAAGTAGGCTTCTCCTGGGAATGTAGTGGTTGGTTCCCCAGGTTTCATTCTCTTTGTCCCCTTTTTGATGGACACAGGCAGATTGTTTGGAATTCATCACCACTGCATCTCTAGTGACAGTTCCCAGATGCGGTGGTCAGGATGGCCATTATGATTTATCCCACAGAGAGAAGAGGACTGATGGGGAGTGTCCAGAGATGAGTTATTCCCTCTGTCATGAATGCTATAAAAACGATGCTGCCTTCTTCCATTGGTTGTGAATGAGGAAGCGATAGCCCCAATTATTCCTGTGACCATGTTCCTGTCACAAAGACTGAAAACTTTAGGGCATTCCTGCCACTGGGGAAGTCTGAGTGGAAACACAGAAGGAAAGTGGGTGTTGGGCATCCTTAAACTGCTGGACCAAGCCCTGACCACCTGCCTATTCAGGTCTCCTGGCGAACAGATGAGGAGATGGATGCACAGAAGCGCACAATCAGTGAAAGCCTTCAGACCTTGATGGAGGTCTGTCATCCAAGAACCAAAAGTGGGAGGAAACAGGACTGGCCAGGGAGAGCTCAGGCCATCATGTGGGTTTTATAGTCTCAGCCAACCACAACAGGAGCTCCAGAACTGATTGCTAGGTGAAGGAGCCTCACATGGGACAGAAATGCCTGGTCACTACAGCCCCCCTGCATTTTATGGCCAGAGCTGTCCAGAAAGCTCAACACTGTGTTCCCACTCAGCACTGCGGGGGGACCCAGAATGCCCAGTGGCTGGTGGCTGTTAGCTGCCTGCACTCCTCACCGCAGGGCAAATTGGGTCTTTTTTAAAGGAAAATCCAAGTGATATGCCTCCTCTGTCTCTGGACTTCTTCACTTACTTGAGTCACTAAATCCATTTCTTATTGCTACCATTATTATTAAAACAGTTTGACGTCAGTTTTCTGTTACTTGGGACAGAAGGATTCTGACCCGTTTGTGAAATCATATCTTTAGATTTTGAAAAGATTGGAGGTTCAGTTCAACACTCAATGAGCAAGATAGGTTAGTTATATTATTTCTTATCTTCAAGTGAACGAATGAAAAAAACTTAGCACATACCATAGAACTGACATGCAGCTACATGCAAGTGGCAGCTGTTGGGATTGAGTTCTGCTACAGTCGCGCTGCTCTTCTGTGGTTAATGACGTTAATTGAGTTTTTAGTGTCCAAGAGGTGCTGTGGTTTCTTTTTGCACAGAAGATAATATTTATAGTTCCTTATGTCAACTGATGAAAGATATAAAGTTTATAACCTAGTTTTATAAGCCTTTGCTTTGAACTCACAAATCTTGTTACTATATTTGCAAATCTAATAATTTTGTATTACAATTTTAAACACTTCATTTGTTATTTAATTAATGCTCAATTAGCTTATAAACTTGATGGGCGAAATCCCTTAATCATTAACACTATTTAGAAACTTTATTCACTAGACTTTCCAAGCCATAATTACCAATTTAATAAACCCAACACCTAATATTTTAAATGGATAAATCTAACATGAGAGATATTTGCAATCATTATGAAACTCTTATCAATTTAACAAATCGGACATATACATTTGATAAAGCAGATTCTCTCATCTATTTTAAACATTTTAGCATAGATAAAGCGTACATGAAGCAACACAATAACTAGAAAACAGCTTACAAAAAAAGATGGACTCTATAAACTTGCACTTTTCTGGAGTTGCACACTAAGTTATCCAACTAAGGGGAGCTGCTTACCATTAAGAATGCAGTGTAGGGGCTGGGATTGTGGCTCAATGGTGGAGCGCTCGCCTACCACGGGCAGGGCCCCAGTTTGATCCTTAGCACCACATAAAAATAAAGGTATTGTGTTGTGTTCATCTACACCTAAAAAATAAATATTAAAAAAAAATTTTTAAAAAACACATGCAAGACACCTAATAAAAATATTGTTCAATCAATGATGATTCTTATCATCATCATTGTAAAAAATAATTAAGGAAACATTAAAAAAAAAGAATGCATCACAGTTATTTTGTTAAAACTGGGGGGCCATTGAGCTGGGGATATAGCTCAGTTGGTAAGTGCTTGCCTTGCATGCACAAGGCCCTGGGTTCAATCCCTGGCACCACAAAAAACAAACAAACAAAAAACAAAAACAAAAACAACTGAGGCCATGAGAAGGTTGCTAGCTCAGGTTAGGGTAAGGAATGTGGCTTGGGACTAGTACCTAGGTGCAACTTAAAGGATTGTCCTTCTACCTGAGTCCCAGGGTATCAATCTCCAAGCTCCCTTTTAGAATCTGGTTTTAGTTCTTCATCCTCAGTAGACTCCTAGCTTGTAGATTGCAGATGGGAAAAAAAAAAAAAAAAACTTTAGTTTCATAACTCAATGGGTCATGTGTCTCTCGTGTGCCTTTCAAGTTTTGTCCTTAACCAAATCTTCAACTCTGTAATATTTCTGTAGTCAGAATTCTGAACCCCCTAGCTAAATTGCAAGTCATATCTTTGCTGCCTGATTTGACATAATTAATTCAGCACCTTCTTTATATTTTACTTTTTTCATTTGTCTCAGCTGTATTCCAAAGAAATTTATTGAGAAAGAAAACATCTTCTCTGCTCTTAGAGAGTTATTCTTCTATTAGACATAGCTAAGACATGTACATAAATCACCCATAATTAAAGGCAAAAAGTGAGACTACCATGAGTGTTAGAAGGAAATTTCTGTAAGGTCACTGTGGTAAGCAGAATTCTGAGATGTCCCTATGAACTTTGCCCTGGTGTTAATGTTATTCATGAAGTTATGTTATCTTAAACCGCAAAAGAGATTTTCCAGATGTAACCAAGGTTACTAGACAGTTGATCTTAAGCTCAGGAAGTTATCCTGATGGACTCTGCCCTTTAAATGCAGGGAATTTTCTGTGGTTGGTAGCAGAAGAGGAAGTCAGTGAAGATAAAGCATGGGAGACAGTGAATGTGACGGAGGCTCTCTGTGGTTGAGAGGCGAGGAGCCACCAGGAAAGGACCTGGGAGTGGCCTCTTGATGGTGGTCCCCCAGGGACAAGCTCCAAAGAAATTGAGAGTTCAGTCTTGTAACCACAAGGAACTGAATTCTGCCAACAATCTGAAGAGTTTGGAAGCAATTCTTCCCCAGAGACTCCAAATAAGAGCTTAGTTCAACTGACACTTGATTTTGGCCTCGTGGGATCCCGAGCAGACAATTCAGCTGGGCCACCCAGAATTCTGACCTATAGAGTTGTGAGCTAAAAGATGGACATTCTTTTAACTTGTTAAGTTTGTGGCAATTTGTTGTGCAGCAACAGAAAACAAAGGCAATCACATAAGTAAACTTTCTACTTAAGCCTGCAGACTCAACCTCATCAAACTTTTAAGTAAGATTTTATGCATGACAGCATCTTTAAGCCATGAGATCTCAGACGCTAAGGTCAAGTGTTTTCTGGAAGAACTACTGATGAGACTGATTTGGTTGATTTAGAGAGGTTTTAGGAATCTGGGCAACAGGGTTTGAAAGTCTGAAGGCCTATAGTTTCCTCTACTGGCCTTGGTAGAAACGTCTATGCCATTCACTTTTTTGGCATAAGGCATTAAAACAAAATATCTTTTAGGTTGGAAAACACATTTTGCTAAGATTAACAAGAAGCATATCTAATTTGTCCAGTTTTCACGTTATCTAGCAAGACTCAGAGAATGGAATCAGGGCAAGTGAATGCCTGCAGGGAAAGACAGGGAAAGAGAAGGTGGTGGCATGCAGGTGTGCTCTGTGAGGCAGGTACAGGTGGGTCTACAGCGAGGAGCTTTGGCACCAGGCAGAGGCAGGGAGTTCAGGACCAAGGGTAAGTACAGAGAACAGGGTAAGGAAGATGAGGAGGTATGAAGACACCTCGCTGAGCTGAGCTTGCCCACACTGAGAAATGTGAGAACAAACCCTATCTGCTTTTATTTCCCCCCATGGAAGCCCATGTAGAAAGAAATAGAAGGTTCTAAAACAACCACTTTTATGTTGTGTATACTTTTCCCCCTTATCCTTTCTGGGAAGTAGTAATGACTTACAATGTCTTTAACTCATAGAGCACTCTAACTTTTTCAAAGCCCAGCCTGTACAATGATCTTTCATTTTCTGACTGGTCATGAAGATGAAGTTTATAGTCTTTTTATTGCTACTATTTTGACATTTTTATATACTTTTCCCCATACAGTATAGAATGTGTTACCCCCCTATAATTGCTTTTATATACTACTTGACTTAAAGATTGTTTCAAACCTTCTTGCTCCTAAATCATTTTTATTTTAGACAGTTAGAACAAGAGCTAGATGGTTTTTAAAAAAGTACCAGTCTTCAAGTTGAAGGTATTGTTTTATTCCTCTTTTCTTATGTTTACCTACCTAAAATGATACCAGTAGTTTCTTTTAAAATGAGATAAGATATATTTTGAGACTTTATCTTGTTGAGACCCAGTTATTTTTATAAGTGTATGTGTGTGTGTGTGTGTGTATGTGTGTGTGTGTGTGTGTGTGAGAGAGAGAGAGAGAGAGAGAGAGAAAGAGATAGAAAGAGAGAGAGTTTTTATATTAGTTCCTTTTTAAAAATATATTTATTTTTTAGTTGTAGTTGGACACAATACCTTTATTTTATTTATTTATATGTGGTGCTGAGGATTGAACCTAGGACCTTGCACATGCTAGGAGAGCACTTTACCGCTGAGCCACAACCTCAGCTCTGAGTTCTTTTTTTTTGAATTAGGATTTAGATTAAATAGTATGCTGATGCTCTCATCACTGGTATTTTTATGACTGATAACAATTTACATCTGTAAGACGTCCTTAGTGTACCAAGAATTCTACAAAATCTCTGCTTTTGTCTTAACTTATTCTATATCTATCATTTTTAATGGTGAGAAAATAACTCAATTTTGTAAAATATTTTATTCCCAACTTTTTACCTTTGTCATCCACTAAAGTTTTATTTCATACTTATAATATTAAAGGTCTTATCAATCTTTATTTTAATAAAGTTTTTTTCCTAAAAATTCTAACAGAATAATGGCTATTGTTTTATTAATTTTTTCACCACTGTGACCAAAAGACCCAACAAGAACAATTTTAGAGGAGGAAAAGTTTGTTTGATGGTCATGGCTTCAGAGGTCTAAGTCCTAGGTAGTGGGGCCCACAGCTCTGGGCCCAAGGGGAGGCAGGACCTCACGGTGGAAGGATGTGGCAGAGGAAAGGAACACAGGACATGACTATCAGAAAGCAGAGTGGCAAGGGCTCCACTCATCATGGACCCATCCCTTCTGACCCACCTTCTCCTCCCACCTGTGGTTACCACTCAGTTAATCCCTATCACTGGGTTAATGTACTGATTAGGTTAAGGCTCTCGTGACCCAATCATTTCACCTCTAAACTTTCTTACATTGTTTCACTCATGAGCTTTTGGGGGACACCCCATATTAAAACCATGACAGCTATAAACATACACTTTTCTTAAGAGGAACTGAAGTCTCTCATCAAGTACTGGGTACTCGGTGTGTTGATACCTCAGTGTACAGAAATAATTTCTCAGGTCCACAATTTCTGTCCTCAGAGGCTCAAAATGAGGAGAAGAGCCTATGAACGAATATAATCTTTTGACTGTATATTCATTATATTGCCAATGATTATGAAGATACTTTTCTTACATACAAATATCTATATTGAAAGACAATGTATAAAGAGTTTCATAAATAAAAGAAATTAAGTTTTATAGGAATGTGGGAGAGGAGGGTTTGGGTGGGGAGAAAGGAATGGAGTCACTGCCCTAAGACAAATTACAAGACTCCTCCTGACTCTGGTCTTGATTAAAGAGACTTTTGACATTTTTATTTAATACTTCTGAGCCTATGATTCCTAATTTATTGTCTATAATGTCTCTAAAATAAAAATCGATACTAAACTTCCTTATAAAAAGATTCTTAGGCCCAAACAGACTTTGATACACATATTACACAAGAAAACAACCAGAATGGAAAAAAAAGGAACATGTAGGAAGCCTGTTCTTTTTTTTGAAAGGGAGACACTAGAAACTGAAAGCAGGAGTGCTTTACCACTTAGCTACATCCCTAGTCCTTTTTTATTATGAGACAGAATCTTGCTAAATTATTGAAGGTCTTGCTAAGTTTCTGAGGCTGGCCCAAAACTTGAGATCCTCTTGCCTCAGTCTCCCAAGTCACTGGGATTATAGGTATATGCCACTGGGCCAGCTAGAGAACCTCTTCTAAAGGAAACTGATGACTCAGGGATTACCATGGTACATTAATATTCTCTCTATTCCTTCCTTTCTTCCTTTCTTCTTTCTTCTCTCCTTCCTCCCTTCCTCCTACCCCCCCCCCCCTTTTTAGTGTACTGGGAATTGAACCCAGGACCTTGTGCATTTTAAGCAAGTGCTCTAGCATGGAGCTACTCTCCCAGCCCTGATATATTCTAAACAAAAAGCTAAGACATACTTTCTGACCTATGGTATCTATTAAAATTATAAATGACTTGGGCTGCATGTAATAGAGACCTATCCAGTAACATCTTAATCTATAAAGACATTAGATTATTTTATATAAGGATGAGTTGAAGGTAGGTATTGCTGAGTTTGATCTAGTGACTCAGTGACAGGACTAGAGATTCTTTCCATCCTTTCACTTCATCATCCTCAATGCCATCACTTTTTGTCCTTGAGTATCAGATATAGGTCACACAGTTGCCACACAATGGGCATAATGTCCCAACACAAGAATTTTAAGCAAGAAGTAATAGGAAGAAGCAAAAAAGGCTTTTATATCTTTTATGCCACTAGAGAAAAATATTTTCCAGGAGTCATTTTTAGCTCATTAGCTAGAATGTGTCACTTGACTATCCCTATCTGAAAGAGAACTGAGAAAGCAAACAATCTTAAGTTTTTAGTCCTTGAGATAGAAGAAGGCAGGTGTGAAGAAAATGGGGGCTTAGAATAGCTATTGCATTAGTGAAAAAACAGAATATTACCCCACTGAGAGTGGGACAGAAAGAGAGACTTTTGGAAATTATCAGACTTCTGGTCTATCACTCTAGACATGGAAGCTAAAGTAGAGGATTCATTTAAGTTTTGCACATTATTGCTCCAACATTAACAGAAATCATAATGTTGTTGAGGCAGACAAGCCAAGAGTTTTCAAAACTGCTTTGTTTTTCAGGTCTGCTCCAAGAATATTGAGATGATAATAATTTGATATGGTTGAGAATCTTTTTTAAAACCAGGGCTTGAAAGTTTCTCTAGAAGCTTCTTAAATAGTCTGGTGTCCTCTCCCACCTTTGCAAACTTATAGAACTTCAAAACAAACAAACAAACAAACAAAAAACAAAAACAGAACAAAACAAAACTCCGTATATTTGTAATAATTACCCCTATGAAATATTCTGGAATCTTCTCTTAGAAAAAATAACACAGAGAAAAACACAATGACAATTATGTAGTAAGTTGTGTGGCAAGGCAAAAGATCACAAAACTACATTTTTTAATTCATTTTCTACTATTTATTTGTAATCTAGCATGGACCACCATTGAGAAATGTGATTGTAGAAATGTCTTTCACTGAACATTAAGAGATAAAAAATCTTACCTTCAGGGCTATAATTGAGTGGTTATGATTAAAGAAATTATAGGTCAGCTCCCTGAGATTAATGACAACGGTGGAGTGGAATAAGCATGTTGAGGAGAACAATGAGGTATTTGATCTGCAGTTTTTTCATGCTCTGACATTTTTGCTTCCTATTGCTTATAATAAGACTAAACATACAGTTATTTAGTTCTTCGCATTTGTAAATCAGAAGCACTGTGCTAAAATTATCTTAATAGCTATGAAAGCCTTGAACTGAGAGGCTATTTTGTGTAAGTGGAGGCAATGGGTCCTCCTCCTCTTCACTCTGAAGGAAGCTTCCATTTCCCAAGCAAAAAACTGAGTGACAGGAGGGGTTGATGGCATAATATCATGGTCCTCCACATGTCTTTGTCCTGAATCTAGCGTTTTCTGTGCTAACTGTATGTGCCAGTTTGCTGCTGGATAACCACTTGCCGCTACCTGGCCCTTGGAGTACTTTCACAGCCCAAACACAGTTACCTATTATCAATATGCAAGCAGCACTGCCTCCTGCCCCTCACCTCTGGGAAAGCATCAATCTAACATGAAATGTGATAAACTAGACTCAGCTATAAAGTCCCCCCTAGAGTGTTTGAGATTAGTGGATACAGGGTGAACAAACGTCACCTCTTTACTCTAATATTTAATGGTAGATACTCTCAGAGGTTTTAACCATGTTTCCTGAAATAAGTTAGGTAAGCCATACATTTTCATCTGAAAGCCATACATTTTCATCTGAGAGTGTAGAATCATAATTACTTTATAACCTTTGAAAATAACCAAGTTCTCTATGATTCATGTTTTTCTATAACTAGCCAATGGAATAGGACCATTCATGACTCTAATCTCTAAGGCAATTGTTCTCAAAGTTCAGCATACATCAGAATCACCTGGAAGACTTGTTAAAATGCAGATGGCTAGGTCCAACCCAGAGTTTCTGATTCAGGAGGTCTGGAGTGGGGGCCTTAGTGTTAAGAGCCGTCCGTGGGCTGTGTGTGGACTATATTGTGCATCACAACCTAGTGAATAGGATAATTTGGTGTCTGGGAACTTCCAGTGGGCATTTCCTCTGGTTGACTGTGAAGACATACTGTCAGCCCAATTCCCTTCTGCCTGGTCCCACACAGCACTGGAGATGGGGTGACCTGCTATAATCATCTAGCCACACAGTCCCTCTGAGATGGGTGTGACCTGACAAGATGCCAATCAAACTGTGAACTGCAAAATGTCATGAAGCAAGACTTCACCCTTGAAACCATAGCCCTGCCTTTGATGTACCCCCTTAAATAAACCACGGGAGCCATTTTCTAATTGTCTAGCTCCAGCTCCTGTGTGGACTGGACCTATCAGGCACTCCTTTAAACCTCATTCTGACTTTGCCTTTTGTTCTTCACTAATTGTCTTCACTAATCACAATTTCTGTCCTCAAAGGCTCAAAATGAGGAGAAGAACCTATGAACAAATATAATCTTTTGACTGTATATTTTATATTGCCAATGATCATGAACATATGGTTTTGATATGAGGTGTCCCCCAAAAGCTCATGAGTGAAACAATGTAAGAAAGTTTAGAGGTGAAACGATTGGGTTACAAGAGCCTTAACCTAATCAGTGCATTAATTCAGTGATGGGGATTAACTGAGTGGTAACCACAGGTAGACAGGGTGTGGTGGGAGGAGGTGGGTCAGAAGAGAAGTGTCCATGGTGAGTGGAACTCTCGCCTCTTTGCTTTCTGATAGTCATGTCCTGTGCTGCTTTCCTCTGTCCTACCCTTCTACCTTGAGGTCCTGCCCTTGGGCTCTGAGGGTCAGCCCCACAACCTAGGACTCAGACCTCTGAAATCATGAGCACCAAATAAACTTTTCCTCCTCTAAAATTGTTTCTTGTTGGGTCTTTTGGTCACAGTGGTGAAAAAACTAAATTATCTTATTTTGTTCTTTACTAATTATCTTCACTAATCTAGACTTTAATTTCTCAGGTGGCTTACACCCTCCTTGGCAGGGAGAAGAACCCCTTAACGGGGCGCTGGCTGCCTCCCCATACCTGAAAAGTTTCATTTGTTTGTTAGCTTTAATTGACAAATAAATGGTATATACTTATTATATACAATATGCTGTGTTGAAATACATAGATATAACTGAGAATTTTTATTTCTTGTATAAGGCCAATGCGGTGGTCCCCTTTGAGGACTACCTTGTTAAGGAAATGATCTGGTCTGACCCATATCACACTCTCTTTTATTAAAATATTACCTGGTTCGGACTATTTTTTTAGATGACAGTGAGCCTAATTATTCAATCACTTTAATTGTGAGTTAGTCCTGGGAACAGTGTTGACGATGGCAATGGCTGGGCTAAAACGTAAAGCTTCCACTTGTACCCTTCCCGTTAGGAAAGCTGGCTGAATGACATTATGAAGGCTTGATTCCAGAGAGGCTGCAGGTGTGCGGTGTGCTTGTGTTCTTAGTTAAGGGATGACAGGAGTGTCACACAAATCCCCTCCTTGGCTTCAGCTAAGAAAACACATTTCCCCTGCTCTCTGGCAGGGCTTTCCTATACATCTTTGTTTGGGGTTTGTAGGAGAAGCGGCAGGCTCCTAGGGAGGTGTTGTTGTCTGCAAGCTCTCAGAGGTGCGGCAAATTATATCTTTCTGCAGGTTAGACTGACTTGACTTGAGGGGGGCTGCTTTTCCAAGAGTCATGCTGTGTCTTCCTAGGGTTCAGAAAGGGCTCAGTATACCTACCACATTTTTTTTTTTTAATGAGAGGAGATTGATCTCCCTATGAGGGGGTGTGTGTGTTTAAGAAAACCCTCCACCACTTTAATTGTAGGTTCCCTAATAGTGGTATATGAAAACACTCGTAGCTTCAAGGATTTATACAGTCTGAGTCCTTAGAGTGTCTCATATGCTTTTTGATCTTTGAAGGTTTCCAGGTCCCCTCCCCCTCGCTCTTTTTCTGTGCTTAACTTAGATTAAATCCGTTCTCCATCTGTGCTCCAAGTTTCCTGTTAAAGTATCTAAAAATTTCTGGATGGGAAAAGCATGGTGAGACTCCAGCAGGTTTTCAGCTTTAGTGATGTTCTGCAATCTGCACGTTTCTCTGTGTCTGGAGCACATAATGGAGCGGGCACACTTATTCAAAGAGCTTCACTGGATGCCGTAGAGATAAAAAGTGATAGGTTTATTATTTAGAAGTCAGCCAGTGATCAACTCAAAAACCTAAATTGGAGGACATAATGAATACTCTTGAAGTCTTCACTTCACAGCCTGGTTCTTCTCCCAGAGGGGCCACTTTGGTGTGGTTTGAAGAAGGGCATGATGCTTGTCATTACATCCTTAGAGGACACCTGATACCTCCTTTAAGCATAAGCCATTTTCCTTAATGACCAAGTAGTGTACCATCATCAGGCATAATGATTGACACAGAATAGGTGCTTTAGAGTGATTTATGAATGAGTGCATAAATGAATATCATCCATAAATATAGCCAAGTCTTTCTTAAGCCTAGAAATATGTTCAATCTATCACACTTTGTGGGTTAATGAGTTCCATAAATTTACTTCCTGCTGTAGAAAATATTATTTCCTTTTTTTGTTCTTTTTGCATTTAAGTTATCTTTTCCAGAGGTTTGCAGAAGGAAGGAGGGCCTATTTCTAATATTCTGGGAGTTGGTTCAAATCAAAGAAAGTCAATGCATGTATTAGTTATTTTTATTTTTATTTATTTTTTGCTGTCTAACAAATGACTCCAAACTTTAGTGTCTTAAAGGAACTAACATTCATTATCTCACAGGGTTTCTGAGGATCGAGAACACAAGCTGTTCTTAGTTGGATGGTTTCGGCTCAGGTTCTCTGACCAATTTGCAGTTAAGATATTCCAGACCTTGAAGTCATCTCAGCCTTGAACAGGGCGGCAGGACCTGCTTCCAAAGGGGGTCACTCACCTGGCATTGGCAGGACACCTGAGTTCTTCACCACATAGGCCTCTGATACTGAAGGTGTCTTACTGGTGGAGGGTGGGGGAGGAGGAGATAAATGCATTTTGAGGTCGGAAGGGTCTTGTTGGCATGCATGGGTTGTTCCTGTGTGCTACAGCAGGCCTAGACTACTCACGTAGTCAGTTTTTGAATTCTTTCCACCAGCAAGAGCTCTTCTTGGACATAGGCTTCCTGGAGCAGCCTAGCATATTTGAGGAGACCTTTAATTAAGCCCATTTATTCATATCTATTCACTCATTCAGCCTTCACAAGGCACCCACAATATGTCAAATAGCCCTAAGTCTTTAGTATACAAAGATGAGGAAGACGTGACTTCTGTTTCAGAGGGAGTAAAATCTAATTTGGTGGGGGGAGTCAGGTAAAGAAGACTGCCGACCACCACGAGAGCGCTGTGCTTTTTGCAGGAGGAGCTGTGGACTCATGGGAGAAGGTAGCAATTATTTCTTTCCTGGGTGGCAGCTGGGGGAAGGAGGTGGGGAAAGATTGGAGGAAACATGACTGAATAACTAATCTTTGAGCCGAGAAAAGACAGAACGCTAGAAGGAAGGGGTAAGGACATTCTAGAGAACCATGGCACATGCAAATGTCCAAAGGCATGGGCCATGTGTACCCAGGTAAGGGACACCAGGTACTGTCCCTCCATAGAGTCAGGGAGGAGGGATGAAACACAGGGCGGAAAGGCCTTTGTTGCCAGTGATGAAAGGTCTTGTATGTTGTGCTGTGAAGTTTGGGCTTTATTACTAGTAGTCTCCAAAGTAGGATAAGGATATCTAGCCTAAAGGGTCATCACTCTGCCTCCTACCCCAGCCACAATGTACAATAAAGCAATGCAGCTTTGCTGTTATACACTCTATGAACTGAGGGTCAGCAGGCCAGGCAAAAGCAGTCTTTCTATTGATATTTCCATTAGGAAACATAGTGCAGACTCTTCCGAGATAAAATATAACAGGAAGCCTGAATAGGTTTGAAAGTGATAACCCTGAGTTTTCAGCCTTGAGGGATAAGGAGGCGTAGAATCTCCTACCACAAACAGTTGCTCAGTCTGTGCACTCCACAAAGACCCCCAGCAGAGGGGGTGTGAGGACTAACATCTTCCCTGAGAGCTCTTGTCCACTCTGGTTCCCCTTTCTCATTTATCCAAGGCTCAGCATGTGGTATTGGGACAGAGACTAAAGGGGAGTGAGTGGGAGATGCAGGAAGAAACTTTTGGTTGATTTCAGGTATGTTATCTTTACACTTGTGAGGAACAGTCAGCCGGCTTGTCCAGCTTACAACAGAAAATATGGATCTAGAGCCCGGGAAGGATGGTGGGGAGAGAGGAGGACTGTGGGAATGATCAGAGGATGGGGTGGGGTAGGAAGTTATCAACATGGTTAGGATCATGGGTGGGCATGGAGAACAAGAGGCAAGAGTACCCTCACTGAAGGGATCAGGTAGAGGAAGAGCAACCAGGGGAGTCGCAAGAACTATTCCACGCCAGAAGGAAACCCAGGGTTAGGTGGCAACAAAAGAACCATGGGAGGAGAGAATTTCAAGAAGGGAGTAGCTGATGGAGAAAGAACAGGTAAATGAAAAGAAAAAAAAATTTCTATGGGACCTGGAATTAGGAATTCATTCATCCCCCACAGAAAGAGTTATTTCAAAACAATGAGTGCAGATGTTTGATTAAATGATGAAAGAATAAACTGGAAGTAAGAAAATATACATTGGAAATGTGAAATATTTATGTTTTTAAGTTTTCCCAAGAAGGGAAGGATAGAGATGAAGGCCATATGGGTCCTTTCATCACTGCGTGAAATTTCATTGAGCAAGTGTTGGATTTCCTCTTAACCTGATGTTCAAGATATGTCTCTCCTTCTGTGTGAATCGGGCCTTCTGTCCTCCCCATCCATGCTCCCTATTCAGTTCAGTGCTCATGCCCAGGGATGAAGCAGTTTTCCAGATGTGCACACAGCATGATTTTCTGCAAAGGTTGAAGATTTTTTTTTTTTTGGTCATTCTAATGATACCCAGAACTTATTTTTCATTTTGACTTCAGCAACACATCAGCTGCACATCTTTAGGATTCCTTATAAATTTTGTCCCTTCCAGAATTTTCACACCTGTACTTTGCATATAAAAGGCTCTATGTATTTTATTATTTGGACAAATCATTTCAGAGTCTGCAATTTGGTAAGCAATTTTCCTTTTTTCTTAAATGTATTCCTCTGTCTTTTCCATCCTGATGATCGAATGTCATGTGTCCCATACAGACTCAACTGTTCCTGAGGTATATCATTCAAATACTTAGAGACATCAAATGTCTTTGCTACCCTGAAGGTATTCCTTCTTCTGTACTCCTTCTTCCTATCATTTATAAACTAGGTTAAGTGGCTTTTTTTTTCCTGGAGACTCTGCTACTCATGGTTCTTTATCTAGAAAAGCACTTATTTGCCCCTAAATTTTGACTTTCTTAAAAATCATCATATTTTTATGACCATTTTCCCCAGTGGGTTCCCACCCCTACTCAGGTTGACAATATTTAAAATTACCTTTGAGACCAAATCTTGTGGAAGGTTTTTCAAAAATGGAAATAAAGTGGGTTTCCTGGAGCCTCATATTTTCACGCCTACCACCTCCAAACAGTCTGGTGGCTCTATCAGGAATAATTTCCTCTTATAGAAATCGTAATGCTTTATTTGTGAAATGTGCTGAAATGTTTAGTGACTCTAAGGTTTATGGTATTATAATTTTGCTCAGTTTTCCAAGATCTGTCTGCCAGGGACCTCATAGACTGTGGCAGGATGCCTGTTTTGATCAATATATACACAATGCTAGCTATAAATTCCTTCAGAATGCTTGGGTGGGTGCCCATGATTTATTTATTTCCATTTGCCAATTAGGTCTAGAGAGCCATGCTAATAGACTCCCTGGAAGAAGACAGAAAGATATCTTGGAGGGAAACAGCTGAACTAAAAAAGAAAAACCTTCCTGCTCTCTAAATTTAGAGCAAATCCATTACCATTTTTGTTTTACCTCAATTAACTTTATCTCTCAGAATTCATCTAGTGTCCAAAGAAATCTTATAGCCTGGAGAATTCCTCCATTAGTCTGGACTTTCAAAGTTCTTGTGAAATGTGTAGTCACTGTGATCAGGGGATCTGAGCATACTGGTAGTTCATTATTACGATGGCGCTTGTGGGCGTCAGGAACGATAATGTCTGTATTTAATGGTATTTGTGGCTTGCCCCCGGCTTGCAATTACCTGCCAAGTGTAGTGGCTGGATTGAAAGTGTGATTGCAGCAGCCCATTTTAAGAGATATCCTACTGACTCTTTGATGACAATTTGACTTAGAGCAGTGTGTGTGTGTGTGTGTGTGTGTGTGTGTGTGTGTAGATGGGGAGGGGGCGCGGCCATTTCCACATTCCTCCTGTGGAGTAAGAGGAAACTTCACAGGGAAGCGAACAGTTCCAATAATAAATTTCTTCAATATTGGCCTTGTTTAACCAGCTGAATATTCTTGATAAAACTGCAATTGGCCGTTCTGAACTCACACCCTAGGCAAGAGACACCTGCTGGGTGGAGAACGTGCTGAGTTCAGGTGGCCATGACAGTACACAGCTGTAACAGAGGTGTCTGCTCTCAGGAAAGGTTTATTGTCCACAGGGCTGAGAGTCTGACAGGAGCTGCTGCTGATTCGACCATTTTGCATTCGTTTGTCTGGTGACTGGGGCAGCAGCTGCTACCTTCTTATACTCTTAAAAAAAAAGAAAGAAAAAGAAAAGCACTGCACAGATTGGATGACTCTGCAATATTACCCCCACCACTGAAGGCTGAAATATCAATGTTGCATTTGCAGATTTGGCTGTGAACAAAACAATAGGCAAGGCAGGACTTCAGGTTCCCACTGCCATGTAAGTGGAGAGAGAAAAATAATAGCAAAAACTCATGCAAATATATGAGCCTCAATCCTAAGAACCTTTATGCTTCTGAATGCAGCAGTAGAAAGCTTCTGGCCATTGTTCTCTGACATGTTGCTTTAGCCACTTTAACTAGCTTATTTCCACTTAGAATAGAAGTTAATTAAAATGCCTGCCATTTATTAACAGTTCATATGTTATGAGACATCTTTTTTTTGGTTTTACATATTTGTCTTTTTGTAAAATTAATGTATAATCATTGTAGAGAAATTATAAATCAGGGATAAGCAAAATAAAAGAATATAAATATCTAACAGTTGCATTGTTCCTGCTACATGCTGGGCACTGTCATAAGTTATTTTTTTACATATTAGCTCATTTAATTTTTAAAACAATCGTAGAAGGTAGCTTTTTTTTTTGGGGGGGGGGAGGTGGGTACTGGGGATTGGACTCAGGGGCACTTGACCACTGAGCCACATCCCCAGCCCTATTTTGTATTTTATTTAGAGACAGGGTCTCACTGAGTTGCTTAGCGCCTCGCTTTTGCTGCGGCTGCTTTGAACTTGCGATTCTCCTGCCTCAGCCTCACAAGCTGCTGGGAACACAGGCATGCACCACCGTGCCCAGTAGAAGCTAGTTTTCTACCTACTCCCATTTTTTGGATGAGGAAATTGAGGCAGGTGAGTTAGATGACTTGCCTAGAGCCCCAAAACATCTGCCTTCAAAACCTGCTCTCCGCCATGTTGTTGCTCTGCTGTTGCTGTCCACATTGCCCTCACTAAGGGACAACTTAGCATTCACCCCAGTGGATGGCATCCCAGACCTTTTCTTTTAATATAAAAAAAGATGACCACATGGTTCACTTGTGTATCACATGTGCATATCTTATTTTCTGCTATGACTCTCCACGTTTTATGAATGAGGAACCAAACTTAGAGGGACTGAGAGATGTGCCCCAATTCTCATAACCTTGGTAGAACAGAAAGCTTTCTCCAGCTATACTACCTCCATCCACAGGATTCTTTTCTCTTCATTAAACTTCCTCAGAGTCTTTTGATTTTGATTTTTGACAAAAGCATGTTATTTCATCCTTGTGGTATGTGTCTCCAGGTTGAAGATGACTGGATAGTATAGTGGGTTCTCTTAGTGCTCCCCAGATCCATCTTACAGCTCTACCCTGCAGGTGCACCTATCCTCCAGCACCAGCCGGGCTGGGTAATGACCACTTCTGGCTGTCCTTTGGTCACATGACCCATCTAGAGTTTTGCATCAGACCTGAGACAGGTAGGGTGCTCTGGGGTTGACAACATGATACCCTCTGAGGAATGAAATCAGCACTCACTCTGAGGCAAGAGCTGCCCCAAGGAGCCCTATAATAAATTTCGTAATTTTTACTTATATGGTTTGCTTTGAATCAGTACAGTTACTTTCTTCCAAAAAGTCCAGTGACCGTTTTGTTTCAAACTGTTTCATTAAAATATTTTGCTAAGGTGACTTATAGGAACCAAAGAAAGCACTAGAAACCATTCTGAACATTTAATTCATAATCCTTTCTCATGTTTCTGTATTTTCAAGCTTTAATGCTTTTTCTATTTCAAATCAATTGCTTTCTATTCATTCTTCAAGCACACATATTTCAGAGTTATGACAAAAGAATAGCTACGAATAACTACTCTGCCTTCTCTTTTAATTTCACAGTACCCCCCCATCTTCCTTCCATCTCCTGGCTGAAAATTCCCTTTGTTCCACCACCATATTTCATAGTTAGCATTCTCTTACCAACTTCTGGTACACCTGGTTCTTAAAATGTTCCCTGTTGTGGTCATCTCACTGTGTTCTCTCAACTAAATGAACACTTTACTTCTGCCCCAACTTCCCTTCTTTGAATCATATACATAGGTACAAGATAAAAAAAAAAAATTAACTGATTCTTGAATTTAGTGACCATCATCATTTACAACCCTGACTTCCTGAGATTTGCTAATAGAACTATCAAGTAGAAGAAGAACTGGAAATGTTTGAGCAATGCTTTAATTTTTCAGAAGAGGAGACTCTGAAGTCCTGAGTATAAGTATGGTCTATAAGGTGAGCAGAGTTCTAGGGCAGGTGGACATAACCCTTTAGATGGTGCGGCTGGAGAAGGGACATAGTAGGTCCTGGGGCAGTCTCTCTTGAAAGGATTTAAGGGAAATTCTGCATCTGATATGGAAGACTGCTTATATTCTAATCCCAGTTTTACTTTCTCAGCACCACCACATATTATTTCCATGTGTGATCACTTCCAGACACCAGCTTCGTCCAACACCAGTTCAGTCTTGGAGACATGAACTTCCTTATTTTCTTGTAATGTGACTTTCCTCCAGCTGTGTACCAAGTCCCAAGTTTACAGTGACCAGGCAAATAAAGCCTAAGATACGCCCATCCCAGTGGTGTACGCCTATGATCTCAGAGGCTCAGAGACTCAGGCAGGAGGACTAAGTTCCAGACCAGCCTTAGCAACTTATAGCAAGAACCCCAGCAACTTGGTGAGACCCTTTCTCAAAATGAAAAATAAAAATAAAAAAGAAAAGCGCCAAGGATGATGTAGTTCAGTAGCAAAGCACCTCTGAGCTCAATTCCCAGTACCAAAATAATAATAATAATAATAATAATAATAATAATAATAATAATAAAATAATTAAAAAATAATTTAAAAATTAAAAAAAATGAGACCTCAGCACTCTGGAGAGGGTATGTCCCATTTAAATGGCAGAGGTAATTTTCAACTCTAGTCACTGGGTGGCATGAAAGATTGTATTGGTATGTCAAGTTTTCCTTTTAGTAAGATTAGTTAGAAACACAGGTTTTTCATGTGAAGTATCTCAATTAATATTGAGGACTAAGATTAAAAAAGAAGAATCCTGAACTATCCAAATCACTCTCCTATGGTTCCAATTTGGCCTGTATATGTCCTACAATCTGGAGTGGCCTACACCCTCCTCTCTAATTCTGAGGGTCTTTCTTTACGCATGGACTCAGACTCCACCTTTTCCATGAAGCCTTTCTGGATCACCTCAACACATAGAACTTTCTTCTTCCTTCCAACGATTCCAGTGCACTCCAATCTACTAATACGATACCATTTGAAAACCTCTTAACTGAATTGCCATGGAGAGAGACTCACTTTTCTGTTTATCCCAAAATATCTAACAGAATCACATGGTAGATAATAATAGATAAATATTTATTGAATCAAGGAAAAGATTATATTGTACCAAGCTTTAAAAGTACGCAAAGTTTACATCAAGGAATTTAATTTCTAGGAATTTCTACTAGGGGAAGAACCATGGATCTGTGCGATGATATATATAGTAATTTGATATTGGTTATAGCATTACTTGTTAATGTTGGAATAAATTAAAGTATTCATCAAAGTAACATGAATAAATTAAAATTGTGATATATGATATGACTGGTTGAATGTCGTTTATGATCCCTTCATCTATAGTTTTCTCCTTCATCTCTTTCTCTATTCTTGTTATTTTTTTTTTTTTCCAAAGAAACTGGGATGTCTGTCCCATAGTTTCTGTTCCTTTGGGTTTTGCTGAGTGAATCCTTGTGGTGTCATTTAACACGTTCCTCTGTCCCTTCTATTTCCTACAGTTGGTATTTATGGAGACTTATCCAGATAAGGTTTGATATTTTGGCAAGATTACTCATTACTGAGCTTTTCAAGTCTTGGTGGCCAACCACAACCAATACTATTTCTTGCTCACAAGTTGGCACTGAGCTCTGGCTCTGTTCCAGGCTATGGGATATGTTCAGGTCTTTTCTGTCTTCTCATTATGAGACTCAAAAGTGAGGAAATAGCCCCTACATGCAGTTTTCATGGCTGTGGACAGACGCTGAAGGAGAGCACATCCAAACTACAACTACAACGTGCATTTAAAGCTTTTCTTTGGAAGTAGCATATGTCAGGTTTGCTCATATTCTGTTAATCAAAGGTAGTCTCATGACCAAGTTCAAAGCCAACTTGGCATTTCCAATGCAGAAATCGCAGCAAAGGAGAGGAGATGAATAATTATGAGCAAAAAGATACTGGGAGTTTGTTATCTTCTGTTTGTTCTTGTTTATTTGTTCTTTGGTGATGTACAGTCATCAAATCACAAGGGCTGCAAATGTGTTCTAATCCTGCCATTTTTTTTTTCTAGTTTTATAGGGTGGCATATTAAATAAAGAGGAAGTTTCTAATATTAGTTACTGTTTATTTTTAAGATACAATTTATAAAGGAAAGCTCACATGAATACTTCCTGGTGTTTCTTTGTTATCAATATAATAATTTTGTTCCTTTGAAGTGACACATGAGTAGTTTGACTCATTATGAATTCAGATTTATACATATTTGATACTTTCCAACTCACTGAAGTTATCTTTTTCAGTATTTTAGACCACATCTTTGCCCAATGGGCAACTTCCTGAATTCTTTGGATGTGACCCTAGTGTTTTCATACTTTTGTTTTCTGTCATAAGATGTTCCAGGCTCATCTTGATCATGTTGGAAATTTATTCAAGAAGCCCTATATTCTTACAGTGGAAAATGACATAGAGTCCATAATCTTGGCATGAAAGGTATTCTTTGCTACTAGGTTAGTCATCGTTTCTGAGCCTTTTCAGAGAATCACACATGCATACTGAAATATTTGTAGATGAAATTCCTTGGTATCTGGGATTCACCTCAAGATAATCTAAGGAGCAGTGCAGAAACAGTGGACAGTGTATAGATGAAAACTGGCCATGAGTTGAAAACTGTTGGACCTGGGGGATAGGCATATGAGGTTCATTATTCTTGTCCCTCTCTGTTTTTATATGTTTGAAGTATTTAATAACACATTTTGAAAAAAAATACTAGAAGATTATTTAATAACATGGGACAATGCTCGTGATACATAATTAAGTGACAAAGAAGGTATGCTATTTTTTTTTTATAAAATAAGCCCAAATTTGCAGAAAAAATTTATAAACATAAGATAAGGCCACAAGGATGAACCCTAGATAATAAATGATCCTCTCTGTGGTACACATTATTTTCATTTTAGTCTTTGTGGGCTTTTTTTTTGTATATTCCAAGTTTTCTGTATGGGCATGTATTACTTTTGTAATCAGACAAAAATATAAATGTCATTGACTAAATGACTTTAAGACAATGACAACTCCATTTCCTTGTTTAGATGCTTTTATGATAATGGCATCTCCCATTTTCAAGCTATTACGAATACTTCTACAGTGTGGCTGCCTGAAAATCTCTCCATTGTCATTTTCCTCCCTGCTGCATCTTTCCTGCTCCCAGTGACCCTCATCTTTCTTTCCTTACTGGTGCACAGAGTTATGAAAATCAGAACATTAACTCAAAGTGAGAAAGAATACTTTATTCCTCCCTGCTCAATGCTTGCTCTCTATTCCCTCACTAGCTTAATAACTTTTTGCATCTCTAACTTTCTTCCTTATAACTTAAAACGTTTATTCTAAACACTAATAGAAATGCATGGCATTTATAGAGTTTTTGCTGAACGTCTGATATTTGGCTAATTACCTGATATACATGAACTTATTTAGTACAAAAAGCAGACTTAGGATTTAAGAATTATGTTTAATTCTTACATCAACTCTTCCATACAGTGATTTCTACCTAAGCCAAGGGTGTGGCTTAGGGAAATGCACAACTTGTCCATCCGCACTTCAAGCATGAAGTGGGGTTGGTTGAAATCCATGTCTGCCTGGGTCCAAAGTTCATGGTTTTCCCACTGTTTCCTGTTGCCTTCTTTCAAAAGGAAAACAAGGGGGAAAAAAATCTCTAATTATCCTAAAGCAGAGATCTGCAAAATTAAATACAATTGTGTTGTATTTAATTATCCTGTGTATTTCATGTTAGCCTTATAAAATAGTTCTTTTGTTCTTGGCTTCATTCTCATAAAAGGAGGATTCAAACTGCATGGTAATAAAATCTGGGGTTAAACAAAGTCTTATTAGAAAGGATACAGAGAGCCAGTCATCTAAGGGTAGTCTGTGCAGAAGGTACATGAGTCCCAAGGCCAGGCAACATCAATAGGGAAGACAGAATAAGGAGAAAAGAATTAAACTCCATAAACAAAGGAAACCCTTGAGCCCCAGGGCCGTGCCTGTCTCAGAGATTCTAAAATCAAGGGCCCAACAAAGGGATATGACTCTTTTCGGGCAAGGTCTGCCCATCAACCTTGATGTCTCAAAGAATGTCATCTTTGGCATATTGCTCTTTCAAGAAAACAGGTTCCAGGTTGTAAAAAAAAAAACAAAAAAAAAAAAAAACACAAAGTCCTTAAAACATAAAGTATGCTATTTAGAAATGAATCCTCAAACTAAACAGAATGTAGGCCTTTTACCAATTTGTCAAAGTTATCTTGGGTGCGTCCCTCTTTACTGTTTGGGACAACTGCCTCACTGGATGGCCCAGTACTGTTGTGACCACAAAGCTGCAGCAGTGTCTGTGGTCCTCCCCTCTACTGACCCCTTCCAGGGATCCAGAAGCCTGCCAGGCAGAAAGATTTTTTTTAAAAATGTTCCCTCCTTCATAGAAGAAATTGCTTCCCTCGAGAGCCTTGCTGCCTCTTTGTATCAAAGGAGAATCTCACAAACCATGGGGATAGTGCCAGTTAGTTAACTTTCCTAGTTAATTCACTGTGCAAATATTTGCATCTGTGCAGGAGTCTCTGAGAGAAAATACCTTAAATCAGAGAAGCCTGTTTAATCATGGAAATTTTAGGTTTTGAGAAAAGTTAAAACAGTTGATATTTGGAGCTATACATACCTTCCTGCACTCACCCTCACTCAAACACACTCTGTGAACACACACGGGGTCATGGATTGTTTTTCCTCCTCCCATTTCCTCAGTGGGGCTCCTTTGTCTGTTTACCTGGAATTTTATTTTATTTTTTTAGTGTTTATTTAAATATTTATTGCAGTACCACTTTGAGAAACAGATAACTGAGCTACAACCATGCACATTCTCAGGTTTTTACAATCCTACTTAAATCCTGGAAATTTTATTTTTATCTTTCCCTAACAGAATCTTAAAATGAAAAATAAAATAATGCATTGAAATATATTTTTCACTCAAGACATCTTTTAAAATTTCCCATAAGTCCTTGGAAAATAACAAAAATTTACTGTCCCTTGATGATGATACTTCTGAGTTGTACAGGGAAAAAAAATTGTCTAATCCAAAGAGGTTATCAGTCTGCATTGTGTTAAATTTTTTAAAAATTTACCTTATTTATGGTTGACACATACCAATTGTACATATTCCTGGGGTACAATGTGCTACTTGATATGTGTAAACATTGTGTTATGATAAAATCAGGGGAGGGAAAATATTATTAACAGAAATATTTTAGAAAGTCTGTCTTGTAAGGGAAGAATCTATATAAGTGTTAGAATCTCACTGTCAATTTTATGTTTTTATTTATCAGAGTCCTGGAAGGACTTTCCCTCATATTAATCAATAACACTATAGTGTTATAAAGCATAATTTCAGTTTTTATTTCTAAATGTTTGGTTGCAATCTGACTATTTTAGTTTGCATCTAGCATTTTCTAGGTCATCACTTTTCTTTTTCTTTTTTTTGTTATTAGTTGTTCAAAACAGTACAAAGCTCTTGACATATCATATAGGGATACTGCTACATTGATGTTCATAGCAGCACAATTCACAATAGCTAGACCGTGGAACCAACCTAGATGCCCTTCAATAGATGAATGGATAAAAAAAATGTGGCATTTATACACAATGGAGTATTACTCCGCACTAAAAAATGACAAAATCATGGAATTTTCAGGGAAATGGATGGCACTAGAGCAGATTATGCTAAGTGAAGCTAGCCAATCCCTAAAAAACAAATGCCAAATGTCATCTTTGATATAAGGAGAGCAACTAAGAACAGAATAGGGAGGAAGAGCATGAGAAGAAGATCACCATTAAACAGGGTCGAGAGGGGGGAGGGAAAGAGAGAGAGAAGGGAAATTGCATGGTAAAGGAAGGAGACCCTCATTGTTATACAAACTTACATATAAGCGGAAGTGAGGGGAAAGGGGAAAAAAAACAAGAGAGAGAAATGAATTACAGTAGATGGGGTAGAGAGAGAAGATGGGAGGGGAGGGGATAGTAGAGGATAGGAAGGGCAGCAGAATACAACAGACACTAGTATGGCAGTATGTAAATCAATGGATGTGGAACTGATGTGAATCTGCAATATGTATACGGGGTAAAAATGGGAGTTCATAATCTGCTTGAATCAAATGTATGAAATATGATACCTGGAATTTTAATATTAATCTTCTTCCTGGGAGCACGGAACCTCCTCCTTTCCTCACTTCTTCCCTGGGACAGCCTCTCTTTTCTACTTTGCTCAAGACCAACAACTCATTTCTTGAATACATACCTGTATATTTCTTCTCTACCAAACAGCCATCTGCTTTCTAAGATGCTAAAATCTTAAGCGATATTGAAAAGAAATTGAAGAAGAGAGACCCAGGATCTCCTTCAAGACTTTGGAAGGTCAAGGTCTTTCTAGCAGGATGCATGGGAAAGACATCAAGGATCTGAATCTGAATTATTATGACTTGTTGGGCACTTAGTGAATTATGGCTAATTCATTTCGTTGTACCCATTCAATCACTCCCTGTTTTCCTGTTTATTGTTTTCATTGAGTTCCAGCTGTCACAAGGGAGTGGTATCAGCTGGGTAGACCACCCTTTATCCCATGGCTGCCTGTCACCCATTCTTTGCCATAAAATTTGTAGAGCCCAGAGTGTGTAAAGAAGCTAAGCAGCAGCAACCCTTCCACTGGAGTGGGGCTAAACAAGGTCCATTCCTAGTGAGATACCCCGGGTGTCTGTTGTTTACGCTGTGTATTACAAGGTAGAGCAGAGCGGGCCCCATTACTCATTCCTAACCACTTTCACATTTCACATCAGCAAGAAATAAAGCCTACTCAGGGAATGGCTTTCTAACTGTGGGGACCAGCTTGAGATTTGGAGGCGTGGAGAACACAGGTACTGGCCTACTGGACCAATGGCCCCGACTTAGTAGTTGGTATGGGACGGATGCAATGCTGCAGTCCAATTTGAAGTTACCCAGTTAAAGGATCTTTCCCTTGACTTCTAATTATAAAAACTGGTGACCAGGGCCAAGTGCTGGCAAAACACTGGGAAGGTTTTTTTTCCCACCTAAGATTTCCATCTCTTTCTTTTAACCCTTTTTCTCTTTCTACTACATCAAGTCCCATGAAGCTCTTTTTCCTTTAATTTTTTAATTTTTATTTTATTGGTTGTTCAAAACATTACAAAGCTCTTGATATATCATATTTCATACTCCTTTAATTTTTTCCATCCTTAACTCCAAAGGGATCTGGAATCTACTCACTGCATGGTGAAAATGGCTGGGAATAGCACAAACCTCTGGGGTTGTTACTGAGGGCCATGATTCCAAGACTGACAGAGAGAGAGAGAGAGAGAGAGAGAGAGAGAGAGAGAGAGAAAGCAAAAAACCCAGCAGACTCTGAAGTTTCAGATATCTCCCCCACCCCCCAGGAACTTACACTGTGACTGGGATCTCACAGGGGATTGTAATGCAGGTTGTCACATTGGGAAAAACTGCCTGGAGGTTGAAGCTGTGAAGTATGAAGGGAATTACTGCAGGGAGGAGTACGTGGTTGGGGGGACCTGGAAGAAAAGGCCTCTCAGGACCCACTGCCGCTCCATCTTTCACTCCCTGTTTGGATTTAAATTGTGTCCCAACAAGATACATGTTGAAATCCTAAACTCCAGAACCTGTGAATATGACCGTATTTGGAAATAATTGTAATCAAATTAAGTTGAGGTCAGACCAGTGTGGAGGGTGCCCGGTCCAGTATGACTCATGTCCTTAGAAGAGAAGTGACACAGAGGCTGACACACTAAGGGAAGCTGATGGGAGACACCCAGGGAGCGAGCTGTGTGATGTCAGAGGCAGAGAAGGGAGGGATGCGTACAAATGGCAGACACTCAAAGAGGCGAGGAAGGGTTTGCCCCTACAGGTTTCAGATGAGCATGATCCGCTGACACCTTGATTTTGGACTTCCAGCCTCTAGGATGGGACGTTTTGCCTCCCTGCTGTTTACGCCATCTAGTTGGTGACTTTGTTATCGCAGCCCTAGAAAACCAACATCCTCTCCTCAAGTCCCCTTTCTACTTCTCTTCTGTACAAGTCACAAGGTGCAGGCAGTCACCTCTTCTCCTCCCACTGAGTGCTAGCCTTGTTGGGGAACTGGGGTTGTCTTCTGTGCTTCCTGTGCCTCATCCCCTGATCTGGCCTCTGGAGGAGCATGGCATCTGTGGCCTTGAGTTGCATACTGATCTTCTAGAGAAAGACCAACAGGATGTGGACCTATCTTCAGGAGTAGCCTAAAGGCCCATCAGCTCATGGGGAAGCAGAAGACAAACCCTATAAAGCTTTGGCTCTAATCTTAAATTGTCTGTTTCTGTGGCGCTAGAGAAAACGGACTTTTTTTTTTTTTACTAGAGCTAGGCCCCAGCCAGGGTGCTGCAAGCCTGCAAATTCCCTGTGGTTTGGGTCCTCACTGCCTTGGGGTCTGAATTTTCTCCAGGGGTGTCTGTGATCTGTCATGAAGCCTTGACTTTCTATACAGAGAAGAAGAGGAAATGGGGTGATTCAGAGTTGGTGGCCTCATTGATTATTCCAGGATGCCTGTGATCTGTCTCATTTCACTCCACTCTCTGACACTCCTACTCCTGGAATATGTTGCCACACTGAGCCCTGGAAATGAAAATAAAGCCATGAACATTATCATTTATCAAATGCCATACATTGCAGGTCTGTTATTTGATATCCTCATAGTAACTCTGCAAGGCACACTCAATCTTTGCTTTGTAGATTAGGCTCAGGAAGAGTACTGAATTTTCTCAATTTCCAAAACTGTGGGTGGCTGAACCAGCAATCAAGACCAGTCATGACCATCTTTCCACTAGACAGCACCACCTGTTTTCCCAAAGACAAACACACTTTTGACTTGCTTTGGGCAACAGAGTTCTCTGGTCATCAGAGTGTCCTTTAGTTAGGATAGCTACCTGGAGGTGCAGGCATTTACTTTATAGCTCTTATAACCATTCTCTGCAGTCTCTGCATTTTTGTTGAGAAACATGTACATGGAAGATAATAAAGTAAACAAAGCTCTCCTACATCAAGTATAAAGAACAGAAAATGTCCTGATTACTTCATGGCTATTCAACAGTTGCACTTCATTAAAACTTAATTTGCATTTCATTTTGAAAGCCCTTGTCATAGAATGCCCAAAGCATTTCCAAAGATCAACAGTTTGAAATTTGGGTGGTGGTGGGGGTTAAATAATGGAAATAGTTCAAATCCCATGAGTTAAATAGGTGCATCTCACTACTCTAAATGGTTTAAGGGCCTCTGGTTAAGGAATAAGTTTGAATTGCTTCTACATTTCTGAACAATATGTGATCAACATCTTAGGCTTTTGCATATGTATTCCTAAGTTGTGAGCCTGTTTAGCAATTAGTCATGTGTGAAAATTTAAGTTTTGGTTTCAGATAAGAAAGAGAAGGTTAAAATCAAGAGGATTACCTAAAAAGAGTTATTTAACTTTAAGAGTGGGTATTTAAAACTTCTCATATGAAATCATGCTAAGTGAAATAATCCAGACTCGGAGAAATCAAGGGTCAAATGTTTTCTCTCCTATGTGGAAGCTAAAGCAAAATAAGGGAAGGAAGGCAGTAGGGGAAGGGATCAGATATAATAAAGACAGAGGGAAGATCAGTGGAGTAGAAAGAGAATGAGAGGGAGGGAGGGAGGAAGGGCAGGGAAAGAAATCTGGAATGAATCTCACAGAATCATGCTATATACATACACAAATGCAGCAAAGGGAATCTATATGTAGAAAGTACCAATAAAAAATAAATAAATAAAGGTGTGGAAGGAAGATCAGTAGAAGAGGGAGAAAAGGGGGAGGGAGGAGAAGAGGAAAGGGAAGGGAAAATGGGGATTGAAATCAAATTCCTTGTATGTAAAATTAAGTCAAAAGGAATCCAGATGTTCTGTATAAATATAATGCTCTAATTAAAACCAAACCAAACCAACCAAACAAACAAACAAAAAAACCCTTTCCAAGTGAAGTCACTTGTAGACATGGCACTGACAGGGTTTTCTATCTCACCTCAGGCTAGAAGTGAAGAAATGACCCTCCATTATTGTGTAAGATGTCAGCCAGTCATGAAATAGAGCAGGGATTGGCAACTTTCTCAGTAAAGGGCCAGAGAATAAATTTTAGCCTTTGCAGCTACTCAGGTCTGCCATTTTAGTGTGAAAGCAGGCATGGACAATGCAAAATTTAATAAATGACCATGTTCCAATAAAACTTTATTTACAGAGGCTGGGATTGTGGCTCAGCGATAGAGCAGTTGCCTAGCACGGGGGGTGGGGGTGGGGGATCCGGGTTCCATCCTCAGCACACATAAAAATAAAGGCATTGTGTTGTGTCCATCTACACCAAAATAAATAAATAAATAAAATAAAATAAAAAAAAAACTATGTACAAAAATAGTCAGTAAACTGAATTGACTATGAGCAATGGTTTGCCAACCATTAATATCAAGCAATGCATTAGTCAGTTCTCCATTGGTAAAACAAGATACCTGAGGGTGGGTAATGTATAAAGAAAAGAAGTGTATATAGCAGTTTTGGGGGCTCAAGGGCATGGTGCTATCAGCTCATCTTTGGTGAGGACCTCATAGTGGATGGTATCACAATGGCAGATGGGTATGGAAGAGGAAAAGAACTCATGGCAAAATGAGATCAGACAGATTGCAGAGTGGCCAATCTCACTATTTTATAACAATCCTCTCCAGAGAACTAACTGGGGTCTATGAGAACTACTCACTCCCTGATTTCCCAGGAGGCTGCACATCTTAAAAGTCCCAGCATCTCTTATTGTCATCATAGTAGGCACAAAGCTTCTAACACATGAGCCTTTGGGAGACATGCTCAAACAATACCCATGCTATAGCAAACATCCAGGGGAAAAAATTATTTGAACATTAGATAGTTGGCTCAGATGCTTCCTTCTTAGAATTTTTTTTTCTTAAACAAAATAGCAGATATTTGCTTGGATTGGCCTACATATATTAATATCTCCACTTTTACCATTGTTACACCTTTGCTTTAGAATGCTCTGCATATCAAAAACCTACATGGTTCTTAGAGGATGCGCTGGTGCCTCTGATAGTCAGGATCTTATACTCAGTTTGTCACCGGATTATTGGTCACTGAAACTGCTTTTCCTTTGAGCACTATTCAAGCCCCAGGGAAATATTCTCTCCAGGTCTTATAAACAAAAGTCTGTATCTGAATACTAGGGACAGGACCTTGGAGAATGAAAAGATCTAAGCCTTAGAAGCACTTCAGTAGGAGAAAATGAAAATTAATTAACTCACCAAATCCTTTCTCCCAGATAACAAAAATGCAACAGATCTGTGTACAGAAAAGAATTCTCTGCATTAGAACTGAATGTCCTCTTCCCTGCTTCATTCTGTGTTCTAATTTATGGTCCAGAAAGGCTTGTAAATCATGTGGCATTCATGGCATTTGCACATGGTGGCTAATAAATACTGTGCAATGTTAAATGCTTCTAATAACCAATAAAAATGTATATGTGCATAAATGTAGGTCTAGACATAACTTGCAGGAATAATGATGCTGATTCTTTACATTGGCAACTAGATGGACATCAGATGTTAGAATTGTGAATATTTTATTATTAATACATTCAATAACAGATAATTACATTTTTGAAATCAAATAATACATTTTTGTTTCATATATATTTTTATTTAAATTTTGTTTTATTATTCTTTATAATTTTAATAGAAAATTTTCAACATGTTAGAAGAAAATAAGTTTTTAAAACCATGAAAAAGTTTTGCTCTGTCAATATTTTACATTAACTTTTTTATTTTTTCATGAATATATATTCAAAATTTTAACCCATTAGCCATTTACTATCAAATATGTGTCAACTTAATTATAACAAATTATTTGTATTTTTTCTATATTTAAGGTTATCCAAGTTTAGGAATGATGAATTACATAGGCCTTTGTTTTATTACTCATTCATCAAAGATATCCAGTCATATATAAAAATAATGAAATACAGACATATTTAAGATTTCTTGCAGTATAAGGTATACTTTAAAAGGTAGGCAGAGAGATCACAGTTATTGAACAGTTCGTTAGCATATGCTAATAGAATTCCATTCCCATTTTTGCATAAGCTTCCACAAATATTAATGAAGGAACTGCCTCAAATCACTATCTTTCAAGGAAATAAAGGTATTTTGATTAATTTATAGGTGACCCAAAGCTCCCTTGAGAGTTTCTTTTTGTTGTTTGTTTTTTTGGTACTAGGGATTGAACTCAATGTGCCACATCTCCAGTTCTTTTTTTATTTTTTATTTTGAGACAGTCTCACTGAGTTGCTTAGGGCCTCACTAAGTTGCTGAGGTTAAGGCTGGCTTCAAAATTGCAATCCTCCTGCCTCAGACTCCCACATTGCTGGGATTGCAGGTGTGTGCCACCACACTCAGCTCCCTTTAGTTTTAATCATCTTAATGAAAATTATTCTAGGCATAACTCCATTTGATCGGTTCTTACCTACAATTTTACACTTCCCAAATCTCTGGAAAACAAGCTTCCTTTTTTAACAATCCTATTTTGTGCCACTTATTTGGTGGCAAAAACTAACTGGCTTGACATAAGGTTATGTATAACTTTTCTGCATATCATCTATATTCAAATATTCACTTAGAGATATTAATGAGTTTGACTGTGGGATCTGCCCAAGACTCTGCTTAGGGGTTATGTAATGTACTATTTATGCATTATATTACTTTCTAAAATCTGGAAAAGTCTGAATTTGAAACATGTCTGTTCCAAAAGATTGCCTGCCTTAGTAAAAGAGAAAATGGTGGGGAAAAAGGCATTTTCTTTGATAACACAGTAGATTGACTTAGAACAGAGGCATAGTATAAATAGTAATTCTTGTTTATACTATGAAGGACTTTTGTTGGAGGTGTATGGACAACCATGATCAGTTTTTTAAAAGGTAATTCCTAAACCAACTTGTTTTCATCTCACTTGATAATTTTTCTTACAGGTGAACTTGCAGAATAATTATAGTCAATTGATATTACTAATTAACTTATTCTAATTCATTCTGATTTTCATCATAACTGAATTTACTTTCTACAATTAGGTTACGCCCTGTTTCATGTTGTTGTTGTAGTTATCGATGGCTAATTGTAGGAGACACGGAAGTTGAAAGATGGAGACAAGGGCATCTTCTCTGGTGCATTATTGTCTGAATGTTAGACCATAGGATCCTTTCAAAGTTCTTTATGAATGCACAGGTGGAATTTATATTCGGGGAAGAGAAGGACCTAGTTCTGCAATTAGTTTGATAATTTGGGAGGTTATAGCTACAACCAGTCCAGTATCGACTGAGGTCTGTTACCTTCACAGGGAAAGCTGCAAATTTAGAAGAATTATCACAACTTTGGCTACAGGCCTAAATTTCCTAGGGAGCTTTTAAATAAACACAAGTGCCCAGAGCCCACCCCAGGTCAATTGCATCAGAATCTCCCAGGGTGTTTGTCTTAGTCCATTAGGGGGTATTATAACAAATACCTTAGACTGGGTAATTTACAAACAGCAGAAATTTATTGCTCACAGCTTTGGAGGCTGGGAAGTCCAAGATCAAGTTGCTAACAGATTTGGTATCTGGTGAAGGCCTGTTCTCTCCTTCAAAGATATTGCCTTCTACTGTGTCCTCACAGAGTGGAAAGGGTAATCAAGCTCCTTCAGGCTGTCTTAGAAGGGTACTAATTCCATTCATGAAGACAGAGATCTCATGATGCAATCACCCCCCAAAACCTCCTTCTTGATACTATTTCACTGGGTATTAGGTTTAAATTTGGGGGAAACACAAAAATCCAGGACATAGCAATGCTCTAATGCACATTAGATCAGTGGTTCTCAAAATGAGACAGTACAATGAGGAACACTTGGGAACTTGGAGGATCTTGACTCACCTTGAAATAAGGTGGCAGATACACAATACCCATGAATGACATAAATGACCTTGGAAGAATTCAGGTCTTGGGAGTTTCCTAAGATTTGGAGTCTTAAGTTGATGACTCTTAAAAAACAAAACACAACAAAATAAATAAACTGACTTCATTTTTATTTAGATGCATTATTTCCAGTCTCCATTTTAAAACACTTTTTATTCTGTCTCTTTGTCACTCACACACACACACACACACACACACACACACACCTTTTCTTTTATTCCCATAGAGAAGTAGCCCCTATAAGGGTGCAAATAGCCCAAGCAGTGAACAGGATCATCCACTGGATTGTAGAGAGAAAATATTAGAACAGTTATTTATATTCTTCCTTATCTCATTCTATTAAAATTTTTATGTTCCTGTATGTTTATGTGAAATATAAAGCGTGTTTGCATGGTTTATAAATATTCAGTATATATATTGGATATGTCAACACAAAAAATTCATTAATATGGGTATACAATTAACAATTCAGAAATCATTGTACCAAACAAACAGTAAGTTCATAGAGAAAAGAGAATTACATTTTCATCATTTTTCTTCCATAATTCTTTGCCTACAGATATTAGATATTCAGCTGGTGTGAACATGAATATTTTGGCTTACTGCTATATTTTGAGAAAATGCCACTAACATTTCAATCATCAGAAGGGACTTAAAACTGCAGGGCTTTAATATCGACATCCCTCCTGCTCTGGATGGTGGTGGCTATACGCCTATCACCAAACAAGAGCCACTTTCCTGCTTTCAGTGTAAACACAGAAGTCATATTTGACATTGGGTTTTTTCAGTGTCATATAAAATAATCATGCTCTGTTTGTTTCAAATTTTATTGGAGTCTGAGCTTCATGCTTGCGCCCTTTGTGGACTCACTGTTGAATTCAGTGTTTCTCTAAGCACCTCACAGCCATCCTTCCCACACTGTTGCTCATCTGTGGAGAAACAGCAAATGCACGTTCCTCTTCTCTAAGATTAGTGAACATCAAGGCAAAACTGCACACCAAAATAATAGTCTGAGCACCAGGAGGCCAATGTAAAGACCAGTTTTAAAAGGCTTCTATGATTCCTGATTAGCCTCACCCAAATAACCAAAACTAATTCTCTATATTTGTGTATCTGATAGAGAACCTGTATTGAGAATTAAAAACTAAAACCCCAAAATGCCTCTTATAATTGAACCATAACAGACACCTTATTTTAAAAATAGACAGCAGACACTCTAGAGTCAGTATGTACACTCAGAGCCTATATCTTGGTTTCTCATAACATTCTCCAGTGAAAGAAACCAGGATTCCTGAGAGAAACAGCTGGTTCTAGAGAGGATGCAAGGAATATTATAGATGAGCCTGGTTCATCTTGTAGTTCCAGAATGTAAGGAAGTGTTCAAAAAACATATGGTGAAGATATACCATATGGACATAGGAGCTAACTAAAAAGAACTTCTGATGGCCAAAGCAGGAATAATTTGAGCAACAAAATAGATAATGAGTATTGGTTTATAACCAATAGTGAAGTATAAAATAAATGCTGAGTGTATACTGTTCATAACAATATCAAAAAATGATTGAATGAATAAATCAATGGGCAAATAGACAAATCACCGTACAGAAGCATTAAAACCATTTGTTCAGATAATCTGCCTTAAGGAGATATTATTTCATATCTTTAAGTGTGGCTGTGTATAATGATTTCCTTCCAAAGAATATAGTATGGAAAAGAAGAAAAGAAATTTTAGAGTGGAGAAGAACCACTCTTACAAAGAACCGTAGCCCTTTAATCAAGTCAGCATCAACGGTGATAAGTCATTTTGATAGCATGTACCCTTGACATGATGTAATGAGAATGGCAATTTACCTCCATGGTCTTCCTCCACAAAACCACAACCGTAGTTATTGGAAAGGTATCAAACAAACTCCAATTGAGGTACATTCTATAAAAGGCCCAACCAGTACTCTTCAAAACTGTTAAGGTCATCAAAAGCTGGAGAAGTCTTCGAATCTGACATGATCTGAAGAAGCCTAAGGAGATGTAATGACTCTACTTGATGTGACATCCTGGATGGGATCATGGGAGGGTATGTGGAAATGACATAAGTTAAAAAAAAAAGAAAATCAGAACTTGTATGAACTGTGCTTAATAATAATGTATCAACCTTGGCTTATTAGTTGTGACAAATGGGAAACTGGGTATGTGGTATATAGGAACCTGCATAATCTTTGCAATTTTTCTGCAAATAAAAACTATTCTAAAAGGTAATAATAATTTGAAAAAATAAACAAGAGATTCTAACAGATACCTTAGCAGTAAAGACATAAATAGCTTATAAGCTCATGAAAATATATTCAACCTCATTAGCCATCCGGAGAATGCAAGTTAAAACCACAGTGGGATACTATAAGCCCATTAAAGAGACTAAAATTATGGATAGATGAAAACCACTGTTGCCAAGAATATGGAGGAACTAGAATTTTTGTACACTTTCAGTGGGGATAAAAAATGGCACAATTACTCTGGAAAACAGTTTGGTAGTTTTATAGTTAGATGCACACTACCATATGACATAGGCATTCTATTCCTATGTAATTACCCAAGAGACATTAGAGAATAATTCACATAGAGACTTGCACATGGACTTTTATAGTAACTTTCTTCATAAGAATTAGCTCTTCCTAAAAAAAAAAAAAAAAAAAAAAAAAGATAACCCCAATAACCATCAGCAATGATGGAATGAGCAAATTGTGATGTATCAATATGTGTGTGTGGGGCATAATACGTAACAATGAAAGGAAAGAAGATACAGCAACAGCAGGGATGAATCTCTCAGAGACATTATGCTTAGCCAGACACAAGACGGTAATGCTGTTATGCCACTTAAACAAAATGCTAGCAAATGTGCACTGTATCTCAAGGGACAGAAAGCAGATCAGTGGTGCCTAGTCAGGGGAGCAGTTAGTGACTTCAGAGGGCCAAGAGGAGCTTTTTGGACAGATGAAAGTGTTCTGTGTCTTGTGGTGATTAGATCCTTGTAGGCATTTATTAATGCTCATCAACTGTACGTTTATCAGGTGCATTTTATCTGATGTAAATACACTTAAAGTTGATTTGCTTTTTTTTTTTTTTTTTTTTTTTTTAAATGGAAGGTGTCCTCAGGGATTCTGGAGATGGCCCTCTACAATAACTCAAGGATGACAAAGTATCTTCCTCTACTCCATGGTTCTTTCACCATCCCATCCTATCCCCACCACTCCCATCCCCACCCCAGGGGGCAAGACAGCTGTTTGAGATTGTGTCTTTTTAAGATTGAGGGTTCCTGCTCCACAGGTGATTTCAGAAGGCTCAAAGGAATACTTTATGTCAGTGGAACTTGAAGAGATCCTGCAGTTTGCCTAGAAGACAGGAGGAAGTAGAATCCCTTCTTCAGTTCTTCCTGATTCCAAAGATACGGGCTACAAATTTACTGGGAGCGCAGAGATTAAGGTAGAAGTAGGGGGTGTACAGCAGCCTGGGTGGATGTCAAAGAGACACACAGCTTCCATGGTAGGAGAAAGGAGTGCTCTGTGAGGGAAGCCAAATATGGCCTTGGGAAACCGTGCAGACAGCTGCACTGAGCTGTAGCAGTAGGAGCCATGGAAATAAAGTGGCATCAGATCAGGTCTTGGTCACCTCCCTTCTACTCATGCTCTCCGGCACAAAAGAGATTCCCCTCTCCTCCCTGCTGTGGTGGGAGTTAGTGAAGGTGGAGTAGACAGTGTCAGATCAGAGGAGGAAAGCTTGGAACTACGAACAGTGACAGCTAATAATACTGCATTTTGACAGACTATTCAACAGAAAGAGCAGAAGACTTTAATAACTAGATTGCATTACAAAAAAATCAATGGACTAGACTATGGTTTAACTAAGAATAGGACAAAAAATAAGATGTATGCTATGGGTAAATTGGAAGGTTCAAAGAAGTTTTCAGAATGTTACAAGCTTCATTTAAAAAGGAATGCTTGCATTGATATATCCTGACCCGACTGCTACATTTATAGTATTTTTATGATATACGGTTTTGTAACCTGTTATTTTCCCTGGGCTATATATTGTGAACATCGGTCCACGTCAATCTGTAATCTTCTACTTAATGTTTGTGATGCATGGCATCATACAAATGTGTGTATTTTAACTTGTAGCTTATTGTTGAACATTAAGTCTCTTCCAATTTTTTCAGTATTAGAAATAAGTTTGAAGAAGAATCTAACACATATGTCTTTTCACACATCCCTGATTGTTCCCATAAGATAAATTTCACAGTTGAGGAATTGCTGGGGAATAGGGTATTTGTGTTTTAAGGTTGTTAACAGCCTTTAGAAGGTGTGTGCCAATTTGCACTTCCACTAGAAATCAACCATGTTTAAAGGCTAATTTTCTATTTATCTATACTTCCATTCTGCCTCAACAACGGATTGAACTAACTAAAAGAAAGGCTGCAAATCCCTCTCCCTTTCATTATTACGTTATAGTTAGGGTGAATTTAGAGCTAGTAAAATTAGCAACACTAACAGTGGTGGAGCTTATTCTGGGTTTAACATTGAGATGGCTGTGTCTACATAATGACAGTAGTAATAATGAGTTAGCACTTACAGAGCTTTCTAGGTGGCAGGCAGGCAGCATCCACAGCATTTTACAGGTATTAGCCATCCTAGGCTGTGGCCAGTTAGCTCAGCTGGTTAGAGTGTAGTGCTGATAGCAATTCTATGAGGAGAACATCATTAATTGTTCTATTTTGAAAAAGAGGAAACTGAGTCACCAAAAGGGTCAATGCCTTGGTCAATGTAGTATTTATGTGTTGATATGTGTCATCATAATCTGGGTTGTTTCAGTCTTCCTGCATATTGTATTTCTTTTAATTTGCCTTGAATCTTAAAGAGTTTATTTTCCGTCCTACAGATTAACCAGCTACTCATGGAGCAACTTCTGCTGTGAATATGAAATATTATTCTTGGTCAGTCCAGGGGCCCTCTGTGGCAAAGTCCCTCACTTCATCTTGGAAATGGAAGTACATTACATGTCTAATTCTCGAGCACAGTGTTGTGACATACTGTCCCAGTTAGTTGTGGAGTTTGCCACAAACAATTTGTTATAACAGATAAAGTTCTGAAGTTTGCAAATGGGGTAATAATGGAAATGAACGTAGGATTATCCTTGTGCTCAGGTCACCTCACTCCTCCACATTCCAGTGTGCTTTCAAAGTGGGACAAAGGCTGGTGAAGCCTCAGCAAGGTGTAGAGGAAAACAAACAATCTGCAGCCCATCTTCTCTCTCTGCACCAGGGGATTGGGTGCACATGGGTTTCTGCAGGAAAAGTAAGGGAAACCACAGCTCCAAACTGAAGGGACAATAGGGGAGGAAATGATTTAAATGACTAAAGAGTGGAAAAGGGTATGTATGCTCCAATAACAGAATAATATTTCATATTCACAGCAGAAGTTGGAGAAAAAAAATAACATGGACATTTTCATTCTCAGTCTTCTTTCTCTCATTAGCATCAAGAAGCCAAGTTCAGATCTCCCCCAAAATAACAACCACCACGAAAGTCAAGCTATTTGTGTCCACCAGAGAGAGATGGAAAGCACCATGTTCATGCCACAGCCTGTCAAACTCTATCAAGATGGCCAGGAAAAGAAAAGGACCTCATAAAATCTTTGTTGTTAAATAAATATTTCTTATGAATGAACAGCTTGCTAAGGCTAGATAAGCAGCATGAAAAGCAGAAACATGCTTCTGTTTGTTTATTCAGATAATTGTTCTTAATAATTCATTTCCTTACAATTTTCAGAAGGAAATTGCCATCTCTGGCCCGTCGACTGGTTGTGAAAGGTCTGCCATCTTTTACGGTGCTAAGTTGTCCCTTTCCTTCCTTAATCTTTACATCTTGCTTGTTGGTGAGCACTTTGGGCCACTGTCTGCTCATTAAGTCCATGAATCTAATTAGGTTAGTTACTCATTGCATGTCATATTTACAAACTGGATGCGGATCCCAGGGAGACACCCTCCAGCATAATGCTTATGTTCAGGGGCAGCCATGCCTTTCTCCACTGAAGAAATGCCTCAAAGCAGTGCCATTTTAGTGTGTCACTTGGTGCATGAATGACAAATTCCTGTTACTCTCTGGTATCAAATAATAATTTTTTTTTTTTAATTTCAAGGCAACTTTTTTAAACTCTTCCTATTTTTTTCTTTAAATGACTGCACTGCTTTTACAGGTATTTTGTACCAAATTACTTTTGTTAGGGATTAATATTAAGAAGTACTCTCAACCTTTACCCAGTTATCCTCTGAATTTTGATTTGTCTTTTCAATGTGGGATGGAATTTTTAAAAAGTGATTTTGCTTTTTTTCCCCTCTTGATCAAGTTTATATATTTGCATTGTAGAAACCATTGAAAATACAGAAAATGTAGATAAAAAAATGAAAGCTCCTTTAGTCAATGTGAGAATTTTAAAAGCATATATGGCTGAATGTTGAAGTAGCTTTTAGCATTTAGGTAATTTGATTAAATTGTGGATAGTCCTCAGTGAATAAATTCTATACTCCAGAAATGATTCCTAACTATCTCCCTATGCCATTGTTTTTACCCAGTTACTTGTTTTAAAAAGGTCACATGACTATTCTCTGTTGCAAAAATATCAGTCTCCGCTGAGAAATGCCATCAGATGCTTTTCTGTAAATTGTAGTATAGAATGTCTTTCCTTAGAGAACCACTGCTGTTACTACTACCATCCTTACAATGGAAGGAAGAGATGATGATATTCTAGAACTAGAAATGCTTCAGAAGAAGAACCATGTAGAAGCACAGTAGCATTTACCACTTGAAGAGATCAAAAGAAATTAGTGAATTCGAGCAAACAGGATTGTTTATACCTAATGACTAAGATCCATAACCCTCACCAGCCATAGTTGTAGGAAACCTTATTTCAAAAGGATGTGATAGATAAAATGGACAAACCATTCTTGTCTTTCTCACTTTCCTTGATAGTGGCAAAATTTAGTTTTATGACACTCTTCATATGGCAAAGTGGCAGGACAATTGTTTGCATCTCATGTTTCTACATATATCAGGACGGATGCTGAGCTGCAGTTCCAGTCCAATTCTAACATGCTCAAACAAAGGAAGGCAAGAAATAGAGTGAGGAGGAAGGAAAGGATCAGCTAGTCTTTATTGCTTTATAAACTTAGTGTTCTGGAGGGAAGGAGGCGGGCGCACAGTGTGTGATCAACTCTTTCTTTATAACGGGGAAATTCCCACAATGGAAAGCGTGCATCCTGGTGAGGGAAGGAAATAATCTGTCCACCTCTCTGCCTAGGGAAAGAATGATCTGTTGCCAGGGGCTGGATGAACTCCGTGCCTCCTGGACAATTGCCAACCTATGCTCAGGAAGGGGCAGGGTTCTAATCTGGAGAGCTGCAGCATGCAGGGGTGAATGTAATGTCTACAGACTTGCATTTCTCAAAGTGTTTGGGTGACAGTACATTTTCCTGGCGGAGTAGCAGCTCTGCAGCCTCTCCTCATGAAGTTTTCCTGCCTAAGAGAGAAAGCCCCAGCCCTTGAGAGGCAAAGCAGCATAGGAAAGAACAGAAACATTGCTTTCCCCCCTGTTCACTTACAAGAATGCTATGTGACCTTGGGCCAATTACTTCATCCCTCTGGGTCTTTAGTTTTTGTAAGGAGACCTTTCCCAGCTCTAACATTCTGATTCTCCTTGTATGGGGCACTGTAAACTCAGAGATGCTGCCTGGCCCTGTGAGTCCTATAGAAGAAGCTGATTGGTTTCTGTCTGCTGCTGCTTGGTTTCTTCAGGTTCCTTAGGAGCCCACAGACTCCAGGTTTTATCACAAAAGCACATATACATACCACTGATTCATTGTTTTCTTATTCTCTTTTTTTAATTTTTATTTTTTTGGGGGTACTGGGAATTGAACTCAGGGGCACTCAACCACTGAGCCACATCTCCAGCCCTATTTATTTTATTTTATTTTTGTATTTTATTTAGAGGCAGGGTCTTGTGGAGTTGCTTAGCATCTCACTTTGGCTGAGACTGGCTTTGAATTCTCAATCCTCCTGTCTCAGCCTTCCGAGATGCTGGGATTTCAAGCATGCGCTACCACATCTCGCTCTTATTCTCTTGTACTCACAGCAATACTAATGCTAGCCTTTCTGACTGTGGAGGCAATGACAACAACAACAACAACAAAAACACAATGACAACAGCAGCTGCAAGAGAGTAACTGCATTGAAGAAATGACAAATCACTCAACACTTGCTGTTCAATTCTCCTTTCTATCTGGGTGGTCAGCAGCCTTCACTCTTCAAATGAGAAGGTTGCCAAATTTTCTCTCCTTTTCATGTTCTGATTAGTAAATGGTGGTCTCACTCAATCCAATGCCTCAAACCAGAGCCCAGGAGACAGCTTGAGCCCTATCTGTCTGTCAGTCATCCTGTCCAATCCATCACCAAACCCTGAAGAGTCGGTCCACTTCTCCCTATCTCCAACATGCCAAGCCTTGTCCAGCCCCCATCATCATTTACTGAGCTACCGAAGTAACTTCCTGACAGTCTCTCCACACCCCCTCCTCGCTCTGCCTGCCATCCCATTTCCCCACAGCAGACAAAGCAATTTTTCTAAAACATGAATTGGATCACTTTGTCTCATGCTCAAATCTCTAAGGGGTCTCCTATTGCACTGAATATGTTCATCTTCGCTTTGGTATACAAAATCCCACATGAACTCTGCAGCCTCTTCTCCCACTCACTATTTTCCCAGGGTCATTTCCTCCTCCACGCCTCCCCACATCGGGCTCCCATCTAGATCTGCCTCACTCCTACTCACCCTGAGGCTCTCTGTTTGAATGTCATTTCCTCAAGCCTCTCTTGATTCACTCCTCCCCCTTTATGATCATCAAGAATTATGTGTTTAGTGGTTCACGTATTTATAACCTCTTCCCCTCCAAAGATTCCCTGCCTTTCTTGCTGCAGGGCTACAGTGCCCACTACAATGGCCAGGCCACTGTGAGCAAGAATTTGTTGACTGAGTGGTCAGGTAACAGCCCTTTACTGAAAGTTCCCATCTGATAATTTCATTTCCATACTAAAAAGGTATTAGCAGAAGCAACATTGCAGATGATATGCTCTTTTTAAGTTTTTCACTTTTGTACTAGATCTCCCTATGAAGAGATTTTTGGTTTAGGCCCAAGCAGGCCTCATTTGAAAATAGCCATCTCGTCTTTATTTGGATGTGGAGAGAGTTGAAGATCTTGCCGGGGGTAGGATTGTCTTTAAGACATTTGACAGGGTGGTCTATAGCAACGGCTTTGGGTCACTCACTACTGAGGTTTGAGTCTTGGCTCTGCCCCTTTCTAATTCTCATCTTTAGGTAAAGAATTTGGCCTCAGTTTCTCCAACTGGAAAATGGAGATAATAATAGAATCTCATATATTGTCTTCTGGATCCACAATGAGGTAAAAAATATAAAACAATACAATGCTTGACACAATGGGGTTCTTGATAAACAGGAGCTCCTACTAGTATGTTTTATTCAACCTCAGAAGGAAGTTCAAATCCTGAGCTCTAGGGTTGGGGAATTTCTGGGGCAGTATCTTCTGTCTCCTCTTGACAGGTAGGCTATCCTGTGCTCCGTGGTAGTAAGCAAAAAGGTGTCAGAATTCAATTACCTGAAATTATTCATTTGATGTTATAAGAAGATCTGAAATTTACAAGCCAGTAGTATAAAATTGCTGATGACCATTATACAAACTTTGACAAGATAAATTGAGTTTAGGAATAACTAATAATATTTTAAAGCAATGCTACTCTTTCCTGGAGACTTGGTGTGCTGGCATTTGGTGACAGCTTAGTAGAGAGCCTTCGTAGGCAGAGAGTAGGTGATATTAATCTTCTAAACAGAAACCCAGGGTACCAAGAAGATCTTAACATTCCACTCCTACCGCCCTCCCCCACTTCCTGGCTCCGGCAGCGTGGGTTTTAGATAAGAAGCCCATCCCCAGGCTCCATGTAGGTGGTGGAGTGGGAGGAGGTGAAATGCAAGTTTTATTTCCCAGCTGCCTGTCATCCAATTCTCCGCGTTTCTCTGACTTTCATGAGTGATGAGGTCATCCTGGGCTCAGGAAAATCAAACTTCTATTTTTTCGAACCCAATAAAGGCCAGTATTGTAAGTCTGTGTAAACAGAGGCCAGACGGGTAGGGAGCCAGAAAGACAAGTGGTCCGCCCTCTGGCGGTCGCACGAGACAGCGTGTCCTGCGCTCCGCCGAGCTGCGACAGCAAGGCGGGGAGGATGCGGGCTAAAATGTAAGTTAAAATTAGATCAATAGTCAGCTTGGCTGTCTCAATCAATGCTTCGCAGGGAGAGCATACAACCATCTATTTATAAGCTAAACCCGGCATTATCTTCCTCTTTTAGGACGCAGAGATCCATTACTGCGCGCGGCAGGGGAGAGGATGCTGCGAGGAGCTGGTGCGTGCCACATTGCAGCCTTACCAGCTCGCCCCGACTTCACCAGCCTCTGAAGGGATCGGCGCGGGGGTGGGCATTGGGAGGATCCATACCAGCAGTGTGCAGCCCCTCTGCTCTCTGCAGGGCTCTATCCCTGGGCGTGCCCCCTAAGGACTCACTCCTGCCCATCTTACCTCAATGACATCTTCAGTCTTTATGCAGAGGGGGGCAAAAAAGGCAAATGAATTAAAAACAGCATGAGGGCTCCCCTGCAGATTAGGGGCTCACAGTGGCCGGTTCCAACTATAGACTTGATTGCCTTTTGACAAAGATTTCCAACCTAGCTTCCTCAAGGTACTGCATTACTCAGTCCCTGCTCAGGCAATTGTTGCTGTAAATAGCTGTAGTCCCCCTCCTTCCCTGTCGAAACACGGATGGAAATGAATTTGCAGCAGGGACTCTGCATAATACTTAAGGTCTTGGTGAGATGGATGTGCCCTCTATCAGCTCCTGACATACTAGGACATCTGGGCATTCCCAGGCCCGTTTGCCCCAATGATGGAAATCACCTCTGATATATGAAAAACGTCCACAGCTAGCATTTGTGTTAACATTGTTAAATTGTTTTCAGGTTTTGAAAGATGCTACGGAAAAAGAGGCAAAACCTGATACAGCACCACCCCCAACACAAGATCAAATCATATTTCTTTGGGATAAATGGGCATTCTCTTCTTACAAATGCATATAGCTTCTTTTGTATTATAGACTTACATTCTTAAATTGTTGCTCTCCTTTATTTGACAACTTTCTTTAATAAACATCTACTATTTTTATAATAGAAAAAATGTTAAAGACCTAAAGAATTTGAACATGTAGCCTAAATGTACATTAGATATATTTTTAGAATTAATTTATTAACTGCTCTATCATTTGACATAAAAGGCTTTTGAACTAAAGATAGAAACGAAAGCATTCTTTATTTAGAAACAAACTTTCTCCTCCTCTTCCAATTTTTGCTGGCTTACCTCCAAAACACCCTGCATCTGTCCCTTTCTCAATGTCCCACTGCCTCTCACACAGTTATCAGCCGCCACTCATTATCCTTCACCTGGATTCTGAAAATACCATCTTGTCCACGTTTTCTGGCTCCACCTTCTCCCCACTGCGGTCCTCACTTGCCATGTAGAAACCAGACTGTTCTTTTAAAATGAAAAGTCAGAGCCTATCTCTTCTCCTTACATAAAACCTTCCATGGCTTCTCACGGCAGCTCCCTTAAAATCCCCAATTCTTCACCATAGCATACCATCTGGCTCCAACTTGCCCTTGCTTCTCTCCCTGCAGCATCATTTTCTCACTTTTTTTTTTCATAGCACATTTTTCACAGAACCCCTTCTTTGTGATCCTCAAGCCCACCAGCTTGCTCACCTCCCAATCTGAGCTCTTGCTATTGGCTCTGTGCTAAACATCCTCTCTCAGAAAGTCTTAAATCTGCCTCGTTCTCATCATTCTTGTCTCAGCTCAAATATGAAAGACCTTCTGCCCCTCCAAAACTTGTTGTTGCCTTATCTTATTGCAACATAGCAATTAACTAGAATTGCTTTGCTTATCGAGGAAAATATCAGTGTAGGCTCTACTTTCACACTTCAGGGTGTCAGCCCCACAAATAGAGGTCCTTGTCTTTCTACTATCTGTGGGTTCTAGAATAGTGCCTGTTCATAGTTGGTATTCAATAAATATTTATTGAATAAATTATTGAGTGTGATTTCCTAGTATGTAGTTTTATAAATTCCACTAATAGCACTCTGCATATTCTGCCTTGAATTTTTAAATTATTTTTATGCCCATATGCTTCCTCCTCTCAAGTGTGAACTCTGTGAGGCTAGATCATATTTAGTTCATAATTTTATTTTCCATGGCCTTATGGAGTCTGGCACATTGCAGGGAGTTTAATATATTTGTTGGATCAAATTGCCATAAATGAATTGATAATGAGGTGATACAATATGACTTTCCCTCAGGACTAACCTTTCACCTGGGAAAATGAAAAAAAAAATTGCAATATCCAAAGAGACAGATCGTTACATTGATCCTATAACATCATACACACACACACACACACACACACACACACATACACACACATTTGTTCTCAGTATTTCCAAAGAATGTAGAATGTTCATATCTGTTATTTTATTTGATCTTCATACCAGCTGGTATGTAGAAACAGAAGCTCAGGGGCATTAATCGACCTGCTCGAGCTTGCACAACTAATATGCAGCAGAGACAGGGGTTGGGCCTGCTAATTTCAACTAACCACAAATAGGCACACATAAAAGCACACCCACATATATTCCCACATTTGCCAATATCCTCCCTCCTCACCCATACTTCTGGTTTTGTTCAAATGGTATCATAATTCAAAGTTCTATAAATGGGTGCTGGCATCTTCATCACAATTGCCATAATCTTCCCATTCTGATGAAGAATGAGTCTATCTCCATTTTATTCTTTTTCTTGCTAGATCAATCTCCAGAATCCTCCTTATTGTTAAATTTTAATATGTAATATTAATTGGAAATTTTCACAGATCTGAGCAATATTAAGTGGGTATTTGCTAATTGGCAACCTACTCCTCTTTTAACCTTTTCTCTGAACACAAACTAATGAGAAACACTTATGAATACCAACCAGCTCCTATCTTAGCTTAAGTCAAACAGCTCAGTGTCACTGAGAAAATGGCATACACAATGCCAAAGCTTATCAATCATAAGCAAACAGTAAACAGCACAGCCAGAAGGGACAAGTAACGTACAAAATTAGTTCTTCTCTAGACAAAACAAATGGGGAGCCTATTCTGATCATCCATTCATTCATTCATTCATTCGTTATTTGCGGAGTGTGTTTTAGGTGCCAACGATTGTATTACTTTTGGGAATAGAGGAAAGCAAAAATAGATGAGGTCTCTGCAGAAATGGATCTAGTGGAAAAGACAGACTTAAAGAATCACACTGCAGAGATAAATGCTAAGAGAAGGCAAAATAGGAGGAATTGACATAGATCAGAAAATTTAGGGGAGAATCCCTTGAGGAAGAGGTGACTAGATTGAGCAGTGTTTTGAGTTTTGATATGGCTCAAATCTCTAATGCTTACTAAAGGAGAAAGTGAAAGAAATGATCAGATAAGTAAATAAAAATGGTGACTAACTTTTAAATTCTTTCATTTAATAAATATGTTTTTAGAACTTACTATATGCAAAATAGTTGGGTAGATGCTTGGGGTTAGAATAGTGATCAAAGGCTAAAATCCCTGTCCTTATGGTCTTACATTGTAATGGGGAAGGTGTACAAGGAATGCATACATAATTATAACAAAAGAACGTTAGAGACAGATTTCTGCAAAGGAGACAGGTAGGTAAGGAAGTGGGATGGGGTGGGGTAGTAAGGTACAGTCTTATGCAGAGCAGACCTGCACCACCTCATTAAATCACATACCTGAGCTAAAGAAGCTGATCTAAGAGGTAGTGTGGGTGACTGCAGGGGGAAGACCTCTCTAGAGTGTGGATTCTACAAAGACAATAGCTCTGTGTAGCAGTGTAATCGACTTGTCCTGTGCTTGAGAAAGTGGTATAAGATTCAATATTTTTATTCTAGCTCTTCGAAGATGTTATACCATTATCTTCTGGCTTCAAAGTTCCTGTTGACAAGTCGACTGTTAGCCTTGTTGTTACTTTAGATGTAATATGCCTCCCTTTCCCCTCAGTGGTTCTTTTCATATTTTTTTCTTTGTCTTTCATTGTCAGCACTTTGAATCTGATGTGCCTAAAAGTATTCTTCATTGTCATTTTCCTTCCTGGTGTTATTTATTCTTGTGTCTTGTCATCTTTAACAGTTTTAGAAAAATTTCAGTTGTTATCTCTTCAACAATTCTTCTTCCCACATCCCCTCCTCTCCTTCTGAGATGTCAATTGTACATGTATTAGGTCTTTTGAATACATACCTTGTCTGTTGTATTTCATTTTGTTCTTTCCATCTTTTTTATTGCACTATTGTGTTTTGGTTGGGGCATTTTACAAAGCTGATCTTATCTATGAGTTAAACTCACCCAGTGAGTTCCTAAGTTTAGATATTGTATTTTTTCAATTACAAAATGCCCATTTAATTCTTTTGAACCATTTCAATTTTCTTTCACAACTCTTAATATTTAATACCTATTTAGTTCCCCCTTTTCCTTTAATGTACAAAATTCATTCTGCTGTAGACAAATTATTTTAATTATTTTGAATTAATTAAATAAATTAAATAATTATTTTAAATAAGTTATTTAATTAATTATTTTAAAGTCATTTTCTACTACTTTTCATGTTTAAAATATCTATGAGCCTACTTCTATGATTTGATTTTTTTCTGTTCAATATAAGTCTTCAATTCTTTTTGTAAATTTTGTGTTGTATTATAGACATTGGGTTTTAAAACCAACCCCAAAGAAACAAATAAACAACAAAATCCCCAAATGCTCCAGTGAAATCTTTTGTAGCAAAGGTTTCTCCTTTTCTCTGGTGGCCAGAAAGGCAAATACTGTGCTAAGTATGAGTGTGGATTGCAGGTTTTAGTGCATCTCAGTTCACCTCAGCTTTGTCCCTATACTTTGCAGAAGTCACTTTTGGGCTTTTGATGGGAAACCTGTTTCCTTAGCTCTGAAAGTTCTGCTTTTTAGAAGTTTTAAGCTTACATCACAGATGTCCACTCCACAAAGTTTCAAAATCTGGCAAATGTTTTGAGGAGAGGAACTGTTGTGCATTTATTACACATTCATATTTCTATAGGGACCTGTCTTTTGAGCATTATAGACAATAGGGTATTTTATTTATCTGTCTGGTTTAGCCCCTTTAAGCCTTCTTCACTACACCAAAACATGTGAGAATAAGCCTTGCATTTTATACTCTTCTATTTCTTATTCAGTATATTAGTCCTGTACATTAATCAAAAATTTTACTGGTTTCTTTTTGAGTCATTCTGCTTGGCCCAAAACTAATCTTTAGCTTGTACCTACAGTAGGCAAATGCCCCTTGGGAAGCAAACAGCTGGTGATTATATGCTTACTTAAGAATTTGTAATTATCTAATTCTCTTGTCTTTGCTGATGTTTGTAACTTACCTCTTTTTTCTTTGTGCCTTAATCTGGGTATTAGCCTATGGTGATTTTCTACATTGTAGCCAGAAGTGAAAGTCCCTCTTGGAAATATACAGAATCGAAAATTTTGGAGCTGAACCAGACTTTGACATTTACCTAGTGCATCTACTTCCTTGTGCCAACAGAAAAACATGTGCTCAGAATGGTGTAGTGAAATATTCAAGGTCAAAAACTAATAAGGCAAGAAACTTGGAGATGAGGCAAACCTTGAGGCTTGGGCCTCCTGTTCCAAGTCAACTCTTGAGGAGAACAAAAAGGAGAGAAAGAGAATGCACTATGGAAAGGATGGAGAGCGCTTCTGGAGTCTTTGCTATAGGCATCCAAGTGACCTGCCTTCAGAAATTCAATGGAAACCAAGATTGAGGTCTTTCAAGTCAATCGTTAAATCGAACATTTGCTTTCTATATATTTTTCTACCTTGTTTGAAAATAGAACTTAAAATGAATTGCCAGGGGTAAGACAGAATCTGGGGAAGGTTACAAATGAGGCAAATAGGATGATAATGTGGAGGGTAGGGAAATCTACCAGAAATCTGAGACTATTATTCTTGGCAGGTGGATATTCATGGCTGATGGAATTTCAGGCACTACTTATTGTAGGCTCATAAATGACTCTATGTGACAGAGCAGCTGAGACAAAGACTGGGCCCAGGTCCTTTGAAAAGATAAAACACAAATGTTTCTATTCTTTTTTTACAGGGACTGATGATCACTTTCACCTTTACCCCATCTATGGTTGTTGAGCTGGTCCAGTGTGAGAAAGGATTGAAAGAGAAAGTTTAACACTAGTGATGAGATGAGTTCTGGAAAAAGACCAGAGACCCATCCCTTCCTGGAATCCCTGCAGCCTTTCATCAAAACAGCCAGCTGTACTCAACCTTCACCTCTCATGAGGGATAGGGGAAAAATATTTAAATTTGCAGGAAGTCAAAATCATGAGAAGATATTTGAAAATAAATGAAATTTTGTGTTAATCTTTAATATGATAGTATATTTATTTAAGGTTTGTGGTATTTTGTCCTGTTCTTGATTGAAAATTTTATGTCTCTACTCAAGCCTAGGAGGGAGGTTGCTAAGCAATTTAACAATGTAAACAAGTAAGGGGCGGTGTTTAGAATCAACGGGAGGCAGTGTGTTCTTATGTTCCTATTAGAAGAACAAACTGTATTTAAGGATATTATCACATTATTGTCTACATGCAAATGTGTGCTGCTATTTGTATATGAATCACGTCTCTTTATTAAGGAAGTATGTGTATTTATCATCCTTACAGCAATTCCAGTGATTTAGAAAATTCCCAGTTCTTTAACATTATCCACTATTGATGAAAGCTAACATTTCTGCAGTTAGCTTACTGTGAGTCAGGCTCCCTCCTAAGCAAGGAGCACTTTATGCAAGTTATTGCATTTAATCTTTGCAGTGGTTCTATGAGGCAGGAACTAAGATTATTATTTTTAACAAACTGAGGAAACTGAGACTTACCATGGTTAAGTACCTTGCCCAGGTACTTATACAATCCAATTCCATCTAATCTGAAGGCCCTTGTGCTAATTATTTTGCAATTGTCAGAATGGTCTTTCAATGGCTTCAAAGCAGTGATGCAATGTTTCTGTTGCAGTGATGGTCAACCTAGTGGTTTGGTTTCTAAATAACGCCTTTCCTTTTTCCTTAGCCACTTACCTTGGTGACTGTTATTATCTCTTAGTCAGTGGTAGCCAAACTGCACTGCCCGAAGCATGAAGCAATTTTTGGAAGCAAGAGTGACCTGGTATGTTCACTGTTCCAGTAGCCCCTTTTACCTTATTAAGTGCGTGATCTAAGGCAGTTAATTTGGGTGATTCTCATCATGAAACTGGAATAATATTACAATTTGCTGAGGGATTGCAAGCTTGCTGAGGGAAATGAAATACTCTATGCAAAGTGCCTAGTTCAATGCAGGCACATAATAGTATTTGTCAAATATGTGTTCCCTTCCCTTTCCTTTCCCATCATTATCCTATGGTAGATCTCCCTTCAGAGTTAGCAACTTGTCTAGGAGGTTTTTGAGCACTTTGTAGATATCCTGACAGAATATGACTTAAGGAGGACTGTGAGATGACAGATGTTAGGACATGTGTAGATAAGTAATTATCTACTCTCTACTTGACTTTTACTCATAATTCTAATACTTGCTTTGGAATTAGTCTTCTGCTTTAAACTACCCAGTTTTCTGATTTAGCATAAAGATTTTCTGTCCACCCTCCCATCTCTGACCTCCAACAAGGAAATCCCAGGATAACATACACGAGAAGTGGAATTCAGAATTCCTTCTCTTCATTTGGGGTCATATGCAGTTGAACTGCTCTCCTTGAAAGGGGTATCTTCTCTGCTGTGATGAATTCATCTTCACTGGGAAACCGAAGCCACTGGCCTCCAGGTGGTGCTGCGGGAACGAAAGAGAGGAGGGAAAAAAGAAAAAAACACAGGTTGGTGCCCTAGAGGAGGTAGCCTGAGAAAGACAATGAGACATAAAGATGGTGCATGCTTCTAGGGAATTTGCTGGGAAGAGAAGTGACATGGGAATTGATTGAATCAGCTGAACTCCACAAGGATTTGAAAAGAATGCCAATGTGCTCAGCCAGCCCAGGGTAGGATGCAAGAGAAACTAGACATGGTTCCCAAGGAGCTCATGGTCTTTGGGAGTGGCTGCCCAAAGACTTGGAGAAAGAAAAACAAAAGACCACGTGTCATTCAATGGTTAAATTTAATGCAGGTTAAGACATCGTCTTTAGACATTTTGTGTGTGCCATGATATTCCAGGTACTAAATTAAATAGGTTAAATGAATTATCATATTTCATTTAATCCTAAAAACAAACCTTTGACATGACCCTTTTTTGATGGTGAGGAAATTGAACTAAAAAGATCAATACTCCGCTCATGATCCAACAGTGAGTGAGCTATAGGATTTAAAGTAAAATCTGTCTGAATCTTTCTGAATCTGACACCTGTGCTCTCTTAATGCCTTAGAGTCACTTGCTAGCTATGTGACTAAACCCTCCTAACTTCTCTGTGCCTCTGTTTCCTTATGTGACAAACAGTCATAATAATATGGTGCTCAAATTTTGGGGGGGGGGGGGGTAATGCTTTGCTTACCTAGCAATTTGCCCTTTGCCTTAACAACTGGGCATTTCTGTTCTAATCAGTTGGTTCCGCCTTCAAATGGAGGCTGCTCAGACCAGGGTAGTAGGAGTGGAAGGAGAGACTGACAGGTCCCAGAGTCAATTTTGCTTGTCCTGAAGCCTGATTGTTGAGCTTCTCCTAGATTGCAGTACAACTGTGCTGTGACCTTACATTAATTCCCTCAACCCCCATTCCTCCCTATTTTCTTGGGTTAAATTGAGCTTCTGATACTTGCAAGCAACAAATTCCTAAATTGAACAAATACTTTCCTATTGAGAGGAATCTATGAGATAAGGTAAATTACAAAGGGCAAGATCGATGAGACCCATAGCTATTTATCTTAGTGAGTAAAATAGCAATTTGGCTTTTATAATTGGGTCCTGAGATTTTCAGTTTATGAAGTACTTCATTATGTCAAAAGAAGGGTATGCATAGATTTCACTTTAACTTTTCCTGCCTGGAAGAATCAAAGGGGCTGATAGTCAAACCAAAATCGCACAGCCCCCAGGTTCTCTGTATTTGGGACATGTTGAATGGCTCTAGGCTGGTCATCTGGTAGCGCTTTAAATTAAGTTTTCACTGGAGCTAGACTATACTTTGCGGACTCTTCTGTAGGGACTTAAGAGCTAGCCTGACTGACTGGCTGGCCACACTGCTATCTCTACCTACCTCTGTGATAAAGACTCTAAGAGAAGTGCACAACTCAAATCCTACAAGTTGTTTGACCAAGGACACTTCCTCTTTAATTTGGTTCAATTGTATTGACTGTGTCACACAAAATAGCCAGAGCAATTGCATACGTATTTAAACAAGCCCGAAAACACAAAGCTGCTTCTTTAAAATAAATAAGCAAACAAGACTCACAGTGGACATTTTAAGACTGGATTATTTAGTATCATAAATGCTTAGCTTCTGGATTGACAATTCCGTCGTTTTGAAGAGATGGTGGGACTTTCTACAGGTTGTCACCCAACCAGTTGCATATGGCTTTGTTTATCATGGACCTGAGTGTCAAATCTTCTTTTGCCTCTTGATCATTTCAGTACTTCTACCATTAAGGTGGCGCCATTTTACCTTGACTCTTCTCCTGGACTTTCCCAGGAGCACCCCCTATTCTACGTTCTCAGGGGATCTCATTGTTTCTCTATCCTCCATCTCTAGTCAGGCAGCAGAGGGAATAACATTTTGGTTAATGAGTTTTTCCTGGTGGCTGCTTTCATACTTGTTGCAGACCTTATAAATTACCAGTCAGACGGGTGGCCTGTGGAAGAAAGTCATTCTAAACCTGACTGGTGCAGAGATGGTCAGTCTATTTTCCTGATATTTTTTACCATACTAAACTTTCTTTTTATTTTCTTTCTTTTTTGGGTGGGTGGGGGGGGGTTGCTCCTTAGGATCAATTATGATTCTGTAGGATGAAGTATCTTTTGTTGATATTCTTAGGATCCTTTCTCCCAAGAAGCTGTAGGTCAGTGCTTAATTTCAGTGGGAGAATTTTGGAAATGCTCACAGGTATCATATGAGTACTGTGATAGCCTTTAAGTCATATGATTTCTCAGAAGAAAAGCCTGAATTTGGGGTTGTTTTTGGTGTTCTTCAATTATCAGTATCATCAGAAAAAGAAACACCACCATAATCTCAGATTAGTGGATTGTATTGGAGGCATGTGATAGAAATCTCCTTTTAAAACAGCATATTTTAAGATAGGTGGGGTGAGTTGGCACTTGCCCAGTTGCCTATTCTGTATACTAGAATCTTAGTTGCAAGGTCAAGTGTGTATCTGCAACTTTGCTTGGATGGGTTAACCTAGTACTTGATGAATAAACATCTATCAGACTGCACAGGATAAATATATCAAATATAAAATAAATGTCACCCATTTACTGAGTCTTTACCATATGCTGCAGGTGAATACTATCTTATTGTCTAAGCAATTCTATGAGGTCATAATAACTAAGAGTTATTGAGTTTTCTCCAGGTGCCAGGAATTATTTCAACTGACATCCAGCACGAACTAATTTAATTCTTCCAATAATCCCATAGAGTGAATACAATTTTTTGACCCACTTTACAAATGAAGAAATTGAAGTACATAGATTAGGTAACTTGCCTAAGGTCATACCATTGGCAATTGGTGAAGCTGGGTTTCCAACCCAGTGGTCTGAATTCAAATCCCATGTGATAAACTACAAGCCCAAAGAAAACATGGTAGATGTGGGCCAGTGAAAACTTCTAGTTCTTTTATGACTAACGGGGCAGGACTTCTCTGCTAACAGATTCTGCTGATGCTTGCTGTGGATCTTACACTGTTTTTGTTAGCAGCAGCCTCCACTGGAATGGTGGTGGCTGCTTACAGGGTTTTGTCACTACCTGAAGATTATCCTCCCTCTCTGCTGATGTAATTTCTCATATTTCTCTTTAAATACAGTCTTTTGTCTGCTGATTTCTATGGAGATTGGCTCCCCTAATACTTTCTGCAAAATACCTGCTTCTAATTGCCAAGAAATGCCTCTCTCTGGGTTTGTTTACATGACACTTTGACTCTGTCTGCTCATAGCTCTGCCCTTCATGCCCTGTCTGTGTCTCTCTCCTCTATTAGCATTCTCTGCCACATTATGGTTTTGAAAAGAACCATATTTCTCTGCCTTTGCTGGAAAGAATCATTTTAATATTGGGATTTCAACTAAAATGTGAATAGCCCATGGGTACTTCTATGGTACAATTAAATCTCTCCTGTAATAATATAGTGCTGGCATGTTCTGATTTGTCTTAAGTCTTTTTTATACCCAATATAAAGCAAGTTACATAAGAAACAGAAGTCCTCCCTCCCACGTGGAGACAGAATGGTAGAAAGGAATGGACATAGATTTAGGAGTCAAGCAGACCCAGGTTTGCATCCCAGTTCTAGCATATTCTGTGTGGCTGAATACAGTTTCTGGACCTTTCTGAGCTATCTTCTCCCATAAAACAGAGAAAATAATACCTCACATAACTTTTTGAGGATCAAAAATGATAGTAGGTGTGATATTCCTGGTATGGACTAGGTATGCCATTGTTGTTTTTCTTTTTACCAAATTTCCTGTTCTGCCAATAGTTGGCTTTTACACTTAACCACTCTGGCACTCATTTTCCTCATTTTTAAAATAAGGTGTGATGCATGGCATGGTGGCACATGCCTGTAATTCTAGGGGAGATTGAGGCAGGAAGATCGTAAGTTCAAAGTCAGCCTCAGCAGCTTAAGAGACTCTGACTCAAAAAAAAAAAAAAAAAAGCACTGGGGATGTAACTCAGTGGTAAAGCACTCCTGGGTACAATCTCCAGTACCAAATAAATACATAAATAGAGGTACGAGGATTAGTTGACTGCCAAGGCTTCCTCTACCTCTAAGCATTTGCTGGATCACTCCTTATGTATGTGCTAAATACTTTCATGTTATCTCATGTGATCCTTTTAGCAATCCCTTAGGGCCTATTATAATTCACATTTTACAGATGAGAAACCGAGACTTGGAAAGAATGAGGAACTGGTTGAGGGTTATCTAAGTAGCTGTGGGCTGGGGAGCAAGGATTTGAACCTAGAGCCCACATATCAGATCAACACTAACCGCAGGACACAGAGCCATACCCAACAGGTACTTGAAAAATGGTTGTTCAATAATTTGTCAGTGCTCTTGAGCATTCATAACATGTACCACTGAGTCTATGATGTGGCGGGGTGTGTCCTTATACAGTAAGTTTACTAACAGGTTGCAAATCTAGGGTGTTATCTTAAACAGAACCCAGGCAGATGGCAAGGATGTGCCTCATGAGTGTTGGCTAGGAGGCTCACCAGCCACTGCCTGAACTGGACAGGCATTGTCTGTGGGTGAACATTATGACTGAATTAACTGCCGAACACAATACCTGGCAGACATTTCTACGTCACTCTCTATGGGATCGGGGCATCTGTCCACAGCAGTCTCACATCATTATCTAATTTCTTGCTTATAATGTGCTGTAGGTTTAGAAATCAGCTAACTGAGCCTGTTAGAATAAGTATGCAGCGAGGAAGTGCTTAAGCATCTCTCAGAGAAGCTTTGGGCTTCGAGATTGTGACATTTCAGTGTCATCAGAGAGAAGGAAAAGCCATTCAAAATAATTTGAAGCCTATCAAATGTTTATACTCATTTGCATACATAAGTACATAGATGTTTATGTCTGCTACACCCACATTTGGCTCTGCTGAAATGTTCTGTTCCTTAGTTTTGCTGATCTGAAATGCAAATTCAAACAGTGTCTATACTCAACTTTCCCACGTAGATTACCTAAAACACCAGGTACTGATTCCTGGTAATTTAATTGGAATACTTCTCAGGAACTCATAACCGGCATTACAATTATCTTTTGGTAGGAAGCTGATAGCCACTTTACTGGGCTTTATAACCTTTTCAACAACTTCTGCAGATATGTTAGGATATAGTTTAATAATACAAATACATTCATGTACTTAAGTGATTCTAATGTGCTATTTTCTTTAATTTATTAAGTAAACACCCATCAGTAGTGTTTCAAATCCAATTGAATTTTATTTCACTTTAGAATCTTAACAAACACTAGGAAAATTGTGTTGTAAGACTCAGTGGCAGCTAACACCTTTTGCCCCAGAAACTCAAACCACTTTCCAAGCATTAATTAACCCCTCTCCCCCAAATTGTAGCCTAGGTCTAGGTTGATTTTTTTTTCTTTAAAAGAAAAGAATCAATGCAAGCAAGTAGGTGACAGATGCACAAGACAGGGAAAATCAAAACTTCTTAAGGAAACAGATTTGAGTTCACAAGTACCAAGGGCATCTACTCCCTCTTAATAACATGATATTGCCAGTTCCTGATCACATTCAGCTGCTCATATTCGTACCTATAGAGCTGTTGATCAAATCATGCCTCTGCACGCTGTGTTCTCTCAGTATGGGCAGCAACGTTTGCTGCTTGCTTTTATCTCCATTAGACATGGTAAGTCTCTGGCCTACAAGGAAGCTCTCCAAGATGTCAAAGAAGTTGGAAACTTTCCTAGGGTCCTGCCATGTGCACCTGGTCCCCTGGGAACAAAGGATTCTAGGGCGGATTGAGTCCCCTGGAAGTAGCAGGATCTGGGGAATAAGAGAGAGCTTGGGTCTGGCTTTGACCTTGGAATGGCACCTTGAATTCATGTAAGGAACCAAGAGCCCAGTGCAGACGGGGGCAGGGATGCAGGTAAATGTGTACTTCCCCTGTCCCTCCTGTTACTGCTCAGCTTAAATTGCTAAGCTTAAGACTGCAAAATTCTCTGTCCCAGTGTCCCCTGACTGAATCAAACAGCAGCACCACCCTTAAGCAGAAGGGTGACTGCCAGTTTGCTAGAATTTATGATTGCACTTGAGTCTAGTTTCGTTGCTCCATCCCTAATTTACCCAGGTACACCAAGGCATGCCTCCTGATGTCACAACTTCCATGAATGCTTCCATGAATGTCTTCTTCATCAACTATTATTACTCGCTGCATCTAGTCCATTATTATCACCATATGCATGTTAGTTTTTGCTAATGTTGTTTTCAGTGTCCTTGAAACAAAAGTACTATAGTTTATCAGCAACTTTAAAGAACTAGGTATGAAGTATGTATGATAATAAAAAATAGCTTTCATTTTAAAAATGCTTCCACAACTGTTACCTCATGTCTTGGACTCATTTCTTTATTTGCTCTTTTATTCACCCATTCAACCAAGAGACTTCTATGGTCTCATCAGGGATAAAAAGATAATTAAAATATGGTTCTTCGTTTCAAGGAGCTGATGGTGCAAGAGGGAGAGTAGACATGTAAACAGATCCTGAGAAGACTGGCGATGTGCTCAGCTCAAATCTCACATGGTCTATTTACCTATGAGAGAGAGAAAAAAAAAAGATGGAACAAAAAAAACCTTCTCAAGGTCACACAGTTTGAAGAGTAAAACTAAATTTCCACACCTCTGGTTATCAAGGCACTGATTTTTTTTTTTACCAATTCTGCTATCTTCCTTTTTTTCTTTTTCTTTTTTTTTTTTTTTTTTTAAGAGCTGTTCTCAAAAGTGTGGTCCAAAGACCAGCAGTATTGGCACCATCTGGGAACCTCTTAGAAAGGCAAATTCCCAGACTCCACCACAGATCTGCTGAATCAGAAATTCTGGGAGTAGACTCAGCAATCTGAGTTTTAACAAACCTTCCAGATGATTCTGAGGGACACTATAAAGCTTGAAAACCATTGCTGTAAACCTGTGTTTCCCAAACGTCCATGGGTGTAGGAACATCACTTGGGGATCTTATGAAAATGCAGATTTTGATACAGTAGGTCTGAGGAGGGCTTTTTGATTTGTATTTCTAACTAACTATTTCCCTGGCTATGCCTGTACTTCCAAACCTTGGGTCCTTGCTTGAAAAATAACACATAGGGATTTAACAGAAAGAACTGGTTAAGCTCCACTGATAGGTAATGCTCAGGTGTCAAGTGAATTCGGTAAAATGTTTCCCTGTCATCCAGGAGCTTAAATACTAGTACAGGCAACACTCGGATAGATAAAAATTTAAGGGTATAAAATCTATCAAATAACTATTGAATGTGTGTTTGTCCACGTACGTGTGTGTGAAGATGTGCACACATGCGAACACACAAACAGGATATTTTATATATTTAAAGAGACAGCATCATGGAGCAGCACCTCTCTCCAAGAGAGATCATTTGAATGTATGGGTATTACAGCCAAATATAATCAAGAACCAGGAAGCCAGAAATGTTTTTTTCCTAGGAGTCAAAATATATATCACAATGTCCATCATTTTAACTGATGAATTAGTCTGTCAAATAATTATTTAGGATAATTTATCTTTACTTTTTAGACAAAATTCTAACACAGCCACATTAAAAACAGATTAGAGTGAGTAAATTGAATAGACGGGTCAGGATGCTGTGGACAGGCATTCTAACAGTCAAGCAGTGCCAGCTGGTATATGTACATACATATTATATATATACACTCCCCAAACTTAGCAGATTGGAATGATTTAATATAGGGAAAACACATCAGTAAGTATCAATAAAGAGCACTGTATAGAAACACAATGTGGTAATCACAGGAACATGCAGAAAATATTAAAATTACAAAATGTTCAAGATATCTGGAACACATGTAAAACATTTTAGACAGTTTCCAAACAAAATGGTAGGGTTGGTAGATTTAGCATATGAAAATATTTTATCTGGCAATCCTAAAAATAGTTTAAAATAAGAGGGCTTTGATAATCTCTAGGAATTTCATTTATGTAGATTGCCAGTTTCTCTGACAATGCCTGTCAAGATTAATGTAAGGGAAGGTGGCAGGGTGGTTGTGATGGTTAATTTTAGGTCTTCGTGGACTGTAGCAACATGCTACATCATCATTCTGGGAAGGTCTCTGAGGATGTTTCTGGATGAGATAACACTTGACCTAGTAGATTGATCATTGCAGATCATCCTCCCTAATGGGGGCAGGCTTCAACCAATCCACTGAAGACCCACATAGAACAAATACCAAGAGATTGCTTGAGCTGGAATGTCTATCATTTTCCTGTTTTAGACTGGAACTTGTTCCATCAGCTCTTATAGTTCTCAGGCCTTCAGACTTGGCCTGGAAATACATACTCTCCTAGGTCTACAGTTTTTGACAGCATATCTTGGGACTTGTCAGCCTCCATAATTGCATAAGCCAGTTCCTTTTAAAACATTATATATTTTTCTGGAGAACCCTAATAATAGATGGTGAGTTGTTGGAGTTATGTTTGGTCAGGGAAGAGCCCAGGCAAATTTACTATGAGCCTCTCTATTTGGTTAAGAAGGGTGTATCAGTAATGGTTGATCTACAGCCAAAAGCAATAAAACCCAACAAAACAGAATTCAGCAAAGGGTCAAAGGGTGCCTTGAATAGAAAAGGAGTTTACTATTCTCATGCCATGGAAAATCAGAGTTAGGCAGACTAAGACTGGTGAGGCAAATCAGTCAAGCTTCCAAGGACCCAGGTTCCAACATCCTCAGCATGCAGTCCATAACATTGTAAAATGTTTGCTATCCTTCCAAATGCTAAGTCTAGGTCCTAGACCAGAAGGGAAAAGTCAAAGAGCAAGATTAAGGTTTCAAAGAGCATGCCAAATGAATTGTGTCTGAAAAAAATTTTTCTGCTAAGTTCTGTCCAGTAAATTCCTTTTTCATCTCTTGGCCAATACCGGGTTGTATGACCATTTGTGATTGATGGAAGTTCGGAAGGCTGTTTTAAGTTGGACACATATACCTTGAATAAATTAGTAAGGAAAAAAAGGGGCAAAGAAATAAATATTGGGTGAGCAATTAGCAATATGTATTTTGAAGGTATTTGTGGAGTGGGTGGCATTTGAATAGAGGGATGAATAAAAAGTGAGGGAAAGGATACATGAGGAATCCCAAAGAGATTTGGAGGGATGAGTGAAGAGGTTGTACTAGTTTGGATGATCACGGAAGCCATTATATATGTCTTTAAGGAGGGGTAGAATTGCCCAATTCAAATGAAAGCACAATTTTTGAGATCTGAAATGTGTCATTTTCCCTAATCATCTGTACCCCAGACTCTTAGAGAACAAGTTCACTGCTGAGGGACAAATGTTACGTATTTATTTGACCCTGACTTGTTAGTAGACTGTGTTATTTCTCAATGTGGTTTAATTTGAGGAAGACAGTAGCCAAGGTCTGGGGCAATTGAAAATCTATTTGAGGAATGACCCTTATAACATTACTTTCACCACCATTAAAGCAAAATAGGAACATCTTTGCAGTTTTCATAGCATCTTTTGCTTGGAGTAGTGAAATCTATAATACTATAGAAAACAAATGGTTGTGTTATATCTGGAAAATGGTGAGACGCCGGGCAAAGCTTCATAAAATATCATTTGATCCAGACTGAAAGGATGAGTAAGATTCCACCAACTGATGCAGACACGGAAATACTTCAAGGCCCTGTATCGTTAGAGAACTTTTAAATTATCTTGAAAAGACATATCTTGCTATGTCAGAAAGATCGACTAACCTGTTTTATAAAGAAAAATTTGCTAGGAAAAGGATATGAAACAAGAAAGTTTTCTTGAATGTTGCCTTGGCTTTCTGCTTTAATTCTGATCCAATTATCCAGAAAACATCATCCCTCCAAGTCCTTTGAAATAATCAACCTTTCACACAAATCCTAAAGCATCTCTCTTGTCATGGTGTATTTTGTGAACATTTCTTTCTTTTCTTGCACATATTATGAGTAGCCCAGTTTTGTTCTGTTCTTGACAGGTAAAAAGGTGGCAGTCTCTTCTTTCACCCCCATCTTAGCAGCAATGTCAGGAGTTGCTCTTCTCTAGTTTGATATTTGTAGGTTGGGGAGCCAGGAAAAAAAAATCCAAAAGAAATGAAGAACAAAATCGGGAAATGAGGTTAAGAACATGTCGCTCCAGACCTTGGGAGCAGTCAAATCAAGCTGCCAGCTGCAACAAGAATCTCTTTAATAAGGAAATTAGAGCATGATCATTTCTGGCTATGTGACTCTGATTCTAAATAGGTTTTACAAATAGATTGTGATTGAACTTGGAAACATAAACAAATTGGCTTTACGGAATAAAGGCTGAACTACATTTTGGTTAGAGAATTAAAATGCTTTTATGGGAGGCGCTCTGGGAGAACGGACAGCTATTTTAATGACAGCATATGCATTTCTGAAACATGCCAGTTTTATTAGCTTCCCTTTGGAGAGTTAGGTCTGATAAACGCAAAGAAAGTTTCTCAACAGGGTCCCTAAGAGGACAACTGATAAAGGCAAGGGATGGGGCAATGTATATTTGAAATGCTCCGTTCAGATGCTGGGAGAAGGGGTGCCATTTAAAAATAATAGATTTAAAAATATCAGAAGCTTAAAAAATTCTAGACAGCTGTCTCCCTTGGACATTTCTTTTGTCTCATGGAGGGCTGGGGATAGAGGTTCTTTAAGCTCTCCTAATGTATTTTCACTTATAAATATTCATGCCATGTTCCCTGTGCCTCCCCCATTGACTGAGTGCAGACTCCCAAGCCTGGCAGGAGAGCCAGTGCCACAGGAGCTGCTAAATTTCTCCTAAGGCCTGTGTTCAGCCTCAGACGACCCAGAGCCATTTAAAAACACGGAAGAATTTTCAGTCAAGATAAAAGGTTATGGATGTCTGTGTGTCCAAGCTTATATTCCACATGAGAGGATTAGCTTTCGCTCTGCAAACTCTCCTAGTTGTTACAAGTAGCGATGGTTTTGTGTGTTTTGTGCTTCACACAGTGAGAAAATGGATCTGCCGATTAGAAAGATGCTCCTTTTTATTTTCCTTTTTCTAAATCCACCAGTTACTCACTGAGGTCTCATCCATTATTGAGTTGAAGCCAGCACAATCCCTCTGATAGGAGTAGTTTTACTTAGGAACATAAAGTGTTAGACCTAGTAGGGGCCATGAAGGTCCTTGGGTGTTTGAGTGGGAATTTAGATTCAGATCACATACAGTGTATTCTACTATCTCAAAATATTTACATGATGGAAAATTTTTCTATGCCTTAAGCCTATATTTCACATGCTATTTTCCTTACATCTGGATACAAGGTTGGGGAGTGCATGAAGCCTGGAGCTACAAACGCTCATTCTCCCTTCCTATTAGAATATGAGCATGGTGGTTAATTTTACCTGATTAGACTATTGGATGCCCAGATAACTGATAAAGCATTATTTCTCGGTGTGTCTTTGAGGGTGTTTCCTGAAGAAATTAGCACCTAAACTAGTACATTAAATAAAGAAGAACCACCCTCACCAGTGTGGATATCATCCAATCTTTTGAGGGCCTGAATGGAACACAATGGCAGGGGAAGGGAAAATTCTTTCCCTTTCTTGAGCTGGAACATTCTTTCACCTTCTGCCCTCAGATGGTTGAGCTTTAGACTCCAGGACTTATACCAGCACCCACCTCCTTCTTGCCTTCAGACTCAGTTATACCACTTTCTTGCCTGGTTCTCCAGCTTGCAGATGGTATATCATGGGACTCCTTAGTCTCTAAGGTGCATAAGCTAATTCCCATGGTATATATATAATATCCTCTTATCTTTCTCTCTCTATATATATCCTATTGGCTTTGAACTCTGACTAGTACAGTGAGACCTCTTATACTCCTAAGACCTAATTTCTCCCACAAAATACTTTTGGGCCCAGGTGAATGGAACACAGAACTTATATCTACACATATAGCTATGGCCCACTTTGTAAAAAAATAGCTTCTTAGGCTGGAGGTATAGCTCAGTGGTAGCATGCTTGCCTTATATGCGAGAGGTCCTAGGTTCCATTACCAGCATTGAAGACAAAACAAAACAAAACAAACTTAAATTATATAGGGAAATCAAATATTTTGCTAAAAGAAGCTTATTTTATCTTAACATTTTTATTTCAGTGATTCTTTATTTTCATTTATGATTCCATTTTAACTGGGTATTTAGTTCTAACATTTCAGTCCCCTGCCGACACTTTTGCTGTCAAGTGTATAGAAATTTATAAATGAATTACCAGGTGAACTCCTTATTTAAAATGAATACTTAAATTAAATCATTGTGAAAATAAAATTTCTGCTCTCCTTCACATACCACTCAACATAAACAGTTCATTTTCTTTATAGTGTGTTTTCCTAAGCAAGAAAACTCTTCCAACTGAGCCTCCTGTGACCTAGATTTTAGACATGGCTATTCTACAAAGTGGGTGACTTTGGCAAGTCATACATGAGGATGTTATGCCAGGCATATTGGAAGATGAGCTTCACAAAGTTTACCCTGTGTATTAGTCAGGGTTCTTTAGAGAACCTGAAATAATAGAATGTGTATCTCTTTCTCTCTAAAGAATAAGAAAGAGTGAGCAAATGAGAGAGAGAGATTTTAAGGAACTGAAATTGACTTATGTGATTTTGGAGACTGGCAAGTCCAAAATCTTCAGGGTAGGCTGGAGACCCAGGGACGATTGCAGTTTAAGTCTATAGGCAGGCTGCTGCCAGCGTTCACTCTTCCCCAGGGAAGTTATCCTTTATTATGTTAAGGACTTTAACTGCCTGGATGAGGTCTAACCACATTATGGAGGGTAATCTGCTTTAGTCAAAGTCTACCCATACAAATGTTAATCTCAGCAAAACAAAAAAAAAAATTTCCTCACAGAAACATCTAGAATGATGTTTGACCAACTATCAGTGTACTGTGGCCAGGAAATTAACCTTAATAATGTATGCATATGATTCTCCTGAGGAGCTTGTTAAACAGATTCCTGGGTTCCATCCTCAGAGATTCAGATTCTAATTTTCAGTTTTGATGAGCTTCCAGGTGATGCTGAGTCAGCTCTTCCAGGGATCTTTCTGTGAGTAGTGCTGTTTTAGGCATGTTGTTGTACAGTCGTGGTCCAGCCTCTTCTACTGACAGGGAAGCTGAAGCCCAGAATCATGAATGGACTTGTCTAAGAGAACACAAAGAGTTAAATATTATAACTCAAGTCTTCAAATCTTAGTGCAGGGCTCTTTTCACATTAGCATATTGCCTAATATCTAGTACACAATTGAAACTTCCCCAAATCCAAACTGAACTTGTGTAGTTTTTTCACAGAACTTAACCACATGATCCTCAAATTCATTTGTGAAAGCAAAAGGCCAGGGAAAGATCAAACAATTTTGAAGAAGAGTAAAAGAGGTAAGACTCATATTATCCTATCTGCATATGTATTATAAATATGTCTTGATTAAAGCAGTATGGTATAGACAAGTCAACCATTGGAGAAGAATTGATAACTCACTGAATTCTTGATGGAGGTACATTGTTAGGAAAAGATACTCTGACAATAAATACTGCTAAAAAGTGGCTATCCATCTGAGAAAAAAATAGACTTCCTACACCCACCACACTTAGAAATAAATCCCATATGGATCCATACAGAATCAAAGATTTTAAGTATTTAATTACCATATCTGTAGGTGTATTAAAAGATCTAGTAATGTAGGCAGTATGGTATTGACTAGTAGACCATTGGAGCAGAATCAAGAACCCACTGAATTCATGATAAAGATACATCATAAGAAAAAGATGAGCTATCAATAAATGGCTAAAAAGTGGCCATCCATGTGAAAAAAAATAGACTTCCTACACATACCAAACTTAGAGATAAACTACAGTTGGATCTATACAGAAATAAGAACTTGAAACTTTAAAATTTTTTTTTTAGTTGTAGAGGGACACACCATATCTTTATATTTATGAGGTGCTGAGGATCGAACCCAGTGTCTCAGACATGCCAGGCAAGTGCTTCACCACTGAGCTATAGCCCCAGCCCCAAGAATTTGAAACTTTTAACAGAAAAATTTAAAGAATATTTTATATCAGGGAAGAGAAATATTTATTTAATGAGACAAAAAAGTATTAGTCATAAAGTAACATAATAAGTCAGTATTTGAGTTATCGTATATATTATGATATTCTGAGTATATAACACCTACTACACATACTAGCTTATGAAATCCTCATGAAAACTATAAGGCAGTTATTATTATAGTCTTCATAAAAGACTGAAGCCTGGAGAGTCTACTAAGTTCCCTAACCTGCTGTTAAGTAGAAGAGGTGCTGAACCCAGGTATTCTGGCTCTAGAGCCACTGTTTTCTACCTTTAAAGAGAGGAAAATCAACTGCATTCAGATTAAAAGAATACCTATTACATAAGCTAAGCAAAATTACAGCCTTAACACTAGGAGAAAATATTTTAGTGCAAATAACCATCAAAAGAATATATATCTACAGTATATTTGCAAATCAATATGTAAAAAAGTAACAACTTAATAGGAAAATGGACTCAGATTAGGAACAGTCAGTTCATTGCAAAGGCAAACCACAGGGCTATAATCACATGAAAATATGAATGCTAATAGGTTTATAAATCAGTATAGTATCTTTGGAGAATAATTTGGCAATTTCTACTAAAGAACACCATGTATAGTCCCTATAATCCATGAAATCCTTTGTGTATATATAGTTTTTGCAGAGTTGTTACAAAAAACATTGGTGATAATAACATAATAAAGAAATGGTTCAATAAATTGTGGGACAATTACATTGTGGAATATAAGGTAAAGTAGATGATATATCTACAAATACAAAGTTGAAAAACAGAATGCTAATTGAAAAATGTAAGTTGGATCAGATATATTCCATATGATACCACTTGATTAAAGCTGAAAATCTCACCAAATCATGCTATAATATTGTTACAGGCATGTAAGATTGCCATAAGGGTATGATCAAACTCACAATAGGGTTACCCTTGGGATGGGGTTGGGGAAGGAGTGGAGGGTGGGGAAGAGAGGTTTGGTTTTATCTTATATTCTTTCTTTAATAACAAAAAATCTCAAGGAGATGTGGCAAAGTGTTAAGATGTGTTAAATCTGGGTGGTGCATACCTGAGTGTTTTATTGTTTTCTATATATAAGTAATTATAATTACCCCATATCTGTAGGTGTATTATAAAGCTATAATAATTAAGACAGTATGGTATTAACAAATAGACAATTAGAGCATGATTTATTTATTTTCTATATATCTGAAATTGTTTATAATTACATATTTTAAAGAAATAAAATAATATCACCATAGTCATTATTTTTAATATACAGTTGTAATTTGTTTTTCCAAAGGATTAAAATACATGCTATTTCTCCTTTTTGCATATTATTTTTTCTTAGGTATCCTTTTCTACTTATTATAAAATCTTAGAATAGAAAGAAGACCTAGAGGGCATTTCTTCAAATCTACCATTTAACACAGGCTTTTCTGAATTCAAGTTGGTGTTCCAGGTTAAAAAAAAAAAAACTTGCTAGAATTTTTTTTATGTTTAATAATCTGGAAAATATGGTTTTGGTTAATTGGATATTTTGTTTTAACTAAGTGCATGTCCATGGAATTTTTAAGAAGTAAAATATATTAACACTTAACATTAATGCTATGCTGAAGGCATTGTTTTTTATTTATAATGATGCAGAAGGCTATGAAGAAGCTCAGGGTCATCATCATAACCATCAATTATCATTAGTCTGGTAATATGTGGAAACACTGATTGAAAGAAATTTGACTGGCAAAACATGTCAGGAAATATGGAATAAAGGGTCTATGGGAAGAGAAGGAAATCACAGTTAGTAAGATATTATGGGAATTGCTTAAGGTATATAATTTCATATAAATCTTAAAGTGATCTCTAAATGGGCATTGTTATTCTCATTTTTCAGATCAAGTAGTGAAGTTCAGAGAGACAAGTGATTGGCCCTAAATCCTGTTAAAAAAAATTACTCCAAACTTGATAATGAGAAAAGTATGTCTATGTGTCCTTTCAATATCATATCAGAGCTTATGGATTATTGATTCTCTAGGAGAATGTACCTTTTTTAAAATTATTTTTTAGTTGTAGGTGGACACAATATCTTTGGTTTATTTATTTATTTATTTATTTAATGTGGTGCTGAGGATCAAACCCAGGGCCTTATACATGCAAGGCAAATGCGCCAGCACTGAGCCACAACTCCAACCCCACGGGAATGTACCTTTGACTTAATTGTTTATCATTAATTAGGATCAAATTCTGTGCGGTTATGCTTAATTTGCAAATTTGTGTCTGATAAAAATGCAAATGGTTTCTGTCCAGTAGAAAATACAGTTTTTAAGACATATCTATCCACCTACTCACCTACCTACCTAATCTATCTATAGATATAAACCTAGTTGGTCCAATTCTGGAACCAGTTTTATGGTCATAATTTTAATATAAAATCTTTGTATATTTGTGTGATGGTCAAGTTTTTAACTTATTAAAAAATTCTACTTTGACAGTCCCACAGTTAATAAATCTAAAACCAGTATTCAAACCAGGGCTTTAGCTCCAGAGCCAAGTTCTGCCCTACCTCCATTCTTCCCAGCCACATGCAGTGTACTTCATTATGGAACATTAATGTTTAATTAAGAAGCAAGCCATCCAAAATGGGACTTGGAGAAAAACAGTCCCAGTTTTCATTTGTCTAAGACATGGAAAAAATATGGGGAAATCCCATTTCTGGAGATGCATCTCCCAGTACATAGAGGCCTCATTATTTTGACCCATACAGTAGTCCTATAAGTCTCTTTCTTTCTTTTGCCCAATAAATAGATGAATAGAATGGAACCCAAAATTTTGTAATATGTATATCCTTCATAGATGGGGGAGTATTGAATGTGTACTACAAATGACTTGAGTCAATGTTCCTATTACCATCTCTACCCAACTAATTTCAAGATATGCGTCAAATCCTTATAACCCAAGGGCATTTTACAGAGATGGTTAAAGTCTATAAATTCCAAGAACATACACTCACTGTGACCCCCAACTCAGAGTAATAAGGGAGGAGACTGCATTCGTGAAAATACAACGTTGTGGACTATTTTTTAAAGAACTAAAGAAGTGTTATTTTCAAGTATCAATATGATGGTATTTCAATTATGAGGCTATATCTAGTATTTGTCCTTGGCAGTTTAATTAATGAGAAGATGAAAGAGGTATGTAATCAGCTTATCAACAGAAGGAAGAAATGGGCATTTATTAAGTGATTGCAAAGTTTTGTTCTCTTAAGCAGGTTAAATAACTTCTAGTTTCCTATAACCCTTTCCAGATTCTCAATTAACACAGAATACCCTTTCTTCATTAAAAAAAAAAAAAAAAAAAGTAAGAAAGAAAGAAATCAACAGAGCTCTTTCCAACCAAAGCTGGAATATGTGAATTAAGGACACTCCATCACTTCTACATTTTTTTCTTTCTATACATTTTTTTTTTTTTTAACTGAAATAGTTAATTGGCTGAGTCCATGTCCCTGGTAACACCATCTTGAAGCAAAACATTGGAAAAGGTCTCCTGGCAACTGGTGGCCACTGCCCTTTTGCCCAGAAAAGGGGGCCACTGTTGTACCAGCTGGAGCCCCGTGTGCACAGGCAGGCGGCCTGGCAGTGCTGCTGGCTCCTGCTAATTATCCTAGTCCAGTGCTTCTCTTCTGGGGAAGTGGGAGGGGGGGAAGTCAATGCCAAGTTCTTGTGCAAGGTCAAATGTTTCTGGAGGAAGGGAGCCAGGGTTAAATTAGCAGTCAGGATGAGGTAGGAAGCTGGGTGGAGAATCACAGGCTGGGAGGAATAGTCTGGAAACTCAAGTGCTGACAGCAGTAAAAAGTAATTACTAACACATTTCCCAACTTGGAAAGGCAGCCACATCCCACACCAGGGCCAGGCTCGGAACTCTTCTGTTCCAAGCAGGTTGGAGCAGGCTCAGGGACAGGAAGGGATTGTGCAAGCCAGCCGCCTCTCGCTGGCTTTGGAACTGTGCTCCCTGAAAAGTGAAATGTATATTGAAAGAGAAAGCAAAGGTTGTTTCTGCCTAAATTCTCCATTAAGATAAACATTTTCTATCAGTACGGTGTATTCATCCATTGAGGATGGCTCAATAGCAAAAAAATTGTCAACATCAAAGCAATAGAAAGGGAGCCCTTTTAGGAAAATGTAAGCCATTGCAAACCTAAAACACCTCCTTTCTTTGCTGCTCATCAACATCACTGGAGGAAAGAAAATGTGGGAGGGACAGATCCAAGGAGAGGAGGAGGAAGGAGAAAATAGGGGGTGGGAGGAGGAGAAGCCCTGCTCTCTGGTGTCAGGGAGAAATTCAAGTTTGAGTTGACTGTTTTGGATTGACTGTTTTGACAGTCGATTTTTATTTTTTTCCCCCTCCAACTTCAGAATCATGACAGACAATTGCTGAACATCAAATTGATGAGTGAACATTTCATCAGATCTGGTTGCCTTAACAACCAAAATAGCCAAAATGTTAAGACAGTCAAATAAGATTGATTATTTTTTATACAATCTGTGGGTGGTTGACCCAGGAATTCTCAGCCTAATCATGCCTATAAACACAGAAGCTATGTCAACAGCCAGAGGACAAGTGAAAATTCGTCAATCCCCTGGACCTACCATCTCTGCAATCTATATACTGAAAAGTATGTAGAGAAATACCCACAAGGGTCTCTGGATTGCTTCTGGGTGTTGGGTGTTACAGGAGACAGCCATCTGTAAAAGCTGGGAATTCTGATCCTTTCCGTTTCTAGCAAGAAACAAGAGTCTGGCTTGTAATGGAAAAACAGTCTCTACCACATCGTTGTCTGGAGGTGCTGAATCATGCATGAATGTCAGCAGATGATGCCAACCGTGGCATCCTTTCCTGGGGACTTTATCTGGTATGAACCGAGAGAATTCTATGTTATGATTTAAAAAAAAAAAAAAACCCAAAAAACAAAAAACAACATCCACGCATAATTGTTGTGCTGTGCCATAGACCCAAAGGGAAATTAAATCTCTCTCATAATTGGATTTGGTATTTGCAGGCTTTCCTGAAGACACGGGAAAGGAAATTCATTTTAGATTCTTAAAAATCTTGAATTAAAAAATTTCCATCAATATGTCGGGTGCCTATCTGAATACAGCCACCAGTGTGGCAGAGAGACAGATGCTTTAGCCTCCTGGTACAGATACAAAAGGTTCTGAAGCTTCATTCTTGTTTACTTGTTTGGTAGGCTAGGTTTTCCCTTTTCATTTTGAGTTCTAAAAAAAAATATTATTTGATAGCTTGGTGGCAATGCAGTTGGTGTTGAGAAAATATGAATTGATTAAGAAGTGAGATACGGTGAGAGATTGAAAATGAGTGGGGGAAAAACCTACAAAGCATTTACAGTGTAATTTTCCAATACAAATTTGAGTAGATACCACATGTAGTTAGAAACAGATGCATTTCCAAGCATTTATTATTGAACAAAGAATAATTTCTGAGTCCCCCCCCTCGTGAAAAGAATCCAAGGAAATATAATGCTAAATTCTATATATCAGTCTACTGTTCATTTGAATGCCTAATTGCTTTAAACTCGATTCAGTTTTGAGCCTTGAAAGTCCTGACATAGCTAGCCTGTGGTTGGATGCTAAAGGAATAAGATTGTAAGTAGTATTTATGGAAATAAAACATGAATACCAGTTTGCTAGATTAATTACCAAAGATAATTAACTTGATGTAGTGATTCTTAAAAAAAATGAATCTGTGGATATGTTTGAATGTATGTTTCAAATACAACAGCACATCTTTTAAAGACACTTTGGGTTTTGCAATACTTTTTACTTTTATTGTTTTAATTGATCTACACCACAATCCTTCAGAGGTCAACGTCCACACTGATGGATAAACGCCCATGCTGGCTTACCTGCCTTTACTTTCCAGCTCAAATTGCTAGAAGCTGAGTTTTCTTCACACAAGAGTAGTTGCTAAGTGAACAAGAAAAAGATGTGACCTAAATGCAGACAATCCACTTTGAGGCAAGCCAAGTATCCCTTTCCTGGGAATTTGAACCAAGAAATTCCTAGAGAAAAAGACCAAGGTAAAGCTCATGTTGACATGTCTTAAGGTAGAGGAGTGCTGGAGTGCCCACCATAATAGCTAAAGTAAAAACAATGAATCAGTGGAGATGATAAGGATAAGATGTAGAGATAGTAGAAGGCTGGGTGGGGTATAGGAGGGGAAAAATGAAAGAGAGAGAATATCCAAGTTGGGTGGATTCCACAGCGCTGGAGAGTCCATGGCCCCTGTCACTGTGGTCCGGAGGATTTGCTTCTAGTTGCTGGCCGCAGCAGTTCCTGCTTTTAGTTAGTTTTTTTCCCCCAGCAACCTTTGGTCACATGAGTGAGTCTTTATTCCTTTCATCCCAAGGGGTTTGACTAAAAAGTATTGACTGAGAATGAAACCAATCTAGACCAGAACAAAGACAATTACATTAGTTAGGGAATACAAAGGTTAAGCAGAATGGGAAATGTGCTCCCAGGTTTTACAAAATGGTGACTGTATTTATAGCTCTAAAGTGTAAGTGTGGGGAGTGGGTTAGAGATTGCATCACTTATTAGTCAGGTATTGTGATTGTTGATGACAAAAATTAAGTGGTCTTATAAGAAAGGGATCTGCTGTAGTCTTAGTTGATGGGATAGTTTGAGGGAAGGGGTCTGTCATTCAGAAGGTCAGCAGAGATTGACAAGTAATGTTTTGAGAAACTGTAGTTTGATCTAGTATAAATGTCAGCTCTAGATAGGGTGGGGGATGGGCATGTGGGGTGGGGGGTGTCATGAATGCAGCCCAGTTCAAAGGTACAGCTGCAGAGATACATCCTGTAATAATACACCATGACTCCATTTTAAGTGCCCTGAACAAATGCTACTCCATTTTGATTCTCTTCCTTGACAAAAGCACCATTATCCTTCACGTTTGTGTTGTTTTTGAGGAAACTAAAGCAAAATGGGTTTGCAGATCATAATCAGACAAGCAGGAAAGTGATAGAGCCAAGACTCATGCCCAGAGTTTTCTAGAATTGAGTGGATTCCCATTTATCACATTGAGGCAGTTTTAAAACATGGTCACCAATTTTTTTGACGCTCCTTCCATTAAAAGCTGACCTCTAGGTCTCCTATCCTTGAATCTAAGTTGAGGTTGTGACAACTCCAACCAATGAAGTGTGACAGAAATGCTACGTGATTTTAGAGACTCAACTAGAAAAGAATATGCAATTTCTACCCGCCCTTCTGGGGAATGTTTGCTTTTGGAACCTGGTCATCATGCTGTGAAGAAGCCCAACCTAGTCTACAGGGAGAGTATCTGGAAAGATTCTGAGACTATAAGGAGAGAGGGGGGTGTGATTGGTTTCTGGACAGCTCTTAGTTGCTCCTTCCCTTCCTTCCCCTGGATGTCCCCCTCCACTTTCCACCAAGTCCAACCACTGTCTGACTGTAGGGACACAAGAGACCCAAACCAGAGTCTTCTAGATGAGACTTTCCTGGATTCCTGCCCCATGGAAACTATGAATAAAATGGTTATTGTTTCAGTTTTGAACATAGCAGTAAACTTTTGGTCAGAACACTGTTTACCAAGGCCTGACTCACACGTGCTTCCTCCTCAGTGGTGGGAGAGGCAATACACATTTTTTTATCTTTTACCTTAAAGACAATGTCTTAGCATTCCCAAACAACCACTGGACCCCCAAATTTCCTTGATATAGTAGGTTCCTGACCCTCCCTTCATTAGATATATCTTCCATCTTCTGGACTACACGGGTCTTAAAGCATCCAAAATGTTTGTCACTTCTTGCCTAAAGAGAACAAATGAGTAGTTCCCAGAATGCTCACATGGTCTGGTCACTATATTATGATACAGGGAGAAAATCAACATAGTTCTTAAGCAAGATAATAAGTACATGGTGTTGATCGTCCCAGTGCAGATCAATGGCTGCAGGCCATGGGCAATATATAGAAAATAAATAAATAAATATGATTTTCCTATGCTCTCTCTCAACAGTCAACACAGAACCCTTAGGTTGAGAACTCAGTCACAGAAGACAGCCTCTCACTTTAGATGTTAGGTGCAAGCCCCAGTTTGTCTTGCCTATGCCTCCCCTCCACTCCACAGTTACAAATGGGGACTCCCATGTCCTCCTCTTTAGGTTTGATTAATTTGCCAGAGCAGTTCACAGAACTCAGGGAAACACTTACACATGCTTACCACTTTACTATAAAGGATGTTACAAAGGATGCAGATGAACAGCCAGAAGCAAATGAAAGACATACACAGGGAAAGATATGGGAAAAGAGGGGCAGAGTTTCCATGTCCTCTCTCAGCACACCACCCTCTGGGACCTCTAATCTTGGTTGGTTCCCCTAGCAACCAACTTTCATCTTGACATCATCCAGGAGCCCACCAAGAGTCTTCTCATTAGATCAAAAGATATTCCAATCACCCAAAAAATCCCAAGGTATGGGAGCTCCATGACAAGAACCATAGTCAAGACCAAATGTTAAAACAAAATATTTTCTCTAGCAGCATTATTTCTTAGGAAATTACAAGACTTTTAAAGGATCTGTGATGGAGACTAGAGACAGAGAACAATATGTGTATTTCTTATTATTTCCCGCCATGTATTTGACACCATGCTAATCTGCTCTCACAAAGTTATCACATGTTGATAGCAGCAATAACTGGGGCTACTATTTGGTTGAGGACAGGTAGTCCACTGTCAAACCATAGGGTCCATCTGGATTTTGTAGGTACCAGATAGGTCAATTACAGAGTAGTAGGTACCAACCCTGTATCCTTTAGATCTTCAAATTGGCTCTAATCTTTGTTATTTTCTCCAGGATGTGATGTTGTATTTTATTTAGAATCTCGTTCAGGGTAGGGGAAGGCTTTCATTTGGTCTTTCTCATCATGGTAGTTTTTACTCCACAGGCCAAGACACCAATATAGAGGTTCTGTTAACTCCTCATTCCAATTAGGCATTCAGGGACTGGGGAATAACCACTGGTTGGGTCAACATACCCAATTGATATACTCTGAGCCAATTTTTAGCTAGGTTCTGTTTATTGACTAGTCCTTATCATCTCCTTTTAATCAGGAGTGAGTGTATATTCTTATAATATTTTAAGTCCCCAAGTATTAATGTCAACACATAGTTCTTAAAATGCTAAAAGTGTTCCCTTTTCCGTGGTATATAGTCACTAAATAGATAACTGTAGGTCTTTTTGGAGAAGGATTGGGAGAATCATTAGAATAAATGTTGGCCATGATTTTGCAGAGTCTCCTTCTCATGAAACCCAGCCCTTTCTTCAATGAATGGGCTGTGGGTTAAGAAAAGGATTAGATCTAGAAAATCCACAAGGGATTGTGACATTTTATTGGAATAGCAGCCCTCACTCAGCCTTTGTTTTTATTATTATTTTTTTTTTTTATAGATTGAGAAGCAACCTATTGCCTGTTCATTTTATTTTGACCCTGGAAAAGCTGCCTTCTACTATCTCACAATGTGAATCATACCAGCCTCCCACAACCTGGCACTCTGTACTGTAATTGATCTCACCTTGCTTTTGATAGTTAAGGGCTACCACCTGCTCTCTATTTATTTTTTTCGGGAGTTCATCAATGCTTTGCTATCTGAGAGCCAGTTCTACAACAGCATCTTCCAAAATCAGACCTGGTCTAGAGGTCAGTCACCACTGAGATTTTAATGCTGGTGTCCCCAGCACATCCCATTTTGCTTTGGTAAATAGAATGTCCTCTGAACTCTCTCACAGAATATAATCAGCTAAAAGGCTTTCTGGTGTTGCATAATATAGCCACTTCAGTGTGCTTATTATCCTGAACTTTTTGATTTCTTCCTCCATCATTTGTCCTAATAATGTTGATATATTTCTTGAGGTTCTTTCCAGGACTTAAAATCCTGTATCAAGGGCAAGTGCTCCAATATTAAACTATCCTTTATCCTACTTTGTCTTCTATCTCCTTAATCTAGCACTTCCAAAAATCCAGTTCATTTATATCCTACTGGATTTGGCCAGTTAATGTTGGTTAGGTAATTCAGCTCTTTGCTGTATATCAGTTTTCCTTGCTTTGAAATCCAAGCATGTTCCCAGTTGGTTGTGGCTTGGCCCTTAGTTATTCTGGTGATTAACAGGGGTAGATTTGAGGGGTGCATGTTGTCTTACATCTTCAAATAAGGAAGAAGTCTGAGTTTTAGCAAGAGGGAATGAGATCTAGAGATCCCAGGGGAATCTGAGGATTTAGATTTCTAATCCTAAACCTCAGAGTCCTACTTTTTCCCAAACAAGGCCATGAACTTGGTGGTATAGCCAGTCTATCAAGTTGAAGTTTAATCCTCCACGGTGCTCTGCTACTCTTATACTTAACCAGTGGTTCTGATTCGCAGATTTTTCAGTCTTCCTGCTGCAGAAGATGAAAGCCTTCACTTCCAAGGAAGCTTCTGGCTTTCACACTTTTCTTACATTGGTGGTAGTTGCTTCAGCTTTTCTTTGATTTTCTCTCATGCATAGATGGTCCCTAAACTTTTTCTAATGCATGAATGGCAATGACCATCCAATTTCAAAGCCCTTATAATTGCATTAACCACAAAACTCTGTGATACAAGAAATAATGTACTTGCTGGTGCATTCCCTTCCACTGGTATCCCATGCTCTTTCACCACAAGTAAAATATTAACTATTGCTTTGCTAGTACATGCCAAGGGCTACTGATGCTTCATCTTGCAGCAGCAATGGAATTCAGCATTTCCAATTGGCTGAAGTCTGCTTTCTAGGGCCACTTCTGGTACCATATGTAGCAGGTCAAGTTTCCTAGGAACAGACCTTGATATTCTTGGATTTGTGTGCAGTACATTTATTAGGAGTACACTCCTGGGAACAAGAACCATAAGAGCTGAAAGAAAAGGGTTGGGCCTAGGAAGAAAGTAAACTGTACTGCAATTATAATAAAGACCTCAACCCAGCTTATGAGGAGTTCTGGAGATAAAATGTCTTTCAGACATGTCCTGCCTTGAGGCAGAGGTGTCAGAGGTGAACCATTTCCCTTCCAGTCGAGTATCCTGCTAGCAGTGGGAGAGGATGACCTTGTCAGAGGCGATTCTCTGGTTGTTGCCAATTCGTGGGAAGGGAATCAGACTGGAACTCTGCAGAACTTGAGTGAATAAGGGCTTTCTTTGATCCTGAAAGAGGGATCTGGTTGGCAACCTACACCATTCACTAGACCCCTCAAGATGAAAACGGTTTTCCATTTCTGCATTTGGGCCTACTAAATACTCCTGATAGATGGGCCGCTTAGCCAGTTCTAGCTATAGCAGAGAAACAGCTTGGGTAGAATTAGACAGCAGCAATACTGAGAAGCAAAAGCTGTTCTAATAATTCTGGGTCCTTGACTTTCCAGCTTTCATTAGGCAATTCTGAGCATTTGGCATTATACCATTTTATCACAGCACAAGGGGAGTGATCTTGGAGAAGGCGTTCTGTTCTAGGCTTTCTAAGAGCTTCTCACACCAGATTAGCTACATTATACAAATCTAGATGGTCTATGAAGTAAAGATAAAGATGCCAAAGCAACAGGGCTGGACTTTTAATATCATTCCATCTGCCATCATAATAGCAGCAAGGTGAAATGGGAAAACTCACTAACCTTAGAACTAGAAGATAAAGAATCTTGGATCCAACCCTGGCTTTGATTTTGTTATTGTTGTTTTTTAGCTAAGTTATGTTGAGCAAATCACTTACTATCTCGGCATCTCAATTCTCCTAACTGTAAAAGAAGTGTAATCTGATGAGGTCATGCTACACTTAATTTAAAAGTGACAATAACAACCAGAGGAACAGTGTTTATGGAATATAAATACTATTACTGTATTGGTTAAGAGGGTAATTTCTGTAAGGATTGTAAAAGGGCTCTAAATTGACTTTATTTTTATACTTCACTAACTTTGAATCCCTAATGGGCAAATATTCCAAATTACATTTACTACTTTATGTTAAAATAGGTGTTTTCTCCTTTCTATGGGATGTTAGAGGTAAACCCAAAGGAAAACTTGCCAAGTATGCCTTATGGCCAGTCTAGGATGCTTGGTTTGGAGCTATCCTCTAATGGTTTTGAATACAGCATTTAACAGTAAGAGGTGGCCATCATCCACTATAGCAGCCAGAAGCAATACCTCTAGTAGTCTCCCCAATTCTCCCAGGACAACAAGCCTTTAAAGAAGGAAGTGTGGAAGAGGGGTGAAAGGAGAGGTGGAAGATGGGGAGTGACGACAATACTTCATATTCATATAGATTTTTCCTCCATCAACTCCCAAGCATTTGGCAAACTTTAACTGGCTAATCCTCACATATCCCTGGAAAGTTAAGTAGGCGGCAAGTATTATCCCAGATTCTCAAATGGAGGAATAAAAGGTACAAAGAGCTTAAGTGCCTCGCCTGAGGTCACAAACGTGGGCTAGTAATAAAGCTGAGAATCAACGGGATGCAGGACCCCTGCCTTCTGATCCACAGCCCAAACTGAAACCTCACTCTACAGGATCATTTGGGTCTTTTGTTGGTCTTGCTGAAGCGAAATCCTTGGCAATTCATTTTATCAAAGACAGACAATATGACATCTTTATTCCTATATAGCACTTGCTTTGGATCAAAGGCAAAGATACATATTTTCAGACATGATGAACTTTTCCACAGTTGAGCAGTGCGGGGAGAAAGAAAGACTTGTATGTGTGTTTAATTTTCAAGAAAGGCACTGATGTTCTTTTCTGGGCCTGAATACTCTTTGAATCCAACAGCAAGGCAGAGCCTGTGAACAAAACCATTCCTATTCACTTCAAACTGTAGTATCTTTGCTAAACACTCTTCAGAGAATTCCCAGCTTTGTTTAACAGATTACCAAGGCTTCTCTTCAAACTTCCCAGCTGACCCCTGTTCCTCTAGTAGCCTCAATGTTGCCAGGAGAAACAGATTGTCCTCACAGAATTAAAGCTTGCTGTGGGATAGAATACAATCTTGCATCTAAAAAATAAAAAAATCCTGGTGAGAATTACAAAAAAAGCCTTTAGGTATATAGGTAGGCAGAAAATCTTTGAGTCAATAAGAAGAGAATTATTTCACTTTAACAAGACTCAAAGAACATTGAACACTTTAGAGCCTTGTCATTATGTGGAGAAAATGAAATTTCCATCCAGGTTCCATTAAGTGCTGGGGTGTATTTAGGGCATCTGGCTCTTAGCAGATCCATGGGCTTCTGCACAGAGAGATTATTCATTAGGGCTCACAGCATCCTTGATGCTTGCATAGCCTCCTAAGAAAATAAAAACCTGATTTCTTTGAATTGGAAGTGCGGAAGAGGAAAGAGTGAGGGAGAAGTTTGAAGAAAGTATAGGAAAGAAGTTTGAAGAGGAGAGGAGCAAAAGCAAATGGAGGAAGGACAATTTGTTCCACAACAAATGGATACTAATTCCCAAGCCTTATACTTAAGTCAGACCACTTGCAGTTTTCAAGGTGAGAGTGAATACGCATGCAATTAGTCCAAAGCCTGCTGGACTTACCCCCAGAGGTCCTGGGTTGGAGGAGAGCTCCGTGGCTCACTGCTTTGTGACCTTGGGCAAGGTTTTTGATATTTATGGGCCTCCGGATTCTCACAAATCAAACAAGAGAATGAGATTTTTAAGGTCCTTTCCCACAGACTCTTAATCACTAGAAGCCAAAACAACCAACTAGCCCTTCCCTCCTCTTCAACTTCTCTTCTGATCAGCTCATGACCTGTGATGGGATAAGAATACTGTCCAGTTGGGTTACCTAGCCATTTAATTTTTCAAATTTTGGCTCACAGTCTTCTTTCCCCAGTGGTTACCCCGAGTCCATCTCCTCAGGAAAGAGGAAGCACCTGGGTGTTTACGGAAGGAGGGAAGCTTTCTCTGCAGAGAACTCACTCCCTCAGAGCCATCCCTTAACATAAAAATCTCATTCACTCTTCAACCATGAGAAATTTTATTTCACAGATGAGGAAACTGAACATCAGAAGAGATAAAGATCCTTACTTGTTGAGATCAAGCCATCTGAAGAAGAGAGTCACAGCACTGGCTACAGAAAATCTGGAGCTGAGTGCAAAAGACAAATGCAGGGCCCTTGTTCAAGTGTTACTAAGAATTCCAAGATGGCGACAGCAGAGGGACCAGGCACAGGGACCTTCTAAGTTCAGGGACATAAACCTGTGCAAGTCATCCACCCATGCAGCCAGTACCCAGGAGTCACAGGACATAAGCCTGGCCAGAGTGCTCAGTCTCCCTTGTCACACTGTCTCTGGGATGCTCACGCCTTCTCAGGACATATCTGCTGGAATTGGTGGAGGAGGTGGGCAAGGCTGTCACACATTTTTCAGACATAATTTTCTTGTAAAGGATCAGAAAGTAAATATTTTATGCTCTGCAGGCTACAAATGGTCCTGTCTTATAGCAGTTCTTGTATGCTCTTTCACAATCCTATAAAAATTAAAAATGATTTTTTTTTTTACCTTGCTAACTTAAAACCAGATCCTAGGCAATACTTGTTGACCCCTTAAGGTCATAGCACAGGAAATATGAGGCAAAGAGCTACTTGCAGGTGTCTTCTCTGGTGGCACAAAAGACATCAGCACATCAGCATATAGTGAGATTTCATTGTGATCTAGCACACATAAACACGCTGGTGTGTGGGTGAGTATGGTATAATATAGATACACACACATAAGAAACAAGGAGGAAAGTTTCTGGAAGCATTAACACCCCCATTATGGTCCCTAAAGTTCTGTTCTGCAACTTTTTTCTCTTACCAGAGAGCCACCAGCATTTTTCCCCAGTGACTAAGCTAACTTGAGCCTATTTGAGTTGGCTTTGTAGTACTTGCAAATGACCAAATCCCAGTTAACACATCCACTACTGGCCCTTCCCTTAATCCCAGTGGTCTCCAGAGCTATTCCATGGACCCCAGAAACTGTATAGCTCCTGATTAAGGGTACTTGATGATAGTCATTCTTGCTGAAAGTTTCACACAGTAGACATATAATTTTTTAGAATAGAAGATAGGAAAAATAGAAAATTATTACCAAAAATGAACACGAACTGATCTCTCTTTGCAAAACCATCCAGAGGTACTGCTCACAATTCGGGGGCATTGCTGTTGCCAAACAGGGTCTCCATGGCATCACATGCGGCAACCAGAGGTCTGGGATCAGGAAACCGAGGTTTTAGCAGCAGCAGCTGTCTCTGCCTCTCATTAAGTCAGTCCTGATGAAGTTGCTGTTCTCTGGCAAGTATGCATTGCAGGTCACGTTCGGAAATTGCTGTTGCAATTGGCCTGGTGTCCTGCATGTGCAGCTGAAAGAAATGGGCATTGAAAGGCAGGGCCTGTAGCATTCTCTGAGGGGGTAAGGCCGGGTTGCTGCATGGACCAGCTCCAATGGTGCAGTGATTGATCTCAGAAGCAGGGTGGGAAGGAGGCAGATTCCCACAGTGTCTACTAGGGAATGTTTTGCTCTTAAAAGAAATATTTTGGCAGAGAAGTTTATAAATAGCTACCATATAGCCTTACCCAGGACTGAAGCAAAGGGGTTGGAGAGGTGGACTGTTTTAAAATAATTCTCCATCATTTTCAGATGCATGGAAGCAAAAATGGATATGAAATAGGAGTTAAATACAGTGATAGTAAAGTTCAATGTCAAATATTCTGCTTTATTTTTCCCATTAAGAGAATTCATATCTGATTTGGCCATGTGCCTAGATTTGGGCTGTAGGGAAAGTGTTCATCACAAGAACACTAGCAGACATTGTCCGTTTGAATTAAGCATAGTTGGTGGACGGGCCCTCTCAGGGAGCCAGGAAGTGTCAACTAGATGGCAGTGCCTCTTCAACATTGTGTAAAAACCTCCAGGGCATCTTACTAAAATGCACATTCTGATCCAGTGGGTCTGAACTGGGGCCTAAGATTCTGTATTTCTAACAAGCTCCCAGGTGACACAGAAGCACTAATCTGCGGATGCATTATGCATAGCAAGTGACTAGAGGATAGTAATGTCTTAATGCTAGGGGCCTTTGGTTACTAATGTTAAAATTTGGGACTGGGGTGTAGCTCAGTGGTCATGCTCTTGTCTAACACGTGGAAGGTCCTAGTCTCCATCTCTACCACTACCAAAAACAACACCAACAACAACCTGGAATGTTCGAAATGATAGCTGGCATGCACCAAGTGCCAACTGAGAGAAATGAAGTCAGAGGAATGTTGCTAGAGATTGGCTCTAAGACCTATGCTCTTTCCACAATCTGTGCCAGCTCACTGCAGGTAGAGGTGAACAAGAAAGTTCCTGCCCTCACAGTCCAACTCGAGGTTCAAACCACCTAGGAGTTGGCAGCCCAGGTGTAGCTCCTAGCCCACTCCCTGGGCAGATCTGTGGATGGAAGCCTGGCCAAATTCAGTAAAATGCATTCCAGGCTTAAAAACAGTACATCTGGCATTTCCAGACACTGATGAACAAGCTGGCTCTTCTGCTCAGCCAATCTGACTGATTGTGCAGAAAGGGAGCATTAGGATGAATGAAAGTAGGAAAACCTCCATCTGATTGAAAAATGGTTGGTTGTATACAAAATATAGTAGAACCATATAGAGAGCTGTTCCTCTAGGGCAAATGTAGTTTAGCTCAATTTCCCTAAAGGGTTGATCCTAAGAACTGGAAGCTGACATGACATCTGCCTTTGTTTCTCCATCTGACAGTTAGTAAAGCACAGGAGCATGACGAACAAATTAACCAGAGGGGAATTATTTCAAACAAGCTTGTTGCTGGGGCTGTAGCTTCATGGTAGAGTACTTGCCTAGTGTCTATAAGGCCTTGGGTTCCATCCCCAGCACCAGGGGGCGGGGTGGGGAGTGGGAGGGAATCAAACAACTTTGTCTTAAAAAAGAAACCCAGATTCTGGAAACTTTGTGATGTGGGTTTTATCATCTCAGTCTTTGTGCTGATTGTGGATGTGGACCTGCACAATTGGGAAGAGACACAATCAGCTTTTCAGACATGTCTACCCCTGGAAAACCTCACAAAGGAGTTTTTTTTTCCTCTCTGGCCTCCTTTCTGAATAGTTTCTCTTATGGAGCTCCAGGCAGAAGCAGCTCCTGGCAAATTGGAACACAAGGGAAATTTCTCTCTGACATTTTCCCACCTCTTCCATCTGGGTCTTTTCTTCCTACCCTCCATCCTCTCCAGCCTCCTCCACTTCCAATACTGCATCCCATCCATTGGCACAAGGGGATAATATTATTATTGGGGGGTGTGGTAGAGACAACTACTTGGGTGTTGTAATGATTGCTATTTATTTTCTATATTCGTGAAAAATTACCCACTTTTTAAGTTGTCATGGAACAAATAGAATCATGACTTATATTTTATAATTTATAAAACTAGGTTCATATACTTATCAATTTTTTATTAAATTTCTGACAATTCTAAATCGTTTCCCCTTTCTGGAAAGATGAAGGAGTATGTCTGCCCCTTCTGTGTATCTGTAGCCTCTTTTAGCTTACAGTTCCATGCTGTTCCTCCCTGTGCAGTAATCAAGTACCTGAAACATTTAGTGATGAGAACTCAGGCATGCAGACCTCAAGGGGCTAGAGTACTGTTTTGGTGAAAAAAGCTCTGAGAGAGTCAAGATAGAAACCAGGTGACCCCAGGTCATTTGCTTCTGAGCTCCAGGAGGACAGGGCAATGTAGGAGACTACTGAGAAATCTGAAGAACAAAAGCCCTGAGGTTTGGTGAGCAGCTGAAGCAAGAGAGGTATCTGGGATTAAAGCACTACTCAACAACAAAATTTTATTGCAGTAGCAAATAGCTAGAAGTAGTTATCAATGGTGTGGCAGGCTGGTCAAAAAATATGAAATTATTAAATAAGTCATGGAACTGCTGTACAACAAGCCCATTGAAGAAATGAATTAGAACTCCATGTGCTGTTAGGCAAATGTCTGTCAGTGTACTGTTAAATTTTTAAAAGGAAGATACGTACAATATGTTTATATATTCTTTTAAAAAACTATAAATCAGGGGGGATAGTAGAGGATAGGAAAGATAGCAGAATACAACAGACACTAGTACGGCAATATGTAAATCAAGGGATGTGTAACTGATGTGATTCTGCAATCTGTATATGGGGTAAAAATGGGAGCTCATAACCCACTTGAATCAAATTGTGAAATATGGTATATCAAGAACTATGTAATGTTTTGAACAGCCAACAATAAAAAATTAAAAAAAAAACTATAAATCTATCATTGGGTATATATGTCATATTTCTGGAGTAATACACAAAGAAATATTAATAATGGCTATCATTGAGAAAAGAAGCTAATGTCTTGAGATGCTAATGTCTTTAATATGTGCCTTTTATATTATAATACTCTTACTACTACTAGTAACACTATTGCTTAATATTTATTGAATAGTTGTCCTGTACCAGGTAAAATGAATATAGCTGACTTGGGCAATTTATGTGTACCCTACAGTGCCTTCTTAGCAGAAAGAGCCATTATTAGGTGGATCATAGGAAGTGACCAACATTGAACTATTTTTTGACCTATAAAAAATAATTTCATATGGTTCAAACTAAGAGTGACCTCATTTTAAAGCCTTATACTATTACTTTTACTCTCACCCCCCTGCAGAAGGGACTTAAATATCCTTCTGCTTAGGTAAAGGGAAGAGTGGAAGGAGCAGGTAGGCATGGAATGGAAACTGGAAAGTTGGACAGCAACTTGAAACTCTGAGGTTGTCGTCAGGGACAGCCAGGTCAACCCACAGTGAGGCTGGCAGAGAAACTGCTCGGCCATCGGTATGGCAGATATTTATTTCTTGGGTGGAGTTTCTATACACCTTATGGAGAAACAGGCCCTTCTATCTTCTTTTTAGGAAACCCCAGGGAGATAGTCATTAGTAAAAGAGCAGTGTACAGATGAATCAAAAGACTTCTGGTCCAAAGAACTTGGATAAACAAGATTTTTAGGACCCGGGCTTTATCTTAGTAGAGATGGTCCAGCCTTCCTCTCTAGGCCAATGAGAAGAACTCAGAGCAAGCCAATTACACTTTGGAGTAAACAAGTATAACCTGGCACTCCAGGTATAAGACTCCTCTGATTGAAGAACTCCTGTCCTCGAGAGTACTTTAAGAAAGACTGAGTTTATCCCCTGCCTGCTGTTGAGCTGTCCACTGGGCAGATGTCTTTCACATTATGTACTCTTTATTAGAACACATAATGTTCCTCAGACCACTATTCACATTACTGATGGTCATAGCCTCCAACACTTCAACTCCAGTCTCCCTTAGCAGAATGTTTCTTCCCATGTGTGGTCAATAATAGTGGGATAAATGCGGAAATTAGTCATACCTTTGCTGTTCTTATTTGTAGACTTCAAAATGCCACTCTCTGGGGTGACATAATTCTATAAAATGTTCCTGAAGTGTTGAGTATATCTAAATGGATGGGAACAGGGTATTTTTATTGCACATACATGTTTTTGTTGGGAGATAATTCTTCACGAAATATCTTACGTTTCTTCATGGTCAGGGTCCTCTGAGCAAAGACATTTACAGTCAAATTTAAAATGTTTGTATAAGGAGATATTCTAGACTCAGAGACGCCTCCCTCCCTGGAGACATTCCAAAGCAGTAAAAATAAAATCCTCCCCTTTCTCTATACAAAGAAGACTAGTTTAAACTTCAGAGTAAAGATAATGTTTTTCTCTCTCCAGATGGAGGTTGTACAGGTCACTAGCACTGATTTATAAGATCAAATCTTTCTAATTATGGAGTCCTTCTCCAGTAATGCATGCAACCACATCTCTAGGGGTCATTTGGCCCTCACTGCAGGACACTGTGGGGATATTGCTCTGACCTGCTGCTTTTGCTTAGAGTAATAAATTGTCTTTGTCTCCAACCCAGAGGTCTCATGTTTTCTGGATATATGTACACACATACATACACATATACATATAGACAAATTTGGATATTTAAATATCCAAATCTATATATAAAATTGCACAAATAATATAAATTTAAATATAAATGAAGATACATATGTCTCTCTCTCTCTCTCTCTCTCTCTCTCTCTCTCTATATATATATATATATATATATATATATAAATATATATATTATACAGCTAACTTGTTAGCTTTCAAATAAGATAAAATCTTAGGTCCTTTACAAATTCTAACTTAGCAGTTTCATATGTAGGTGCCATCTAAGAAAATCCACTCTCCATCTAGAATTGTTCTAGCCAAGGATCCACCCCATCCTTGTCCCAGGAAATAGTGTCAACAGAGACTTTGAGAATACTTCAGGATGAACTTGTTATTCCAAGTCAGGCCTATCTGTGATGTTCTCTATGGGGGCTATCTCTATGAGTTTGTCTCCTCATTATTCAAGGTCATCTGATAGAGAGGTAATCACTGAATCCCATGCATTATACCCTCAAGCATAGATAAGCCCTTAGGACCATCATTAATTATCAGAGACAGAAAGTTCTGAATCCTATTGAGGAGGAGACACCCTTTCTAATGGTGACACTGACCCGCACAACCAATGTTCCCCAGGGAAACTTCGCACTTGACATTGACCTGCAGAGCAGAACACTTTTCTCCTCTTCACAGCTCCAGAACATGCCTTGGGGCTTGTAGATGTCAAAAAAAAAAAAAAAAGGGATCATTCCTCAGACACTGTCATTTCATGACCACCTCTTAGCTACACAAGCATCTGGCAACTAAATGTGTGTGCTTATACAGAAAAGCTTCAACAGCTTTAAAATTAGTGTATTTTTGAACAGAAATACTTTCTAAGTACAGCCGGCTGCCCCTGCCCATCTAGGACACTCTACAAACTCCTAGCAACTCTCAGTGCTCACAAAGGCTCAACCAAGTGGAGGATTGGAGCACTATTAACTTTATAGAAAATCTACATTTGTTTATCTCCTTTTCCTGAGACTTCTTCAGTGAAGTCTCTCAAATATTCAGTATTTCAAAGGAAACAAAATCCCAAATAAGTAATCCTTTGTAGTAGGTATTTCTGATCAGAGATCCATCTTCAAGACACTTGCATTATCGCCCTTCAAGGTGCCCACACCCAGGCCTTACCCCCTCACACACTTACATATTTGTAGTTGCTCGTTTGCATCTAACAAAGCCAGTCTGGACCACCCCCAAAAGAGACAGTAACCAGTATGGAAGATTCCAGACTTACCCTTATGTAGACAGCAAGACTGTTCTAATAATCACATCCATACTTTCTGTCTGCTCTGTCATTCGCTAATGGAAAAGATTTTAAGTTAATCCTGCTTCTTCCGTCCAGGAAGGAAAAAGGAGCTCATCCAAGCCCTGTTGTGCAGCACCACCTGCCCATTTGTCCAGAGCCAAGTAATGATGAATTTGGAGCTGGGGGGATGAATGGGAATTGTGCTTATTTTATGGGATGCAGAAAGTTGGCTGGGGAACCCAGCAGGAGGCTTAGCTGGAAAAAATAATTTTATCTTATGCTGTGTATCTGCTCTTCTGGAATGTAAATGACATTATCCTTTCTTTCTCTTCTTCTCCTTTTTCTTCTTCCTCTTCCTCCTCCTCCTTTTTCTTCTGTACCACAGACTGAACCCCAGGGTGCTTAACCACTGAGCCACATCTCCAGCTCCTTTTTTATATTTTATTTTGAGTCAAGCTCTCTCTAAGTTGCTCAGGGCCTTGCTAAATTGCTGGAGCTGGCTTTGAACTTGCCATTCTCCTGTCTCAGCCTCTCAAGATGCTGGGATTACAGGTGTGCACCACCATGCCTGGTATGTTATCCTTTCTTGAGATTAGAAAGGAAAAAAGAACGTCATTTTCTCCAAATACTAGGTTTGAGGACTGAGCTTCAGTTGGGTCTTTCTCTGTTTTCTTGGAGGATTTCCTCAAGCCAAGGGCCTTTTGCTCAGATTGAGGGGTGGCAGGAAATGCCTGAGATCCACCTGGAAATGGAGAACCCTGACAGAGGGTCCCTGGACCAGAGTTCAGTGACTCTAAAATCTGAAATCTCCCACACTGTTGGCAACTTTTAGGATGGGTGAAGGTAGCAGCTGTCCTCAAGAATTGAGACTTTCCTCATGGCAATTTATTCTGGCTTGCTTTCTCCTAGAAGTTAATACACTTAATCTGAATATGAATTTAGCCAAACAAGCTAGCACAGAACTGCTTTAGAGGACATTATAAAGAAAAACTCCATATTGAATCTGTACTTTTAGTTTTGATTGATCAATTGATGAGAAACAGCATCTGAGTTGCTTTTTTTGCCAAAACAGTTCTCTAAATCTTGCTTGGCTGAAGGTCCAGATTGACTGGGGTCTTGAGGAGAGGGCTTTGTGTGGACAGTTGGAGAAACACCTCACTTGCATTTCCTAGCTTAAAAGTTACTGGAGAGGGAAATAAAATACTAAAGTGCGGAGTGGGGGTGGGGGTGGTGGAGAATCTTATTGATGAAAAGAGTATAGTCAAGGCCAAATGGGATTTTGTTTGAGTGTAGCCATGACTCTGTCTCCTATTTCACTTTCTTTATGCCATATGCGAGGAGATAGAGTGTGATCAGGCTGAAGAAAACAGAGCGCAAATGGAAGTTGCTTGAGAGCACTAGAAGGACAAATGACTGCTGTGTCTTTAAGTTGCTGTAGCAGCCCAAGCAGTAGGTTCTGACCATACTGGATGAGCTGAGGGCCACTGCTAACCCAGACGGCACCCTCGTGCAAACCAGAAAACGTCCCCTGTTTTCCAGATGGTGAGGACAGCTGAACAGAGCAAAGGCTTAATTTTAGTCCCTCTGCACCTCCCTTGGGACAATGGCCATGTGCAGTGAATAGCCTGTTTAGCTAGAGAGAAGCCCCTTGGATGAAGAGAGGCCCATGAACTTGAATGTCTTCCCTGAGGTCAGTTCTTTCTGTGTATGCCTGCTTGTCCCGACTGGAACACAGTTCCAGGACTTCAGGACAACCCACTTACATGATGGCAAATGTCACAGCTACACAGTCTCTCTCTTTCTCTCTCTCTCTCTCTCTTTTTTTTTCCCCTTCAGTAAGAAGCCCTTTGCCCTAGGAGGCCACTGTAATTAACCCAAGAGAGAATAAGTCATCCTTCAAGCCAAACAAGAAGTTGCCATAATGGCTTGACATATTCAAACTGAAAACCTGTTTCCAGGACTCACCCAATCTATATGTCCTTCCACGTAAAACCCTTATAATCGATGTTAAAAAAAAAAAGAAAGTACACATTAATATTCTATTCTTCCTTTATCCCTCTCTTTCTGCAACCACACCAGGTTTAACTGTGCCATATCTATATGAAGAAATTGTTCTGCTCATTAAGGAATCAGACAATGACAATCCCATCGCCCATGCCAGGGTGGGTGCAGGCTGTAAGCTCCTTTGTCTAAATGCCACAAATTGTAATAGTTTTGCTGTGCACTTCAGTGCTGGTATCATCACCCTTTAATTGGCCAGAAGACTCTGCTGGAACATTCAAAAGAAATAACAACATTCTTAGTCCCTGTCCAGTTTTCAATATAATTATTTGTCAGAATCATATTAACCTGATGTATGACAAACCCATAAAATGGATTCATTTAGGTCTCCAGGAGTCCTCCCTCATTAACTCTGATATTTATAGCTATGCTTCAGTGCTGCATTCCCTCCTCCTGTGAAACACACAGCACCGATGTCAGATTGCTCTGACGCTATTAGAGGAGTCATTTGTTTTCCATTGTTGCAAAGAGGGGCGGAAGAAGCCTGGCCTTGCGTCCGGACCCTTGTGAACCCTGATTGGCTCCTTTGCCCATTCCTTTCTTTATAGAGAAAGGGGAGAAAACTAAAATTAGACACTCGTGCACAAATCCTGCACATTGAATAATTCAACCAAGGTAATGAGGCAGAACTAATTAGACTGTAGTATTCAGAAGGCTGGTTCCGAAATCCATCTTCCTGGGATCAAAGTCTGGCTTTACCACTGACTAGCATGGGAAAGGTGTTGCATCCCCTTTGACCTTGGCCTCCTCATCTGTAAAAGAGGAGTAATAATGGCTCCTGATCTCATGGGTTGTTATGGGAATTCAATGAATTCCTCCTTATAAAGTACTTAAAATAATCTTGGGCAAGTACAAGATAAATGTTACCTAAGGGTGTGATTATAATTGTTATTAGTACTCCAGGTCATAGCTAAACTAAGTTTTGTTCTGCAGGTCCACCATCTAGCCCAGATGGCTTCACATGTATCTTAGAGAGCCTTGATCTTAAGCAAAAGTGACACAGAGGAGGAGATGTGTTAGCTGTGGAAAGGACAGTGGGCAAAAGCACATCAGAATGGACTCCCCCGTACTCTTTATTCAATGCCTCAACACTTTCATCCATTTCGTGAATTGGAATTCTAGATGACTGCTGGTGTAAAGAGTGGGTTCAGGGTTCAGGACTGAAAACTACAGCTCCAAATATCTGTGACTTGTACAAGTTTCCCACTCATAAGTGTCCTTATGAGTGCCTGTCTCTGCGGCTCACCCAGAATTCTTCATGAGGCTGTGACCAGGGGGTCCGTGGAAGTTGTCTCACTTTAAAAACTTTGGGAGTTGTATGATTACAACTTTGGTATCCTGGCATTACCAAAGGCTGGCGGGGGGGGGGGGGGGTGGGGTGGCGTTTCTAAGGACTTGAAAATGGCTGTGTTGGAAATGTTGTCCACAACAAAAACAAAACCTTAAGCTTTGGCTTCATCAAGTCAACAGAGGTAGGCTATTAATAATGACGGGGTCTGTTTTCACTGTGGTATTTCTCATGTCGCCTTCTTCCTGTCTGAACTTGTTCCAGCAGTCCAGGGGCCACTGTGTTCCGAGATTGTCCACCTGTCTCCTGCAGACAGTGAGCTCAGGGCATTACAGTCAGCTCACATCCTTGGGGAGGGCCCTCATCAACTCCCACAAAGCCCTTCAGTATTGATTTGTTAATTCTGAACAATAATGAGATGCAATGAAGCCCTTCTTGCTCGTATCAAAGGATCTAGGTAAAACATCAATTTCACCCTGTCATTCTTTCCCTCAGACCTTTAGTATCTCCCTGATCTGTCTGTTGGATAAAGTCTAAGTCCTTCATCCTGGCTTTCAGGTTGACCTAACCAACTTTCTCTCTCAATTTCCTCAAAAAAAAAAAAAAACCTTTCTGGTACAGTGAGTGGATTTTATCACACCTCTGCAACAGCTTTTTCCTATCTTCTCCATATTTTCAAAACCAGTTCCGTTTTAAAGACCCCACCCCGGAATTCCTTTCTCTGAGCTTCCTTTAACTACCTGTCATCTTCAACTGTGCATTCTGTCAGCCACCTTCCTTTAGTCTTAGTTGGTGGGGCTGGTTGCAGCAGTAAAGGGAGAACAAATCAGACCCCTGAAAAGGAGGTGGATTGCTGCTACCAAGACAGAATCCAAAGAGTGGCATCGAAGCCAGGGAGTCTGAGGGCTGATTACCAAACAATCCAAACACTGATGTGTGAAGCAGAATGCTCATTATGGAGAGACACTGGGCCATTCACGTGAGCAGAGAATAGGTCCCCTATCCAGGTCTCTTTCTCCCTGTATCCAAATGTCAGGGAAGCTTAATTGATCATTAGGAGGTTCACCAGACATTTCAGCACAGAAGGCAAATAGCTTGTGAATTGTAATATAGGTTACAGTGAGAACTGGTTACATATCCAGCTCCCTAGCAGCAGTGGGGACCAGTGGCCAAAAGCTCCATTCCCCAAATTCTGTGTTTCTCCATTGAATAAAAAATAAAAAAGATTTGCCTTTCTATGTCCTCAGTTGTCTAAGCTCACAAGATTGCCTTTTTGTATCCTACAACTCATTCATTTTATCCTTTTATTCAAGAAATGTGTTGAACATCGTCTACTACAAGCCAAGTGCCGGGGATATGAGGGTGAACAGTGCCTTAGCTACTTCCACAACACTGGTTTTACTACATTGGGGTTTTGCTATAGATTTAAAAGCCACTCCTTTTTTTTTATTTAAAATTTTTTTTTAGTTGTCAATGGACCTTTGTTTTATTTATTTGTATGCGGTGCTGAGAACTGAACCCACATGCTAAGCAAGTGTTCTACCACTGAGCCACAACCCCGGCCCCATTCCTTCTTGTTAAGGTGACTTTGGTGGATCTGATCTACTGTCTTGATATCAGAATCCTACACAACACTGTTATGTAACTTTCCTGAGTGAAAATATTATTGCTTCAATAATATTTAAGCTTCCAGAAGGCAGGGAACAACCTAATATTTATCATGGATCCCTTATGGTATCTCCAGTAATGTTCTGTACATAACAAAAATGAAATATGTGTCTCTTTATAAGAGATAACATTTCCTATCAACCACAAAGGCAGGGGAGTCAGTCTAATTTGGTTTTATTTCAAAGTCCCAAACCAGGGGTCCAGGCCTTAGATCCAGCCAGAAGACATGTTATATTTGGCATACACAGTGTTTAATTTTTTTTAAAAAATTGAGCCAGTATTTTAAAGACTAAGCCGTTTCTCTCTCCCTCTCTCTCTCTCTCTCTCTCTCTCTCTCTCTCTCTCTCTCTCTCTCACACACACACACACACACACACACCCCCCTAAGAATTCAGAACTCCTCTGGATTTTTTTCTCTGGAAAACTGGGAAGCATTGCAACTCTTGGCCTCATACCTACTGGGCGAAAGTGCTGGCAGGCAAGTGCAAAGCTGGACCTCTTCAGAGAGCACAGTCCCCAGCACTGCTGCTGTCCTGGCTCTGCGTTTCATCACACCCAGCCTGCCTCACTTATATAACAGCCGATTCCCCAGGCATAGGAATCTGCGATCTCTGTTTTATCCAAAGTCATGATATTGGGAAAGGAGAGAGGAAATAGCTGCCTCTACACACAGACCGCAGAAAAAGAACAACCCTGGCTGCTCCTGAGTGTGCTGGCGCGCCGACGAGGACAGGCCCGCAGGCTGCGCCCCGCGCCTTGGCCCTGGGCCTTCCTGACAGTCAGCCTCCCTGGAACGCTGGTCCTCCCTGCTGCGGAGCCTACTGCGGCTCCAAATGGCCGTCTCAGCTGCTCCAAACGGCTTCAGCCGGCCTCCCAGCCCCTCTCCAACCAGCCCAGCCCCGCTCAGCAGCCTTGGGCTCACCGTCTGCTCCTGCCAAGGGAATCGGCTGGCCCTGCTCTCCCCTCCCCCACCCTGTCTTCCTCATTCTCCTCTAGCCACAGACACCTGCCTGGAGAAAGGACCATGAGGAGGAGAGTGAAGGGGAAAGGCAGGGAGGAAGGGAGGGACCGGGAACCCAATTAAAGAGGGAATTTCATAAACCTCATCCCTTTGGATCTCAGGTCTCAGTACGCAAAGATTTTAATGGTGTGTGTGTGTGTGTGTGTGTGTGTGTGTGTGGGTGTTGTATGAGTATGTGGGGGTGGGGGTTTATGGGGAAAAGGGATAAAAGGAATAGACCAAATATATCTACAATCATTCTTCAAGCTAGAAAAGAAATAAGAATATTGAGCTTGTAACACACGACACAGCCATTTTGTAAGGCCGGAACTGCTTTCTTGTCCAAGCACCTAATAAAAATACATGTGTGCAAAAGTGTACTTGGAAACATACCTGTACCAACACACACGTGGGCACACACACACATTTCTTTTTTAGATTCTAAACAATTGCTTACTTATCGTCACTTGGAAAAATCAAATATAAAAAAAGTAAAGGAAATGGGATTTTAAAAACCATATCTTATCACTCAGAGATAATTTTTTAAAATATTTTTCCCATTTCCATGTATAATGCATATTATTTGATATAGCTGGAAGTTTATATTGAATAGAAAATTTTTCTAGCTTGTTTTTTTTTCTTCTTAAAAATTGTATCATAGAAATATCCTGTTGATTTTTTTTTCCAGGAATTTAACCCAGTGTTGCTTAACCACTGAACCATACCCCAGCTTTTTGTATTTTTTATTTTGAGACAGGTCTCCCTAAGTTGCTAAGGCTGGTCTTGAACTTATGATCCTCCTGCTTCACCCTCCTGAGCTGCTGGGATTACAGGTGTGCCCCACCATGCCCAGTTTCCCAGTGATATTTTAAAAAGCTTTTGATAACCATTATTTAATGGTTTCTTTCTGCCTATGGTGTGGATTTTCATAAAATGCTTAACAAATTCCCAATTTGAAGGCATTTAGGTTGCTAGCAGTTTTTGAGCTTTAAGAGTAATTTGCCAATAAACATCTTTGTGCCTAGATCTTTGCATTTAGTCTTATTTCCTTGGGATAGGTTTCTAAAAGTGGAATTACTGGACAATAATAAAAATACCATTAAAATTCATGAATTTTATTGCTTTCCTGAAATTGATACTGCTTTGTCTTCCCAACATCCTTATATGAAAGTGGGCACTAGAAAGCTCACAGAATTTTTCAATTTGATACAGTTTGATACACATATAAGATGTTTCATATATGAAGGGATTATTTCACTATATAATTTATGAGTGGCAATAGAATGCAGACAGTCCCTGACTATAAGTCATAGATGGTTTGACTTAAAAATTTTCAGTTGTAGAATGGTGTGAAAGTGATATGCAATCTGAGGAAACCATAGTTTGAATTTTGATCTTTTCTCATGATAGCAATATGCAGTGTCATGCTCTCTTGCGGAGCAGGGCAGTGGCAGTAAGCTGCAGCTCTCAATCAGCCACGCGATCACACGGGTAAACAACTGGTACTCTGCAGTGTACTGTGTTGCTAAGTTATCATGCTTGGTAGGTTAGGTGGATGAAATTAATTTTTAACTTATGATATTTTCATCTTACCATAAGTTATCAGGACCTAATACCATTGTAAATTGAGCACAATTGTATACCATAGGAGAACAGCCAAAGTTGCTAGATGAAAAGATGTTTATCAAGGCCACGTCACAATTCAGTCTAAGAGAAATGGAAGAGTTACTCCCTGACTTGTCCCCAGATAGCTCCAGGATCTCCCCATCCCTCATCCTGTCTGTGAATTCAGGGAAAACTCAGAGTCTTTCACTCAAGTGCTTGTGGAAGAAGTAGCACACTGTCAGCTTCTGCCAAAGATGGCCAATTGGTCACTGTCCTATTGGCCAGAGGAGGAAGTCCCTTGCTGCATAGAAGGCCTCTGCCGATACTGTGGGTCCCATTTCCTTCTACTGCCATTTCTTTACATATTTTCTCTTGATCTTTCACTGTGTGATCGTTGTTTCCTCTCCATATCAAACACCTCTTTCAGAAATGAAAGGGAAGAAATACCCTTTCAAGGCATACTGTACATTTTCAAAGCAGTGCTCTCTGTCTTTAGATTATTTTTGGTGCATTCCTTTATCATTGTTGTTAGTATCACTTGCGCTGTGTTACACAGTTGTCTCTTCCTATTACTTGTGGAACTGATCCAGATGAGACTGGCTTGGGAGTCAACCTGGTATCAGCCATGGAATTTCCATGCCTAGGGAAGTTACCTCGTACCTCAACCATGCTGCTCCTGCTTGGAGAGGATGTAGCTTCATCTGTGCATATTACAGGGGGCTGGGTGAAGGGAGGTATTCAGAGGTGAACTGTTTTCCTCTGGCTTAGGGACTTGAGATCCAGGGCTCAGTGATCATTCTCAAAGTTCCCAATTTTCCATGCTGTAAGGCTTTTTGGTCCTCCATATGAATGACTGCTTTACCCACTAGACATCCCTGAAGTTTTGGTTTGTACAGAATCTAAGCCCTTACTGGAGGCTCAGTTGTGAACCATATGGAGACATAAAATATACAGTATGATTCTGTTGTTAAAATTTAATCCCTTCTTCTAAGAAATAGTAAAATATCTCAGTCGCTATCCTTTCTTAGGGGTTGTCATCCTGAATCTCTATCTTTTGCTAATCCTCTTATGCTTTCATTCAGATATCAGTCTGTTTCAAATTGGTTGTTTCCTTAATCCTAGACATTTTCTCATTAATTGAAAAAAAAATTCTCCATCTTTCTGAATTTGGTAACGTGGGAAAGGTTTCGATATCTCCTCTTTCACTGGCCAGAAGAGAGCAACTATAAGGCTGAATATGATCCAAAAAGAATTATCTCATAGTTCAAAATCATAGATCTATGATAAATTCTGAGTCATAATGTCAATCATTTCCCTGGGATCCACTTCCCTGAGTATGTAACTGTGTAACTCTCATGGAGACATGACCTATGCCCCAGACTTAGAAACTCAGTGTCTCCAGTGATGACAGTCCAGCTGATGAGACCACTTGCTGCAGTATCCCTTTTTTATTAAAAAAGAAAAAAGGAAAAGCTCATCACGGTTGGTAACCCATGTAGGATGTAAGTCTCTTTCTTATTAACTTAAATAGCCTGCCTAATAGACTTTTGGATTAAATTCAGTTTACCTGTTTTTAGTTTTATTTCCCTGCCCCTTATGTTATCAGTATAACTCAGTTTTATTGTAGGACATTAAAAAAAAAAAAAACAGTTTTGTAAAAATTAAAAGTGAAAAAAGTTACCAGTTATTCACCAGAGATGCTTAATTTCTTGCATGTATTGTATTCTTCCAGACATTTAAAATACATACAGTTAAATTAAAATAGACTCGACTGTTTGGTAAATCTTTTTTTTTTTAATATATATATATATAATGCATGTCTGCCTTGGGTTTGAACATAGAAAGTGAAAGTGAGAATTTAAAAATTTTCCCCATAGTGAGTAGATTTTCTGAAAGCCAGGTGAGAACAAACCAAAAATAAATGTAAGAGCTTATAAGTTATGTGCTTTTTGCACATCTTCTTTTCCTCATTTTTCTGTTATTGGTGCACAAAGGGAAAGCTGAAATGACAGAGAAAAAAGGGACTTATATCCCGTCAAGTTATCATGACCCCTTCTTCTATATTGGGTCTTGGATTATTTATTTTTAATCAAAAAAGGAGCCTCCTCTGGATAGCTTGACAGGTCTTATGTCACTTTGGGCTCTTGCACAGGCAACGGTTAAATGTCACATAATTCTGAGATGGGGAGTGGCACACAAGGTTGTGTCATGTTGGGCACCTGCTTTGGAAATACTCACTGGCTGGTACATAGGAAATGATGACCAGAAATCCAAACTAGGGTTCAAGTCCCAACTTCTTGATCCTTTGACATGATTCCTTCAACCACATAGTCTGTTTATTGGAATCTAAGACTTGCCAGGCCCTTTCCAGTAAGTATTTCAGTTATTTGAGAGACTGTTTTCCTCTGCCATCAACTTAGGCAGTTGATAGAGGTCAACATACTTCAACTTCCTACAATATAATCATCACAATCCATATTAAGAAATATTTCCACAGCTGTACTATATGAGACATGGCTTACATTTATTTTAAAGGCTAATATTTTTAGATAGTTTAAATCATGACACTCAGACAAATATCAAATGAACAAATGTCAAAGATTTTATTTAACTCGTTAATTAATGAAAAAGCCAGTGAAATGTTATCACTGGCTCAAATGCGAATCCAGTTAGTTCTGTGCTGAAATACATAGATAAAAAAACTGGAGAATCACTACAGGGCAGAATTCAACTGCATCCCAACAGAGACAATTTGCTTTCCATTTTATAGATAAGAAAACTTTGCATTATTTTCAATTTCCTACAATTTACAGAGTTGTAAAATGACTCAAATATAATAAAAGATAGTGATGACCCCTAGAAAGGACTCCCAGCAATACTTTTTTGCCCATTTAGTAGTCTTCTACATTTTGAGTTTGTGTGCCTCTGCCTTAGCTGCAAGATCCTTTTCAGAGCTGAGGGCATTAAGTAACATTGGTTTATGCAAGGGAGTAACCAGCACCCAATGGGGAAGCAGACCTCTTGGAAAACTTGATTTCCACACCCTCTAGATTGTCACTAGTTCATGAGAGTTTAGGGAGAGGAAATGGGAAGAGGTTAGCTTCTTGGTTGAGTTCCCTTACTGGCAGCTAAAACAACCTGAGCAGTCAATGGTCTCCAGACAACCGGAGACAGAAACCTGAAAACTGTCCTTCAGATCCTCCTGCTCCAACAGCTTCTTTCCCACCAGGGTCAGAATCTCCTTCAATGCAGTGAAACTGTGAGGCTTAGGGTGGGATAGGGTGAAGTCAGAGGGTGACTAGGGGGTGAAGTCATCCACATCATCATTTGAATACACAATTTTTACAACCTGGATGATTTAAATATTTAAATCATCCCTTCTAGCATCATCTCCATTGGGATTTTTTCATCATCCAATTTTAACCAGTGCATTAAAAGAGTCTACACACAAGCTTGCTGATGTTCAGCTTAAATCATCTCTTGAAGACAGTGTGTTTACAGAACCACCCAGGCTGGGAGTGGCTTTGGAAACCCTCAAGGGGAAGCATGATGACATTTCCCATCAGAAGCAGCAGCCCAGCCCTCAAGGGGATTTCCAAACTGCCCAGGAACAGTGGACCTCTGGGATGGGAGACAGGTCCTCATGAGGTATGTCAGAAATGTGTTTTGGTCACACTTTGTGTACTTCCTGGTAATTGTTTCTTCTAAATCATTTTAATTCTAGCTTGATTGAAATAAAAAACCCTCCCCTACCTTCTTTGCCTGGATGGGAGTTCTGTGTCTCCAACAAAGTACTGGGGTAAAGAAAAGGCCTTCTATCATTTTGAGTCCTGGACATCACTTTCCGAGGAAGACAGAGGCTGCAGGGAAGAGCTGATGGAGGAGGGCCAGTGTGTAAATGTTGGACAACTTCCCAGCAACTCCTGAGTCAGGTCATTATTATGCAGTTTCGTCGTTTGGTTTGAAGGGAATTCCCAGGACTGCTCAGGTTCATACATTGTGCAGAAATACATTCTAAGATAACAAACACAGCCACTGTGATTTGGGATTTCTCTACTTCCCACTATCCACTAATAAAATTATGCATGTTTTATAATTGGAGTGTGTTAGGATACACATTTGCATCTTGTATGTGGTTTGATATACATTCTCCAGTCTGCTTGTGGGCTCAATAAGCCATGTGACCATGGGCATCTTTCCCCACGGCTCTGTGTGTCAGTGTACTCATCAGTGAGCTACGGAAGGGGACCAGATGGCTTTTCAACTCCCTCTGACTCTACACATGCACTTCCATCTCCAAACTAAGTCTGAGTTCCTTTAAAAAACCTGTCAAAAGCATTGTGCTTGGCCAAGTTCTTGGAGGATGGTACTATTGCACTGAGTCTAGTTATTCAGTTAAAATTGAATATTCCTTTATTTACTAAAGTCCTAACTTCTTGAGTAAACATTAAATTCCACAAGGACAGGCTGGTGTTTTTCTAACTCAGCACTCTCTCCCCAGCATCTGACACAGTGTCTGGCACATACACAATATTCAATAAATATATACCTGCACAAATGAATGAGGCCACCAGGGATTTGGATTCTTATCTGCTCAATGATGGCAAAAAGGAGGTCTGATTATGATGGGATTGTGGGAGCTGCCTGAACCGCTGTCATTTCCAAGGCAGCAGAAGCCTTCAGACAACTGTGACCCCTGCCAAGGGTCTCTTCTGGCAGCTGAGGCTGCAGGATCTGCAATGCTCAGTTCTTAAGCCCTTCCCAGCCATGACCTCACACTCTGGAGAGAACATTAGTATTATGTCACCTGTGTGACTTTACACTTGCCTGGGCCTCTACCTGCAGAAATTCTGGGGACACCCCATGTGTCAGTGCTTTGAGAGCTCCATGCATGATTTAGGTGCTGCCTCTCACCTCCATACCCCAGCCTAGGCCTATGGACTCAACTCTCCTTTACTCCCAGTGCTCCCTACTCATCACCCCAGTACAGGGCAATTTCCTGCCAATTCTGATACAAGTTCAAGTCACTGCAAGGACACCCAGATGATGGGACAAGTGGAACCTGGAACCCCACCTGAATTCCCCTTATCAGTGGGAAACTTAGTTTGTGGAGTTTTGCACAGAAAGAGGAAAGCAAAACCTCGAGGGATGTGACTAGACCAAGCCCTGACTGAGTCATATTCAATGCTTTGCATAAAGCCAGCCCTGCCAGAAGCATGCTTTTTGGTTTTTAAGTCTTGATTTTTCCCTCCTTCTTCTCCTTCTGCTTTTTATTTTTGGTGCTAAAGAGCTAAATGGACTATATACACAAGCCTGTCAATACACTTGATATAAAATTGAAGGACCTGAGCATCTGTGTAAACTGCAGGACTGGCTCTGTTTAGCTCTGCCATGTGTAAGAGGGGTGACCCACCCTTGGGAGTCAGCTTCTCCTTCCAGACTCAACTCAGGGGGGTAAGGAGAGCAGCTGGAAGAAAGTCTGCTGTATCTCCAGGCAGCACTGTGTTCCTGGCAGCCAGGGGAGAGCAGTGCCCCTTACAAACAAGTGTCGTCTCACCAGCATGTGAACCAAGATATTTTCACCTAATGTGAAGTTAAACTTTAATCATAATCTGAAGCTTTGAAACGTTCCTTATGGTCTCCACAGTATTTTGTTTCATTCATGAAATCTGCACTGTCCCCCAGAGATCTCTAAGTATAATGCACAGAATTTGGAGCTGCAACAATGGAAGGTCACATCAGCAGTACGTTGGAGGGAGGGCCGTGTGGCAGAGAGAGCTCAGCTGTGCTGTGGACTTTTTGTCTCTGGGGCTTAGATGTTTCCCAGGACTAAGCTATCTGGTTAATGTGATTTTTCTATAAACATTGTCCATAGATTATGATCAAAGGCAGTGTGCACTCAAAGAAAGAAGCGAGAGCACGGATGCTTCTCTTTCTTTCTTTTGCTGAGTTCTTGCTTGGACTCACAATCCTATCTCAGGGGATATTTGACCATGCCAATATCCATTTTTCAAATGTCTAGTAATTTACACACATCACCTGGATGGGGTGAAAATTAGCAGGACGTATCTCTTTTGCAAATGCCTAGGTAGAAGACTGTAGTTATAATAGATATCTGAAGGACATTTTTAAAAAATTTACTCAAAATCTACAGGGAATAGAAAACATGAGATTTTAAGTGTGTGTGTGTACACATGGATTCTACAAAGGATGGGGGAGGGGAAGAGGACAAGTGATGGCAGAAAACATTTCTCTTTTAATAATGAAAAACAGAAATAGAGATGATTTGGCTTGGGAAGCCTAACAAAGCAGTTTTTGGAGTGCTTTGTATATTGCTAAATGATTTGCATACTGCTGGGGCTTACTGGGTCCCTGCCCTGCATTCTCCCAGGCCTCTCTTCTTGCTTCTGCTTCTGTCCTCTTCTTCCCACTAGGAATATGGTAGTAATTAAGCTAGCAGGAAACTCGGAGAACAAAAGACTCAGTGACAGGAGCTCAAAGTCACCTCTTACTTTCAACTCTGCAAAGATCTGGAGACAGATCTGCCCTGTCAGCTTCTCAGGAGGACAGTCCACCATTATTTTCTCTCTTTCTAGAAAGGAAACCCATTCGAGGGATTATGAATGTTACTCTGTGTCTCAGTCTGAAGTTTAAATCTTTTCAAGCATGCAGTTATTAAGATGCCAAGTTGCCTTCACTTAATTACAACCTTTATTATAGTATTGAATACTTTAAATGCACTATTTATCACACCTGAAGAGAAGAGCAGTTCTACTTTAATGGACCACTCTCAGTGGGCCATCTATTGATTATCTTCTCTACTGAATTAATTCCTTGTAATCGGCTAGTGAGCAGTCATTAAAGGAAGCTCTCCTTGAGCATATGGGGCTTGGGTCGAGAGATATGATGAGCCTCTCACATAGCATCTTTTCCCCTCTTGCTGCAATTTGAGCCCACATCCTTAATGAACTTTGGCCTCCAGGCTTACATGCTGTCTTCCCCTCAGAAGGGTTGTCTGTATTTACAGGGGCCACCAGTCAGCGCAGGACAGATCAGTTCCTTCCTTAAGAGTTTTTTCTAACTAAGCCAACTGCTCCTTTGTTTCTCTTCGCTAAAGATCCCTCTGACATTGAAAGAAGAGACTGGTCTATTGAAGAAAGCCCAGCCCCAGCGGGAGGCTAGTGTTTTTGGAGTTTTCACCATGTGATGGGTGTTACATGACATACATGGCCTCATTCTATTGCCTTTAATCCAAACGTTGAATAAGTTCAAGAAGCAGGCTTCAAGGTACATGTTATTAGTCCAGTTTTTGGATGAGCTCCCCAAGGTTCAGAGAGGTGATATAGGTGGTTGTCCAAGCAAATAATAGCTGGTAGGTGGTAACTGTTCAATTTTGAGGAGAAGACAGATTTAGAAAAACAGCATGCTAACAAGAGACAGGAAGGTGAAGTCCACAGCTGTGACTTTGCTTTTCCCTGGTGGAAGACAGAGGTCCCCGAAGACCTGGCATCTCCCCCGGGTGACCTCCATTCTCTTGTCCTTTCATAAATCCCATTCAGGAGTCAACTTTATAGCACTCAGCAGAGCCTGCTCGTCACAGACACCTCAGCCTTTTACAAATGAACTGTCTCCTCTAATTCAATTCCACTGCAGTTGCCAGCGGCCAGTGTAGCAGTATATTTGCAAAGCTGAATAATGAATGGTCTGGTTGGAGGCTTCTTTTCAAAGTTCCCTTTCCTGTTCTGGATCATACCGAGGTGGGCTGCTCCCTTCCTTGACCTCTTCCTGAGCCCCTGCCATAAAGGGTGGATGAATGGGGAGGCAAGAACTGTGCCCAAAGATCTGGTATCGGTCTTGGAGATTGAGATGTTTCTCAGAAGTCACCAAGTCCGGGTCCTGGGGTCACACAAAGGCTTTGCTCAACTTAATGCAAAAGTTGGCAGAGTTAGATGTGGCCACCTGATAATGCCATGAGTTTGTATTTATGACCTCTAATCTATCTCCTTGCATACTTTTCTCTCCTTGTGGTGTCGTATAATGGTAGCAACAATTATGATCATTTTTTTAAAACCTATCATTTATTAAATACTAATTAAGAATCAAGCACTGCACTTAATACGTTACATACGTTATTTCACGTAATTCTGATGACAACCTAAATGAGGTATGGCTATCTCATTACTAAGGAGAGTCTCTAGTTGTCAATCATTGCTGCACATAATAACCCATGGAGGTTTTAAAAATGGGGTGTTGTAGTTGCGTGGGGGTGGAGCTGACAACTAATGGCTCCTAATGGGGACTGCACATGGGAAAACATACTGAGACTGGCTCCATTCCCACAGAGTTAGATTTGCTTGACCCAGGTTTAGGGATTTGTTTTTCCAGGTGAGTTAAATGAATAGTCAAGGTTGCGCTCCATGGCACTGGGTCGAATAATTTCCTGGAGATCTACGGACATTGGGGAGTGAAGCCGCAATTTGAACTGACCGACCCCGATTTGTTGAGTTCCTGATTGCTATTTGTACTGCTTTCACCCATCAGTCCACCACCAATAGGGAGGCTTCCATTATTTATACCTCCATATGGATGCCTTTCAGCAGCATTTTAAATCCCCTTTCCTATTTGTAGAAGGAAAGCCACTGTGCTCCATGAAAAGCATGTTAGGGCCCTGGAGGATGCTGGAAGCATTTCGGAGGTTAGAGGGAGCAGGAGCCCTGCAGCGAAGTCTCCAAGCCTGCATTTACGCATAACACCAAGGTCATGAGTCCTAAGGGTGTCCTGGGGCTGTTCAAAGGAGGGCAGAGCCTGTAAGCCTCCTGAGCCCACAGTAAAATGCTCTCCTGATACCCTGTCTCCTGCCATCTCATCCAAACATCATAGTTGCTTTACTTTTGCAACTCAATCCTTAAGCTAAGGGGGGAGAGGGGGGAGAAGAAGAGAAAAAAAAGAGAGAAAAGAAAAAGAAAAAAATCAATCCTAGTAGAGTTGAACTTAAAAAAAATCTAACAAGAAAAAACCCCTTTCATCTCAGATCCTAGTGTGCATCGCCATTATCCCTCTTATCCCAAAGTTAGTCCCTAGGACTTGTCACCCTGTCCACACTGGAGGCTGTCCCAGCTGGGCATGGACTTCCCATCCTATTCCCGGGTCTGAGTGGGCCTGAGACGCTCAGCAGCCTTCGCAGGTGTCAGGCCTTTTCCTGCTTAAGAAATCACCACTTAATGGAAGACTCAATTCGTGCTTCACTGGTTCTTGTTCACAGCCCGACAGCAGGCCTGTGGTCCCCATAATGCATTTCTGGGAGTTCCCAGCGGGTGCCCTGTGTTTTTTTTTTTTTTTTTTAATCTCCAGAGAGTCTGTCCTTCTCAATGTGTGCCAGGCAGCCTCCGGGGCTGTGGGAGGAGGACATGGCACAGCGCCAGTGTGCTCACTTGTGTCACTGCTGGGTACTACTCAGGGCAGGGGTCCCTGCAGAGATTTTAATGGAAACTGCTCTGTCAGGTGTTATTCACATTCTTCTTTGTGGAACTCAAACAGAAGCCAGTGGAAATCTGAGCTGAGGACAAACAAGACACTGCATATGCTGACTTTGGAAGTTCCCCACCACTTCCTAATGACTAATGTCACTTAGCTGGTGACTTTTGCTTTGTTTTTCCCTTGGGGAAAGTTCTAGGAAATGACTCGGTTCCTTAAAAGAGTAGACTCCTAGTTTCCCGCCCACTCCACGGTGCCCAGGCTCTTGGCGATGGCAGCTGAGGTGTGCCCAATGTCAAACCCCTGACACTCCCTTGGAATTGCCCTGTGGCTGAGAAAAGCTCTTAGCTCATTGATTGACTGAGGCCGTAGTTTGTAATGCCAAAACATCTGAGGCTGAAAAGTAGATTGAAGAAGCAATTAGATAAAAGAAGCCGTGGTAATGCCAGCTGCTTTCTCCCAGGTGCTCATGATGGAAACCTTGGCGCTGTCCTTGACTTCTCTCTGCTCCCACCCCACATTTCACCAGGCAGTTAATACTGAAGGTTCAGCCTTCAAAACACATCCAGAGTTGGACCCAGTCTTTCCTCCACTGCTTCCACCTGGTCCATTATCTTTCATGGCTCTTAACATCTCCCTTCCTGCTCCATCTTTTGCTGCTCTGTGGTCTGATCAATGCAGCAAAATGATGCCACCAACGATAGACTGGATCATGTCACTCCTTTGCTTACCCTCCTCCGACAATGACTTTCCATCTTACATGGAGTAAAGCCAAAGTCTTTACAATGGCTGCAAGGACCCACAAGATCTGATTCTCTCCTGTTATTCTTCTCGCTCATTCTACTTCAGCCACAGGGTCTTTGCACATATGTCTTCTGCCAGCAATGTTATTCTTCACAGTAGAAGCATGACTCATGGGTTTTATGTAAGTAACTGCTCAATTGTTTTGCATTGACTTCTAAATCCAGATATTTGACTTTAAGCCTTTGTTTTTCTTCAATCAGTTAAAACAGCATAAAAGATAGGGAAAAAACTGGCCAACATCTGCATTCGCAACTCCTCATCCCTCCCTACCTTTTTAAAGTGGATTTTGTATTTGGCCGTGTTTGGGTTATACATTATGGCACATAAAAGAAATCTGTCTACTCACGAAAAGAAGATCCCAAAGGAATATCCAGATGAACCCTGGGCAAGCTCTGACAACCATTTATGACCACTAAGAACCAACTGAAGTGTGAATTTGCTTTGAAAAATGGCTATTAGTAATGAAAATGTCAAGTGAACTCTAACTTTCTGTAACCAGAGTAGATGGATTCACCTTTTTACAAAGCTTCAGCATGCAAAACAGGCCCTGATCTTTCACCAGGATTAAAACTTATTCAAGGCTGAGACTGGAAGTCCTCGTAGCAGTAGCCCAGAAGGATTTTAAGTGTTTTTAAAATTATGGTTTGGGATGTCCCTAAATTATTCTCAGAACCTGGGCAGAGCCAGCCTGACCACTAGAATGTACTCATTTCCATGAGAGAGTATTTCACAGATTGGCTTCAACAATGGAGATACAAAAATTCATTGACACATGTGAAGCATGCATTTCTCTGCCTTCTCAGTTTATATCTGTCTATGTAATAGATGGCTTATCTATGATTAAACAAAAAGAAATTAAGAAAATGCCGGCTCAGTGCCAGCTTGAATTATAGACTCCAAGTAAAGACAGAGTTGAAAACTCAAAATATCTTTTAACTTATCCTACTTTTTTTTTTTACTAATGAGTTGAGAATTCCTGCATATTTCCTTAATTACTTATATTCTCTCAAACTCTGTACTCAGACAAGTCTTCAGGATTTGGTGCCAGAATTTAAGACTGTGATGGCTTACTTTTATGTACCAGCTGACATTTAAAGAAAAATCCAACAGTTCTATATTATTACAGCCTGAGTTGATGGGTAAACACTTGCCTTAGCTTTATCTCCTCAAAAGGGCGTCCTGCAGCTAACTGTGTATTTCATCCGTCCTACAAAACTGCATATTCAAAAGGAAGAAAATTTAAAAGGTTTCCGCATTTGTTGTATACTCTGCCTACCACACGCGCGACATGCTTCTTTGATATAACAATCATAGTCATGCTGCCGACAGAGATTTCTTCCAGAAGGAAGACATACTGTCCGCTTTAGGATAAACTATGTCAAATGAAAAGGCCGCTGCTTGACTCTGGCTGAGCTGAGGATAGAGGGAGTTTCAACGGCTGCTATTTTTCTGTCCTCATCTGTCACTCACCTCTTCTTTCTGTTCTTTATTTTTGCCTTTCCCTCATCTTTTCCGTATGGGGGTGAAAATTTAAAAGGCTTGAGAGAAGATGGGAGATCAAAGGTGCAAAAAAATTTGAAAGGAGAGTCTACATGTAGATTCTACCTTTTAGGTTATTTCCAAATCACCTCTATGTACATCTGCTTGCTTGATTTCAAATCCAATTAGCCTCGTCATTGCTGTCACCTACCCCAGGCTAGGCTTAATGCCAATCACTGGAGATGCTCCAGAAAATAAGGCAGGACCTCTCTTCCAAGGGACTCATTATAATGTGGGGACATACCTGTAAGCAATCATTTCATCATGGAAAAATCACCAAAATGCACACACTTAAAGATCAGTCATCTTCCCACAGCTTTAAAAACATTACACAGGAAGAGGTAAAGTGACAATGTCAACCTACTACTGAATTAAAAATCTTCAGTGGCTCCAGACTTTTTCTGATGCACATATCAATATAGCCAAGAATTAATGTGTTGGGGTCCCCAAGACCACCCCCAGGTGCCTTGATTTGCTAGAAGGACTTAAAAACTCAGCATATAACTATAGCTAAAATGTATTATAGTGAAAAGATGAATCCAGATTAACAAAGGCAAAAGGTTGCATGGGGAAAAATCTGGGAGAAGTCAGGCACCAGCTTCTTTCCTAGGGTGGGTCACACAGGACACACTAAACTTCCCAAGCTGCAAGCTGTGACCCATGTGAAATCTTGTCTACAAGGGAAGCTCTTTAAAGACTCAGCGTCCAGCATTTGTACCAAGGGTGGATACCGTAGCCGTCCTCTAACTGGCACATATCAAACTTCAGACTCCTCCAAGGACAGCAGATGTTCCTTCTGAACCACATTGTTCATAGAAACAGGCAAAGTGCTTCATTCTTACCAGTTGGGAATGATGAGAACTCTCCTGAGTTCCAAGGTCCTCATGCCAACCATGTGTGAAGCACGTAAGAAAGATTTCAAAGTATAGAGGGAGGGCCTGCTGTGTTAACTCTGCTGAAAAATTCATCTAGACATTTTATTCAAAATGCCATTATGCTCTGTCTGCCTGCAGCTTTTACAGAAACACTGATCATGGTCTTCTTTTCATGTCCGTTCACGCAGGTCTACTTGATTCTTTGTTGAAGTGACATAATACTCCATTTATAGATAAAAAAAATTTATTTCACTGAGATCAAAATATCATTTTCTATTTTTGTATTACAAATTATGATGCAATTAACATAATTATACATATATTCTTCAAGTATTCATGCCTATTTATTAGTTTTCCATCACTGTGACAAAATACTTGAGGAAATCAACCTCAAGGAGGAAAACTCTTAATCCATTGTCTCTTGGTTCCATTGTTTCTGGGCTTGTGATGAGGCAGAGCATCATGCCAGGGAGCATGTGGTAGAGGAAAGCTACTCACTTAATCATGGCCAGGAAGCAAAGAAAAAGAGAAAGAGAGGTGTCACCAGGGACAAAATATACACTTAAGGGGCACACTCTCAATGACCTGCATTCTCCAGCTGGGCCCCACCTACAAGTTTCTATCACCTCCCAATAGCCCATTAAGTTATGAACCCATAGATGGATTATTCCATTCTTAAGGTCAGAGCCCTTATGTCCAATCACTTCCCTACGGGCTTGCTCACCTCTTCACACTGAGGCATTGGGGACCAAATCTTCATCATATGAGCTTTTGGAACATATTTGAGATCCAAGCTATAATACAATTGTTTTCTATTAGAGAGGCTTCTAGAAATAGTAATCCTTGTATCATTAGATTTGTCAAGAAAGGAAAGTCACTGTGTTGGAATTTTAGTGGATGTATTATTGTACAGAAAATTGTCAGAAAAGCAGACATTAGAAGACTATTTCTTTTTTTTCTATTTTTTAAAAAATTCATTCTTTTTATATATACTTAACAGTAGAGTGTATTTTGACATATTGTACATACATGGAGTATAACTTTCCACTTTTGTGGTTGTACATGATGTGGAGATACACTGGTTGTGTATTTACATAAGGACATAGGAAAGTTATGTTCTACCCATTCTACTGTCTTTCCTATTCCCATCCCCATGCTGTTCCATTCATTCCCCTTTGTCTAATCCAATGAACTTCAATTCTTCCCCCTACCCCTTGTCAGCATTCACATATCAGAGAGAACATTTGGCCTTTGTTTTTTTGGATTGGCTTATTTCACTTAACATGACAGTCCCCAATTCCGTCTATTTACTGGCAAATGCCATGATTTCATTCTTCTTTATGGCTGAGTAATATTCCATTGTGCATATATGCCATATTTTCTTAATCCATAATTTCTTAATCTGACTGAAGTGAGATGGAATCTCAGTGTATTTTTAATTTTCATTTCTCTAATTGCTAGAGATGTTGAACTTTCTTTTTATATATTTGTTGACCATTCAGTCTCACTAGCGACCCACGAAAAGGGTTTAAAAGAGCTGGCTGCCACATTAAGCTAAGGAATATGGCAAAAAAGCACAGGACACAGAAGTAATTTTCATATCGAGGGTGGGATGGCTCTGTGACCTTAAGGGTCAGCTTCCACGCTCGAAAGAGCCCTGGAAAAGAGGGTGTGTACCCGGAATATCTTTATTTTCATAGAGGGACACACAAAAGAGTTATGATAGAATGTTCTTCACCAAATAAGGCAGGGGGTAAGATTTCAAAAGGGGTTGTCCAATCCCATTGGGTAATGCCCAGGTCCAGGGCTAGAGCAAGAGTGGAGGCCACTTGTATTGCACAGTGTAAGGCATGTGATGTTAGACCAGCACCCCCTTACTTATGGTTGAGAGAGGGCACTTAGCTTATGGGCGGGTGGCCTCCCACAATTTGTATTTTTTCTTCTGTTCAGTTCCTTTGCTCTTTTATTAATTTGGCTATTTATTTATTTATTTTGGTGTTAAGTTTTTAGAGTTTTTGCATATCCTGGAGATTAATGCTTTATCTGAGGTGCAGGTGACAAAGATTTTCTCCCAATCTGTAGGCTCTCTCTTCACATTCTTGATTGTTTCCTTGGCTGTGAAGAAGCTTCTTAGTTTGATGCCCTCCCATGTGTTGGTATTGTGGTGGCTTCTGCTTGATTTTACTTCTTGCAATTTAGGAGTCTTGTTGAGGAACTTGGTTTCTAAGCTGACATGATGGGGAGTTGGGCCTACATTTTCTTCTAGTAGGTGCAGGGTCTCTGGTCTACCTCCTAGGTCCTTGGTCCGCTTTGAGTTTTATGCAGGGTGAGAGGGGTCTAATATCATTTTATTACATATGGATTTCCAGTATTCCCAGCACCATTTGTTGAAGAGGCTCTCTTTTCTCCAATGTATGTTTGTGGCCCCTTTGTCTAGTGTGAGATAACTGTATTTATGTGGGTTTGTCTCTTGTGTCTTTTGTTCTGTTCCATTGGTCTTCGTGACTGTTTTTGTGCCATTACCATGACATTTTTGTTACTATAGCTCTGTAGTATAACTTAAGGTCTGGTATTGTGGTGCCTTCTGCTTCAATTTTCTCACTAAGGGTTGCTTTAGCTATTCTGGGCCTCTTATCTTTCCAAGTGAATTTTCTGACTGCCTTTTCTTAGGAAGTTATTTCATCTCACCCCAGATAGAAAAGTAATCATCAATATTACAACTAACAGTTATCACTTGTGAGGATGTGAGGGGAAATGTGCATTGTTAATGGGACTTCAAATTAGCACAACCACTTTTTGAGAGCAGTAGGGACGTTCCTTAGAAGACTAGAATGGAACCACTGTACAACCCATCTATCCCACTCTTTGTTATTTATCCAAAAGAATTAAAATCAGCGTACTATAGTGATATATGCATACCAATATTTATAGTAGCATGATCCACAGCCACGTTATGGAACCATACTTGGTACCCCTGAATACATGAATAAGTAAAGGGAATGTGGTATATATACACAAGGGAGTTCTACTCAGCCAAAAAATTATGTAATTTTCTGGTAAATGAATGGAAATGGAGATCTCGTGCTAAGTTAAATAAACCAGAATCAGAAAGTCAAGAGTCAAATGTTTTCTTTCATATTGCAGAAATTAGAGTTTAAAAAAGGAATTTTTTTTTAAAGCAGATCTCATTAATATAAAGTGGAGTAGAATGGGAAAGCAAGGGGGAAGGCAGAGGGAAGAGAAAGGGGAAGAACTGGGGAATGAAATCGATCACATTGTGCTATGTGCATATAGGAATGTGTCACAATTCTAACATATAATGTATATAATACATATTATATAAAATATATAACTAAAATACACCAATTAAAAAATAATAGGGGATGGAGGGAGGAGGTGAGTGAAAGAGGGAGTAAGTACTAGGGATGGAAATGGAGAAAACTATGGGAACTAATGAACTCATAAACCCCACTAATACATATGACTATAATGAACTAGTTAACTTGAAAAAAAAAAGACACATAAAAAGATCACAAATAATCCAGATGGCCATTTATCAGGGATCTGAAGAAAGCCATGGCAAGGAGCAGAAATGGTACAGACTTTAGTTGGACGGCAACACAATGATCCCAGATGATGGATGGGAAGTGGGGAGTGAGCGAGAAGGAGCTCAAGGTGACTCCTACTTATCTGGTCTGGAGGACAGCAAGTAGGGGAAATGCCACTAGAGTACCTGCAAAGCCATTGGAATAACTCAGGGAAAAATGGTGGGAGCTCAGATTTTCAATTGTTCCTTCATTCACTCATGTTAAGCGTTTGCTGTGTGTCAGCCACTCCATTAGTGGTCATTACTGGTGCAATATTTGTCTTTTATCTCTTGTTTTGTCAAAAAACATTGAAATAGATATTTATGCAATATAGAATCTAAATAACTTGGTTGCTAATTAATTTCATTGCTATTCTTTTGTGAATGGCACAAAGCTTAATAAAAGCTGCAGAGAGTGGTGGTGAGTCAGGTCCCAAATGCTTGAATAATTTGCTCACACTTTAGAGTAAAAATATGAGAAGGGAGGGGGAAAGAATTCTGAAAGCAAAGACGATCTCTCTGGTGTCTGGGTTTGAAGGCATACTCCCTCCACGCTCGCATTTCAGACAAATGCCCTTAGCAAGTGTGAGCAGGTGATCCTCCTCCTTCCTCCCTCAGAGAGCCTTCTCTCCTGCACAGTTCCAAGTATCACTTACGGAGGCATCAAGTGTGACACAAAAGACAGAAGCCAGAAAGTAGGTCTCTCTACTCTTTTTCCTAATTTTCTAGGCCCTTCACATTTGTCCCTCCTCCCTCCGCATGAGTCTAAAATGCAACTCTGGGCATCATCTGAAGCCCAGACACATATAAATTGCAATTTGAATGATAAGGGAAGTTTTCGTTTTATAGGGTTTTATGCATCCTTCAATAGAGATTGAAGTGCTTTTATGCATTTTATTTCACAACTTGTTTGAATTTATATTGGAATCTGCTTCCTGATTAAGTTGAGTCTGCAGAGAACACCCATTCTGAATTCATTTGCACCCAATATATGTAAGGAATGTGATCTCACACATTCTCTCTCTCTCTATATATAAAATTATAGTTTTGAAGCCCATACGAGGGTCACTTTTTTCCTTCCTACTAACATGTCTCTTTATTCTCTTTTTAATTTGTGTAAAAAGTCAAATTACATTCTCCAAAGAAGATACTTAAGTGGCCAATAAACACATGAAAAGATGTTCACCATCCCTGTCATTAGGAAAATGTAAAATCAAACCCATGATGAGCTACCACTTCCCACCCATTAGGATAGCTGTTACCAAAAAAGCAGAACATAACAAGTGTTGATGAGGATGTGGAGAAATTGGAACCCTGTGCATGGCTGGTGGGAATACGAAATCATGCCATTGCCGTGGAAACCATGCAGTGGCCCTCAAAAATTAAACCCAGAATTACCTGTTATTCAGCAATTTTGCTTCTGTGTAGAATTTTTCTACCCCAAGGAATTGAAAGCAGGGACTTAGGCAGGTATTTGTGTACCAATGTTCATAGCATGATTTTTCTCAATAGCCAAAAAGTAGAAGCAACCCAAGTGTCCTTTAAGGGATGCATGGATAAACAAAATGTAGTACATCAATTTAATGGAATATTATTCAGCCGTAAGAAAAAAAAAAAAAAGAAATTCTAACACAAGCTATAACATGGATGGACATCATGCTAAGTGAAATAAGCCCCCGACATAAGAACAATGATTGTATGGCTCTACTTATGTGACTAATCAAATTCATACAGATAGGAAGTAGAAAGGTGATTGTCAGCAGGTGGGTGAGGGGGGGAAGTGAGTAGTTACTGCATAATTGAAGGAGAGTTTCAGTTTGGGAAGATTTAAAAGTTCTGGAGATGGCAGTGATGGATGTCAATAGCAGTCACTGGGCATTTCAAGCCAAGAGGGATTTATAAGAGGGAAGGAAGTTTCCAACTTGTGGTACAGAAGGAGGAACAAAAATGGATGTGAAGAGAGGGTTGCTACCCAGAGACGGGCACTGAAGTCCACCCCTCTGACTTCTACAGCAAGACACTTGCCCCAAGGCCTGCTCAGCTGCTTCAGAAGCCAGCAGCCACTGTCCTGGAGCCTCTGTGCAGTTAGTTGCCACCTCTGTAGGAATTAACATTAGGCCACTGCTGGCCAGGCTACAGCCAGAAAAAGAATCTGTCTTCCTGCCTCTTGCCCTCACACAAGGGCATCCCAAGGGCAGGCTCTAAACTGGAACCAGCTGGCAGGGGAGTCTGAGAAATGTCGTTTACAAGTTTCTAGCTCTTGCGATTGGACGAGAGCACAGAAAGGAGATGCTGCACATAGCAGGCAATTCCCTGCACAAACCCGGTGTTGCGTAGCCATTGAAATGAACCCTTTACATAGACTGAACCCTCCGTGATGTGACAGTCTCGGGTTCCAGAAGGATCATGGCTCCCACATCAGACAGACGTGTCTTACCTTCCTCTGATGGTGGACAACGATAGTAATGGTCATTTAACAAACCCCTCCAGGAAGCCAAGTGCTCTGTGAAGTGCTTTAAACCCTACACCAACAAGTCTGTGAGTTCAACTTTATAATTTACAATTTATATATAAGGGAGGGCAGATCGCACAATCAGAAAATGGTAAGGATGGGATTCCAAACCAAGTCTGACTGACTCCTGTCGTCTTTAACTCTTCAGAATTTCGAGTTCCAACTCACAGGCTTGTTGGGGGGTTAGTAAGATTCTTTACGTTCACCTGGTTTTATGTTTCTATTTTCTTTTCCTCTTTTTTTGCAAACCTTTTGCATTCACCTTTCTCCATCAGATCATGTTTTCATAGAGCACCTACCAAGAGCAAGCACCACATGTTCAACCCCCTCTGAACAGTACAGTCTTATGCAGAATAGGTGCCGGCCATTGCCTCTGCCTGCCTGGCTCTGATAAATGAATTGAGTTCTGGATCAATGAGAGGTCAGAAACACAGCACTGTTTCTGCCACTTGGCAACTTCTCCCCTTACCACCTGTATGAGCTTCCAATGGCTGCTGTAACAAGTCACCATGAGCTGGGTGGTTTTGACCAACAGAAATATATCCTTTTCTAGTTCTAGAAGTTAGAAGTTTAAATTTAGGTGGCAGCAGGCTACACTCCCTCCCTATAGTTCTGGAGGAGAATCCTTACTTGTCTCTTGCTGCTTCAGGTGACTCCAGGCATTCCCTGGGAACTCTGCCTTCATCTCGACACCACCTTCTTTTCTGTGTGTCTAATCTCCTTCTGCCTATTCTGCTAAGGCTACTTGTGATGGCATTTAGTGCACACCTGGGTAATCCAGGATGATCTGTTCTCAAGATCCTTAACTTAATTATGTCTGCAAAGACCTTTCTCCTAAATAAGGCAACTTTCACAAGTCCTGGGGACTTGGTTTGGTTGTATCTTTGGGTACTATTCCATCCACGACACCAGCCTTGGAAATTAGAAAAAAGAAAGGCTTTCTCTTTCCTCCTCCCATCTTTGGATCTGGGCCTTCTATTTAATTCTGTAGCATCTTTCCTCTGGTATTTTCTGAGCAGTGCCACTGAAAAAAATCAGAAATCTTAAGGAACATGCTAAAAAGGTAGCTATTTACAAATGCAGCTTCCTCAACTTCCTTAGATGGGCAAAGTGAAACTCACTTCAGTCTCATTTCCAGTTTAGACCAGAAAACTCTCCCAGTAGCTCCCTAATCTCTAGTGTCGGAATCCTACTCATTTCTCACCTCAAAGAAACTACCCAAATTAGCCTTTCTCCTCCCTGGCACTCTGCCTTGGACAAAAACGGAAGAGAAGCTTCTCCAACTAACTTATTCCTTCCTAGTTTCTTCCTTCTGGACTTTATTTCATAAAAGCACTTCTTCAGTTTCTGAATTAGGCCATGAGAATCCCTCACATGGATCCTCACATTTAAAATTCCTGTTTCCTTCCTCTCAACCCTCTGCCCCCCAGGAAGCATCCATTACATTTTCACTTCTGGCTGTCTTCCCAGGCTGTCATTAATAAAAACAGAAAGCACAGTGATCGTCAACTCAGTGAAATCCTCTTGGCCCAGGAAGAAAGGGGGTGACCCTCTTTCATGCGGGATTGGGGGTGGGGGTGGGGTTTCCACTCTGTGAAACCTCAGTGGAGAAATGACCAGAGGCTCACCTCTGCCTAGCGGGTTCAGTTTCACATGAAACAGGACCCCAGCCTTTTTGCCCTTGGTAGACATGTGCATTCACATCATACTGGGATCCTGGCCTTGTGGTTTCACCCCATCCAGGTGACTGATCAGGACACGGCGCCTCTCAACACCACTGAATAGCTTCCATCTGCACAGTATTTCCGGTGTTGCAGGGTTTTTCCACATAGACTTTTATTTGATCCTGAAAATAAACCAGTGAAGCAGTTGGCTGCATATTACTAACCTCATTTTACAGATTGGGAAGCTGTGCTTAGAGGATGGATCCCAAGTCCTCAGCCTGTCCATGGCAGAGCTGCAACCCCAGTGCAGGAATTCTGGCTATGAAGGAAGCTGGCTTTCTGCTCCTGAACTTTTCCTTTTGGTTTTTCTTCCCCTTTTCATCATCCTCCGAATCGGTCCTTTACCAGACATCTTCCTCTCTATTCTAATTCTTTCTGCTCTTACCTTAGGCCTGAGACCTTATGCCACTTACTATGTGATCTTGGACACATTTCTTAACCTCTCTGAATTTCAGTCCACTCATCTGAAAAGAGGGCTAATTCTGACTCTCACCCAGGGCTGTGGCAGAGGATTGATGAGAATATATACAAAGAGGGATGGAAATAGAGATGTGAAGGCGAGAGGGAGTGCATGGTATGTAATTAATGGTCTCTGGCACTTGGCTGGCCTCGGCAGGCTGTTCCCTGATCCACTTTTGGAACAGCATGGACTCGCAGCTAAGACTGCACACGTTCGCCTCCCATTCACCTGTGCCATCTTTATCATAGAACTGTTGGATTTGATTTATCAGGAGACCCTGGCTGTGCCTTTGTGACTATGAGCCGTGGCTGAACGAGAGATGGTTGATAGATGCGGTCGGAGTGATTAATAGCAGCCTGTCTCCAGAGCTTGGAGAGTGGCGAGTGAGACGCACCGCCCTGACTCCACTTCTAATTTTGTATTGTCATATGTGGCTGTTTGGCCAAGCAGAAGCCCTGCAACCACAGCACGGTGTCTGGCTGCATGCCCTGGATTTCCTGGGTCATCAAGACAGATTCTCTGAGTGGGAAAGAAAATGATCCAGGGCAATGGTATTTACCCGAAGTAGGGTTTGAGCATGGGGTACGAGTGCAGCTGTGCTTCTACCCTTGGCTGATTTTTATTACTAGACAAAGTGTGAGACAGAGGAGGCACAGAAAAGGCAAGCCCATGCAGGTTTCACCCCCTATTCCTGAAATGCCATTATCCGGTGCTTTCTCAGTGAGAAATTCATCATGTCCAGGAATGTAAGAGCCAAACCCAGAGAAGAGATGTGTCATATTTTCAGATGTTGTAGCTTCTGACCTTCACCCACCTTCTGCAAATGAAATAGTATTACTTTGCAAAGCCAGGTACTTACCAAATTCTAGTCTGCAAATGCCCTGGCATTAAAAGGATTAAACAGAAAGAAACTCTGGATGTATCACTGTGACCTACCAAAGTTAGAATTTTCTTCCTCTGCCTTCATATCTTGAACATTACTGTCAGAGTGTTCACTGATCTCATTCAAGGGAAAAGCAATGGTGAATATGTTTTATTCTTCCCGAGCCAGTTATCATATCCTTACACAGTACTTCTGAGACTATAATCTGTCAGGAAAGGGGAAGTTGAGATCCTGCCCTGCTGGGTCAGCATCCCTGATCTCAGCCTACCAGTAAAGTTGAAAAAAAACAACACAGATTCTATTTGAAATCACACAGTTGGATAATATTTCTCTTGGCTTCAAGCATAAAGGCTGGCGCCCAGAGCCAATTTTTGGCAAAATTGAGAAGTATGAAGTTTATTTTCCCCCTTCTAACATTCCCAGCCTCCTTAATCACTTTTTCTCTTGATCCCTAAGTTCTCCACAACTGTTTTCTTCCTCTGCCTTATCCACTTATGAACTCTGGAGGATCTGAAACATATTTTCAACCCTAAGTGGTTGATAAAATCTAGAGCAGTGCTTCACAACTGTGAAGTGTGTATGAATCTCCTAAACTATTTGTATTAGTCTGTTTTCTGTTGCCATAACAAAATACCTGAGAGTGGGTAATTAGAAAAGAAAAGAGGTTTATTTAGCTCACAATTTTGGAGGTTAATTGTTCAGACAACTGGTTCTGATAAGTGGCATATCATGGTGAATGGCATCATGGTGGAAGTACAGGTGAGAAGGAGAGATCACATGGTAAGAGAGGAAGCTAGAGAGCAGTGAGGGGGCCAGGCTTGCCTTTTAATAATAACCCTCTTAAGAGAACTAACTAGGGTCCCATGAGAATTACATCAATTCCTTCTGAGGACAACACCCTCAATAAACTAACTCTTCAAAGTTCCACTACCTCCCAACACCACCACACTGAGGACCAAGCTCCCAATACAGAAATCTTAGGGGATACACTCAAACCACATCAAAACCATAGCATTATTAACATGCAGATTCAGAACCCGTAGTTCTGGAGTAGAGTCTGAGATTTTGAATTTCTAAGAAGTTCCCAATGGTGCTGATGTTGCTGGTCTATGAGCCATCCTCGAGTGGCAATCCCAAGTGGAGAAAATGGAAATAGTGAAAGCTCATTCCTTTCCTTCTCTGGTTTAGGTGTGTGTGTGTGTGTGTGTGTGTGTGTGTGTGTGTGTGTGTGTGTTTATACCCTTTATGTTCTAGTGATTAGTTATATCATGTGGTCTCTTCAGGTCATGAAACAGGAATGTTTTGCTTGACCAAGATTTTAAATTAATTTCTCAGGTTTCTGTTCTCATTGCCTAACATAGGACATTAAAAAAAAATTCTACTTTTAGAAATTTATCTTTCAAAATATCCTGATCTCGCCAGGCACAGTGGTGTATGCCTATAATCCCAGCGACTCGGGAGGCTGAGGTAGGAGGATTATAAGTTCAAGTCCAGCCCCAGCATCTTAGAGAGACCCTAAGCAACTTAGCAAGACTGTGTCTCAAAATTAAAAAAAAAAAAATATGAAGGACTGGGGAGGTAGCTCAGTGGGTAAGAACTCTTGGATTAAATGCACAGTAACAACAACAACATCTTGTATAAAGGTCAGTCATATCTAAATTAAGTTTCTTGTGAAATTTTTCCTTCTGCTTTGTGTCTGGGACAGAGGTGACTAAAGAGGGGTCACTAGAAATGGGCCAGAGGAGAGATCCAAGCTCTATTACCCCTGCCATTCAATGCATCTAGTGAACTTCAGGAAGAGACAATTGGCCTAAGAAACTGAGGGGCCTAAAGAGGGGTCTCACTGTAGAAGACAAAATCTGGCCGACAACCAGATGAGGAGCAAAGACTTGAATTGATCCTGGTCCAACCTTCCACTGACTCAATTACAAAGGCCTCAGGAAGGAGAAGGCTGTGACCAATTCAAAAGGGGGTTTCCACAGATGATCCTGGCTTTGGTATCTTTTTAACACAATAGAAGGCATAACAGAGAGAGGTCAGCTTCGGGGTCTCCCCACTTTCATGGCCCTGGCAGGGGTGTTCACCAAAGACAAGCACTTACAGAGGGTGCAGCAGGCCTGAGCAAAGGCAAGAGCAATTCCTGTTAGATTAAGGAGCTGCCTGCATAGAGTGTGGTGGTCCGCAACAAAGGCAGGGAGATAGGAGAACAGACCGTACAGAGCACAATGATGAGCTGACCGATTTCACTCATCATCTTAGGTGGGAAACTTGCCAGAGCCTTTTAAGAATATCAGTGCAGAGGTGAGGGGAAAGGGAGATTTTTGCAGGGGTTAAGGCCATTAAAAACAGAACTAAAAGCTTAGGTTTTATTTAAAACCTCAGTTATTTAAAATCCCATTGTTTAGGCCTCCATTCTGTGACCCATAAAACTGGCACATCGGCTGAGTGGTTTGAAGGCTAGGCACCTGCTTTAGTCACAGCAGGTTCCTCTTCCTTCGTAAAGGGTTTCAACGTGTGATTTCATTTGAGAACAGGATTCCCAAGCTAAATACACAGAGCCAGATGCTCTGAAAAAGCTGACCCGCAGAAGAACCCTTACAACCCTCTTCCTCTGAGAGCAAGGCAGCAGTGGTCTTGCTGAGCAGGGCCCAGTCTGGGGGAGTCATGGCTAAGGTGGGGATTCCTGGAGTCTGAATCCTTCATGGTACAAAAGCTCCAAGCGCTAATGAAGTCCAATTCCCAGGGGGACAGTGAAGCCACCCAGGACTGTTGTGGTAGAGATTAGGCAGGAAGAAGATCTTTGGAACAGGTGCTGAAATCCCTGGAAAAAATGATGGTGGCCAAGGCCCCAGACCTCACAAGCTATTTTAATCCAGGAATGAAGATGCTATTGCTCATGCTCCTAGCTTTGCAGTGCTCAGACTCGGGCCCCAGCACCAGCTGGACTCTGCAGCTCTGAATGTCCCCAGGGAAGGAGGACACTTCTACATAAAGCAGGACCCAAATCAGACACCTCATTCTACCATGATTGAAATGTTCCAAGTAATGGGATTTTGAATAAATTAGTTATTCATCATGAAGGAGGTATTATAGATAAATACCATACCTCATTGCTATTCTAAGCTGTCCACCAGTCATCTCTTTTAAGGAGAAAAATAGAAGAATTAATGTGATTCTGAACAGTGATCTGCTTAATGATTTCAAGGTTTTTATCTGGAGAGGATTTCAATAAACTACTTTAAAAGAAGTGGAAGGCAAAAAAAAATGTGTGAAGGGCTTGTATAATTGCTGAAAGGTTGGTTCTCTAGGGCGAGAAATCAACAAAAAGGGTGAATGTTATGGGAAGATTTTTAAGTACTTATTCAGGAAAACTAAATAGAAAATCAATCAGGAAAATAAAAAATTCATAAATCCAATTGCTTCTAATTGGCTTAGAACATAGCACAGAATTCAAAATGTTTGCCTGTGAACAGTTTGGTCTCTTGAAATTATAACTCTTATCACAGGAGAGAGCATTTGGGTTACGTTTTTTTTTTTTTTTCCTATCAAAGAAAACTCATCAAGGCTGAAGCAATCCTTCAAAAGGCTCAAGCTGACAATCTTCTCATCTTGGCCATTTATGGAAAATTCCTCCTCAAGATTTCCTGGAGCCAAAGAAGAATGTATTTTCGTTTCAAGTCTTTAAACATGTATTAAGCACCTACTATGCACACAGCGCTAGGCTGGGCCCTGTGGGAAAGGTAAATGAATGAGCTATGATTCTTGGGAATTCTCACAATGTTGCGGACGGGGGTGGGGTGGGGAATGATGAATACCTTATTAACTTTAGGACAAGACTAATGCAATGAGCACTTGAAAACGGAGACATCACCATACAGCATGAGGGGAGGGCACTGAGGATTTCTGACTAAGGGGATCACAAAGTTTTCTTGGAGAGGATGAAATCTGCCTTCCAGGAGTTAACAAAATGGTCCACACAGGAAAGAAACTAACAAACATGTTGAGCAAATGTGAATATGTGAGTTCTGCTTGAGGAATGTACATTCTTTCGTAATAACTCAGAAGGGCTGGGACACAGTGAAAGCCTGAGAACAGGACATTTATGTTTAGCACCATAGTCGGTCCTTCCATCTCTAACTTTTGTGAGATTTCATGCTTTGTGGGCTGCCCTCATTTCTCTTACTAAAATGAAAATATCCCAGTCAACATAAACACCTTTAAGCATTATTAATAGGATACCCTCCTCAAGGAGTATTTGCTGTCTAAATTTAGAAAAAAATTATGTATTTGCTTAAGGAATAGAAAAATTCAAGATATGGAAGTATTTGTGATTTAAATATTATGGACAGCTCTACAAAGGGGCCACTCCCCTTTTCTTGATCATGAGCACTTTCATCATTCCAAAGCCTGCTCAACGTTTGTTTGATAAGGGGGACATGGGAAACAATCACATTATTTTCTAAGGTGTAATCTTTCTCTGAGGTAGGGATTTCAAGCAGCTGAATGAAGATGATATTGTCAGGAAGGGAGATTTACCCAGAAGACACCTGGCAGTCACCTTAGTCTTATGGTAGGGATACACACTTTAGAGACAAAGTCCTGGGTTTTAATTCCAGCTGTGCCTCCTGGGGTAGTGATTCTGTGACATGCTGCTCTGCTTCTCAGAGACAAGGTTTCCACATGTGCAAACTGGAAGTGGTCTCTGATCCCAAGCCCAGAATGTGGCACGAAAGTCCCTCGAATCGCTGCAGGAGGCAGCAGCTGACAGTGAGCTCATCCCTAGCACAGAGGCACTAGATGTGATTTGCCAGAGGTGCCCAGGGATGAGGGAGTTCCCCAGAACAGCTGCAGCTTTAGGCCTTGAAGACCTGCTGCTTGCAGCTCAGAAGTGCTCCCCACCTCCTCTCCCACTTTCTTTGCTGATCCCCATTCCCTGCTTTCCCCAGCAGGTTTCTCCATGCTGATCTGGTCCTCATTCAGAGCTCGGAGGAAGACTGTTTCTTCCAGGGGGCCTCTCACCTCTCAGACCAGGTTGGGTCAGATCTCTTCTCATAACCTCTAATTTACCAATATTGAGTGCACTCATTGTTAAGCTGTAAAATTCATCAAGGCAAGCACCAGATCAATGAGGTTTACTATTTGGCCCATGGTAGGTGGCCTCAAATACTCTCCAGTGAATTAATGAAGGAAAAGGGAATGTAAGGGAGAGAGGGAGAGGAGGAGGGAGGGAAAGAAGATCTTATTAAAATTCATCACATTTACAATCAAATAGAACATCCAGAGGACTGAAGGATGGTGTGTTCAGATGGATGCGGCAGCCACTAAGGAAGAATCTGAAGTAGCTCCCATTAATATGCTATGATCTTTCTGGAAGAATAAAAAAGCAGCACCGGGGCTCACTCATTCTTACATACGTCAGCTTTGCTTTCAGAGCTATTCTTGCTAACGTTTAAATGCCAACATCACGACCCTGGGGCCCCATGAACTGCACATAATAAATTTCTGCAAACTGACACATTTCTGTGGCTCAGGAGTGCCTTGGAATTCTGCTTACCTGCTTTGCAAGTGGGACATCTTTAACTAAGTAGGGTAGATGAATATTTTAAAATAGTCTTTCAAGAAAATATAGTAGAACATTCCATCATAAAACATTCTGCTTCAGTTTGCAATTCAAAATATTTGATAGGGTCTGGGGATGGAGAATTTGGATCGTTCTTTTCTTTGCTTTTTTTTTTTTAACTTGAGTACAGACAGGAAGTCCTGACAAGGGGGAGAGTGAGGTTAGAGAGAGGTGAGAGGCAGTAATAGGAGCTCAGCACTGGGATTTAGCGCTCAATTCCATGCAAGGAACACTTATTAAGCACTTATTGGGTTCAGTAGTTCAAAATAATACCAAGTGTCGGGTACTGTGTTAATAATTAAAATGTTTTATGCAATTCTGGTGCCAGGTAATGAATTCTCACTTAATACTATCTACTCTATAGTTAATATTGTAATAAGGTTACCCCAACTTCCAGATGGGGAGTCAAGCACATTTTTATTTATAAAAATAAAAGCCCCAAGTATAAAAACAAACAAACAATGCTATGTATAGGGACCTGTAATCATTAAGTTGTGAAGCCAGGAATTCAACAGGACATGTGAGTCTGCAGGCACAGCTGGGTGGGCAGGGTGGGTGGGAATGGGAGGGAAGAGACTGAGCAGGTGGACAGTGCTGATCCTTGAGAAGCCACAGTCATTGAGGTGCTCATAGCAAGAGCCTGGACTCTTCATTTCTTTTCTTTTTGTTGTTGTTTTTGTGTTTGAGTTTCTGGGGACCAAACCCAGGGCCTCCCACATGCCAGACAAGCACTCTATTGCTGAGCTAAACTTCCAGTCTTCATATTTCCCATGCTTCCTTGTGGGCTTCAGATCTTCTTTTCGGAACTGGAGAGAAGTCTATTGTGCCTTGTACCCGCCCTTCTGTATTTCTCCTGTCCACTCATTCCTGCCATTGGACCATAAATAAAGAAGAAGGACAGCATTTTCCAGGCAGAGAAAAGAGACTTTGAGGGGTCCCTGTGGTAACAATTCCCAGGAACTGAGAAAAGCCTGGTGTGAGAGGGAAGACAGGCAGATGGACAGAGAGGGAAGAAGGGGATGAGCCAGGCTAGACAGAAACATGTTGTGTACCCTTGTAGTCCAATAGTTTGGTACCCTTTAAAACTTTGTTCTTTAAATATTTATTCAAAATTGAAATGAGAGACTGCGCTCTGCCTGCGAAAAGGGCAGAAGAAAGTCTGTGCTCATTTTTGTCTGCTGTCCTGATTTAGTTCTGACCTCAAACCTCATATACAACTTGGCAAAGCAATAAGTCTACTTGCTCCATATCATCCCTTCCCACTGAACCCAGATCTCGTTCTAGCTATCAGCTATTACTGTTCCAGAACAGCCCTTGGGGTCTCATCCCGACCCACTTCCAAGTGTCTTGGAGCTTTCCAAAAGCATGTGATAATCTCTGAGAGAGGATAATTCTCTGGTAATAATTTGGTACCCAGTTACATTTTGATATTTCTTATGGAAGTGACTCTAATGGAATAGCTCCCAGCCTGTCCTTAATTTATTCCTGAGACAAGGAGAAATGCATTGGAGAGGGTCAGGTTCATGATCATATAGACATTGATCTAGGGCCTTTGGGAGGTTCAAACAGAAACAATGGGGATTGTGTTCTGAAGAGACTGTTCTGGAGCAGCAGACCGAGTCCTGCACAGGCCATGATAGGTGAGTCTGGAGTACACAGGATGAGAGGGATGGGTGGTATTGCAACTCCCCAATCTCTGTCTGCCTAAGTTCCTGACTCTGTTTTTCCTCTTTCTTTTTCTTAATAGTAATCATTGCTGACACCAGAGGCACCTTCATCATCATAATTCACAGGGCCCAGTAAAAAAAATGAAAATGCAGGGTTCCTTAAGAATTTCAAGACAAAAGGGTTAAGTGGGGAGCCTTTCTGAGCCCAGGGCGCTGTACAGCCACACAGGTCACGTGCCCATGAAGCCAGTCCTGCTAGTAGTCATGCTTGTCTGTCCCAGAATTTCCTAGGTTGGCTTAGTTATTCCCTGTTTCATCGAGTCCATTTTACTCTCATCATTTCTGCTCTGCTCTGTTCTGCTCTATAGAGTCTGCTTACTGTCTTCTTTCTGTGTGTCATATGGCTTCTGTCTTTGCTGCTGACTGATGATGGTCTCTGAATGTCTAATTTTCAGACCCTACATAAGAGAGGGGCTGAAAAATTGAAAAATTAGGAAGAGTGGCAGCAATGATGAATCTCAAAATCATAGGCTGACCTTGACTCAGCAGGCAGGGGCACATGAACAGATGGGGGTCCTGCATAAGCAGGTAGAAATGTATGATAGATTCCTCCCCAATATAAAAGGTAGAATTGAGTCCTTTTCCAGGTTCTAGAATTGTGAAGAATTATGAGACATATAAAGGGCCTATAAATTTATTGGGTAGTGTCTTAGTTCGTTTTCTGCTGCTATAGCACAATATTTGAGACTAAGTTATTTATAAAGACAAAAATTTAGGCTGGGGTAGTGTGCTTGCCTAGCATGCATGAGGCCCTGGGTTAAATTCCCAGTACTACACACACACACACACTTATTTGTCTGGAGCCGGAGAAGCCCAAGAGCATGGCGCATGATGCCAGCCTTTGTTGAGGGTCCTCGTGATGCATCATCCCATTGTACAAGGTGAAAGGGCAAGTGAGTGCACAGATGGACAAAGAGTGAAGTGCCAAACTTCTCCTTTCAGCAAAGCCTGCTTGTGTCACAACCAAACCACTTTTGCAATAATAGTATTAATCCAGTCAAAAGGACAGAGCCCTCACCATCTAATCAACTCTTAAGAGTCTCACCTTTTCATACCATCACAATAGAAATTAAATTCCAACGAGTTATAGAAGGCATGTTCAAAGTCTAACAGGGAGAAAGAGTCATGCTATGAGGCCTCTGTCAGGATGTGGTCAGGAATACATTTCCCACCCGAGCCAGCCTCCTCCCTTCCTGATGGTGACTGTGAATGGTTTACCCCATGTCGCGTATCTGTCCCCACCATCTGTGATACTGTGTACTGGGTGTGCCCTTTACTTCTCTGAACCTCAATATTCTCATTTATAAAATTAGGATAATTTATTTGCAGTCCCAATTTCATAGTGTTTTGTAAGATGAAATGAAATCATCTATGCGTGGCTCAGCAAATGATTTGGCAATATTTTCTACCACAAATTTTTTTTTTTTTTAATTCCTAAAATTTTCTCCTCCTCTTGGATAGACAAATCTGCTGTCTCTTCATGCAGGCGGTCTATGTTGCATTCTTGCTCCTGTGATTTGCTCAGAGTATTTCTACTACCCAGTGTGTCCTCCCTTCTCTTAAGAGCACCATCTATCTTTACTGCCCAATTTAAATCCCAAGATCTTCATGAAACCTTCCTTGATTATTTCAGTCCACATACAGAGACTCACAGAGCAGTACTAAGGGTTGAAAGCGCTCAGGCCTCAGAGTGCACTCCCCTTCACAGCTCAGCAAATAGAGGCTGACAGAGCCTAACCCCTCTCTCTCTTTCCTCATCTCCTACTTACCACTCATCCGTAGCACCCATCATGACACTTAGTCATCCATTGCCTCTGTCCCTTCTGCTTCCCATTAAAAAAAAAAAAAAAGCTACTTGGCTTTCAGATCTCAGTTCAAGTAATTTCTTCCTCTCCCTAGAATGAACCAATTGTACCAGTTGTTCTTTCTCATAGCTACCTATTCCTCCCCTTGGCAGGATTCATGGAAAAAGCAATCAGGATTTTCCATCTCCCTTACTCTCTGGAATAAAAGCTGCTATTGTTTAAAAATCAAATGTTTAGCCCAGTCTGTTGGTGCATGCGTATAGTCCTAGCTATGCCAGAGGCTGAGGCAGGAGGACTAAGATCAGCCTGGGCAACTTAGTGGGAACATGTTTTAAAATTATAAAGGGGCAGGGGATGTTGCTCAGTGGTAGAGTACTTGCTTAGTATATGCACAAGGCTCTGGGTTCAACCCCCAGGACTCCCTACCCCCCCCCAAAAAAAAATTAAATATTAACTGGGTGCTTAGATGCCTATTATGTGTACAGTAGGATGCTGACCATTGGTGATTTTATGGTGAGCTGGATGGATTTGGTCCCTGCCTTCACAGATTTTATGTAAGGATATGGAATTGAGAAAATTGAGACTGAACTCCTAGAATTTTCAGGAACTCTCATAGACTGGAAGTTACTTTAAAAAAAAAAAAAAAGAATAAAATTGGCACTCCCCCTACCCTCCCACCACCATATTGAAGCAAAATAATGATGGGTTTCTACAGTCAAACATAAGCTGATAGAAATATCTCAAGTGTTCCAGGAAGCATGCTTTTGAAAATGTTTTTGAAATGAAATACCACTTTCTTTAGGTGTGGTTCCTCTTTCAAAGCACAAGAGTCAACATTTGCTTTAGTCTTAGTTGTCTAAACTGCTCTAATGCTTTGTTTCACAAGGTAGAGCCTGGTTCTTTGGTATGAAGGTGCCCTCACCCCTGAGCACCTGAGCAGTTATCTTTCTTTGTTAACTAATCTGAGTATAAATAAAGCCCTATGTTGGAAGGTCAAAAGTTTCTTTTATTTAAAGAAGCCAAAATCTTGTGGAGTGGCACTAAATTATAAGCATTCAACCCATTTAGGGTGAGACTAGCAATTTTCTCAGCTTCTAATGGTCCACTTATGGGGACCTCCACCTCGGCTTGTCTGAAAATATTCTTTAGAGAATAGAATGTCACAGCATCCCGTCAATGTTCCCATGTTCCCATTGCCAATGGGCATTTCTGCTTAGCTAACTCTGCCGATTACTCCGTATCAATAGGTCCCAAATGGAATTATGATCTGTGTGCTCTCTTTTTATTCCTAATATCTTTTAATGACACTTCAGAGTTAGAAATCTGAGATATACTCTTAACCCCTTATTCAAATACAAAGTCCTGCTGTTTTTAATCTAAATGTCTCTTGAATTGGCTTCCCAACTCCCTTCCTGCACCGTTCCTTCTCCTCCTGCCATCCCTTCTTCCTCTGCCCTGGCTCAGTCTTCATACCTTCATTACCCTTGTGTGTAACGTAGCTTCCTAATTTACCTCAAGCCTTCACGCTTGTCTTTCTGAATTCCACAGCTCCACCCCACCACAATAATCTGCTTGCAGTTCCTAGCTTGTCACTTCCCCTATTCAGACCCCTTCAGTGGTTTCCAATTATCACCCAGCAGTTTTTCTCAAGGAGAGGGGGTCGTTTGAAACGTTGGAAGGGACAGTTCATGGTAATGACTGTAGGACATTAAGCATTCCTGGCTGCAGGCTACTATATGCCAGTACCCACTCTCACCCCAGTCATTATGATAACCAAAAGGTGTACACGCACATTTCCGCTTTGCCCTGGTACTGACCCTGTTGATAATTCGCTCTAGGAGAAAAGTCTGTTCTTATGGAATACAAAGCCTACCAACACTGCCAACACCTGCCCTACCTAGATGTCTAGCCTTCTGTACCCAATCTCACACTTGATTCTCTATCACAGTGACCTGCTCTGCTGTTCCAAAGGCCTGATGGCTCCTCCAAGTTCCTCCACCAGTTGACTCCTTCTTGTTCAAGACTCATTTCAGGGTCTCCTTCTAGAAACCTTCCTTGAATGGCTTCCTTGCTCTCATCTCCCTGAGTGCCCTTGTTACAGATCATGGGCCTTCCAAGAAACTGAGGCAGCACAAAGGCTCCCCTTCACCCTGATTTTTTTTATTTTTTTGGTACAGGGATTGAACCCAGGGATGTTTAACCATTGAGCCACATGCCCAGCCCTTTTTATTTTTTATTTATTATTTTGGGGGGATATTGGGACACTGGTTCACTGAGCCACATCCCCAGCCCTATTTTATATTTTATTTAGAGACAGGGTCTCACTGCGTTGCTTACTGCCTCACTTTTGCTGAGATTGGCTTTGAACTTGTGATCTTCCTGCCTCAGCCTCCGGAGTTGCTGGGATTACAGATATGCGCCACCAAGCCTGGCTATCATCCTGATTCTTGAGATCAGGCCAGAAAGATTCTAGACATGTCACTCAGAGTAACAGGCATGAGTTTATTAGTAGGTATAGAAAAGGGGATAAAAGGACACTCTTAAGGGAGAGAGTGGGTCTTCTCAGAGAGGAGAGGGATGGTGTACCCATCCTGCCCTCCCTATTGGGAGTTCTAGGGAAGCTTCCAAGTCTGACTTTTGACTGACAGCATGGGCCACCTCCCAGAGGGAATGGCATGGTGCTCAGAGTTGGAGTTTTTAAGGAAATTAAGTCCCCTGTTGTTGCTTTAATTTTCTGCCCCTTTAATCCCATTTAGTTTTCTTTGTGAGGGTTTTGGTGTTTTGGCTATCAGGGAGATGAGGGGTTATTGACATAGTTTCCATGATAATGGAGGACCCTAGAGACTTTGTTACATGAGAATATGATGACATGGACCAGAAATGGTAGTGTTTCCTAACTGAGACCACGGGAGATTTTGACATACCATTTCCCCATCTTCCAGGTGTTTGTTAGATAAAGCTACCTGTGGGCTTCCCCCGCCCCCCCCCCCAGTTCTCCTCATTGTCCTTCCCCTGCTCACCCATTCATGGCTAACTATCTACCTAATAACCTTCCTCTTGTCCCTGTCCCCACTCCAACACTGAGTGGCCAAGTTCTTCTCTGGGTACACCCTGTTCCCCAGGAATACTATCAGAATACTGATCACATCAAGTCCCAATGGCCTAGTGTTTCTGGGACACATGTACCTTCCAGCCACATCCCTCCACCCCCTCCCTGCTTCATGGAGGCATTTGTTGTCTGTATTCATATCCTAGAGCCATGACAAATTAAAATAATCCAAAGGTAATCTCCCACAGTTCAGGAGACCGGAAGTTCAAATCATAGTTGTGGCAGGGCCTCTAAAATCTCTAAGGGAGAATCCTTTCTTATCTCTTCAGCTTCTGCTGGCTGAAGGGTTTTTGTTTCTCCTACTCCTTGTCTTGTGACTGCATAGTTCTAATATGTCTCATCTTCTGTGTGTCTCCTCTCCTGAATTTTTTAAGAACACTTGTCATTGGACTTAGGACCCACCCAGGTAATCCAGAATTATTTCATCTCAAGATCCTCAATTACATCAGCAAAGACTCTCTCTCTCTCTCTCTCTCTCTCTCTCTCTCTCTCTCTATATATATATATATATATATATACACACACACATACACACATACACTCACATTCACACACACACACACACACAAGTTGTAGTTGGACACAATACCTTTATTTTATTTGTTGTTATTTTTATGTGGTGCCAGGAATCAAACCCAGTGCCTCACGCATGCTAGGCTTGCTATCTACCACTGGGTCACACCCCCAGCCCCTGCAAAGAACCTTTTTCTAAAAAAAAGTCTCAATACATGTTGGCGGTTAGGAGGTGAATTTATCTTTAGGAGTCCACTTCCCAACCCACCGAATTCTCCAACTGCAGAGACCCCTGAGGGATCATCTTCCCAGCATAGACATGTTAGACCACATGACATGATGGTTGAATGTCCAGATGAGTCACTGAGAATTTGTTATCTGGTCACGTGGCAATGATTAGGAATACCCATGGCTAAATTCATTCTCTTTAATTTTCATTTTCCTGTGCTCACACGATTCCCTTTCTCTGGAGTTTTCTTATCTTTCTTTCAGTATGGGGGATGGAACCCTGGGGGCTTCGACCACTGAGCTACATTACCAACCCTTTTAGTTTTTTATTTTGAGACGGACTCTCATTAAGTTGCACCAGGCTGGCCTCAAACTTGGGATCCTCCTGCCTCAACTTCCTGAGTAACTGGGAATACTACTGCGCCCAGATCTGAATTTCTTTAAATGTTAATTTTTTGAGAGCCTTTTAAACCGCTCACTGAGTGAAACGTTGAGGTTGATATGGAAGAAGCCTAATGGATTCCTTGTCCTCCCGGGGCCATCCTTCCTGATAGGGAAGACACAATTGCTTGTCATGATGAATGATAAAGGAAAGTGGTGGCTTCGGAAAGGGAGCAAGGTTAGGCTCTGTCAGGCTCAATTTCCTGAGCTGTAAAGAGAGAAAGGAAGGCTGTACTCTGAAGTCAAAGAGTTTTCAACACTAGCTACTTCTCTGTAAGTCTCTGGATGGAGGTCAAAATGATCAAGGAAAGTTTCACGAAGGCCTTGGATCCTAACCGGGCTGTTAAACTAGACAGAGCTTCAACAGGAGGAAGGAAAAGGGGAGGACAGTCCATCCAGAGCAGGGGGGCAAGAGGTGGGTGAGCATCATGAGGAAGAGGCACTTGCCTGCTCTCCAGGGAAGGAAGAACTGGCCTTGGAACGGAAGCTCAGGGTCTGGAGTTCTACAGGGCAGGAGATCAGGATGGATAGGATCGCAGTTGTGCAGGGCCCAGGAGGCCAGTGTGCAGCCAGTGTGGAGGCAGAGAGCTGTTGACAGAGCTTCCAAAGCCGGGAGGAGTAGGTGAGGTTACAAAAGAGCCACTTGTCTTTTAAGGAAAGTGTCAGGACACCAAGAGAAAAGGCTAAAGACCAGAAACCTGAAGTCAGTGAAAGAGGCAGCTGCAGGTGCCCAGGGTATGGAAGGGTGGCACCTGCATTTCAGGCAGCAGGGATATTAGAGACCTGGGCGAATTTTTGAATTATTAACTGGTGTATACTTAAAAAAAAGTCAAATAACAGCAAAGTAAAGAGAGTAGGAGACACCCCAGAAATATGAACCCATGGGAGTTAAGATTTAAAAAAAAAAAAAAAGATGAACTCACTTTGGGACATGTTGTGTTGTGGCAATGTCAGGAGATTCAAATAGAAGTGTCCAGCTGTTTGTTAGAGATGCCTCGTTGCCACCCTGTCACTGTGGAAGCATTGTCTTGTCACAGCCTGGCCTAATGGGCTGTCTCTCCATTGCTCCTGGGAAGGCAGCCTCCTGCTAAAACTTCACAAAGGCATCTTGCTCTTATCTTGAGTGTGACCTTTCCCTTAATTTATAATATCTACTCCTGAATCTTTTGTTGTGTTAGCATCTATTTTCCACTCTCTAGTGACTGAAGAAGAGGCAGGAGGGGAGGTCAGGAAAGCTCCTGTTTATGTATTTGTTAACTAGATATTTATCAAGCACCTATTTTGTGCTAGGCACTGTGCTAGGCTCTGGGTATCTAAGAATGAGTAAAAGAAACCTGGTCTCACCTTCATGGCGGACAGAGCAAGGGCAAACTAGGTGACATGCAAGAAAGGGAAGCTCAGGATTCTGAAGAGTATGAAACAGCGATTCCTCAAGAACTCAAATGCATGATGTTCATTTCAGCTCAGTTCTTACAGGGACCTCTGAACTGATGCGAGTTGAAATTGACTCATGTTAACTAAACTCATAAGGCATTAATAGATATAAACCTTGTTTGTTAATTTTCATGAGAAATTAGAGTATCTGTCACGTAGGCCAGAGATTGACAGCCCTGAGGTGCTGACTCATGCTAACTAAGCTCCCAAGACATGAATATATGCAAGCCGGCATGCGGGTGTGCTAATTTTCTATGAGAAACAGAGTCAATCTGTCAAATAGACCAGAGATTGGCAGCCCATCCTCTCTGTGTAGGGGGCTCCCTGGAAAGCTTGATTATCTCAGGGTTTCGTAGCGAGCCTGGGATCAGAGGAAAGAGCAGATAGTTACATGACCTGAAGATTTATGGACCTGAGTGTTCATCTCTTCTGGGGGTAGGCTCAGTGGGCTTGCTGGGGACAGGGGCAACGAGGGGGCTGAGCCCATGGTAAACTTTATGCGTCTCTCTGCTCCAAAGCTCATTAACCCTTCCGATTCTTATCCTCTCCTGCTTAGGATTGACCTATTTACTGCTTAGCTTTATGAAATCGATCATTTGGGTTGATTTTAGTGATTTAACCCCAGGAATGCCACCCCCATTGTTCAGGTTCAGAGTGCCAACTTTCTGTTCTGCTGTCCTTAGGCCTCTCCACACTCACAAGCTGATTTAGTACCTTGATGTCATGGTCTTGGTGTTATGTGTCATGGTCTTGGTGTTCTGTGTCTCCCAGAGTTCACCTATTTGAAACCTAATCTCCGTTGCAAAGGTGTTGGGAGGTGGGTCTAATAGGAGGTATTTTGGTTAGGAGGGCTCATGAATAAATTAATGCTGTTACCGTATGTGTGGGTTAGTTGTTTCAGGAGTGGGTTCCTGGCAGAACCCTTCCTCTCTCTCATGAGATGATGCAGCAAGAAGGCCTCAATAGGTGTGGACCCCTCTACCTTGGACTCCCAGCTTCCAGAACTGTAAGAAGTAAACTTATATTCTTTATAAATTACCCTGTCTCCAGTGTTCTATTACAGCAGCACTTGTCAGTAACAGCTCTATGGTATTAGGAGAAGCTGAATGCAAATCAACCTTAGGAAGTGGGGTTTTTATGAGGTGATTATAAAAAGGTAAAAAGCATCATTTAAATCATCCTGCCAAGGTTAGAACTCCTGCCCCCCTCTGCTGGTGCAACATCTGCTGCTGGGGTGGGAATATGCTCAGGCTCTGGCCTTACCTACACTGAATACTGCTTAGTCTGTATACTTGATGTTGTGGGCAGGTACTGATATGACAGAAACCACAAAGTAGATAAATGATAAACAAATATAAGTTTATTTGGCTCATGGTTCTGGAGTTTGGGGAGCCTAAGATCCAAGAGTCACATCTGTGAGGGCTTTCTTGCTGTGTCAGAACATAACAAAAGGCATCACATGGTGATAGAGCACGTGCATGAAGGAGAACTTTATTAAAGGACTTAATTAAAACACTTTATTTAAAGGCAGTAAAGCCATCTATGAGGGCAGACCACTCATGGACTAATCACCTCATAAAAACTCCACTTCCCAAGACCATCGCATTGGCAATTCAATTTCTCTGAACTTTGGAGGGGACATTCAAACCATAGCACTGGCCAAAGACATCCATATCTCATCCCTGGAACATGGGCACATGGACCTACAAGGCAAAGGGACCTTGCAGATGTGACTGAGGGTCTTGGAACTGGGAGACGACCATGGACTGTCTGGACTTGATGTAATCACAGGTCCACATAAAGGAAGGAAGGAGGCAGATGAATAAAAGAAGATGTGAGGATGGAGCAGAGGTCACACATTAAAGATGCTACTGTGCTGGCTTTGAAGCCGGAAGGAGGGATTTTGTGCCAAGGAAGGCGATGGTCGCTAGAAGCTGGAACAGGCAAGGAAACCAATTCTGTCTTGGAGCCTCCAGAGAAACAAGGTCTTGCTGGCATCTTGATTTCAGATACTGATAGATAGAACTATATGGAAAAAAATCATATTATTTTACACCACTAGATCTGGAGGATGTTAAAACAAGAAAGGGTGCAAATCCACTTGGCTTTCCCTGTCTCCAAGACCCACCTGATGGCACCTGCCTTTGAATGTCCCCTTGCTCTGCCCACATCGGAGAAACTCTTAGTGTGAGACAAGTCACCTCTGTGTGCAAAGCAGAGGGTCTTATTTCTCACAGAAAAGTGCAGCATTAAAATCTCCAGCTCATTGCTGCCTGTGCATAAGTGGTGATTCCAAACCTGGGACCAAAAATACATTTTCACTGTCCCTGTTACTGTCTGTGTCTGACACAGGCCTCCTGGGGCACTGAGGAAGAGGCAGGCTTCCTTTGAAGCTAGTTGTGCAGATCATCTCTACAGGAGTCTAAAGCAAGATGAGAGCCAGGCCCAAGATTCTCATCATGATGCAGGTTTCGTATCAAAATGCACAATCAACCAACTGGAACAGGAAATAATTAATCAGGACATTACAGAGCAGTTAAGTATAATTAATTCATATAAAAGAATGTGAGTGTGCAGTTTTCACTGTCAGAGTGATTTTATTTCCCTGCAAATTTAGTTCAAGATAAACAAACATCAGAATAATCTTCAGATTTTTCATGACTCATGGGTTATTTCCTCCCTTTTAGTTAACAAAAAAAATTATTAAATTCATATACCAACACCTCTAAGTTGATTGTATTCTGGAAAAAGAGATTGTATTTTCTGTTTGTGGTTAAGTGGGAAATTAACTCTGTCATAGAAATCACTTTTCATGTGTGTGTGTGTGTGTGTGTGTGTGTGTGTGTGTGTGTGTGTAGGAAACTCAGCACTTGGCGCTGAATCAAACCTGGACAGGGAAATTTTGATGTCTGCCCAAACATCTTAAAAATCTAAGAAAAATACATAAAAAATTTATGTGGTGAAACACCACTGGAGAAAGTGGCTTGATCTCAAGGGTAAATTTACTGATATTGTGTGGGTTTTCCTTTCTTTTTTATCTTTTTAATTTTTCTTTTCCTCCCCTGGAGCAGGGAGCACTTTATAAGGAAAGAGGTGAAAAATCTAAGGCACCATGAGCTGGCTGTAGGAACAGCATTATTGGTCTTCAACCCAGTTCTCCTGTCGTAGACAGGATACTCAAAAAGCCAAAAGGATGTGCCCTGTGAGCAAGGCTTTATATGGATGTTAAAAAATTCATCCGTAGGAATGTTGGAGGGGATATTTTCTCCCCTTTGTGGCTCCAGAGAGCACAACGTGCACTGTCGAGCTGGAAAAATAGAATTGGGTTGGTGTGATGGATGGTTATTGTTTAGCATTGCAGATCTATCAAGGCCACAATAGGGGAGGCAGGTCTCCCCGACAGCTTTCAACAGACCACTGGGCTTCTCTCCCTCTGATGGATTGCTAGAGGGCATTGATTTACTTCCCTGGTTAACTCCATCACAAATTACATGCAAAGGGCTGCCTGATCACCTCAATCCTATAATAATGTCCTATCATGTGATAAATAAGGACGTGCTCTGATTTCTCATCCACTTCGCAGTATAATGATGCTCCAGTTTCTTTTGAGTCTTAATTCTTGCAGCTGGAATCAGTCTGGTTCCCAAGAACTTTACTTTGATGTCTTCAATCTCTACCTTCACTGTAGGATGTGGCTTTCAAGATGAAAGTTATGATCCACCTATGCATTTTGAAATAAATTTAGTGAGTCACAACCGGCATTTTAATGCTTTTTTTTTAAACAAAGGAATAGAATAGAAAAGAAAGTACCAGAATATATCACACACAGCAAGGATAGTGTGTGAAACTTGAGTTTCAAATAATATGTGTGTTATCTGTATTTATATCACACCAAACACACTCGTCTACACACTTGCGGGTTTGTGTGTACTTGATGAAAACTTGTCAAATTGGACCAAAAACGTCAGGAAGCTTCTGCAGTATGTACTGGATCATTCTGAGCCCATGTCACCTCCAGGGTAATGTGGAAAATGGCTAGAGCCCCAAAGAAAGGGGCAGGTGGAGATGTGCTAATAGTGGCTGCACTGGTCCCTGCTGCCTCAGACCCAGTTGAGGTGTACATGCTCAAACACTGGGTCTTCCCCTGGATGCCTGACACCATTTTCCTTTTTCACTATGTGTGTTCCTGGTGTGAGTTTCTATTCGCTAAATGGACATAACATGATTGACTAACTAGAAGACCGGCAGAATCTCTAAGGACTAATACAGAACAAGAGTGTGTGGGCACAGGGGAAAACCTGTTGGTTAAGTGCCACAGCTTCTCCGTTGTGCTGGAGTAATGGATCTGCGTGGAAAGTGCTGCCCTGTGATGTCCTAACACAATCTTGAGCAAGAGCGAGATGCAACCACATGCTGCATTTTAAGGTGTCTGTTTCAGGGTTCCAGCTATACACAACTGAACTTGATGCTTTTGTTCTAGAAATTCCTGAAGTTCTCATTCCCCTACTTTGGTCCCCCTTTGATTAACTGAAACATAAGTATGTATAATGCTTTTTTGTTTAGGTAAAGCTGTGTGGGCACACGGCTCTCACAACACCGGAGAGTGCTGTGGCTTCTCCTATTACTTGGACCAGCTCAAGGAAACTGCTCTTCCTTTAATCAAAGGCATCTAAGACTGAAAAGATAGCAGAGTCAATATCTCAGGTTCATTATTTTTCATGTGTATTTGTGGGGGAGTTTTAGTAAATGGGACTTTCATTTCAAAAATGCTGGTTATGACCTGAGAAGTCATCATCAATAGCTCATGACATCCAGAAACAACCAGACATTGGTCATCTCTTGAGAGAATCAGGAAAAATCCATACTACATCTTCATAAACCTCCAATACTAAGTACCAATGAATAGGAAAGAAAAGAGAAAAGGACACATGTTAAACAACGTCATGGGGATGTCATCAATGCCATGCCCAAGCACAGGAAACTGCCTGAAAAACAAGAAGACCTGCATCCTTTAACATCAATAGCAACAATAAGAACAAAATAAACAGGGAAAAAGACTATTGGACTTATTTAGATGCCAAAGCAAATAATCTTTCAAAAAAGAAAGGAGGGCTGGGCGCAGTGGCGCATGACTGTAATCCCAGCGTCTCAGGAGGCTGAGACAGAAGATTGCAAATGCAAAGCCAGCCTCAGCAATGGTGAGGTGCTAAGCAACTCGTGAGACCCTGACTCTAAATAAAATACAAAATAGGGCTGGGGATGTGGTTCAGTGGTCTAGTGTCCCTGAGTTCAATCCCTGTTACCAAAAAAAAAAAAAAAAAAAAAAAAAAAAAAATTAAAAAATAATAAAGAAAAAAAAGAAAGTAGGGATATAGTTTTTTTTATTATACAAGAATTATTAAATGGATATTTGATGCTATTAAAAAATTTATCAATACATCTTTGGGGAGCTGTGATGACTTTTAGGGAAGTGTGATGACGTTATCATAGCTGTTTTCAAAAAGGGTGTCCTTGTCCGTTACAGAAACATACTGAAACATTTACTGATGAAATGCTCTTACATCTGAGATTTGCTTCAAAATGATTTCGAGCAGAGAGTGAATTGGGAGTGGCAGAGGGAGTAAGATAGGCCATGAGTTGAAAATACTGAGGCTGGGTGAAGTATCTACTCTATACTTTAGGTCTGCTTGGAATTTTTCCTCATCAGAAAAGTGTGGTGTCTGTTTCCTTGAGGTACTTGTTGTTTTAACAGCATGTTGAAATCACATTGCACACCAGGTATTGGGTAGATGGAGACAAATTAGCCCTCTGGTTCAACACCGTCATTGCTTCCCAGTTCCTCTTCCTAAGATGTCATTGATTTTAAGATACACAATTATTTTAATTGACAGCTTTTGAAGTCTCCAGACTTGAAGGTCAATGCTCAATTGGATTGAGAGAGGGGAAGAGAACAAAATTCTACACTAAAAATTATACACTGATTTTAAGACACATGCTGATTTTAGGCTATTCATACTATGTATCTTAGAATCGAGGAAGAAAGATAATTTCTATTTTCCTTTGGATCAAAGAAAATATTTGGCTGTAAATATTTGGCCGTGTTGAGCCTAACTGTGTGTAGTTTTTATATTCATGTATTTCTTTTTTTCTCTAATGTGTCAGAATCTAGCTGTCAAGTTGAAAGAGGTCAATCTGGTCTTATCGTCAGCAGCTGTGCCTCAGTCATCAGGAAGATGCTGACACAGAAGTAACTTGGTTATGGTCTTTAGGAATACAGTTGTAGAAATCACGTTTGCAGTAGGTTTAAACTATTTCCCAGAAATCAAAGGGAATTCAAGCGTCTGAGAGCAGAAAAGCTTTCTCTAGCACAGCCTTCCTTGGCACAGCCATGGAGAATAGAGCCGGGGCTTCAAGCCAGAGGAACTGGTTGAAACCTGCCTGTGTCTGTTACCAACTCTGTGACCTTGGGTGTGCTTCTTTTTCTCTGAGCCTCCTGTGCTTCACAAATAAAATATGTCTGAAGAAACCTGCTGTTGTGTGAATAACAGCATACCTAACATGCTTGGTGTAGTTTTTAGGATATAGTAGAAGCTTAAGTTTTTATTCTACTTCTTACAACATCCTGGATTCCAAAGTGAGGCTCCATTGGCATCTACTCTGTGTGGAAGATTTGGACCCAATCTTTTGACTGGTACTTACAGTTAACTGCTCATTTTTTCAAAGCAATCTTTGGTGAATTCATCGTCCAAGAATTCATGAGGGTGATATCTTAGCTCAAGCTGCTATAGCAATATCCAATAGACTGTGTGGTTCTGGAGGCTGGGAAGTCCAAGATGGAGGTGTGTCAGTTCCCATGTCTGCTGATGGCCTCCTTCAAATGGCTATCTTCTTGCTGTATCCTTACATGGTGGGAAGAGAGAGTTCATACCTCTTCCTCTTGTTGTTAGGGCATTAATCCCACCAAGAATGCCCCATCTTCCTTAATTACCTCCCAAAGGCCAAAGGCCCTATTTCCAAAATACCATCACATTGGGAATTAGGAACTTGACATGAATAGGCAGGTGGGAGGGGACATAGTTAGTCAGTCCACAGCAGGGGAACTTCTTGGTTCAGACACAGAAATCCTGGGACTTTCTCAGGATTTTCTCCAGATATGATTCATGCTCAGCAAACAAGCATCTCTGTGGCTCATGTGGCCTTAGCCTGGGAGGCAGGGGAAACTGTGTAGGTACCCAGTACATACAAGGTGCTCATCAAATAGGTTGAATGAGTGACTAAAAAGAAACATTCTAGAGTCCACGTTCTGGGCTATACTTTAATTCCACTAATCTCAATGAAGTGAATTTTTTATTTTTCTAGGATGTTTATACAACACTCTCTCCTTAATGTCAGGGGACATGTTCCAATAGCTCTAGTGGATGCCTGAAACTAGATAGCACTAAATCCTACACATACCATGTTTTTTTTTTTCTATACATACACACCTATGGTAAAGTTTATAAATTAGGGACAGCAAGAGATTAACATTAATAATAAACTAGAACAATTATAAGAACACACTATAACAAAAGTTTTGTGAATGTGTTCTCTCTTGCTCTCTGAATATCTTTAATAGTGCTCACGCTGCTTCTTCTTGTGATGAAATGATACAACGCTTACATGATGATAGAGGTGATGTGAATGATGTAGGTATTGTGATATAGCATTAGGCTACTGCATAAGGGTTACTTGAATACCAGCACTGTAGAATCACAGTCAATTTGTTAACTGAGATGCCTACTACACAACTAATTTGTAGGTAGTATAGGTAGTTGTATATGCTGAACAAAGGGATGATTCACATTCTGGGTAAGATGGTGCAAGATTTCATCACATTCCTCAGAAAGCAGTAGGATTTAAAACTTATTAATTTTTAAATTTCTGGAATTTTCCATCTATTATTTTTAGATGGGGTTGATCATGAGTAACTAAAACCACATAAAGTAAAACCATGGATAATAGGGATACTAATATATACCCTGCATACATCATGATATTACTACCCCAGCAGAGTGGACTAAGTTCCACTTTAGAGCTAGGAAAGTATTTACCTTCTCCTCCAGCTCTCCTTCTTGGGAACTGGACCACACTTGAGGGCCAGAGGCAGAAAATGGGGGAATGTCTGGTCATCCTCATCCCCAAATAGCTGGTGCTCTCCTGAGGAATCCAGGACCCAGTTTTCACAATCAGCCTGCATTGGCAGAGGCCATTCTCTCAGGCTGGAGGCACCAGTTGGCTTCTCTTCCTGCTGTGCCCCATCTGCTAGATGAAGTGACACCTGAAGGAGCCCATCAGCCAGCTGAAAACTGGAGACCTGGTGTACGTGTGCATATTGCTCTCATGCTGGGAGGACAGGGAAGGGGACTTGTGGAGGGTAACTTTGCCCTCCCCAGGGAAAAGAGCAAGAAAAAGCACCTTTCCCCTTTCTAGACCCTTTGGGCAAATTATTTACCTGCCTGAATCTGAATTTCCTCATCTCTATGAAAGATGGAGAAGACCATAACAGAAAAATATGTTATTTGTATTCCAAGCAAACTAAAGGTTAGTCTCTCAAACCCTGGCCTTTGAAGACTGATGGATGAGATTCGTTAAGTTTGCTGCAGGTGGTGAAACAAGCAAAAGCTAAAGACACAGAACTCTTGCCAAGGTAAGGCGCCAAAGCAATCCCATCGCAACCTGGGAAGGAGGAAGGTTTGGAAGAATAGTTGCAAACTATCTGCCGATTTCCATCCTCCAAGTTTTCCAGGGAAAGACAGCAAAATAAAATGAATGCCTTTAAGAGCCAGGTAGGTAATGTATATGAGTGGTGCGTGCTAGGGGGTTGTATAGTAAACCTTAGCAATAGTCCTCACTTTCAAAAAGATACTTTCTCCTTTTGTTGGTAAAATGCACAGTCCTCTGGGTATATGTTTTGTTTTCCAACTTTTTGTAGATTTAGGAGCACAGAAATAGTTTTCTACTACAAGCAAAACACCAAAATACAGGTTCAAGAAGCAACTGTGGAAAGAGCCATGGAGAATTGGGGAGCATGTCCTCTTCCCAAAGGGGCGGTGTTGTGCAACTCCACCTAACCAACGGGGAAGGGGTAATGTGTGCCCAGTAAAGCCAGATCTTCTACTTTTCCATTTAATAGAAGATGAAAATCCAGATTTTAAAAAATGTAGAATTCCTGCTTTTATTTTCTTTTTTTCGTTTCTTTTAATGAACAGGTTTGTAAGAACAAAATAAAAACTTCCTGTACACGAAATAGAACCAAACTGCTGTGCCTCATTTATACACAAGGTCCCTGCTGAATTTTGCAAAGGCATTCTGGGCAACTCTCCTCATGCTTTGGAATCCTTATGACTGGGAGACCCAGGTCTTTGAACTTGATTTGGGCCTGGTGTCCTCAGGGGATGCCCGGGGCCTGGTTCAGGCTGGACAGAGGTGTAATTTCCCTTTTTCACCAGAATTCCTTTCTGGGGTCTTTATATCACCTGGAGGTAGGAGCTAGGGTGCTGGCTTCTTCTGTAGGTCACTGCCTGACCTCTGCCTGGGTAGAGGGTAAAGAAGAAATGCAGTCATGGAGTTCTGACCACTTCATGTGGGAGGGGATGGATGATTGGCACTGGGATGAGCAGTTAAAGAATCTTGGCCAGCTCCTCATTTTATACAGAAATAAAGTGAGATGCACAAAGCTAAAGTGTACAGTCTGGGCCTACAGTTGATCAATGACAGCTGAGGGCTGAGATGCTCTGTCTGCTGTATGGTGTGGTTCCTGCCTCCACTATGCATGCCCAGCCTCTCTCAACCTTCTCCAAGGTTTTATCAGCATTGAATTAACTCAGTAAACTCCAGATCTGAGGCTGGGGCAACTGGGTAAGACCAGAGGAAAAATGAGGAATGTGGGGGAATTTGGACCACTGTTTCCCCCCCCCCGCCCTCTGGATATGAGCAGAATCCACACACAATCTATCCAGTGAAGAGTCTGTTGCTTGTTGATAGGCACCACAGGCACGCCCATGGTGCCTATCAGGGACCTACGATGGGTACCTGGGACCTAAAGGCAGATCTGGGGGGTTTTAGCACACATCTCCACAGGTTTACACAGTGCAGCTCTCTCTCTGGCTGCTAGGGAAGCCTGTGCCATGGCTTTGGGCACTTTTAGCCCCACCTCCCAAGGCCTGTCCCTCCTGGAGACCAGAGGGTTTCTAGGTGCCTGAGACTCAAATAAGTGCACTTCTCATGCCAGAGATGGATCTGTGGGCTTGATGGAATGTGTCCTGGCTTGTCCTGTGATTTCTGACCTATAAACAGCTCATCTTTTTTTAAATCAACACCATTGGCTTCTACCCTTAAAAAAAAAAAACCTCAAACCAAAAAACTTAAAAAATGGGGGAATGTAAGGATTTAATTTTTTTTTTCTTTTCCAACTTATGAGTGGGGAAAAAAGGAGTAACATTTTTTGAAAATCTTAGTGATATTCCACTAGGCACTTATGTACTATAGAAGAAAAATCTTAGGCACAATAAAATTGTAGAGTTTATTTAAGAAGCAATTCATGAATTGGGGAATACCAGACAGAAAGAGGTGTAGTGTTCTTACAACAAAGCAGCAGAGTATTTATAGGGAAAATCCGGAAGCAAAAAATAAATTATTTGATTAGTTGTAGTTTAAAAATTCCCTTTTTTATTTTACACTGTTGGAAATTCCCTCATTACAAAATCATAAGTTAGTTAGTTGCTCATGACTAAGTTTCAGTTTTATTTCTAACATTTTTAAGCATTTACTAAAGATGACCCAAATTAAGTTTTGCAGTTAAAGTAAAGATAAGTTATTTTTAAGGTCTTATTGATTTTATTTGCTCAGGAAATATTCAGGCTCAGAAATATTTGCTCAGAAATATTGTCTTTTATTTTATTGATTTTTAAATTATCTTTTATTTTTTAGGTCCTGGGGATTGAACCCAGGGGCACTTAACCACTGAACTACACCCCCAGCTCCCCCCACCCCCCACCTCCTCCCCCTCACCGTTTTTGGTTTTGAGACAGGGTCTCCCTAAGTTGCTGAGGTTGGCCTTGAACTTGGGATCCTTTTGCCTCAGCCTCCAAGCTGCTGGGATTACATGCATGTGCCACTGCATCCAGCTGCCTTTAAATTTGGTTTAACAATACCTCATATTGTCCTGAAAACATTTCCAGAAGGAAATAAAAATGTTTTTAATTCTTATTTTTACTTTTTCATAGGAACAAGTGAAGGGATTGAGGTTCATAGAAAGTACGAAATGTTCCAAATTTCTATACTGCGTCTTGGAGAGCCTGTTATCTGGTGGATCCTGTTTGGAGTGGCAGGCTCTTACATGGTGTCTGGCCAGAACAAGGGCTCAAAAAGTAATTGCTGATAATGCTATTTCCAGGGCGAATGAACCAGTAAATGATCTTTCAGAGAGGGGGGAGGGGAAAACTTTGTGAGATGAAGAAGAAAAGAGAGAAGACTGCATAATTAACAGTGAAATAAGAAATGACAGTGATTTATATATCATACCATCTTTCTTTCAAGGATTTTGCAGTATTTGACATGTTATCTCACTTGTCTTTTCACCAATCCCAGCAATATTCTTGACAAGTGAGGGGGAAATGAAGCAAGAAATTATTCAGTAAGGGCCAAACACAACTCCAGGGCTGGGCTCCTGGAGCCTGCTCCTGGCCCGGGTCCTTCTTGTATCCCCTGGGCTCTAGGGAGAGGGCCTTATATCTGGTACCCCATCCTGTCAGCTCCTCTGAGCTTCTGTCATTAAATTCAGCATGGAGGATTGACTAAATTTGGGGGTTTTGGTTAATGGGTAGTTAGAAAGAAAACAACTTTGAAAACTGAGTGTGGGAAGGTATCTAGAAAAAGCAGATGGGAAAAGCCCCCTAATGCTGTCTTTTCTACCAAACTAACCTTGAATGTATGCTGCAATGCCTTAGAATATTGCAAGAAATTTAGCCAAAAAGAAGCAAAATCTCAAGTAAATGCTTTGATGGGATTTGTGTATTGCTCTTATCAGAAAAAATAACATACTAATAATTTTAGCTGTAGATATGATATAGGCTTTGCTTATATTGGCCCAATATGGTATCTTTTCATTAGAACCATAGAATAGAAATCAGAATGGAAGTGGCATTAGTCACAATTCTTCTTAGGAGATTTCTATAACCAAACTGGGGAGCCCTATATGTATAAACTGAAAGCCAGTGGAAGTTTGTATGAGACTCTTAAATATAGTTTTGCCACTACCCATCTTAAGAACTCGTCTGAGACGCAGAAGTCTTGATTAAATGCAGACGACAAGATGTCCTGAGTTGATTTTTCTCATTTAACATTAGACTTTCTTGATTTAAGCAGCTCAGTAAGAAGCAAGACATAATTGGGTCTTGCTTTTAATTAAACATACATATATTTATTTATTTACTAGTTCCACTGAGATATTGCTTAATTTTCATTAATGCTGTTGACTTTTTCTTTCCGTAGAACATTCCAGTTAATCTTGCTTGGATGCAATTAGTTGTCCTGTGTTTATCTTGCTGGCTGTGTAGTTAATTCCAGTATAGAACAAAGTGACATATTTTTCACAGCTCAGAACATTTTTCCCACTGAAAATTCGTTGATAATGTCACTCTTCACAGTGCACTTTTATTTCTGCGTGGAAGGAAGTAAGGAATTGATTTGGAGGAAGAAAGGAGAGGCAGGTATCTATAAAATAGATACATTTGTTAGATTAGAATGGCAATATTCTGAATGAAGGACACAAGTGTCCACTTTTTGATATAATTATAGTGCTGTGATTGACTTTCTGTATCACTTCCTCTTCCTCAGAGACAGATGATGGACTAAGAAAGAACTCTAGCATAGTTATTGCATTTCTAAACACTGAACAGACACAAACAGTGAAGCATCTTTTAATGCAATGTGACATATTGATTCACTACACATCTCTGGCCAAGATGGGAATCCAAGCTCAAATGCTGACAGATTAGGACAGTTCAGCCTCCCTCTCTATGAAAATACATAATACTGTAAGCATTCAGGGCTTAATAGAAAACCATGCCTTCAAATGAATTTGTGGCCCTTAACCAGGTACTCTCCAAATCAAGTTTCTGCACTCCACTCAAAGAATGCAGGCCAGTTAGCTGCATGGTGTTTTATTCCTGTTCGAACTGAGCACCATCCCTGGCCATATGAGTAGGCGGAGAAAAAGTAAATAGAAGCCACTTCCAACTCACAGCATGCAACCAGCTGCCTTTCTCCTTTATTTATTTATTTATTTTTTGGCATTCTACAGCCACTGAAAAGAACTAACAGAGCAAGGCCTGTAGTTATTTCAAAGAAGGGAGGAGGCTGATTATAGTATAACCTGGGATCAAGATACCCCCCAGCTCCATGAAAGGCTTCCATTTGCGAAATAATATTTATGGAACCTCAATGTTTTCGATATTTTTTATCTGCACTAAATCTATATGCTTGGATTTCATTTCTGTTGGTTATTAGCCTAAAGACAGCTTTAAGTTCTTAATCACAGACTGTCTGGCATGATTGGAGGGCTTGCTCTTAACACATTTTCATAAGTCTTGAGAATCAATCATTGGCATGAATGAATAAATGGATGAGCTGAGTAATGTTGGCAGGAGTGGGGTTCCAAAGACAGACAGGCTCCTTCCCTTTCACCTTCTTTGCATTCAGGGAAAGAGTAAATAGGCTTATCTGCTGCCTAATGTCATCTTCTGTCCTCCAGTTTCCCTAAGGCAAGTAGGGGGTATCCTAACAGGAATATTGAGGTTGGAACAAACATGTTTATATTTTAGCCATACTTGTTATTTTTACACTCTTGGTCATTTCATGTTCTATTTGCTTCTCTGATCATAACTCAACATAGGAAAACATATTTTTATATATATTTCAGTATATGTTATGCTCATCTCTATACCCCTTCATGCTAGTTTTTTCTACCTTGGCCCGTGTATAAGAAGAAAAAGAAGTAACTTGTGAGCCAAGTACTGAGCTACTTTATTTGCCTTTTCCCATTTGTCTTCACATTCTATCTCAATTTTTACAAATGAAGATGCTGAGGCACAGAGAAGTTAGCTAAGTTGTGCAAAGTCACCTAGCTGGTAGGGCTAGGGTTCTGGCACCTGCTGAGCACAGTGTCCTTAAGTGCCTGCAGGTAGAGTGGGTTCCGAGGTCTCCTATCAGGATCTAGCAGGGAAGAGATCTAGATGCAGAGGAAGCTACCTTTACTACTAGAAGAAGAACCTATTATCAGGAAACATTGAAGCCCCTGTGGCCTCCTTTCAAGGATAAGAGCAAATGTGTGGGACCGCCCTTTGGGGCACTAGTAACTGGGCTGCTGAACAACACTGTGGCTATTATTGTTTTCTGGGCTGACACTGGGCCCTTCTTTCTCTACTTTCAGGCTAATAATTAGATTTAAATCCCTGACAGGATTCTAACCATCACCCCAGGGGTTCTAGATTTCTTTACTATTGCTCACAAAGATTTCATTTAAAAAAAAAGCCCTTTGAAACTCTAAGTAAGTTACACTCAGCAATAGCTTTTTAAAAAATCTATTATCTTATTGAGTCTTTTGAAGAACACATGCTGCTCTCTCCCTCCTCACCTGGAGAGGCCATACCTTATTTTTAATCTCCAATTGGAAGAATAAAAATACCCTGGAGGAGGGGGGCAGGTATACTCATAAAATGTTTCATCAGCTCCTGTGCCACTGGCAGTTGGATCTGGAAAGAATCCAGGGTCTCCAATGTGTGGGTTCAGGAATTTTGGTTTCATTTTTAAATCTATATTGGTTTTCTGTGTATGGTGAAAATTATTGTGATGGCTTTGTTTCTCAAGGGAAACATGAAAAAAGAATCCTTTATATGAGTAAATGAATCTCTCAACCTCTGTGTCCTGATTGCTTTGAGCAAAGCAGTCAGAGACCAGGCTTTGCTTGAGCCGTTTACCCACACTGCTTTGCTCTCCTCCCACGCCCATGCCCTGGAGCCCAGGAGCCTCAGAGTGCCTGTGATCCTGGGAAGCAGTTTCTCTCAGTGGCAAGCGTGACCCAAATGGAACTCTTTAAGTCCTTTGAGGAACAGGATGGAGCCACATAAATAAGCAACAAACTGGCTCAGGTGGGGGTGGAGTGGTAACACCAGCCTCATTAGCACATGTTAAAGCAAATGAGTGGCCTCCCTGGAGGCCCCTTCTCTCAGGAAGAATCTGTTCTGAGGCCTATCACTTCAGGACTCCTTTGTGTTAGGTAGAAAGTCAGCCTTCAGCAGATGGGTGGTGGGGAGATGACTTATTTTAAAATAAAGGGAGATAACTTACAGGAAGGACATCAAACATACATATCAAAGTGAGTCCATAAGTCAAAGGAATGAGAATCACAAGACAATTTTATCAGAGTGAACAAATATCTGAAAAAATGGGAATTGATATGTCAAACCTCTCCCAGCCATAATTATAACCCCCTCTTATGACCAGGTCATCAGGACCGACCCTCACAAAGAAAATTGCTGAGGGCTATACAAAATAACAAAGGACAATCACAAGCGGGATTATGAGAGAATAAGGCAAGAACAAAGGGATCTAAACCCCTTAAAAACCCATGCTCTTGTAAGAGCTGCTGCTGTTTCCCCCAGAGGTGGTCTCCTACTCTCACCCTCTCTAATATTCCTGCCTGTTACTCTGCACAAGTCATCTGAAATCCTTCCTGCAGGATTGCAAAGACCAGACCCTGTGGATTCCTGAGGTCACCTGGGCTCTGCAAACTGGCTCTACAGTGCTTTGGAGATTCCAGCTGCTTTGGAGGAGTGGCAAAAATCTTGTTGGTTTCTCTATTTTAAGTCTAGTCTATTCATAAAATAGAGAGAGACAATTCTACCCAGAACATCAAAAGATAAGATGTGGTGAACAAACTCCAGCCAAACCCTTTAGCCAAATGTTTTTCTTAAAGAAGGTATTTCATACTTTTCCAGAGACACAAAAAATAATACAAGAATATTTAATCTTACTAAATGTGATGCTTTTGAAAAAACTTAACTGGAATTGTTTTGGCTATGACTTCAAGTACAATTCTTTTAGACAAGTAATAAATGCCTCCACGATCTACCAATGGTCTTAAAGAATAAAGGTTCCATCATTTTTTTAACCACTTTCTTTAATCAAGGGTAAGAAAAATTAATACTTGATGCTTTCAAATATATTCCTGCACAGGATCCAGGGTATTCTTTTCCATTCCATTTAGTCATAGTCATTACTAGAATAATTCCCATCGATAAGCTAGGCATATCTAAAGGTGTGAGGAGACATGGGTTCTATTGAGCCCAGGATTATAAAATATGAAAATTCAAGATATATGTCTAACCAATCCAACTATGAAGTACACTTGATTAACACTGCAATAAGGAAAGGTTTCTTCAGGTAACCAAATATATGCATCTGCTAACTTGCCAAAGTGAGGCTTATGAACATCACATTCTAAAAACGTCTGGTTGATCTGGGGGTGGAAATTCCTTGGAGAGTGAGAAACATTCCTAGAAAGAGCTGCCTAGGAGGTGGGGTTGGAGGTGAGCCACACAGGGCTCTCACCCAAGGCGGTGGGATAAGCTGTTCCTGCTAAGGGAGGAGGTGGCAGCTGTGGAGAGAGCAAGGGTTCTAGTACTTCCAGCTGCCCTGAACATGCCAAAATTATATTTCCCCACAAAAATCTATTGCATACATGATGATGTATGTACACGTAAGAGTTCACTCTAAATTTAGTGCAGCTTAACTGATACACCCCCCAAAATAGAGAGCTCCATGGAAAATATATACCGTATTTTAAGCAACACGCTTAATTTTTTAAAACAATCCATTTGTTTTAAAAGGCTAACAGCTTACAGGATGTTGCTTTAGCATGCTTTAACATGGAGAAATTTCTCTGGCAACCCAAATAAAATCTGGAAACAAAACTATAAGATTTTTTCTTTTTTTAAAGACAGATCTCTGATCAAATATTATTATTATTTTTTTCCAGTAGAGACTTCCAGAAAGCCTAGTACTACTATGGTACGGGTGATGTAATAGCTGCTCATTAAAAGAGCTGGCAATGTTGTTGCCATTCTGTCATCAAGACTGACAGCAGACTGCAGTTTTCAGACTTAGAAAACATTTATATCCAAATTAGAAGAAATGCTTACCCGGAGTTTCTCATCATCCAAATTGGGGAACTATACCTGTTTTTTTTCCACTCTCAGAGGTGAGAAGTTGCTGCCTGCTAACTACATGACTAAATAAGTACTTGCTAAGTAAGTAGTAGAGTTCTGATCACTTCTATGCGATCCATAGTGCTGTCTTCAACATTAACTAATCAGTCAAATTATCCATAATTTAGGGTTAAATACTTCATTTCCCACTGATTTGATGGATGGATATGTGAGCTTAAAGCTTATGAAAAATAAAGACTGGGTGTGTGAGTTCTGAAATAGCCAAACACTGCCACTCAAATCCCCAAGCTACTGCCAAAATCATGTCCTACCTGGATGATGTTACCATAACCTATTGTTTACCAAAGTTGTCAAACCTGATGCCTTGGGATGGAAAGGTGCCACACAAAAGTGAAATCCAGCTGCATTTGGAAGCCTACAGCTCCGTGGGAGTTCTAATCAGGCTGAGTACAGTTCTGTGCAAGAGAGAGCAGTTTTCAGTGCAGGAGGTAGGTCATTAAATGCTTTCTGAACCCCATTAGTTACTCCTGCTGAGAATGAAAACGTCCTCGTAAATGCATAAAAAATTAAATTGCCTATGAGGTAAGGAAAGAGATGGTACTCTGCTGCTGAATGTTATTTTCCATTCACATGGTCTACAATCACACATAAAATGCAGAATCATAGAATATAAATCTGAAGGGATGCAGCACTGATTAGGAATCCTGTGCCTCAAATCTAATGACATCTCAGCACCTAGGAACCATCCCCTATCTTTGCTTCAGGTGAACTTGTCCTTGCCTTCCACCCCCACTCAGCACTGTGTGGGTGCTGCAGATACAGCGTCTACTGAAGGCTAGATCTGGAAGTTAGGCTGGTCCAGTCACAGCAAGTCTCAGTGATCCAGAGATGGCATTGATACAGTCAGAGGCCCTAGGTGCAATCTCGAGTGGACAGGACCCCTTTGTTTTCCTTTCACCCTCTATTCTCCTTGACTAGGAAAAGGTGGGTCTGGGACTACAGTTAGTCATTTACCACCGCAGAAACCTGGGAAGGAAGGCCATATGGAGGTGAGAAAAGTGGGAGGCTGATGAGATACTGGTTCCCTATGATTTGGTTTGGAAGTCCAGAATCCAGTTGTGCATCTGGATTTTTTGGCTACATTAGAGTGTGTGTGTGTGTGTGTGTGTGTGTGTGTATTTTCTTTCACTTGCAGTAAAAATAATCCTAACAACCAATTAAAATGGATAACATAATAGTTCAGTCCTGGCAGAGGCTTATCTTATTCCATAGGCAATCACAGTCACTGTGGCACAGGCAAGAGGCTTGCCCAGGTCCTCTGCTAGTTAGTAGTATTGCCAGGACTAGAATCCAGGTCTCTTTCTTTCTCATGTGATGTTTTCACTATACCATGGGGAAAATTAATTAAAAATTATCAAATACATTTGACTTCTTACAACTTCTAATTAGAACTTTGCTCCAGCTAAAAGTTTATGTATTGGGTACTACATTAAAAAAAAATCTTTGCATTGTTACATAGAATATGGACAAACTGAAGGTATATTAATGAACTAAATTTCTCAGAAATGTTCATGTGGTCTGCTGTCGGAATAGAAACAGCCCAACAAAATAGCTTAAAATGTTTTATTAAGTATATATAATATTACAGGGTAATATTTACAAAGTTATGTCTTTTTTAAATAAAAAAAAGAACCTTGGCAAAGGTTGCAGATATTCAAAGCTTCAAACAGTGATAAATTGATTTAATACATATAAAAAAAAAGAAAAAACCTTTAACAGTAACACAGCTGTAAAACAACTTTGGTCTTTAAATCACTGCAAAAAAATGGCTACTGACAAAGAGCACAACTTTAATTGCTATGCAAAAAAGCCCCCAAGAGAGCATCTAACACATAGCAACACCGGAGTTCTCTTTATTGAGAATGGTTAATGGATATTTATATGATGCAGGATCTACTTCTTAACAATGGCTTTTTGCAAATAATGCTTCATTTAATAAAAACAAAAATGTTTCCCTCTCTCAACAATCTTGATAACAACACTTTGAAGATTCCACTGCTGTTGTCTTACAGAGAAGCTTATTACAAAGGCTTGCTTTATTTTTTTCCTTAAAAGACTGGATTTATGGAAAAGCTGGTCTTACAGGATCATAATTAAGAGCTATCAAAGTTAAAGGCAGGAAAACTTCCTGGTCACTGCTCATCTCTTCAAAGTTAACTTGGATTATCCCTATTAAACTAAAAGGACCCCCAGTGGGTGATGGCAGTTAGTGATTTTGAATATAAGACACACATGCAAAACTAATATTTCTAAATAAACCCTCAATCAAATAAAACACAAAGAAAATGTAAAGAGTAGCCAGACAATTATTTCTCCAGTTTCCAACAAGAGGTAAATAAAGGTATGTATTTCCAGACATAAACCACCTATCGCCACTTTTGAACACCCTTTGTAAGATGAGAGACATCTAGAAGGTGATGTAGCCTTTTTTAAATTAATGAGATGAAGGAGCAAACTTATAACTTTTTGAGCTTTATTAGATCACAATTCGGTCGGACACTTACTAAATTGGCAAGAGAAGTCTGAAAAGAGCAATACTCCCAATTATGGGATAGCCAAATTAACTCTGATATTCTCAAGAATTTTTAACAGAATGGACCTGAAATTTCCAGGTTAAAAAAAAATCATTTCCCTTTAAGGTTTTCCGAGCATGTGCAATTTGTCAAAAAAGAAAAGTCTCTAGCTCACCCTATTAAAAATAGTGAGAAATCGAAATACAGCCAATCATCAAATTTATGTACGGAGTATCTAATGTCCGCAGAACACCGCACACAGCAGCAAGAGAGAAAGGAAGAGAGAGAAGCTCTTGCTATGGAAGCAATTTTAAAATCCAGTGAGAAAAGCAAGACAAAAAACCCCAACATAACTAAAGCCAAGATAAATGAAGTACTAAGGAAGGGTAAGAAAGAGATGAAAGAGGCTGCTAGACAGATGAGGACAGACTGCAAAGGACAGCCAGTGGGGGAGGAAGGGCTGGAGCAGTATGTATTGAAGGAAAAGAAAAATGTGATTTGGCCAAAAAGGCTGAAAAGGTTGTTGCAGAAAATGACAAATGGTGTCACTTTGAGAATGTAGAATAAATAAAACCGAATGGAGAAGATGATGACAAAAATTGGGATCAGGGAGTAAAAAGCATCTTATGGGGCAAAACAATCTATGATGCTCAAAACACTGTTAGCAAGTTATATCTGATGTGACAGAATTGGGAGCCATTACAAGTCTGATTTAAAGAGAATAAACTGTCCCAATGATGCCCAGGCAGAAGGACTGCTGCTGCTGTGGTCCCTTAGCTGGAGAAGAGGATGGTTAAGAGCAAGAGTTGATTGCATCTGGCATTTCCCCTGCTACCTCGAGTGGCATTGTCTGGGGCAGTGAACACCTCAAAAGGCAGGCAGCATCAAAGAGAACACAACAGATGGTCAGACTCGAGACTGAACCCCAAATAAAGGAGAGTTTACAACATATTAAAAGGTACAACTTTAGTTCATTAAAAAATTTGACTATAAAGATTTTCATACCTGATTTTCTTAATGGAGAATAAGAATTTGGATCTTTTTCAAGTCCATCTGCTTTTTTTGCTCTTTTCATCAAAACTAATTTCTAAAGTAACAAACGATATTAGCAAAGTGCAAATATTTTCAGGAGAAGAGCAGCAGGAGCCATTAGATTTGTATAAAGAAATACAGCTCCCTCTCCATAGACTAATATTTTGGACAGCTACTCAATCAGGGAAGAACTGTTTTGATAGTATGTTCAATTTTCTGAGGGGCCTCAGCAGGTTATAAGTTTAGGTCTGCCATGGGCAAACCACTTGGTCCCAACGTGAAATATGACAATAAATTTGGCATAAAAGAGGCACATGGAAACATCCAGGAGACTAAGAAATAACTATCAGTGATGGCACTACGAATATGAAAGTCTCATTACACAAACAGGAAGAATCACTAGTATTTTTAGAGGGCACTGGTGAGCAGTCAAAAAGCTTGGCGAATTACCTAGAAGTTTTTAAAGTTTTAAGTGATCAAATATTTGCATCAAATATAATTCCACCTGATAAGGACCTTTTGTTTTTAAATGTTTTTACTAAAAGCACAAAGTCAGCACTGGCTCTCCTGTAGGTACAGCACTTCTGTCCCTACAGAAGCAGCAGGAGCCTACCTTATACATGTGCACATACAAACACACATCCACAAACGAGGTAAAAAACGAGTGCTAAGAATCTAAAAGTACTCCAGGCGATCACACTGTCAGAACGTTATTTTTTTCTTCTAACTGGGGTAGGAAATGTGGTTCTGTTTTACTTTTCAATCTCAGGGGAGGGGGAGCAGGAGGCAGGACTACAGGAGGAAGCAGATGAGTGGTTATCATGCAACAGAGACACAACAGGAGGAGCGCCTCCCTCGAGGGCTGGCCCACGGCCTGATGGAGACACACAGAAGGTTGCCATGCAGGAGACTCATAGTTCAGATTTCAGTCTTGCTTTTGTCATGCCTCCAATCAGAAAATAAGTGAAGAAACACCGTAGAGTTTTGCCTTCAAACCAGAGGAAGGGAATACATATGTTACAACCATAGCTATTTTTGCCGAAAAGTGTGAACACAGTGCTCTGAAAACAAGTCTGGCTCCTTTCTGCAACTGATGCTACTGCGTCACTGGACCACGTTCAGAGAGGAGAAAAGGTGCTACATCGGGTACAGCAGAAGCGAGTCAGAGGAGGGCAAGGAAGGGTCCCAAGGGTTGTGTAAATTAAAGAAAAACACACCCGTCAATAAAAGCAACCCATATCTGGGAAGTATCTGTCACACTGTAGGCTGAAGGGACACTGTGCGAATGGCAACCCCCAAGAATGAAGACCCCTATATCCAGTGACGTCATAGCACAGGTAAGTGGCATACATGATGTTCCCAACCAAATTCCTGTCTCCACTTAAGTCACTATTCCCGACCCAGAAGTGGCAGACACCTTATTCAGCTAACAGCCTAACTGCCATGGATGCTGGAAACCTGAGTTTACTAAGCTTGGATGGAAGCCACTGATTTTCACAGATGTTTCTGGGTGACCATCAGGTTAGTGTTAGGTCATTCTCACCCTGAACCAATTTAAACCCAGAGTCCAGAGGCCCGAGGATATGGAAAGTATCATCCTTGGAAGTTGCTCCCTCTACTTTTGTCCCCAATTAAATAGAAATAACAGAAAATTGGATCTCAACCGGGCACACGACACAGATCATAAATCTTTTATTAACTAAATTACAGTTGTTTTGAATAAAAACTGTGATAATCATTTACGGGTCAATGACTTATTTTCTCTTACAGACGAGTACCAGTTACTTTTCTTTTTTTTTTTTTTTTCTTCTTCCCAAGAGTGAATCATCAAGGCCGGGGTCTTTAAATACAAGTGTACTCCTTCAGGTTCCATGACTCTCCAAACCAGAGTCCTTCACTTCACTTCAGTTACTCTGGAAAATTGAAACATGAACATATGGTCACTGCTCATGTCTATTTCCTGTGCATTAAGAAGTTGATGCATTTTTAAAATTTGGAACTGTTTTTTAGATACACAGTATCTTCAAAATAAAGAAAATGTGTCTACAAAGGCCATAGACAGAAACCAGGCAAATCATTAGCCTTTTCAGTTTTGGTAAATAAAATGCAGTCAATGCCAAATGAAAATAAAAATCAATAGTCTGATGATCTCCCTTTGTTGGCTGAGTTAAAGAAGCCAAAATATTGATATTTCAAAGAAAAGAATACTAATCCTAGAATAATATTCCATTACATTCACTTTAAATCTACACAATTTGTCTAATGTAAGTGAAATAAACATGATAGGTACAGGTAGGAGGAACACCCTAGGCAGGGACGGGGACCTCTTTCCAGAAGGGTAGATATGCTAGGAGCATCAATCAGGCGGGTGTCAGCAGACAGAACCCGCCAGAGAGACATCCAGAAAACAAACTCTGACCAGCTAATATTAACAAAATTAAGCACATTTCAAAGGCCATCATAGATTTCATCTGCTATGAACAAACAAAAATTCAAGGCAAAAGTTATATTTTAAGGGAAAGTTCACAAAGAAAGATGCCACTCAAGGATCTTATACTGGTTTTCTGAAAATGGAGAAAAGTTTAGTTTCTTCCTACAGAATGACACCACAGTAGGAGAGAACAAAGGAGTTGAGAAGCCAGAATTTAAGCATGAATAAAGATGCCATAATTCCAGATACGGATCTTTTCAAATGTCTTTTAATTTCTTCCTACTAACTATAATTGTTTTAGGAGCTAGGGACTTGCATAACAAAACCTGATTTAAAGGCTGTGGTACAAACCTACAGAAATGGGATCATTCAGTGGCTCCTGGGTGAACAGAAGCCTAAACATTGTTTTAAATTTGGTTCAACAATGACTGGAGTGTTTGAATCTTATGCAAAAGTTTATTGTAACCAGGGGAACAAACCCTCCTGTGTTAAATGCTGTGCTGTTTAGAGGTGAGTGGGCAGGTCATAGGCTTTTGAAACTGTAAAGCAAATCACTGACATAATCAGGGAATGATTGCAAATATCGAAGATGTGAAGACATTTTTGGAAATAAGGAAAAAATATAAACACAGTTACTAAATGCCAGTGGACCTGAAGATTGCAGCATATGCAGGGAAAACCAAAATGAACGCTAGCAGCACTTGATGTTTCAGATTTGGTTATCTTTAAAATTTAACAAATCCAGGTCTTTGAAGTATTCCATGAAGATTAGAGGTTATATTAGTCTAGAGTTCCAAAAATAGAAGTGAAAGTGGGAGTGACTAAACATTGTTCTTTGCCTTTCTCTGTAACCCTCTACCAAAAGGTCAGAACCAGCTCCTGCTTGGAAAAATAGAGATATTAAGTCCCCATGGTTGAGATGCCACAAAATCACCAACACAAGCATAAAAGAGACTCTGTCAAAAATGATAAAGATTTGTGCCAGATTATGTCTGTGCCTTATAAAAAGCATTTTTAAAGTTAGATACCAGGTGCTGAATCTGAAACATGTCTTACAAAAAGGGGCGATTTCACTTTGCTCTGAGCCATGTGACTGTGGACTCTGATTCTTGAGGCCCTACAACTCTTATGTTTAAGTTTTTTAGCAAAACAGATTTAAGTTTTATCCATCAATAAAGGTGGACTTTTATGATTTGACAGTGTCCCTTTTATTTAAGAAAGTCATATTTTCAAGAAGTATTTTTATTTCTTTTCAATATCCACATTTCAATCAATCTATAATTACAGGAATATTTTATACTTACCATCATTCATCATTCCTTTTGATTCTTTAAACGCTAAGGGTTAGTAACAAGCCAAAGAGGCAGTTAGTAAGGATCCACAATTAGAAATCATTTCAAAACAAACATGCAGCAACAGCATGCCAACTATTCTACAATTACACAGCCAAATGAACTTTAAGACTATCATTTTTATTGCAAAGCATTTCTGTGCTTCACACCTACAGTATCCACTAGGGAAACAGATTCAGTTGGGAATACAGTTTCAGATCTACATAGACAACAAAATGTTCTGGTCTGGTTTCACTACATAGTGATGACCTGCATTTTTCTGAAGTTTACAAATTAGAAATTGGGAATAAGATTCTCCTCTAAGGGGGTGCCATGGCACTTTTCATTTTGGCCCCACATAAAAGGGCAATGGTGTTCTTGCCCAAATACCACTTGGCTAAGGTAAACCAACTCCTTGAGGGACAAAGCATGATCCTTTTTTTCCCAGAGGTGAGAATATTACAAAAGCAATACTCCTGATTCTTAATGAATAAGCAAAGAAAAAGAGGACAATGCAAGGGAAAAACCAAACCAAACCAAACCCTAGACCCCTCTCAAGAAATAGATGGGCATTCTAACTTTTTCAAGGGCCATTTCAAATTATGATCTGATAATAGATCAAGAATATACAAGTTTGTAATAACTACATACCATTAAGTGGTTCCTCTACAGCTTTCTGTAAAATATTTAAAATATATTTACATAAAATAATTTGTTTCATGTCCTTATATACTAAAACTTACATATTCTAACATTAAACTATACAGTAAACAGTGAATCCTTTCATCTAAAACCAAAATAAGGCAGTAAGGGCTGAAGCAAAGCTCGCCAAGTTGAGCTGGTAGTTTGGTAATAATTGTATTATTCTCTTAATATGCTTTTCCTATGCAGAATTTCCTACCACACCCACCTTACTCAGTTCAGAAAATCCTAACTTCTCACAAAAATACTGAAGTGCAAGTATGTACACAGCAATAGCAGAACAAATAATACAGTTAAGCAAGAGAATGGAGCAAATCAGAATCATTTTCAAGTTGGCAAAATGAACTCAGCAATGGGAGAAAGAAAACTGTTAGGATTTAAAGGTACAGCGGTTGGGTTTTTTATTAAGAGGCACTTTAGAAACCACTGGCTGCTTGTGACCGGGTAGCTATGGCAGTGATCTTTTTAGAATAAACAGCCGAGGTGAAACAAACACACCCTGAGCCAGCCTGCCCCTTTGGCATGCCTGCGGAGGCTCCTCAGACTCAGGAGCACTTCCTGCCACAGACAGGAGACTCTCTCAGGGATTCCAACTAGATCCATCATCAGTCTTTATAGGAAGCTGAGTATAATATAGTCCTCTCTAGATCTCTAGATTTCCATAAAAGAGCTCTGGGTCTGTCATTGTGATGAGTCTATATTTATCAAGATAGTTTTCTCCTCATTCATCCCCTCCTAAATTTGTTCCTTTTTTTTGGAATTTTCTCAGAGAGCTTATTAAAATATCCAAAGTACGGTGAAACCTGCAGTATAGTTTTCAGGAAGAAAAATGTTTATAAAATGGTGTGGGGTAGATAGTAACTCAGATTTTTCAGCAATATTTACATTCATTTTATAAATTATGATTTTAATGATGTCAATTTAATATAAATTTCTATTCCTCATTAAGCCTGAAACTATCGTTTTGTGTATTTACATCAAATGGATCCAAAAGGTGAGGTAATATATTGGAATCAGCTTCCTTCTGATGGAAGAGATAATAACCATTATTCCTACTCATAAACTTTCCAATTCTGGATATGAGAAGTCAGTACAATTTTATATAATAATTTATTCCACCCCATTAATACTTAAATGAGCAAACATATGTTTTAAAATAGAATTGGACCCATTCACACAAAGGTCATGAAACGACTTCAACATTTTCTTAATTTGATGTTACATGAAACAGAGAGCAAAATAGTTCAATATTCCAATTATCACTCCTCAGTCTAACCCACCAAGAGATCATTCCCAATTCATTTAATAAACTTTAACTTACCCTAGGAGCTTGTATAGTCCTCTGATTAGAAGCTGATATAAATAAAAAAATAAGAATATTAATTTAATAAATGAAACAAATTAAGGCAATGAAATGTTTATTTTTAAGATAAAATGTTCTGGGCTAAAACTAGAGGGTGCCAGAGACTCCAATGAAGGAGTTCCAGCTGTGATAGTCTATTCAAAAATACAGAATATTCTTGATTATATGCATTGAGAGAAGAAAATGAAGCGTTGACCCACCTATATCGGATAATAAACACACATGTTCTCTCATTTGTGCATGCCATCTCGCCCCCCAAATCAGCCATTTGCTACACTTCTTGGTGGAAAAATGCTGTCATCCATCATCCCTACCATGGGCTCGCCATCTCTTCCTATTCCACCCAGGCAGGACATGTCAGAATGTGGCAATGACTGGTGTCCCCTCTACTCCACGTTCTTTGGCTCCTTGCTCTCATTCCCCGTAGCCCAATCTTCCCACCTCCTTCAAAACCTTCTCAGCTTTCAAAGCTTCAAATGGCTAATAAAATAAACATTCATACTCCTCTATGCTTAAAAATTTATTCTAGGCAGCTAGAGGCAGCCACACTCAAGCCCTCCCCTATATAACTCCTTCTTAGCTTTTGAGTTGCCCTTTTCAGTTTCCTACTGGAGAATTAAGAAAGATGAAGGAATACAAGGCAGGAAGAAAAGGACAAAAGAGAAAGGAGGTACTTTAGTTGGGTAGGGGAGAGAGAGGACTGCCTTGAAAAACCAAAGAGGATGCCCAAGAGCAGCTAAGTCCTTCATACCAAGCACGGTCCCACAGTTTCAAAATGTCAGCTAGCAACATTGCCGGGTCATCCAGGAGTAGGGTTTTCCTACTGTATTATATTCTCTTACTGTTCTTTCTTTCTTTCTTAATAGAATTTCTCATTTCTCTCTCAGTTTAAGAAATTCTGATTTCTCACAAAAAATATTAAACATGGAAGTAGCAACACAATAAATCATACCATTAAACAAGAGATGGGAGCGAAACAGAATCATTTTCAAGCCATGTGAACTCAACTCAGTAATGGAAAGAAAATGTGTTGGGACTGACAGGACTCCACTGTGACCTGGACTGGATGACAGCACTGGACTTGCTCATCAGCAGACAGTACAGCTTTCCCAGTACAGCTTTCCTTCTCCATGCTATTTATCTCCTACCACTCCTCACCCCAAACCTATCAAGCTTCTACAGCTGATGGGAAATGGGGTGGGTTCTGACCCAAGGTCAGCCAATCTAGAGGCTAGCCGACAAGGCTCACTCAAATAGGAAAATGGTACCTGACTGGCCAGGTAAGATTCTCACTCCCCCTGGAATCCAAAGGGAAAACAGAAGAAAAGACTAGAAAGCTGGTGATGGGAAGGGAAAATGGAAAAGAAACAAAGTAAATGAGAACTCAAAGCTCAGAGTGATAGGTAAGAAAAGCTATCACTGGGAAGACGTGATTAGGATAAAAAAACGGGGACACAATGGAGAGGCTGAGCTACCTGGCTAACAGGAGAAGAGCCAAAGGCAAAGGAACTCAGGAACCATAACAGACAGAAAAGACACCAACTAACTCTTGTTGCTAAGGGGGGAGTGATGAACCAGTAAGAGGAAAGGTGCTGGAGCTGTCTAGCTGCCAAACTGAACACTCCCCCATCCTGTGAGGCCTATTATCTGTCTGCACTCTGGACATCCTCTGCTAGTGCGACATGTGGGTCGACACTGACCTCCCTCACTTGTGTCCCAACATGAAAGCAGCCTCTTTAAAGGATATAGAATGAAATGGTTTCGATACATTCCATTTAGCAGCTTCCCAAATAAATAAGCAGAATTTCATAATTTTGTTGGGGATATCAGGAGAGTGTCATGAATAGACAGCTTACTTCAACTAAACCATGCCTTATTTCTAAGGATTTTTTGTTTGTTTGTTTCTTTCCCACTGAGCCACATCCCCAGCCCCCCCCCCCCCCCCCCCCCCGCCCTTTTTTTTACATTGAGACAGGGTCTTACTAAGTTGCATAGAGCCTTGCTAAGTTGATGAGGCTGGCCTCAAACTTGCAATCCTCCTGCTTCAGCTTCCTGAGCTGCTGGGATTACAGGCATGTGCCAATGTACCCAGCTTACATCTAAGTTTTATAAAGGACAATAGAACTAAACAGCTATCTAAATTTTTGATTGGTAACAAACATGAGGGGGTGGTCAGAGACAATATTTTAGAGTTCTATTTTGGGGCTCATCAGAATTAGTATTAAGAATAGCTAAGAACTCCCCCCCATTACATATAAAGAATAGTCTAAAATTCTAATTCCCATGAGCAAGAAATGTCACATTTGTCTAGACCATTCTGAAAATAGAAATCTATGAATAACAGTGATTCAAAAGGACAGCAATCAGTTGTGATACCTCTAAGAGTATAAAAATAAACAATGCAGGTGTTAACTTCACCTGAGTTAATACCGTCCAATGGGGCTACAACACATGAGCCAAAAGAATGATCATGACTAATCTGCTATCATGAGCAAAGGCCAGATTTTTTTTTTTTTTTTTTTTTTTTAATTAAAAGCCTTAAACATTCTATCTGGGCTGACTTGATTAAATCTTCTGCATTAATTGTTATCTAAAACACCTGATCACTTGACATAAACATATTTCCATGTTTCAAATTTTTCAGAAACACTTTTTATAGTGATACCATAAACACTTTTCCTCAACAATGGCCAGAAAATACATCTGAATATTTAAACAAACACAAATATCTATTGACTGACAGATATTGTGCTTCTGTAGCATTCTAAAATATCTGAGATGTGTGGTAAATATGTTTCTGACTTTAATGAGGCTAATTGTTCAAAACAAATTATATGACCTCATATTAAACTAAGTGGTAATGGCTTTTAAAACAAACAAGTGCTTTTACCCTTACATATAACAGACATAAGCATCCATTATACTAACAAGTTCAACTTTAGTGAGTTTAGCTGGCTCCTTTTAATCTTTTCATATTATTGTTCATAGTGTCTTATCTCACTTTAAAAAACTAAAATGCTTTCAGTAATAAGAAAAAATGCAATAAAAAGAAGGACTTAGTGAAAGTCAAAATCCTATTCTTCAAAATAACAAGGCTATAAAATTTACATTTGTGAATAATGAAAAATAAAAAAATTAAAATTCTCACTTTTAACTCACTCTTATAGGGCTTGTTTTTTTTTTTTTTTTAATGATCTGAGGCTTTTATTACATTTAAATCAAGATGCATTCATTTCTAAAACAGTGCATCTGCAATGAGTAAAAATTATTTTTGAAATATTTACAATTTTTACTTCCTGATACCAATTTGCAACATTAATGCTATATATATTCAGATTTAAACAAATTTATATAAGCAAAACACATTAATCTTCCTAGTCTACCACATTATCCAAAAAGCAACTTTCCTGTACCTTTTCTCTTCTTGCCTTTCAACTGACCGAAGGTCTCTCTCTGCACTCTGGCATCAGACAAGTTGATTTGAAAAGTTAATTTAGGATATTCTCAAAATATCAACAAAATTGAACTAAATTCTTAAAATCAATATAGTATATTTATACAATAAAGTATGATAAAGAAAAATAACCTGGGGTCCGTCTAGGGACTTTCATTTTAATTTAGAACAGTGACATTTTTAATGATAGTGGTTTCACAGGCTTCTTAGGGATGTAAGCAATGGAAAGAGCGGGAGAGCAAGGCCAAAAGGTGGCAGCTAAGCAGTGTCCACTAAACTTGAGGCAGCATCTCCAGACCTGATGGCAACTGTGCTGAACACCTGCCAGAGATGGAAGGCAAGGGCAAGCAAGGGAACAAGAGGGGGCAATACAGATAGTGAGGGAAAAGCAAGAACACGGAGCCGAGAGTCAGTCAGTGACACCTGTGAGTACTACAGGTTGCATGCTGCGTGAGGCAACGAAATCAGCAGGGCCACCCCTTAAGAATCAGACACATGGTGACTGGAAGATTTAACCAGGGTAGACTAGCATCACCAATAAGACATTCACCATAGCAACCACGCAAATGCCAGTCTGCTTTAGGTGTCTTTCTTATTTATTTGTTTAGAGGTTGGGGGTCTTTTTAAGTTGCCCAGGCTGGCCTCAAACTTACAATCCTATCTTAGCCTCCTAAATAGCTGGGATTACAGGTATGCACCACTATACCTGGCCTTTTAGATGTTTTGTGTTTTATAAACTTATGTGGCATGAAATTGGGAAATTTCATTGAGGTACAACTAAGACTCAAGAACAAATAAACTAAAAATAGGTAGATTTTGATAATGTATTTTAGTTGTTTATCTAATAAGCATTAATTAAAGGGGACAGACAATATATAACAGAACCAAATTAATTATAGGTCATCAGAAGCTGAAATTCAGAAAGAAAGGTAAATTATTTTTTTAAAGTATTATGCAAGCTATATGGGAAGCTTCTTGACTCTATCAATTCTATTAATTTAAAAACAAACAGTAAGTTTCACCTATTGAAAAGCAGAAATACTGACTTTTCTATACTATTAATTTGCAACTATTGATTCTTTTGATAGGTGGTGAAGAGTTTGCTTTACTTTATAAATAAAAATCAGATTTTTTTTTAAAAATGGAAGCTGCTACAAACCAGATTGAAGGCAACATCACTAGCTTAGATAAAAACAATCCTAGTGTTAGACACCATTAAAAGCGAATGACCACTTTCTCTCTCTCTCTCTCTCTCTCTCTCTCTCTGTGTGTGCGTGTGTGTTTAAAATAAGAATGTATGCAGAAACCTGTTGTTTGAAAACTGGCAGATTAAATACCAAGGTTAGAAAAAAATTGAAGCTGATTCCATATACATATTATGAATTTATTTTAAGAGTGGTAAAATCCTAAGTTTAAAAAGTTACTGCTTTTATTATATTGGTTTTTACCAAAAATATTTTAAATGTGTGCATTGGAGGTCATCACATTATTAAATACAAAAGTAAAAGACTTTGATTTTCAGTTCCTGACACATTAGGGGAGTCCCTGTGTATACACAGTACACAAGAAGAATGGCAAGTGACATACAGGTTTCTGCAAAAGAGCTAAATCACAGGAATAATGAACAATTAAAAACCCTGTTCTATTAATTAAAATGGACCCTTCAGAGATCTCTCCCTTTGCTTAGGATACACACACACAAAAAAATCTATACATTCTAATACAGAAAGAAAGCCATTTTCTTTTAAAGTAGTTCACAATCCAAACTCTTCATTAATTCATATGCCTTCCACCCTCTTTAATGAGCCTCATTTTAACTGTATTTTCTCATTTTTGGAGTTATCAATACATTTCTGGAAGAACCAACTAAAAGCATTTTTCAAGGTATATATCTGAAATTATTGACATAAGCTAATAAAAATAGGACTAACTTACCCACAAATTTCATATAAACTAGTCCAAGTAATTCTGCTAGAGCTATGATACCCAAACCTGAAATCAGAAGAGGGCCATGCACTGGTATACACGCTGTAAAAACAAATGAAAATTTCTATTAGAAATGCCTATAAAATAACTGAATTTTAAAAAGAAATCAACAAGAACTAATAATGTCAAATTTTAGGAGAGTAATTCTTGTTCTAATAATCAATAAAAATTATCTACATATATACAGAATAAAATTATTTTCATTATTATTAACTCGGTCACTGAAATAACTCCAAATTATAATAAGAAAAGCCCTCTTTTGCACAACACACATCTTATCTTATCATATGAAGACTAATGTAAAATAGCATGTAAAGTCTAAGACTTCAGTCAACTAGAGCCTGGTTATTTTAAAAGTTCTTCCATAATTACAGGTATAAAAGTTTGTCTGCTGAAACAATCAGCCCATAAGCCACATATAGCCAACATTCATAGCAATAAAAAAAAAATATTTTTTCCTCCAGTATTTCCTTGGAGGAAAAATAGGAGTTAAAAAAGAAATGTTCACAATACCAAATATTGGCAAATATGTGGAGAAACAGTAAGTCTTTTTCATTGTTTATGAGAGTATAAAATGGTGAGTTGAGCAGTTTATTAAAAAATTAACCATAACTTAACATATAATCCAGGAATTGCACTCCTTGGTATTTACCCAAATGGAGTTGAATTATGCCACACAAAACATGCATCTGGATATTTGTAGTAGCTTTATTCATAGTCCCCCCAAAATGGAATGCAACCCAGATGTTCTTTCACACATAAACAATGGTATATCCACACAATGGACTAGTAGTTAGTGTTAAAAAGAAATAAGCTATCAAGCTATGAAAAGACATGAAGGGAATGTAAATTCATGTTTCTAAGTTAAAGCAGCCCATATGAAAAGGCTATATACTATGAGATTCCAACTCTAAGATATTCTAGAAAATGTAAAACTATGGAGATAGTAACAAAGTCAGTGTCGCCAGGGATTTGCAGGGAGAGAGAGATGAACAAATGGAGCACAAGGGATTTTTAGAGCATTGAAAATATTCTGTATGACACTACATTGGGGGATGCATGTCATTACACATTTGTAATAGCCATAGAATGTGCAACACCAAGAGTGATCTGCAATGTAAGCTATGAACTTTGGGTGATAATGATGTGTCAACATTGGTTCATCAGTTGTAACAAACGTGCCACTCTAGTATGGGACGTGGAGGGAAACTGTGACTGTGTGGAGCATGCCAAAGGGGCAGGGAGTACCCAGAAACCCTATGGCACTTTCCACTCAATTTTTCTGTGGATCTAAAAACTGCTCTTAAAAAAAAAAAAAAAGAAAAAGAAAGAAAGAAGAGCTCTGTTCAAGAAAAATTCAAACTGGGAATACAGGAGAATGAGACTCTTACCCATGATACAGAGACATAGTCCAACCACAGCGAGCACATAGCCCAACACCTGAGTGATCAATATGGCAATGGTAAAGGAGGTCATCCCAAAAGCTAGAGGAAGGAAAGGGATAGAGAGAAGTACCTTGAGGATACCGATGAAGCAATCACTCCTGCCTGCGTCTGGTGAAACCAAGAGCAACATCCTATGCCCAATGACTGACTGCACTTGTTAGATGGTGGACTCTTTTCCAGAGCCTAACCTTCCACACAAGTCAGCTCCAGACCCACACATTCAGCAGCCCTTTACTGTCGCAGGAGTCTGAGCAGGACTGGTGGTTTTTACCCTAAATCCTAGATCAATCCTGCTTTGACCACACTTGTACGCTTTTATCCATAAATGGCTATCTGGCATGGCTTCTCCACATGCACAGAAATTTCTCTAGTGGAGCGAACCACTCTGCAAACATGACTGCAAGCATCGTGACCTCTATCTTGTGCATCTTGACCTGTGGTTTTATAGTGAATGGATGCATTTACTATGTACAGTGAGCCAGAGAGAGGCCCTAAGGTCCAGTGTTAAATGTGACTCTTTAATTATAACCAAAATAGGTAAGCAATTTGCTTTTAAAATGCAGAGAGAACAATGCTGATTATAGTTGTGCCATGGTTTACCTGTAAGTAAAAGGAACATGTTTCTACCATTTGCAATTTATAACTTCATCTTGTAATATTAGTCTTTTTTAATGTATAGGGTTAGCAAATAAAGAATGTGTTGAACACCTACTTATAACTATAAAAATCTGAAATCAGAGTATGCAGATAATCATTAAAAACTATGCAGCATAATTTAAATTATAAAAACTGGCATCAAATAATACAAAAATCAGTATTCACAAAATAATTAACTGCCTTAATGATCTAAGATAGTCTTAAATCAATCTGCGCAGGGAAATCACTAAGAATGTAATGGAAGTTCTTTTAATAAACCACTTCAATTGAACTGTTAAAAAATATAAGAAAAATTTCACCAAAAGTACCGTTTTTTAATGAAAAAAAGAGACAAAAATCATTCTGTAAGAACAAATACCTACCTGTCATAAACACATTGTACTGAAGTAATATTAATACCCCTGTAGAAATTACGATGAAACCAAGTCCTGAAGCATTCTTTACTGAATATTCTCCTGTTAATAAATAAAAACATTTAAAATATTCTCATATATACTTCCTATTCTTCACAAGTTAAAGTACTTCATTTTATTAAATATTTTAACCTCAATAATACTCTTACAAACTGAAATGTTTTCCCCAAAATTCATTCAAATGAGTAATTTTTTGAGACAAAGAATATAAATCTCACATGCAAAATCCTTGAATTGGCTCTATCTCCTCCTCAACTATCTAACAGATTTCCAATGAGATATTCTGTAGTCATCTCTTGTCATTCCCTTCCTTTGCTATTTTCCATCTGTCCCAAAGTCAAATCAACTGCTCTTTCAGGCTCTTTTCTGAACTTATCTCCTTCTCCCCATGCCCTCAGTACCTCTGTAAGTAAATACAGGTGCTGATTTATGTTTTTAAACATCACACCTACACTACCATCTCCTGTAGAAACCACAATAGTGTGCTGAATCCACCACTTGGAGTCCCAGCCTGTCTCCGCTTTTCTTCATGTGCTCCCTGCCCTTCTTTCCCACTCCCACTCCCATCCCCCCACACACAACTGTCACTTTAGACAGACATGGTTCCCACGTTCTTTCCCACTTCCACATCTTGGTCAATACAAGATGGTGGCCCTGAGGCTATTTCCACTTTCCAATCCCTAGAACCTGTGAATATCCCCTTATATGGCAAAAATAAAAGCAAGTTCCATTATATGGCCAAAGATACAATTAAGTTAAGGATCTTGAAGGAGCTTATCTTGAATTATACCAGTGGGCCCAGATTCCAATGACAAGTGTCCTTGAGGGAGTGAGACAGAGGGAAGTTTGCCACAGACACAGAGCAGAAGACAGAGGAGAAAGAGGAACTGCAACCATGAGGGAAGAAACAAGCTAAGGAATGCCAAGCACTGCCAGCAAATGCAGAAGCTAGAAGAGGCAGGAAATGGACTCTCCCCTAGAGCCTGGGGAGGGAATGCAGCCCCCATGACACCCTGACTTACAGCCAGACTTATGGCCTCCGGAGTGGTGAGAGAAATTCTACTGTTGGAAGCCACTCTGTTTGCCATAATCTGCTAAGACAGCACTAGGAAATGTATACACCCTGACCCCCATGTTCCCCTTACATCGACCCTGCATTTCCTCATAGCAACTGTACATCTTACCTGGGACAAAGAGAATGGCTCCAACAATGACAATTGTAGTGAGCAGTAGTCCAGCAATAAGTAAAAGGATGATTTTCTTATTTGTACAGTTGGATTTATATTTAAGTGCTGAAAAATAAAACGAAACAGAATTCAATCAGTCAATAAACTCAATCACATGCGAAGCCATTTCTGTAACCTATAAGGCGCAGAGACAAACTGATAACTCACTGTAACTGAAGAACCTCTGAGCAACAACTCCTTTAAGTCACCTCACATCTTTTCAAAAGCCAATGGATAATTAGGGTAATGGCAGTATACATGTGGATGCTTAATACACAGGTGACACTTTATTCCCTACACTTTAAAAGAATGAAGTTACATACGCCAACTTTCTCAATTGAGGCATCATTAACTTTGGGGGCTAGTAAGTTTTTGTGTGGGGGATGCTTTGTGCATTATAGAATGTTATGCAGAATCCCTGGACTCTATATTATGAGATGTTAGTAACAGTCCCCTAGTTATGTCAATCAAAATGTGTTTAGACATTGTCAGTGTCCCTTGATGAGCAAAATCACCCCAGATGGACAACACAACACTGATACACATAATGCTGATGGGACAAAACTGGCTAATTAGCAATATTGAGAAAAAGAGAACTAAGTTCCACCTTACATAAAATTAGTAAAACATCTGGAAATATGGACCCATCATTCTGAAAAACAGGATAGAATAAACATTGAACAAATAACACCCTTGCAAAATCCTGATGGAAAAAAATGCTTAAAATTTTAAACTATTTTAATAAAAATAAACTACAAAGACTCAATGGGATTTATCATATAAATTATTGTTTCTAATGTTAGGTTTATTGTCAAGTATCCAGTACCTTCTCTGAAACAACAATGTAATGAATAACCTTAACAGTATTTCCTTTTAGTCTCTATTGACCTTTTTATGCATATGTTAACATTGAAATTAACTTTTCACCAAGAAATTGTTAAAGTTAAACTAAAATCAGACTGAGTAGCAGAGAGCAAAAGGATATGTGACTGAAATTTTGCTGTGTGTCATACACATAGATTGATGTGTCAATAATCAATGGGTAATTGTTGCAAAGGGGAAAATACTTTAAATGTTGTATTTTGCATTTAATTTTCCTCCACCAAAATGATGAATAGATGAAACATGGTAAAATTAACAATAATAATAATCATGAAAAAATCTATGTTTAAGGTATACTGCAGGTACCTGAAGAGTTTTTTGAATCTCTAGCTACCTACACTTTAGATTAGAACCCCAAGTCTATTCTGTTTAGGGGGAGACAGAGCCTAAGCAGACATCATTCGTCAAGCTGAGTAACAAATCCACATGAATCAGAAAAGAGAAATCACAGTAATATTTAGAAAGCATCATGTGGCAAGTTCCCCAAATCTTTATTTGACCTGTTATTCCCACCCAGCCCTAGAAGACATGTGACTACTACTCAATCACAACCCTGCCTCCTTATCAAGCTCAGTTCTCACAGCTTCTCTGTCTTCTAGGCTCAAATACCAGCTAGAATAAAATTGAGTGCACAGGTCACAAAAGGCCCAGATACAGAGAAAGAAATTTTCTCTAGATATGTGTCATGCTTTCCATTTGAATCCCATGCATATTGTTATCTGAACAGAGCTTCAAAGTTCTGCAAAGGGTTATAAAATAGAAGCTGCTTCAAATGTCCTCTACAATCAAACAGTCATAAGAGATTCTTGTAGGTTAATTTGTTAAAGGAGCCACTAAGCAACAAGCATTTAAAACTTGACTTTGTAGGATAATTTCATGCAAAAAGGCTGACTTCTGTCATTCTTAAAATAAGATTTTGAACGTCACATAGAATTCAATACCTTTAGGCTTAGGAGAAAAATAATACCAACAAAACTCAAACCACAAAATACTATTGTTAGTGTTTTATCATAAAATGGCCTTTTCCTTTTGAGCAGAAGTACACTGTACATTGGTGGTAGCTTTAATTCCTGTTGATTGGTTCAATTACTAATCATTTTCAAGGCTACCTTAAACTTTTCTCCAATAAAAGCAGCCGTTTCCAAAAAATATATTACTGCAGTCTACTTAAGTAACCACAGGCAATGAAAGAATGTCTCCATATTTCTTCAATGGCCCTTTATAAAAAGTGTCTTCTGGCTCCTTTTCTTTGCTCACAATGACCACATTTTAGCAGGTCCCACGATAACTGTGCGGAAGATATCTTGCCGTTAGCACAGTTGTCAGTTTCTCAGCTACACTGAGATGCTATAAAACCCAACAATCTTCAGGCCCTCTTATTAGTTATCTTTTCCAGTCCTTTAATAAGTAGATATACCCTTAGTTATAAAATGTATCAAAACATTAGATGTGACAAATAAAATAAATTCAAGAGATTCCCTAAACGCTTAGCATTAAGATAAAAATAATTTAATGTATTCTTAACAGCAGGCTTTTATCAAACTTTCTGGTATGATTTTCTGGCTGCTTAGCAAGACAATCTATGTCATTTAAAAAATCTGCATCCTTTTAAAGATTCCCCTCAGCTAAAACTACTGAGCTCAATACATAAAATGAAATACATGAGAAATGATAATCCTATGTACATTTTTAACAAAAACTTACAACCTAGGCTCTGCCTGATACAGGGTTACCAAATACTAGAGGAAACAATGTAATATTTTAACCAACAAATGAGAAATTCTAAAATTTTCCTTTTTCTATTTCAGAATAGATGTTGCTTAATTTCAATATAATTCCAGAGCATATGTGAAATAAAATAGTTAAATCCAGCAGGCTATATCTCGAAAAAATGTCAGGTTGGTTCATTCACTTTTTCTTTTCTTTTTTTTTTTAAATATTTTTTTAGTTATAGGTGGATGCAATACCTTTATTTTATTTGTTTGTTTTTATGTGATACTGGGGATCGAACCCAGTGCCTCACGCATGCTAGGCAAGCGCTCTGCCACTGAACCACAACCCCAGCCCCTCATTCACTTTTTCTACAAATGTTGACTATGTACCTACAATGTACCAGGCCCTTTTATTAGTCCAAATCAGGGAACAAGTGGATTACATTATTAAACAAGAACTTATTGAGCACTATCAACCCATGTGACAATCACTATTCTACTCACTGACAGTGTACATAAAAACAACCACAAGGCAGGCCTGGAGGCCCTCAGATTCTAATGGGTGAGAGTGTGTTTGGGGATGTAAATGACCGGGGCTTTGTTCTCATGTCTTCCTCCCAGTTAAATAAAAGGTAAAGGTCTCCTCTAGTCTAAGAAAGTTCCTTTAGGCATTAAATCCTTCACTTTCACGTGGATGAAGCAAGTCCCTCTAGCCATTTAAAGACAGTGCTAATGTTATGAATTGAGGAGATTTTCTGGTCTCTTTGTGAGTGATAGGGAGCGCATCTAAGATAGAATGCAGGCTGAGGCTGGCAAAATCTAGTATAATTACCAAGTCAATTGGAGATAAAATTAAATCTATCATGTTACGTTTTCATGATACTCTAAAGACTGAATTGATACACTCATATAGGTCCACAGAAAGTACAGTCTACCTAACAAGATCTAAAAATCCAAGAAGCCATGCCTGCTCAAAGATGTGATATTTAGTCCCCAGCCAAGTGATTGGTGAGTAAGCAGAGACACAAAAGCTTACCAGTGTGATAAAAATACATATTAGATGAAGAATGAATCATAAAGGGAGACAAGTGTTTGATTTAATTATTATACAGTTTCTGATACTCCAGGAAAGTACCTTAGAATCCTTTTGGTATCTGTTGAGTTATAAACCAATGCTGTCTTCAATGTAGGATAAAGTACATCTAATAACTTTTAAAATTAGATTACAATTTCAATTTTTTTTAAATTATTTAAATTTGAATTACTATTTTAAAAATATTTAACACATTCATGTAGAACACACACACAAATGAAGGCTTTGCGAACTGGTGCTAGAGAAAAATGAATTGCCATTTATAAATTGGTGACTTGCCAGAAGGCAAACAAAATAATTTTATTATAAACTCCATGTACTATCCAGCTTGCTCTGGTGAAGCAATTCTGTCAAACTGAATAATGACTGAACACCACATTCCCCTTCTATGGGACCCAGAGATAAAAGAGCTCAAGCTTTGTGCAGAAAGTACTTTGAGTGTAAACGAAGGGGATGTGCTATAGACAAATCTCCTTCTCCTGGTTCTAAATGTGCCCTGGTTTTGTGGAAAGTTTCACAGTTTCAGAGTATATGCAGGAAGCTGGGATGGAATGGTTAGGAAAGGGTCAAGAAAGCTGCAACTATATGTCTAAAACAGAGTGAAATGTTAAAACTATAGTTGTGTTCAGTTGCTCCTACAATAAAATCAGTGCATAAGCAAGACTTAATTCAGAGGTGACTGTAATGTAGACAGGACCAAGGAAACACACTGTGAGTTCAAGATTTTTGAATAGAATTCACATCAAACTTCATTATTAAGTCCTATTATCAGGGGACAGCAATCAGGTTACAGAATAATTCTTTATAACCTATTGGAAAACTTTACCTTCTTGCATAGATACTTTCAGTACACTTCAATACATGTCCTCACCTCTCTAGAATGATCTTTTCTAACCAATGGAGAAATTCCCTGCTCTATTACTTCTCTTAAATGTGCCCTCATGGCCTAAATACTTTCATTAGTAAACTAGTCCTCAAATCTGGACTTGAAGACTTAGTAGGACCTCAAGGCTGCTGTGTGGGAGAATTTTTTCCTTGAATATCCCTACAATTATTTCCATAGGTACACCTACCTAAATACCTCTGAGCCAGTAGCCAAAATCCTTGTGGAATAATCTTGAGGAAGGGTGAGAAAATTAGAAAAAAAAAAAAAAGAAAGATGTCTAGGAAATAAGATTTGAACTACAGCAGTCCTCACCATGAATGGTTCTGATGTGAATGAATTCCAGTTACCATCATTTAGTTAAAAAACACAAGCCCCCCAAAGTATAGTTCTAATTTTAATTACCACAATATGTTAACCAAGTAACTAGATAAAGTACAGACTTCACCGCTATCTCTTCAGTCCACAAGTCCCTCCATAAATAGCAGATGTCCATTGTGATCAGTCACGTCACTTTTTTTGAAGACTGGTTGCTGACTGGTCACTGGTCACTGCCCATCTGTTCTTCATTCCGTTCAAGTGTATACTTGTACTATCTTCTGGTCTCCCAGTGATATACCCACATGCTACTTTATAATGGATTATCAAAAGAGAAAACTGAGCAAGAAAGAAGAAAGAGCAAAGAAATGAAAAATAAGGATGCTAGATTTGAATTTCAATTGGGCCATCAGTGGAAAAGCAGAAGAAAACAGTGGATTGTGGGAATGTAGACACTCAAGATGTGGCCAGAGCAACTCAGTGAAGGAAACTCACTGGCAAGAATGAGGAAGGTGAGGAGGACGGACAAAAGAGAAAGAAGATGTCCTGGAGGAAGAGACTCTGGCAAAAGCAAAAACAAAAACCATGTCACACTGAAGGGACTGCCAGATATATTTCACGACTTTGAAACTACAAAGAACAAAATTTTGAAACCTTGATCCAAATGGGAGGCTGACAATTCACCAAGGCACAGAAAGGATGTGTGTTCTGTATTCAGTTACACAAAAAGAATACAAGAGTTGTTCAAACGGTGCTTAACAAAACATTTCAATCCTCGAAGTTTTTAAAATATCATGTGCTAAATATTAATTTGACTTTTGTTCCATGTTCCAATGCAGTTGTTACTGATAATACAAACACTTTTAATGCTTTGAAAAAAGATTTTAAGGCCATTATATAGTAGTAATTTTATCATTCTTTATTAAGATTTCTATGCAGAATTTCAGCTTACATGGTTGTGTTTATGGTTTCACAGATCTGTGCAAAGCAAAGACACACTATACATGACAAAAGTTCAATGAACAGGAAAAAGAAGAACAGATAGGCCTACTTCAAAGACTTTCAAAATGTCAGCCAGTTCTTTGAATACAGTGGCACCTCAATCCTGCAGGAACTAGAGGACTAGGTGGGCAGTCCTAGCAATCATACATCAACCAGCTAAATGATGGAAAGAAGCTGTTCTGAGATCAAAGACTAAGGAAGAAGAACCGCGAAAAGTCAGCCAGGAACTTAATCGTCAGCAGAGTAACAAACCGTGAGTTGGTATAGTTTTCAGAACAAAAACCAAGTGTCTGAAAGCAATATTATTGGTTAAGGTTCAGTGCTTAATTCTAGGGAATTGAGAATGTATGTTAATATAGTGTCAAGAATTATGCAGTGGAACACAGAAACTCCTTCTCCTCAAAGTGACAGCATAACCCACTGTCTTTCCAGGAAGTTCAGCCTCACAAAGGTCTGGGTTTCATCTTGGACCACAAAAGACTCACAGGCAGAGCTGGATAAACCACTTAGAGAAATCTCCTGTAGTCAAGTACAGACCATAAATGGTCATCAGGAAAGTTAAGGACAACTAAAAATGTAGAAAATAAAAGCCATGGAGCTGAGTGACTGTTAACACCCCAGGGGCTGTGACATCCTGGATTCCAGGAAATGTACAAGCATTCAGGTGGAAAACATAGGGGCTCCCCTCTTTGGTGGGATGCCCAGGCCATAACCTGGAGTCCTCTTACAATGGGCTCCAAAAGAAAAGTTGGTTCAAATCTAGGGGCAGCACAGTCAGACACACCCACCCCTCTATTGGAATGACTGACATGCAGGTCTACAAGCCAGGGGCGATGTGCGCTCACTTCCACATCTCAGTCATGTAGCCCAGTGCCCAGCAGTCAGCAGGCACCCTGTCATGGGTATTCATAGAACAAACAAAATAGGTCAACAGTCTGCTTATCAATCAGTTAACATCTACTCAAAGTGTGTACCTACACATGGTGTTAGCCTTCACAGAAAGAAAATTCTCAAATTCAAGATGGGGAAGCAGTAGAGAGTAACAGCAAACCAACAGCACAGTTCAAATCCCAGGGCTACCAGGAAACAGCTGGGTGGCTGTGGGCAAACTGCCCAACTGATCAGTGCCTCAGTTTCTCATCTACAAGATGGGAATGACCACAGTATGTATACCCAAAGTCCCTGGAGAAATCAACATGATTTCAGGTGCAGCACACTTGGCACAGTGCCTGCCCTACAGGGCAAGGGCTCCACACTTAGTCACTATATGATCAACGCCTCTAAATGGAGGGCAGGCTGGATGAACCCAGTGTGGAAGTGCCTCTTCCACACACGCACAGTCACCACATTTACTTGTTTAAGATGTGCCAAAATAATAAACCTCCACAAATAGTTATTTAGGCTCATAAACATGTTCCTTAAAATACAGCAGTAGAAAAAATATAAAAATGAACAGCCAACCTCATAAACACAAACATGAAAATGAAAATAGGGTGGTTTTTATTTTATAATCCATCAAATTAGCAGAGATTTTACAATTATAATAATGTCAGGACTGTGAGGTGAAAGACAGGTATTCTCCGCTGCAATGGTAGGAACTGATGAGATGGTTCTGGAAAACATTTTGGCAGTGTGAATCAGGAGGCTTAAAATATCTTTGCCATCTCCTGGCTTACATATTGTTAGCAGAGTTATTTTCATAGTATCAAAAAACTTGGAAACATCCCTAATATCCATCAAGATAAGAGTTAAGTAAATGACTGTCCATCCGTAGAAGGGGAGAAGAATTCTAACAAGAGTTATAAAGACACATCCTGAACATTAGGGTGTATAAGAACATAAACAGCACGAGTCCTTTCCTGGTTTCTGTTTTTAAAACAATGATAACAAAAATAAATAGACAGGGAAGGAAATAGGCAATTCTCTAGAAAGCACCAATAGCATATTATTAGGTTGTGACACTGCAGATGACTTTTATTTTTCCCTAAAAATTCCTATATTGTACAAAGTGTTCTAAAGTAATGTAACAGCCAACCTTCCATAGCTGTGAGTTCCACATTCACACACTCAGTCCACTGTGAACCAAAAATATTGATAATAAAATTATATCTGCACTGATTTTGTATAGACTTTTTCCCAGTCATCATTCTCTAAAAAAACTATACAACAACTATTTACATAGCATCTACTTTGCATGTAGTACTATAAATAATCTAGTGATCTAGGGATGATTGAAAGTATACAGGAGGATGTGTGGAGGTTAAATGCAAATGCTTGGCCATTTAATAAGACAGGCCGGTGTCAGTGCATCAGTGGATTTGGGTATATAGTGTTCCCAGAACCAGTCCCCCATGGATACTAAGACAACTGTATTACTTTTTAACGTCAGAACAACAACAACAAAACAATTAAGTTTATTTTGTAAAAATTTGGCTGACAGTGAACAGATTTACCTTGGCATAATTCCACTAAATGTAATTTCACTAAGGATAATGCCATGATCAGCAAATTTCTAACAATCCAAACTCAACAAATCCCACTAATGTGAAATAATTTTATAATCATAAAAATAGTTTGTTCCCAGCCCAAATCATATGACTTGGCCCTTAAAGCTAGGTCTGCCAATATGGTGGAATGCTTTCCCTAACATCACTGATGACACAATAGGCCCTGATGCTGTACCAGTTTTTTTTTTTTTTTCCTGAGATAAAAGATTTATTGAAATTTCAAGATAATTTCCAAAAGAGGTCTAGACACCTCTTGAAGGTAAGAGCTGTGAGATGTTTTGACAGTTGCCACTGTCAGTTCTTTGTTTCCCTCTTTTTTTTCTTTTAGACAAAAAGTTGAGAACATCTCTGAAATCATTAGCATTTCCAGAGGGCTATACATTGGGAAAAGCTCTTAAAATATATCATCAGTCCCCTCTCTTACATTTTTTACATATCACTGAGGATACACACAGCTTAAACTTCTGAGGAAAAATAAAATCCATAACATATGCAGAGGCCAATCTACTGCAACATTTTACTTTTCTTAAGATTGGACAATAAATCACATTAGCACTGTTTACTCCTTCTGTATAGATGCTTACTGGTCTTCAGTGACTATTTGGGTGCTACAGGGAGAGTAGAAATCTTATGTCTTCAAAGTTTAAAGTAAGTTTAGAATGTCACCTCAGAAATTCACTAATTTAGTAAATTTCCTTTACCAACCTGGTGCAGCCATATGGTTGAGTGTGAACATTAACCATACTGCATATTAACCATTAACCATACTACTTACCTTGTAATGAAAGTTCTAGACTGTTGATGCTGAATCTGACACAGCATTAAGATTTTCCCTGAGGTTTGGTTACATGACTATCACAGTAAAGTGAGCTCAAAGAATATGGCTTTCCCGTGGCTGCTTCCTTAAGGGCTATGAGGCTGCACATTGAAGGTGACAAAACATGGTTCAATGGGACTTCTCCATGAGTGAACATGTGTCTACAGAGAAGTTCAAACGGGGAAAATGAAGAGAGGGGAATCCTAAGGCTCCAGATGATCACATCACGCTGTCTCAACATTAATGAGGCCTGTGACCATCTGTTTATCAAATAAAATGTAGGTAAATGTTCTGTAAATATAAAAATGCTACATGAGTGTAAAGTGCTGCTATTACTAGTAGTCCCTCTATTTGTTCTTTAAAGATTTAGAAAACAACAACAAATAAATAAAAAAAAGAGACACCTTCTTAGGAATTAAAGGTGAACTGTAGCACAATATGGGGGACAATATGTACTTCAAGGAGACTGTGAGTATTGAAACTGCATTACTTCTTTACTCAAATAACACTCTTCCTAATACAACTTAAACAAAATATTTTACTAGTATAACCTCCTAGAAATAAAAATTTCATCACTAAACCATAAAAGAAAAGTAGAAATAAATACTTACTTAAAATGCCAAATTGTCCCCAGAAGAGAAGTATAGCCAAAATTGGGAAAATAACGACGAGAATATTTTCATTTGGAGAAAACCATGACACTGAGAAGAAAGAAACCAAAAAAACAATAAATATTTCTTATAATTACTTTAAATCCCACTAGTAATCTCAAATATATCTTATGTAGGGGGAACCATAAAAATAATCAACTATGGCCTTAATCCATACACACATAAGAGACAAATTTGTAAAACAGACTTTGTTTAGGAAACAAAAGCTGCAGCAGTTTGAGTGTCTCTGGCCACACTTTCTCCAGCCTGAGCTCTATGGAAGGAGTCAGCCCAGCACAGCAGCTGAGCACAGAGCTCTGAGCCATATTGCTGGGGTTTGAAACCCAACCGGACAATCTGTAACCTTAGACAACGTCTCAACCAATGCCTCTGTTCAGCGTCCTTGACTGTTACACAGGTATGACAGGATCTACCCCTTGAAGGACTGCTGTGACTATTAACAAAGCTAATATAGATGAAGGAATTAAAGCAGTGGTTGGTACTTACCAAGTGCTCAGCAAATGTTAACTACCACTCTCATGTGTTGGATCTCTGTATGCATAAAGAGCCTAGAATTTACCTTCAAGCAACAGTGAAGTGCTCCTGTACAGACTGGCTCAGGGGACCCAGGTGAGGGAGCTGGCTCTACCACTATGTCCTTCCCCTTAGTGTGACTAAGACAAGACAGATGAGCCCTGCCTTTCCTCAAACTGACTGTGGAATAGAAGCCTTATTCATGAATAATTAGATTTCAAAAGGATCATTTACACATAAACACAAGAAGCTTTGGGCTATTAAGGAAGCTGTTATTAAGTGGGTCACATGTTACTTATATGGTGAAAATGTATCACATATCCTATATAAAGGGAATTGAGATATTAAGACTTCAAATAAGATTTGTTGAGAACTTTTTAAAAATTAAGTTTAATCGCATCTCATAAACCCTTAAGACTGTAATTTAGCTATGAGATTTCTTCTGTAACAATAAAGCCAAGTAAATGCACTGACAGCATTTCAAAGTTTACCAGTACAGAGGGGACGTGCTGTCTGAAGGACTCCTTTCAATACAGTCCCCAGCAAGTGCTGGCATTCCAGTGAAATCAACACTAGGCATTCAAATCCTCCCCTGCTCTGCCCTCAGTATCAGCATGTGAGGAACTTCATGGGCTTTCACTCCACAATGACAGCCATGTACTTCTATCAAGCTTATAATGTTAAACCTTGATAAAATGCTTACATTAATCCCCAGAATATAACAACATTATAAATTCTATCTTGGCCCTATTAGCTTTTCAGTATCTAGCATATTTTCCTGTCCATATTAGAGACTCAATACATGTGCTGTTGAAGGTTACAAGGCAGTTTAGTGAGTGAATGGAATATAATTTTTTGATGCTCCTTGGTTGCAGTATACTACCAGGAGAGATGTTTTTAGATACTGAGTCAATACCTTGATTTTCAACTGTATAACTGAACATCGTCCTACACCAAAGAAAACACTTCTATACAGCATAAAATCCTACCGGGAAAAAATTTTGTGCAGTATACTTAGGTTTTCCTATCTCATGCCCAAGGGATTTTGTAAAAGCTCTATGACCTAATAACTATGCTTAAACAATTTACTTTTCTTAACGCACTTTCTCTATTATTTTCCCTTGAGTTATGTACATTAACTATTTAAAAACTCACAACTATCATGAGAAATTATTAACTCTCACTTAAACCTGAGGAGACTAACACAGAGCAAAATTAAGGATTATAAGCATTTTTACCTTTCCATGTTTCAACTTCACTTCTGATGGGCCCCTTGCATACCCAAACTCCCCTCTCAGTTTTCCTCATTTCAATAGTGATGACTCCATTTATTCAGATCCACAGGGTGAAAAATCTTGGAGTTCTACCTGACTCCTTGGTTTCTCACATACCCACATCTAGTTGGGCAGCAAATCCTGCTGGCTCTACCTTCAAATAGTCAGTATCTCTGTAGGATGTGTTGATAATGAAATGCTCATTTTCCTGGTGTCCCCTGCCCCCACCCACAATCTTAAGATATATTAACAGATATCTATTACTAAAAATAAGAGGTGCATCCAGCCCTGCTCAACTACTAACTATTCACTTATTCCACAGCAGCATTTATTGGAAGCCCATCATAGCACTCCTTCCTCTAGGCTCTTGAAGGTCCAACGGTAAAAGGTACAAAGGTTCTGAGCTTGAGGAGGAGGACCAGTGGAAGACAGACTCTTGGGGGCAGTAAGAAAAGGTCTCTTTGGTGAAGAACTGGAAGTGAGCCTTGGATGGGCAGAAGCCTGCCATGTGAAGACAGGGAAGAGGAGATGTCAAAGGAACTGCAAGTTCAAGGAGCCAAATATGGAATTTAGTGATAGAAGATCAGATTCAAAGGGTTTGTGGGGCAAGATCATGCTGGGTCTTATCGGCTTGTTAAAGGAGGTTGTATGCTATTCTGAGAGCAAAGACAAGTGGCTGGAAGGTACAACTACAGAAGAAAAAGGATCTTATTTAAAATCTCCTTTGTCAGTCATGTGCAGAATGTATCCCAGAGAAGCTGGACCTGTCTGAAAGCTATAGTAGCAGTCATTCTTAGGAGATAAGAGCTATGACCAACAAACCCTTTCCTGAGTTCAGTTTTACTCATCACATTAAAGATGTAACAGAACTGCTCCAAAGGAAGGTGACTAGAATGGAGATCCTGAAACCTTCAGTAATATTAGCCTAAAAGAATCAGGGATCTTAATTCCAGGCAAGAATAAAATTAGGAGAAATGCCACAGCCTTCCCAGTCAGTGACAACTTACAAGGGACCAAGTTCTTGCCTGAGTCAAGGAAAATCAGGAACTGCCTGATAATAGCCCAAGATCTCTGGAAAACAACAGTGCCTCGTCATGCCACAGCTCTAGGTAACAAGTCAGAATGGCCAACTGCCTGCATGGAACAGAAGTAACTTACGAATTAGATGCTGAGATAGACTAGATGATTCTTTGATGACACCAAGATTGTATGCAGAAATAATAAGAAAAATAAAAGGACATTTCAATGATAGAGATAATAAAACAAAAGCTACTACTATCTAAGTGACTCAACTGGAGCTCTTCAGAATCACCTAGGAGGTTACTCCAGCCTCATATACTCTCCCCTCTCACCGCTACCCCAAGATTTTCAATGTTCCCTGATAGTAACTATGAGAGGTCTGGGGGATGCTCATGATTCTCAGCTTAAAGTCACTTCTGCAGATTTCTGCTGGAGTTTAGCTTCAGTCACCGACATAAATGTGCTACCTTTCTCTCTAATTCGTTATGGCGGGGAAAAAATTGAGAATCACTGAATTGGATGTTTAAGAAGCAATTAAGAAACTGGTGGGAAAAAAACAACAACAATGTTTTCTATAAAACCATTTATATGTCCATTAAGTTATTGATTTGTTATGGTACTACTGTCAGATGATCTTTTTCCCCAAAGGGAGAATGAGACAAGATACTTCTCTAAGATCCCTTACAGCTCTGAATTTCTATGGCACTAAGAAAATAAATTAAGCATAAAATGAACTAAGAACAGTATCAGATATCTTTCCATCTCGTGATTACAAAAGATACTCCAAGGGCATTCGTACTGTTATTCTGCCCAAACTCTGGCTGACATCTCTGTCCATTACCCTCCCCCAAGCTCCCATTCCTGCTCAGGAAAAGTGGCTCTCAGGAAAAAGAACTTTCTACCAGTGGAAAGGCAAAGAAATGATATTAAGAGGGTGTGGTCTGGGATGAGCATTTAACTTTTGCTTCTCTGCCTAGTGTTATTAAAACTCAGGGCCTCACTTTTCTTATCTTTATGTACAAAAGTGGGATAACTTGAAAAGATAAAGGGATCACACTCTGATCAACTAAGTGTGTGTCTCCTTCAAATACAGACATGCAAACCTCCACAAACAGAGAACACCAGTTCTACAAAAGAAGATCATAATAAAATTTACAATACAAAATTCAAACCAAATTTTTACTTGATATTTCAGAACTATATCGCTTTTTTTGGTGTGTCAACTTGGCTGAGCTATAGTTCTCAGTTATTTGATCCAACCCAGAATTCTAAGGTGGCCTCCCAAATCTCTGCCCCTAACACCCACACCTGTTTACTTCCTTCCTCTTGTGCATAAGACTGTAAATATGTTCATTTCCATGAGTATGTTGTGTCACCTGGAAGAGGGATTTTGCTGATGTAATTAAGGTCTCTAATCAGTTGACATTAAAAAAGGGAGATTATCATTGAGGAACTAAAGAATGGCTTAATCACGTGATTCCTCAAAGATTCTCAGCTTTTCTTGGAACAATAATTCACATCTGAGAGGAATTTGACAAGAGGAAGAGTCTCTTTCCCTGACTTTAACTATGCAAGAACACATGTGGCAGACAATGGGACCAACCTCCAGGAGCTGGGAGAAGTCCCTGGTGGATATCCAGCAAAGAAGCAGGGACCTCAGCCCTGCAATGATGAGAAACTGAATTCTGCCAGTTATGTGAGTTTGGAACAGGCCTCAAACTCCAGATAAAAATACAACTTGAATCAAAGACATTGTTCACAGAACTATATAAAAAAAACAACTGTCTAAAATTCATTTGGAAGAATAAAAGACCCAGAATAGCCAAAGTAATTTTAAACCAAAGGAAGAATATTGAATGCACTAGAACATGTGCTTTCTAATTACACTACAGAGCTATGGTAACAAAAACTGCATGGTACTTGCATAAAAACAGACAGACCAATGGCAGAGAATAGAAGACACAAAGACAAGCTCACACAGACATAGTCATCTGACCCTTGACAACGGTGCCAAAAACACATATTGGAGAAAGATTGCTTTTTAAACAAATTGTGTTGGGAAAACCGGTTATCCATATGTAAAAGGATGAAACTAGACCCTAATCCTTCACCCTGCATAAGAATCAACTCAAAATGGATCAAAGACCTAGGAATTAGACCAGAAACCATGCACCTCCTGCAAGAAAATGTAGGGTTAGTATTCCAGCTTCTAGGCACAGGCAATGACTTTCTCAATAGCATTCCTAAAGTTCAGGAAATAATGCCAAGGATTAATAAATGAGATAGTATCAAATTAAAAAGCTTCTGCACAACAAAGGAAACAATAAGGAATATGAAAAGAACCTGCTGAATGGAGGAAAATCTTTGCTAGCTACTCTTCTGACATGGGATTCATATCTTGAATATCTAAAGAGCTCAAAAAAACCTCACACCAAAAAAATCAAATAACTCAATTAATAAATGGGCAAAACAGACACTTCTCAAAAGAAGAAATACCAATGGCCAACAAATACCTGAAAAATGTTCAACATCATTAGCAATTAGGGAAATGCAAATCAAAACTACACTGAGATTTCATCTCATCCCAGTCAGAATGGCAGTCATCAAGAATACATACAATAAATGCTGTATAGGATGTGGAGAAAAGGACTCTTTTACACTGTTGGTGGGACTGTAAATTAGTACACCACTATGGAAATCAGTATGGAGGTTCCTCAAAATACTAGGCATGGAACTATCATATGACCCAACTGTACCATTCTTCAGTATTTATCCTGAAGAATTAAAGTTATCTTAGTACAGTGTTACATGCATACCCATGTTTATAGCAGCACCGTTCACAATAGTCAAACTAGGTGTTCATCAACAGATGAACGGATAAAGAAAACATAGTATATTTACACAATGGAATTTTATTCAACCATAAATAAAATGAAATTATGTCATTTGCAGGAAAACGAATGGAATTAGAGACCATATTAAGCAAAACAGGTCAAACTCAGAAAGTCAAAGATAATATGTTTTCTCTCATATGGAGAAGATAGAGAGGGAAAAGGAAGAGAAAAGTGGGGGTGATTCTCATGAAAATCAAAGGGAGATCAGTAGAGGAAGGGGACCAGAGGTTGAGAGGCAGGGAGGGAAGCGGGAAGTGCTGGGGAGTGACGTTGGCCAAATTATATTGTTAAATTGTGCTCATATACGAATAGGCAACAAATCCCATCAAGGTGTACAACTATAAAAAATGTGCACTAATAAAAAAACGTGGGAAAAAAAAGAATATTAACTTGGCCAACATCTGAATTTTAGCTTTATAGGACTTTGAGCAGATGACCCAGTCACACCATGAATAGAGCTGTGAGTTAAAAAATTGAATGAATAAATGTATATTGTTTTAAACTGCTATTCTGCGGTTATTTATTGCACAGCACTAGAAAACTAATATGAGGACCTTAGAGTGTCTTCATCATTATGAATAAAGTGTATATCATATTCACAATGATGGAACTGGAAATTCTGCTGAACTTGAATGACCTTAATAGCTTACATAGAGTAAAATAAAATTTAAGCTCTCAATGTTTTTTGTCTTATTAATCGAAATAGAAATATTATTAGCAATTATTTTTTTGGGGTGGGGGCGGTTCTGGGATGGAACTCTGGGACACTCAACTACTGAGCCACATCCCCAACCCTTTTTTGTATTTTATTTAGAGACAGGGTCTTTCAGTTGCTTACGGCCTTGCTAAGTTGCTGAGGCTGGCTTTGAACTTGCGATCCTCCTGCCTCAGCCTCCCCAGCTGTTAAGATTACAGGCATAGTTTCACTCTGCCTGGCTTATTATTAATAATTAATCATATAAGTACTAATATTTACAGTTAGTATTTGGTTATTTACAAGGTATTTTCACACAGGAAACACACAATATGGTGATTTAGAAGTCAAAGAGATCCAGGCTACAATTCTGGCAGTGACTCTGGCCTTGAATAAGTATCTTGAGTCTCTTTTACCCCTGATGCATTAAATGGTGAGACCTGCATCCATGTCCTAGAGTTCTTGAGAAACTCAAAAAACATGACATACATAAAGTATCTAGGATGTGCCCAAATAAGTAAATAAATGTCAGGTCATTTTGCGCTTTTTCCATGATCTTAGTGGTAACATGTTAGTCATCACTAAATCAACAGCGTCTAGCACAGTGCCTGTAACATAGTAGGCACTCAAGTCTTTATTAAGCAAGAGAGATATTATCTTATTTTTTATAGACATTCCTGTAATTGAGATAGTATCCTCACTGAACTAATAGAAAACTGAGGGACAGATAGGTTGAACTTCTCTTGAGTTCTGTAAGCTAGAAAAATGAACTATAGAAAAGAGCTTTCTAAATTCAAGAACTGTGCTCCTTCCATAGTGTTGTACTGTCCACTGGCACCGGAGGTCTACAAAACCATGTCTTATAGACCATGATTGCACATATTCTATTCTCATGATCCAGAAAAGGGAACACTGAACAGTCTCCATTACCTGCATTCTATTAAGTGGGATTCAATTCTCATTGAGTGATTTCTATTCCTCATTTATACCTATTTTTTTGCACATACAAAAGCACATTATAGTAAAAATAGTGTCTAATGCCTAAGTTCCTGAAGTCTACATGATGGGTATCATTATTACAACAAATGTACATTCCCAATTAAGAGTACTGCCCTACTTATCCTTTTGGTACAGAGTAATATTTTACTTTTCCAAAGAAAAACTGTTGCAAAATAGTGGCACCAAATCATGGCTAAGATGTGGAGAAACTAGGTCACTCACGTTGCTGATAATGTAAAATGAATGTAAAATGGAACAGCCATTCTTGGAAACTATGCATACACTTACCATATGACCCAGTAATCATACTTCTATGAATGGATCAGCAAAACCAAATGTATATCTAAACAAGCACCTGTACACAATTGTTCACAGCAGCTTCATTTGTAATAACTCATACCTAGAAATAACCAAATGTCCTGAAATAGGTGAATGGCTAGACAAGCTCTGATAAATCCATACCAATGAATACTGCTCAGTTAAAAAAAAAAAAAGGCAGGGGGTGGGGAGCAAACAAAAAATACAACAAAGCAACAAAGGAACCTAAGCAATGATGCATGTAGCAACGTGGATGGATTTCAAGGGCACTGTGCTCCGTGATAAAGCCAAAATATTGGAAAGTCATCTATCAAATGATTGCATTTATATAACACTGACCAATTAGTGCTTGTCAGATTAGGGGTAATGGAAGTAGGGGTGTGACCATAAAAGATTTGATGAGAGAGATGTCTGTTAATGAAATAGCTCTCTCCATTCCAACGACTGTGATAGTTACACAAGAACAATGTGTAGAAATGACAGAGAAACACTCAAACACACTGAATTTCCTGCTTTTGATATTATGCCATAGTTACACAAGATGTAACCATTAGGGAAGACTGGAAGAGGGGGACACAGCACCTTTCTCTTGACTCTTTCTGTGAATCAATAATTATTTTAAAAAATAAAAATGGGTGTCAAATGTTTCAGTCCTTTGGTAAATTGTTCTATATTCTCTATAATAAAATAATACTTTCTCATCTAAATATAAATAAGTTTTTTACATGGTATTTTAAAAACAAAGAAAAATAAAACAATGACATGCAAAATGTAACCTTGTCTTCATCTCAGATACTGGTATTCCCTTACCATTCATTTTCATTCTATCTTCTGACCTTTTAGGTCTTGGTTCTTACCAGTTTTCAGTTTTCCTCTCAGTGAACTACCTTGCCTCCGAAGTTACTGTCCCTCAGAATTTGTTCTTTCACTCCCATGAAACTCTTAATTACTCCAGACAAATTTCAATCAGGTATTAGATCATCTCCCTCCAGGCACTCACAATGTATGTGACTGACTGACTAGCTCCCTTCTGAAATGCGTACATTTAAAAAAAAAATCTCCTTTGCCCATATTAATATCAGTAGTAAAAATTACAAGGTAGGCAAGATTTCTGAGCAGGAAACCTTCCAAAATCTCGTCTGCTCTAAGCCATTCCCTGCCTGTTTCTCCTGCGCAAAATCCCTCTCACAATATTCCGTGCTGGCTTCAGCAACCTGATACCTTTATAATATGAACATCCCAGGAAAACAAGTAACACTTGTAATACACATTAGTTTTCAGAGAACTTCTAACACATAGGCTTCATTAGATCCTGGAGAACACATAAAAGTAAGTCTCTACCTATTTTCATTCCCATTTTAGAGATGAAGCAACTTGGACTCAATGAAGCAACTTCTCAGGATCATATAGTAAATAGTAAGATGCTGATTCCCAATCCTGAGCGATGTCAAATACTTCATGAAGCTAAACACTCCATTCCCAGTGGGGTAAAGAGACATAACAGTAAAGGCTAGAAGAATAGAAAGAACCTAGTTGATCCAATGAACTGTTCTGATCCCATCTCAAAGTATGGTCAACCCCAAGATCAGCAATATGTTGGGTGATGCAAAATAAAGCTTTAAAAATGTAAAGCCAAAAAAAAATCCCCCTCTCTTGTGGATGAAGAAATAAGCTAGCATAGCAAGTAATAGCAAAAAGACTGTATACTCCAGCTAACTTCATGGCCTCACACAACCCAGTTTGGCGAAGAGGGCAGAATTGTGCTATAAACAAAACACAAATTCAATTAAGTTAGATCCCTGTTCCCCCACATCTTGGCCAAATATTATTCTAAGTAAGGCTCAGCACTGAGAACCTTAAGGAAAGGAATCACCCATGATAACCTCACCTTTAATATCTAGATTCTCATCCTCTGTAGAGGAAGCACAGCTTCCTGTGTTGTTTTTGTCAACCTCTGGTCAAAGTGAAAAGTTACAAAACAAAATTAATAACTGAAACTAATAATTGTAAAGAGACTAAAAAACTAATCAAATGAAACAAAGTACTTCTGATGGCAGTAAACAGAAATGCAGAGTAGATGTCTCAGGACTGATTAACCAAATAGAACAACAGTCCTCAGACCAAAAGTTTGAGAGCCACACAACAAATAAATGAATGATCAGTTGATGAGTTTTAAAACTTCGGAAAATTTTAAAGCAGAGCAAATAAGATAGAAACTATGGTCTTAAGCTGGTAAACATTATACTAACATTCATTATTAATGGCTTGCTTTCTGGTTCAAAGGAGTTCCTAGTCCCAGGGTGCTCCATTTCTAATAGGATCACAGTTGTAGCAGGACAAAGAGGAAGCTATTATAGAGGTCTTACTGTCTTAGTCTGTTTACAGTTGCTGTAAGAGAGTGCCTGAGACTGGGTGATTTATAAGGAACAGAGCTTTATTTTGGTTCATACTTCTGAGACTGAGAAGTCCAAGAGCATGGTATAGGCATCTACTCTGCTTTTGGTATTGCACTATGACATGGTGGAAGGGTGGAATGTGTATTAGAGAGCAAAAGAACAAGGGAGGGACTTCTTTTGTCATATCTCATTTTCTCAAGAAAGGCCTTAATCCCTCTCAATGACCTAATCAATCACGTCTTAGAGGCCCTACCACCCCAACAGTCACAACAGCAATCCAGTTTTGACATGAGTTTCAAAGGGGAAAAACCATATTCAAACTATATTACTTACCAACACGATATTTGAGTTCTATAACGGTTTCACCTTCTCTGGTTAATTCTGTTACTTCACATGTGTAGTTTCCTACTTTCGCATCACGCTTATCCATCTTCAAAGAAGCATCTCCTTTAAGTAATTCGGAGACTGCGATTTTTGCACTTGAAAAGTTACTGTCCATAGTAGCGTTGTCTTGGCCTCCATCATAGATGAAAATGTATTTTCCTTTAAATTTCCACTTCACATACATTTCGTTAGTGTTTTGTGCCCCCACATTAATAACAAAACATGGGATGACAACAGTTTCATTGCAAAAGGTGAATTCTACTGATTTGGTTTTATTAAATAGTAGCTGGGCTGAACCTGGAAAAGAAAAAGAAAAAGATTTCATTAATTATACAATTCTATACTATAAATCTTAGGTATGTTACAAATCCTTAAAATAAACTGCAAAGCTTCCAGGGTTCATTTAAGCAAGTAGTGCAGCAATAGGGAAGAACAGTAAAGTGAAAAACAGATTATTTCGATATTAACTTGCACAGCTGATAGATGACACTGTAACTTTTCTTTATCCAGACTCAATAATGCAAAGTATACATTACGATGCATCTTGGGAATAAATTCAGCAACTGTGTTGGAACATGCAAGTATAGTCATCTGGCTTTTAAAGCTTTGAAGTAATCATTTCTGCCTATTGATATATGTAGAAAAGTATTGTCCTTACCATGGGAAAATTTTGAAGAGAAAAATCAACCCAAATACTATATTCACTCTCAACTGCTATACACTTCTTCTGCATATAACTTGCTAAACTGATATAAAATTTATCTCTACCTTTATGCTACATTCCTAAAAGAAAAAGGAGAGGGGCAGTTCTACTGTACTTTAATATACAAAGTAAATTGGATACATCAAATCACATCTTTCCACAAAGATGGAAAGTCTTAGAATACTAACGAGAAAAAAATTCTCTGTGGCAATTTTCCCATTGCAAATCTAGACAGCAATAGACATTTTGTATGCAAGCCTTACAAAGGATTAGATACAATTGAATGGCATTTTCCCACTTCTATATTTCACTGAACCTACAGAACAACAATTTCCAAATGTATATTATAGGTATTTCTTCCTTTTAGAAACCATAAACCACTCTAAAAGCCAAGAAACAAGTTGAAACCAAGAGCGAATATTGTTAATGATCAGGGTGTATTCCATCAACTCTTCCTAATGGCACAAATTGCCAGTAGCTGCAGTATACAACTAAAATGTATAACAATGTGGAGAAACTAGTTATCTTCCATGTTCTTCAGCCTCTTATCAACTCTTTTATCTAAGTGGTAATTTTTTTTTTCCTCAGCAAAACACTAATGAATACAAATGAAGTGTAAATAGTTTGTCCTTAAGATGTCTTTCATCTCTATAAACTAGAATCAAAATTCATGGGCTTAGGTTGTTATTATTCTAAGAACATACTTATTATCCAATGAAAAAATTGAACGTAAGGATGCAGAATTGAATATGACCTGGATGGTGTTCATAAACTGAGCACAAACCCTATGTCTGTCATTTTTTTTTCTTTGGTATGTAATCTTAAGTAACTCATTTTTCTATGCCTTGGTTCACTCTATAAGTAAGAGGATAAAAAGATCTGGCATGGTGGTAGATGCCTATAATCCCAGAGACTAGGAAGGCTGAGGCAGAAGGACTGCAAGGTGGAGGTCAACCTCAGCAACTTAGTGAATCCCTAAGCAACTTAGCAAGACCCTGTCTCTAAAAAGGGCTGGGGATGTAGTTCAGTGTTAAAGTACCCCTAGGTTCAATCCTAATCACATAAAAAAAAAGATTAAAAAAAAAAAAAGAACATTGGGGACTGGGGATATAGAGGATGTAACTCAGTGACAGAGCACTTGTGAAACATGCTACAGGCCCTGGGTTCAATCTCTAGCACTGTAAAACAAAACAAAACAAAACAAAAACTTCACAGCAACTTCATAAAACTATGGTGAACATCAAAGGAAAAAATATATAGGCTAATGCTCTCTAAACAATACTGTGCTGTAAAAATAAAGGGCAACACTATAAAAACTAGACAGTGTGGCATTTTAATGTAATGATCTTGACTCTCTCTTACTGGTCCAAACTGTTGTACTTTGGGGAACTTGCCCTCTGAAGGAGCCCTGTGGGTGTCCACAGCTCACTTCTTTCTAGTTCTGTTTCTAGCCACCCAGATATTAGGAAGCTCCAGGCAAAATCTGGACTTCAAATTGCATTCTTCAAAAACCTCAGAGTTGTGAATTATTTCCCATGAGAGAGAAGAAAGGAGGGGAAGAATCCACAGTGTATAAAGGGGCGATGATGTTGGAATTACAAAAGATGGCAAGTGTCAAAAAATATGTGAAAGAATCTGAAATGGACAGAAAGATTACTGGGTGTCCTTTCAGTGGAGTGCTGAGCACTGTCTATCAGACCCTTTGGAATTATCTGACTCTATAAGGACCAGTGTCTTTCACTGACTTTGGGCTCTTTTACAATTCCAGAAGTTGTTGAAAATGGATTGTAATGCACATTACTGGTGTCCTAAGAGATACAAATAAATTTTGTTTTGCAACTGATTTCCACCTGGTGGAAAAGAACATTCCAAAAATTATGTTTTACTGATAAGGATACTGACGAAGTTTGCATCTATTAGCAACTTTATTTCAGCATTCCTTCCTGCTTATAAATCTTTTCACTCTCCCAACTCTCTTTCAAATGTGTTTTGCATCCTTGCTAGTTTGCTTTTTAATTAATGAGTGAAATAAAAAAAATTTGACATGTCCACTGTACACTTTTGAATCACTTAAAAGATTTAAAAATGATATTTTAAATAATTTTAAAATATTAAAATTTAATAATTTTAAAAATTATTCTTTAGTAGAAGAAATGAAAGTGAAGAGTTCTGTTATCCTATCAAACTTCTTGAGAAAACTCTAGGTGAGAAGTGGTTGTTAAACACAACATAATTGTACAACTATGTTTAGAAAATAACTTTGGTAAAGAACACAGAAAACACTGATTTCACTGCATTACTTCTTTCACAGCTAAAGTAACTTAAGTAGAAAAAATGCTGTCAGTAATATTTAAAATAAAATTGACCAGAATAAACCAAACCATGTTTTGAGTAACCTTTTACATTAATAAGTAATAAATGAGAGTAGTGTAAAAATGTCACTCCAGACCTTAATTATAACTTCATCCTTTAGAAACACATATCAAGAACTACTAAGTAGGAAAAATGATCTAATCTGGGGTTTTTCTCCTTTGCTTGTTGCCTTCTGATGAGACAGCAAAGTGAAGAAAAGATAGAAAATACAGGGGGCAAATAAAGGAAAATAATTATCATGAGTAAGGAAATTCTGAATAAACAAGATGTGCTTACAGAAATCTGAAAGCAGACAAATTGCACCAAAAGTGATGCAGAGTACAAGAAAATTAGCAAATCAAGAGGAAAAATTGCTTTATATCAAATGCCAAAAGCACTGGACCTTACAACTTTCACCAACACACTCCACCAACACAAACCATCTCAGATCACAGTCCTGAAAGCAGGTTAAAAGCTGCAGTGAAGCTCTAATCTATGGTAGTCAGAGCAGAGTTCAGCTCAAAAATTTTTAAAATGCAAGAAGCTTCTATTGAGAATTACCTGATATGATCACTGTGACAGGAGAGGGGATGATACAGTGATGACAATAATATAGGAATTATATCAGTTAGGAGCTTACAGTTCTCATATGGGGCATGGTAAGTACTTCTTACCATGAAAGGTCATACTGCTGTCCTTTCTGCATGGATAGAGTGCTGTGGATGGACAGAGGGGACTCTGTATCACAGACTTTTCAGAATTGTGTTGCAAAAATATTTTTAAAAAGAAAAGGAAGAAAGGGAGGGAGGGAAGAAAAGGGAAAGGAAATTAGTGTTGCCTTTAGGGAATAGCAAAAGATTATCTTAGACCCCACCTGTCTAGGCCCTTAATCTTTTACCTATTCTTGTGTTCCATGTACATTTTTTCTCCTTCTTAACAACTTTTAAACCCTTCTCCTTTTCTCTCTCATCCCACACACTCTAAAGGAACCCTCTTTCCCTGCTTAATTCAAATTAAATCCTTTAGAGAAGCCAGAATCTACCACCAGTACCCCTCTATAAACTTACCTGCAATCCCAACTATCCATACCTCTTCTCCAACTTCCTACTTTTCAGACAATATGAATTAATTTCATGTGAGAGCTGGCTTCCACTTCTACCTCCAACCCATCTATCTCAAGGACTTTCACAAAGTAATTATCAGCCTCCCTATCCCCCTCCTCCATTTACAAGATGTACATGTTTTAAAAAATGCTTGAATAACCACCAATTTTTAAAAATCCCACATGCTTGTCTTTCCTAGTATCCTAAAATTATAATCCGTGCACATCTCTTCACTTCCAGCAACTCCTTAAGTCTGTCGCCTGCCTCCACACCTACTGCACCCTACTGCTTCACTACTCAAGCTCTTGCCAACATCACCAAGGATCCCAGGTGAAAAGTCAAATGTGCACAGTTCCCTTTCTGTCTTGACTTCATGGTTCTTGAGCCAGTGGGCAGCTCCTTGTCTTGTCCTCTATGGTATCTCTTCATTGGGCCTTTTCCTCCTGCTTGTCCACCCCATCCTACCTTTCTCTCTAGAAATATATTCCTTGGCTCCCACAAATGTCAGTGTTCCTAAGGGACAGTGCCCCCTCACCAAGTATTATCCCTCACTTTCAGGCATTATCTACCTGAACACTTTTACTTCTGAGTAAAGTCCCGTCTTTCATCTAAACTGCAGACCTTGGACAATCAACTGTCTGTTGTGCATTTCCACTTGGATATACTACAGTAACTTCAAAGTCAACATGTCCACTAACCTACTGAGCTCCTCTTTCCTCTCCTCTCAAATCCTCACCTCTCTAAAGTATTTTCTTCCAGTCAACCAGACTTGGACTTAGGACTCATGCTAGATTCTTCCCTTTCCTTAGTCATAGAGAATTCTAGATAGGTCCAACCTATTTAATAGTTCCTAAATGCAATGTCTGTTGAATGAATGAATTAGACACTTGTCTCTTCTTCCTTGAAATGATGCCATAACCTCCTAACTATTTCCTAACTCCATCTTCAAACATTTCTCTATCCGAGTCCCAATGTGTTTCCCACAGCTCCCCAAATAACTCTTCTAAAGGCAAATGCACACTCTTTTGCTTAATATACATTAATAACACCCTCCCCCCTCTCAGGATAAGTCCTAACTGCATTATCATGGAATACAGACAAGGTCCTTCAAGATCCTTTCCAGCCTAACCTGTATTCCCTCAATTCCCAACTATGCTCTATTGTCAGGATATTCTTGCAAACCCATGAATATGCAGATGCACTCTCATCTCTAGGCCTGAGTATGAGCTGCTTTCCAGACTACAGAGGTGCATGTCCTCCCCTAGGTGCAGAGTATGTAGTAGAGACCACATACTTGGGAGCGGGAGCCTGGTTCAAGATGCAGCTCAAGTATTTTATGACTGTAGAATCTTAAGCAAATTTCTTAACCTGTGTACCTCTGTGTCCTCATCTGTAAAATGCAAATAGTGATGCCATCTACTTAAATCAGAGAGATTTTTCAGATTTAATGAGACAATGAACATGAAGTTCTCACTATAGTGCCTTTCACATACACAGCAAATGCTCGAGAGTGGCAGCTGTAGTTTGCTTTTGTCCTTCCTGCCAAAGCACCATTGAGATGTTCACTCCTGTCCCCTTTCCCTACCACTACTCAACTGTTTTTGTCCCCTTCTGACTGCTCCCACTGTCCCTGTTCAAGTGCTTCACTGTACTTACCATCAAATATTACTGCTGTGCTATTTAACTAATTTCTTCACTAGTCTCAGAAGGTAGGACAATGTCTTCATGTGGCATCCTAAGAATCTTACTCAGGATACAGACAGTAGGATTCAGTGCATTCTTTATGAATGCACAAAGTATGAAGTATAAATTTCAAGAAAAGAGATACAAAAGTCTTCTGGGAAAGGGTTTACTCATCCACATTTCAAGAGAAACCCCCATGCTACTCACTCCTATTGAATCGTGAAGATATATATTTTAAGGAAGAAATCTCAAGTCAGTTGCAGGCTTAGATATAAAAGTTCCTAAAGAAAAATTACAAGAATGTGCCTAAGAAGGATCTTAGAGGGTGATGTTAAAATTGCGTCTTGAAGGATGAGTAGGAACGTGGGAAAGAAAGGACTTTCTTGGGAGCAGAAATTACATGTACTCAGAGGAATGAAGATCTCACCATTCAAGTGAGATCTTGGAAAGTTAGTCAACTAAATTTGTAAAGGCATCCTTGAATGTCATGCTGAGAAGTTTGGACTTAATAATATTAGCAATAGGGAACCACACAGATTTATTTTCATTAAAACAACAACAACAACAGTGCAGCCAGCAGTATGAAAGATGTGTAAGGGCAGGAAAGGAGAGGAAAGAGGAAGATCCATTAGGAGCCTTCTGCAACAGTCCAGGTAAGTGAAACTGGAGAGAAGGCTTAAAATGACAAGAAAAATCAAAAAGCAAACAGAAGTCAGCTGTGGGAGGTAAAGAAGATGAAAAGGGAAAAATTAAAAATGGTTAACTAAAACAGTATGTGAAACTACTATTCGCTTATGGATTAGCTATAGAGAAAAAAAGTTTGAAGATCGGGAGAATATTCTTTCAATATTTGAAAGTCTGGGCATTAAAATGCCTGTGGTAGAATGAAGTAGAGATGCCTGGTATGTCCCTAGGCATATGAATTTGAATTTAAGAAGAAAGGTCAGAGCCATAAAGACTTGGGAATAACCAAGGACATAGCTGGTAATCGAAGTCATGAGCATAAAGAAGACTGACCAGAGAGTCCTTCTGATGCAAAAGAGAAGGTGACAGAGAATAAAATCTTGGGCCACACCAATATTTATGTAGCAAATTGTGAAAGGGAAACAAAACAAGGAAGTGAGAAAAATGAGAGAAAATAGAAGTAAAAAGAATGCCTTTGCAAATACCAAAGAAGGGTCTCTATTAGCTCCTTGACTGACAGCAATGTCAATGGACTGGTGGATTCAGATGCAGATTGATTTGGGAAGAGAATGTGAGCAGAAAAAGCGACAGTGATTCTCTTTCAATAATTTGGTACAATGATAAGGCACAGAGAATAAGGCAACAATTGACAGTGTGGAAAGAGGGCAAGAATTTTTTTGTGTCTTCTTGGATTTTCTGTTTTCTTTTTTAAATATGGGATAAAACTTGATCATGGTTGCAAGCTAAGGGTAAGCTGTCACTGGAGAGGACAAGATCTGGGATACGAGACAGAAGAATTAAGCTCATTGAGCAGGTTTCCAACATGGTGGAAATCAAAGAGTGGTAGACAGGCTGTCCTTCTCTTAGAAAGGTGAATAGGTATTCTTCTGAAACTAGGTAAAGGAGGAGAATGAGATGAAGGTTGTCTAAGATATTATGGATCAGTTTAGTAAATGGTGGGTGGGTAGATGCGGGAGTCCGAACCACTCACCACTATTTTCTGCAGTTGAGTAGGAAGTTAATTATCTGCTGGGAATGAATGTTCAGGAATGGGTGAGAAGTCCCAGCTGCTGCTAAGTTAAATGAAGCAAAGCCCTTGAGTAAAGATATCTGCCATAAATGAATCCTATAAATTTTGCCCTCAGAACTCGCCCCTGGCATGAAGAACTGGAATCTCAGACTGAATCAGGATAAGTACAGGAGAGATCTAGTCAGATCTCTCCTCAGTGAAAATTTAAAATAAGTCTGGGGTATAGTGAGGTGTCCACAGTTTTTTAGTTCTGACTCAAAGCAATCCCCCTCCCCCACACTGAATTTAAAAGTGCCCTTTAAAGAGTAGAGTGGTCAACCCAGAATTACAGGAACCAGAGCAATTTATAGTCAGTAGCATCCAGAATTATGTCCTTATGAAGAACTTCAAGTACATTAAGTTACCAAAGAGGGATTAAAAAATATATATATATGCTCTCTATAAATTACATTGTAAGTTATTAAGAAGAGTACAGTCTGAAATTCATGCATATGCCCAAGAGGGCTTTGCAAAGTGCTTAGAGTATAATGTGTGTTTATACTTGCTTAAAATGAAGCACTTTTGCCAGACCATGCACTTGCCAAACCCCTTGCTTTGCCTTTTAACCTGTGTGACATGTATTTTAAAATGCATATTAATTATCCTGTTCTACATCTGAAACCTTGGGTTGACCAGATTCCGAATCTTATGCAACAGTTCCATGGATTAGGAGTAAACTATTCAGAGGAGGGAGAAGCTTCTAATTCCTTGGACTCCACATAATCACAAAGAAGGAAAATCCAGGTTCTGTAGTCTTAGTCTAGGCATATTAGAATCAGATTTCCTGGGTGCTCTGTATTTTTTCCTCTCATACTACCATGAGTTAAGCAAAACTGAACCTATGCTATTCTTTTTCTTTTACCATAGAATAAACATCTATGCTAGTATATAAAGCGAAAGTAATTTTATGATAACCCAACTGTGCATTATATTAGGCTAAAACATAAAATATATAGAAATTTTTATCACATATAAAAAGCTATGACAGCCAAAATCTAAGAGAAAAAGACAGATAAAATGGTTGCCTGAAAATTATGTCACAAAAAGAATATTACTATATTAAAAACAATATCTGTACTAGCTATAGCTGAATGCACATTAAGGTATCCAAACTTAGTTTTGATAAAATAAGGCATTATTTTGGATTTAGAATAGTTATCAATGGGGGAGCAGGTAGGATACCTACTTTTCATCTTTCAAACCTGGCCTTTCAAATCTCCATTAACACCTCAGTGGCAAGGACGACACATCTGCTAAAACACATGTGACAGCATGAACAAGTGTTCTAACGCTAGGCATCTAGTGAAATGCTTTAACACACAGCCTCTAGACTGCTGGGATGGCCCCATAAATAAGGATGTTTGCTTCCTTAAAACAGCAACCATGTTTAAAAATGATATGTTCATCAGGAAAAAAAGAAAGTATTTTAACTTAAACAAGCCAAATGACTACTAGACTTGGACAAAAAAAAAAAAAATGGATTTAAAAAAATGTAATCATGTGTACCCTTTATGTATTATATATTATATATATATATATATATATATATATATGTTTTGAACAAAGAAAAATCATTCAGCCACTAAAAAGACAGTTCATATACATCACTGCCATTATTTAGTTAAGGTTGTATTCACTAGTTAGTGAATATCACTGAAGCTGTTGATGCACTTTTAAACAAAGTATAATTGGATATACGGGGAAAACATACTAATTCATTCTCTATCTTGTAAACCATTACAGTGAGTTTCATTCTGCCTTTAATTGGCTGAAATAGGTATCTGAGAAAACTTCCTTTACCACAAAGGTCACTGAAATGGTAGAGGTTACCAAGAAGTAGCCTCTGATTACAAGTGCTTTATAAATGAAACTGAAAGCAAAAATCAAGCTTCAGTACAAATGAATGTATAAAGCTATGTTTCTTCTTTACTCTAGATTCTAAATTCAGTCTTCCAAATCCCTTGAATTATAACTATTTGTGTTTTGAGAGTGTTAACACAGTACACATTCTCTTGAAGCTACTTAAGAAACACACAAAAATCCATTCTATCTTATAACAAACACTATCACTTCCTGTTTTATATCCAGCACTTAAATTCAAATGCATAATGCCTGTACTTGTTTTTCTTTTCCAGGTTAATATTAACAAGTACAATAAAATACTACAAATTCTGAATTCTTCAGGGATTTAATTGCATTAAAATTGTATGAAAACGAATGTTAATTAAATGGGATCTTAACTATAACTAAGGAAGGCCTATTCCCCAAAGTACATTTGCAACAGTCCTTTTTCATTTACATGAAAATAGGACCCCTGCTTTAAAAATAATACATGGTTTACACTTTTTACTCTCAAATAAGCTTTGATAACAATGGTATGAATTGGTGATATTTTATTATGAATTTATATCTGGTTCAATATGAAGGCTCTCTGATTACACAACAGGTATTTGAAAGCAGCATCATTTTAGCTCTAATGATAGTAATGACAACAAGCATACTAAAGATGATGACAGAAAACACCTAACACCAACCGTTTAGATAATAGAGATCTTGATTATTAATAGCTGCAACATCCAGGATGCTTGGGAGGGAATTAAGGGCATCTTTCAAATAACTACAAGACACAAGCTTTTTTGAATGACACACTGAGACTAATAAACAGTTTTAAATCGAACTAATTTAACATTTTAGGATAAAGGTAACAATTGCTGTTAGTCCTACTCACTCAATTCTGAATCTTACGAAAGTTAATAAAGGGTACAAATATGAAGTATGACAGGCATTGTAGATCATCGAAATTCCTATTCCTTCCTCGGTTTTCACAGAGGAAGCACATATTTCTAAAAAGAGAATTAAGTGCAAAAACCGTGTGTGTGTGTGTGTGTGTGTGTGTGCGCGCGCGCGCGCGGGGGGGGGGGGAGCACTCCTTTGACGTCAAAAGACACCAAATCCCACTCTGCTGCACATGTGTTTTGACTCGAGGTTACTGTATTCATATTTCAGACGAAATCTGGTTAACTTTTTAAACGGTTCCCCCAGTAAAGTGGGAAAACTTCAACCCACAATTCGGAATGTATTAAAGTGTGGGGGCTACGAGAAAAGAGTTTCAAGGAAGCTTATTTTTGGATTAAAAACAACAACAAAAAAGCGGTCACAAGATTCTTCTGATAAATGCTGGGTCGGAAATGAAACTTAACTGCGTCCTTTTCATCTCCATTCGCTCCGATGCTCATGCAGTAGGGCAAAACCCCTTCTGGTCGACTTCACCAAAATGCGCACTTCCATCACAAGAGGCCTGGGCCCTCCCACTCTCCCTCCTTAAACCCCAAACGCAAGTAGGAAGGGAGAGGGTGCGAAAGAAGAGGGTCCTTGGCAGCTGCCACCCCTCGCCTCTGGTCGCGCCCTTTCTTTATAGTTCGCGATTGCACGAGTTGTGCGTTTTCCAGTATTCCTCGGTATGTGCATTTGGAGGTGCAAACGGGGTGAAGGAGATGAGCCCGCTGTCACCCGGAGGAAGAGAAAGAAAGGAGGAAAGGAAGGGGGCGCCCGATTACCCGCAGGGCCCTCCCACGTCCGCACTCAGGGCGCACAGGGCCCGAGCATCCCGCGCCCAGGCCACCCTCTCCCCGGAGCCTCCTGCGCTGCGGGGGCGCAGCCCACACGCCTGCGGGGGACGCCGTAGGGGCGCAGAGACAAGCTCAGGGCTGAGAGCCAGGAACCACTTACCGCTGCAAAACGAACCCAGCAACAGCGCTGCCACCAAGGGCCACATCTCCGCGCCGCCGGGGGGTCGCCGCCGCCGCAGGTGTCTGGAACAGCCGCCGCCTCCGCGGCCGTTTCAGGCAGGACCAGCAGCCTCCACAGCAGTCACAGGCAGGACCCGCCGCCCAAGCTTCCTGGCCGCGCGCACGCTCGCTCCCGCCGCCCTACGCCCGCTCCCCGCCCGCACGAGCCGCGCACGCGCACTCGACCCCACCCCGCCACCGCGGCTGTAGACGCGGCGCCCTCCCTACTCTCTGGCTCCTGTCGGGTTCCAGCGCGCTCTGCTGAGGGCCCGCGCTCGTTCCTGTGTGGTGGCGCGCGCCTAGCTTCCCGGTCACGTTCCGCCGCCCCCGTTCTTTCCCGGGTCAGTGTCCTGGTCCGCCACAGAAGGTTGTGCGTTTGTTTCTAGGCTCACCGGGGACTTCACAGTACCTTCCGTCTCCGCTGCTCTCTTCCCGCCTCTAGCACAGTCCAGGGCCCCACAGTTTTTGCTCCGCGTTTCCTTGCCTGGCTTTCACTCCAACCCGCGCGCTTCAGGGGCCTCGTCAGGCACTGCTCATCCTGACCTGGAGCTCATCCTGACCTGGAGCCCATCCCTGCACCGGCCCCTGGCTCTTTCCTCCCGGGCTCTGGACCTGGACGTTTCGGGTCTCTCACCTGCGCCCCTTTCTTTGCCACTCAACGCCACCGCCGCGACCCAGGGCTCACCTAGCCTAGGGGGTCTCCACATTTCCGCGCGGTTTCTGAGCCCGAGGGCGCCACGCCGAGGCCAGGGCGGTGGCCCGATCCGCGCAGGATGGGAGCTTCAACTCACAGGGTCCTCTTGGGCCCTGCTCCCTTCCCTGGCCAGGTTGGTTTCAGATGCGGTTCTCATCCCTCTTTCTGACTTTGTGTTTAGTGTTTTCATCCTCTGGACAGGGTTAGTCGAACAAGTTCCATTTATGATAGTGAACATTTTAAAATGTGAACACGGAGACCACAGGGACCATCAGGGCATAGTCCGAAACAAGCTTCAATAGTGAGTAGACAGATAGTAGACAGTCCTACCAGAGGTATTATGGAGACTGATTTGTGACCTCTCCACGTGTAGTACTCTGAGCTGTGTTTGAGTTTAACATGCTTGAAAAATGGGTTCAAATGTGGCTCCAAGCCACAGTATGGACAAGGCCTTAGAAAGTGTCGCTGACTCATCCAGGCCACATCATTCTTCCTGAAGCAAAAGCCCTTTTAAAGCTACCTCTAACATTTATCCTGAATGATGAACTCTCTTGTCAAAGAGTCAGGCACTGGTGGCTGCTCTAATGGGTGCATATCCTGTCCACTCCCTGGGTTGTTTTTCTCTTACCTGCTGGAAAAGAAAGCAATTTTCCACCACAACATCCCGTTTCTCCAACTCTACTCTGGGTGTATCCTCCCAAACACCCCATTGTCACTGTAATAAAATTCAGGAAACAAAATTGCCACTGTCCCTGTCTCTATAGCAATGTGTAGTATACTATATAACTTTTTTCCTGTGTGTGTGTGTGTGTGTGTGTGTGTACCTCTTCCCCATAGCACTACTAATTCTTTAACACCAGAGACAGCACTTTAAGAATTCCCTCTTCCAAGGCTTTACAATGAACTGGGCAAACAGAAGGGTGTTAATAAATGTGCTATGTGACTCGAGGCAAACATTTCTCTAGTGAAATTTGATTGTTTTTTTAATGATTGAAAAAGAAAGAAAAACAATTGTCTCACAGACATCTCACTAAAACAATGGTTAATAATTATGTTGGTAATGATTTGAATGGCAGCGTTGACACCCTGAGGCTATCAAAGGAACTGATCGATTCTCCTCCAACTGCTGCTTATATGGATACAAAAGAATCAACCACCAGACTTTGAGTATTAGGGACATTGTGTATCACAGAGCAGCTGGTTGGCTAAATAAGGCTGTCAGCTGTCCCTGGAACTGAACAACCCCCCTAAAGCTGAAGAATGACTGGAAAAGACTGTCCCCAACCTTCAGAGGTAGCGATTCAGTGATGCTCTGTTTTATACTGGAAGCTATTAAGGCAATGTGCCTAAAGTCTTTTTGTGCAGAAAATGGAATAGTTTTAAATCAGGTGAATGAGAGGTCATCTGGGTGATTGCCTCTGCTCTTGGGACATATTGGTGGTGGGGGGACAAAGGTGGCCTATTCCAGGAGTGACATTTAACAGAAACCTGCCTAGGTTTGATTTTTTTCTCTGAGATAACGTTGAGCTCATTTCTTCAGTACCTAACCTCTTTTGAAGTTTCCCTTTTAATTTTTCCAGGCATTTGTATTTGAACTTTGAGCTTAACTTACATAATGTAAGGGGTTTATTGGGTAGAAGGAGAGGGGATAATGCATATTAGGACATTTTGAACATAGGTAGTACACATTAATTGGATTACCTAAATCAATCTCCATAATATTCTTATTATGAACTAGAATAGTATTATGATCACCAAGTTAGAGATGAATAAACAAAGGGAGAGAACCATCATGTGCTCTTTGCCCAGGGTTATATGTGATACTGCTCTTGCACACGTGCACTCTCTTTCTTGCTGCCATCAAAGTTGTTATAGCTTTCCCTTTAAGGTTGAAAAGATTTATAGCTCCTACACAATCACTATTAACAACTTATAGATGTCAAAAGTGAGGCTTGGTCACAAGCTAAGGGAGGGGGCTATAGTTGTATTGAATCTACCTGACTCCAGGGTTACTGAAACAACCACAATCTCCTTTGTAAGTTTATGACCAATTCTCCTCCCCCCACATTCTGTCTCAATCATATAACTACCTTTATTTACCCTCTAAAACTACATATACTTCCTGCAACACCGTAGGTATTGGTATGATATTGTCTAAAAAATTATGGACATGATTGTATCCTTTTTGTGCATTTTCATTCAACAGTACTTCTCACCCCATGTTGGAGAGCTGTCCAGTGGCTTGTGCTTTGTGCGGGGCCTGATGAATCTTTCTGCGAAAGTGGACCTGCATCAAAAGATCGTGCAGTAGACCAAAGCTCAAGATAATGCCAGTGTAAGTTAGGTGCCCCTTCTCTGTGTTTTAGTCTTGTTTGGCCCATATCAGTTACCATGTTAAAGTGATTGGTTTATGCAGCTGTTTCCCTTTTTAATCCTTCCTGAATGAAAGGAGAGCCCATGAGTCTTTTTCACTGCTGGCCCTATTATCAGGCATATAGGTGCTCCAAACAAAACAAACAAACAAAAAACAACAGTCATTAAAATGATGAACGAGTGAGTAAATAAACCTCTCAAAGCTAGGCACAGTATTTCCCATAAGTTTTTGGCAAAGTACCCTTCTGACCATTGTGATTCAAGCTGACTTCTTTCTGTGGTCAGGTGCTGCACTAGCAAAGTGGATTATTCTGCACCTGGTCTACTCCACTTTCCGGCCTTGAGCTGCAATCATGCTGTTCCCTTGATTTCAAATGTTCTTTTCTCCTCAACCCAAAGAATTCAAACACCGCTTTCTCCTAAAAGCCTTTTTGAATCCTGCTTTGGGGGTCTAATGACCTGTGCATGACACTTTGTTCAGGCTGCTAATAAAAGGTGTCAATAGATATTTGTTTCTACATATCTGCCTCTTATATCACATTAGCTAAGAAAAAATGAAATTTGTCCTGGATGTATTTGTATTTCTGTATTGGTTAGAATACTCTACAGAGATGGAACAGATAGAATATATCTACAGATCTATATAGATATCGGTAAATATCTGTAGATATATTTGTACAAGGTTGGTTCCAGGACTCCTGTGGATACCAAAATCTGTGAATGCTCAAGTTCCGTATACAAAATAGTGTAGTGTTTGCTTGTAACTTATATACATCTTCATATGTACTTTAGATCATCTTTAGATTGATTATAATGCCTAATACAATGTAAGTAGCAAGGTAAAAAGTTGTTATACTTTTTTGTTTAGTGACAGGAAATAAGTCTGTACATGTTCAGTATAGACACAATTTCTTCTGAATATTTTCCATCCAAGGTTGGTTGAATCTGTGAATATGAAACCCTTAGATATATAAGGCCAATGATAGACAGATGGATAGATAGGGAAAAAAGAATGGTATAGATAGATGAGATGGGATTTATTAGGGGAATTGATTCAAGTGATCATGGAGGCTGAGAAATATCATTGTAAGCCATATGCCAGCAGGAGGAACCAGCAAGCTGTTAGCATGGCTGTCTGAAGGTCTGAGAAGCCAGTCATGCAACTCCCAGTTGGAGACTAAAGACCTGAGAACCTAGGGGTTCCCATGAGCCAAAGGCCAAACAATCTGGAGTTCAGATGCAGGAGAAGTATGTCCCAGCTCCCAAGAGAGGGGAGGAGGAGGAAAGAGATTGATTGATTTTAGCTTTCCTCTACATTTTCCTGTACCTGGGCTCCCAGTTGGTAGGATGATGCCCATTTAGTCCCCGGACTCACATGTCAAACTCCTCTGAAAACATCTTCACAGAGACACCCAGAAATAAGAACCAGCTTTCTAGGCATCCTTTAATCCAATCACATCAGCAGCTAAAATTAACCTTCAGAACCTCCAAGGGGTAACACAGTGCTGGTGTAGGACTAAGTGTCTAAACAATCAAGAGAAATCACAGCCTGGGTTGTAGTGCAGAGTCACTCCAGCCTCAGTTTGAATTACAGCTCAAGTCACTTACTACCTGTTAATTTTGGACAAGTTGTTGAATGTTCTGAGTTCTCATTTCCTCTTTTGTAAAGCAGAAATGATAACAATAGTAGAAATTAACCCTTTACGTTGCCTTAAAACTTTGAGTTCACACATTTACAGGGTAGAGCAGTACCTGACATCCAGTAAACACACAATAAATCTTAGCCCTTAATATTATAATCATCTTAGAAGAGTATTTTTTGAATGGCAGTGAAAATTGTGACCAAAAGAATCCCCAGTTGCTGGTCAGTAGCATTGAAGGTGCATGTCGAGTTGGGAAGTGTGAATGATTCTGGTTCAAGTAGGCACACATATATCTGTGCCTGGGAGTCGGGGAGCCCTTTACTCAATTGCTTTTCTGCGTATTTATGAGTGAACACTAAGGGACCCCGTCTGTGACATCTGGCTCAGAGCCCAGTGTTCTGGGGTTATTTCATGTTAACCCAATTGTAGAAGGATAGGAGCCCCAGTCACCAAATAAAGTGGTGGAGCAATGAGGGCCTGTGCTTGGGGCAGGAACTGGGTTTGGATGGTCAGGCATCAGGAAGATTCTGAAGTGGGGTTGTAGAGTTGGATTTGGCCTAGGGAAATGAAAGGGAGGCTCCCAGCTGTGGGAAATGATCTTCCCAGCCTGTGCTTCAATTAGGGGCAAATATTAGAAGCAGAAACTGGTTCTGGGTATGGAGGGTGATAGGACTGAGGACCTAGGTAAGGGAGATCCTGCTATGAAGGTGGCAAGCTGATCTGCCATGAATTTCTCTCCACGTGTCTGATGAGTAACAGGATGCTTTTGCCTTGGCCTGGGAGATGAATGTGTTTCCTGCTCTCCCCCCTGCTGATACTGCTGGGGCTGCTCATGTAGGGAGCCCATATTCAGGGCAGCTTGAAAGCACTGGAGAAAGCTAGCCTAGAATCTAGTTGTAAAATCACAGTGGGCACATTTCTTTGAGAGCATGTAATATTTGGGATCCTGGGAAGGCCCCTGTGTATCTTGTGTAACTCTCCTCCTTAAGGGTATACCATACATGTGGTGGGTATATGCTGTGCACCAGAACCTCACTGTGCATCTTGGTTTATCTTCCATTGATGCTGTACATATTACTACAAATGCAGAGGCTTAAAACAATATGCACTTATTATCTCACAGTTCCATAGGTCAGAATCCAGTGGGCTCAACTGGTTTCTCTGTTGTCTCAGAGGCTGAAGTCAAGGTATTGGCTGGGCTTCTCTCCCTTCTAGAGACCCCAAGGGAGACTCCACTTCCAGTTCATCCAGGTGGTTGGCAGAACTCAGTGTTTGGGGGGCTGAGATCTCCTTTTCCTTGCTGGCTACTGTCTTGGGGTAGGGGTGGAGGTTTCTCCCTTAGCATCTAGAGGCCTTTTGGTCATTGTGTGTAGTCTCAGAACATCTCAAACTTGCAGTGGCACAATAAATCCTGAGGATGTCAGGTCGTCTCTGCCTCCCCTCTTCTGTCATGTCTCTAACCTCTGGGACCAACTCCTCTGCCTTCTTCTCCTCTTAAGTGCTCAAGTGATTGGATGGGGCCCACTTGGTCATCCGGGATAATCTCCCTCTTGTAAGGTCTGTGATCATAATTACATACACACAGTCTCTTTTGCCATGTACAAACATCCTCTCATGTTCCTGGGGATTAGGTCTTGGAAATCTTCGGGGGACATTATTGTGCCTACCACAGTTAGTTGCTTTTCATATTTATCCCCTGTAATCCTCACAACAGCATGATGAGGAAAGCACTTTTATATCCATATTATATGAGAACAAACTGAGATTCAGGGAGGTTTATATCACAAGAAAAAAAAAATGGTGGAGCTGGGGTTTGAACTTTGCTCCAGAGCACATGCTTCTCCTCTTCAAGAGACAAGGAAGAGGGGAAGCAAGCAATCCTGTGATCTGCTGCTCTGGCTGCATTCCCACTGTTGTGCTAGTGCTGCTTCTCAGTTGAGACAGGACACCACTGTCACCCACAGATCTGATCTTCTCCTACGTGCATGATTTGTGTGTTGGCTGGGTCCAGCAGACATCAGATCGCACGCTCCAGTGAAGTTACTGAGGAGAGATTGAAAAAGGGACTGCTGACAGGGTTGTGGGTGGGGTCATGGGAAACCAACAAGGAATAACGAAGCACCTTAGCTGCAACAGCTGTTGCACATTCAATGTGGAGTGGCACAGGAAAGACATTTGCCAAAAGCCTGAGGAACAGAAGAAACTGCAGGAGGAGCTGCCTAGCAGGAGCCACGGCCTCCAGAGCAGGACACAGTCACTACTGGCCTGTCAGGAGGAAGGTGGCCAGGTAGGAACATGGACTTCACTCTCCACCCCTCCCTCAACTCCTATCACTGGCTAATTTCAACCAGAAGCCACAGGGAAAAGGGATATGTTTATGCAGTTCTTGAAGATTAGCTTTGTAGGTCCAGAGCAGAGATGGGAGGATGGAGAGCAGATCTGAAGGAGACCATCCAGCCCTGCAGTACTGTCCTACACCATTAGAGACTGCATGTGACAATGTGTCTTGCTTTGATCCATGTGTAAAGCTGCCTAAACAAATTACCATAAGTGAGAGGCTTAAACCAGGAGAAGATTATTCTCTCACAGTTGCAGAGGCTGGAGGTGTCAACAGGGCCATGTTTCCTCTGAGGACTTGGAAAGAATCCTCCCTGCCTTCTGTCTCACCTCTGCTGGATGCTGGCAAGCTTGGTGCTCCCAACTTGATCTGCCTCACTCCAGTCTTCCTCTGTCTGCACAGGGTCAGCCTGTCTGTCTCTATGTCCTCTCTTCTTCATAGAGGCACACCAGTCACTGGATTTAGGTATGATATCATCTCGAGATCCGTAACTCCCTGTTAAGACCCTATTTCCCGGTAAAATCACATTGTGATGTTCTGGGTGGACAGGAATTTGGGGGATACTATTCAACTCATGATAGTCAGTGATATGTTACTTCTAGACAAAAGCTCTGGGTCTTTCCATGCAGTTTGTCACTCTTCGTTTCCCTCTGCCACCACAGTGAGCAAAGCCCAGAGAGTAGCTGTTCTCTCAGTCTGGGTCCTGGAGTGAGGATGAAGAGAGCCCCAGATGACCTGCAGAGGAAATGTATCGAGAAAAAAAATGAACGTGTCATCTCTCCTGACTACACCAGGCACAGTATGTAACCACAATCCAGCTCTTCAGAGACATTCCCAGCAGCCACAGCAGCCGCCTCAAGTTGACCAAAACCACTCCGCAGTCTCCGGTGTTCTCAGTCCCAGCATTTTACTGGACTATTGCTCCTCTTTGGGCCTAGGTGTCGAAAAAATAGAACTTTAAAGGCTGCTTTTTGTGTCCTTAGAGGGGCAAGTTTTCTAGGGTAAAGAGGCATGGGTGTTCTTTGAAGTTAGCTGCAGCACAACTGTCTGCATTTGGGACTGGCAGCCTCACCTCCCGTTTCAGATGAGGCCCTACCAGCAGCAGCCAAGAACGTGCGCTGAGAAGACTTTGTTCTCTGTCTCCACCAGGTCTCTCTAGCGTCCCCTTCCCTGGCCTGCTATGGTCACTTGTGCAAAGCAGCTGGAGAGACTGTGCCTTGTGAAGCTCGTTCATTGATGTTCCGCAGGTTCTCTGTGTACATCTGCAGTTGACTTTACCTCTTGTCTGATGGCTGGGTTGTGGGCTATGCAGGCAAACTCTCAGCAACTGGACTTTGAAAGCGAAGTGGACAAGCTGGCATCACACTGCCACATGAGACTGAACTATATATTTGGAATTGGGAGAAAGGTTGCCTGGTTCCTCATCCCTTTAACCTCACTTACTTCTCTTGAATGGCAGCTGGGTCTTGATACCACAGAGGATGACTGTTGCTGCAGAAGCTGCCACTCCCACCTTCCTTCCTCTCCCACCGTTCCCTGAAACAGAAGGGTAGGAGGGAAGAAAGCAGTTTGACACACCCTAAGCCCAGAGGGTGGTTTTCAAGGACTGGTACCTGGCTCCACAGCAACTATAGCACCTGGGAACTTATTAGAAATGTGCATTCATGGACCCTGGCACCAATTCCTAAACAGACTCTTGGGTTTTGGTCTGGCAGTCTCTGTGTTGATGAGTCATCCAGGTGATTCTTATACTGAAGTGTGACTGCTGCTGGCTTGTGGTCTGACCTTAGGAGGTAGGTAGCCTGCCTTCAAGGGCATCCATCCTGGTAAAATATCATTAGCTCCCCTATCTTCTTTGCTTTAGCAAGAGATATCCACTTGTAGTAAGGTGCAGAATATCTTGAAATCCCAGTTATCTCCTGGCCTACTGGGTGCTTTGTATTAGTTGCAAGTCACAAGTGCCATTTGGGTGGTGGCAGCACCCAGGAGACACAGGCATGACAGCTATTAGTGAAGTCCTTTGTGTGGATAGCAGCATCTCCAGCATCTCATGATAAAAGACCACATATTGCACCTCTTTCTGACAGAGGCCAACATGCACTTCCTCATGGCCTTGAACTCTTTGGCTCTACATGAGTTTAGAAACAGTTTGAGCAGTGGTTTCACTGTAGTTTATGAAATGTCTATTTTGTATGTCCATCAAGATACTTAGTATCTGGGTGAAATCCTCAGCACCACAAGAAAGTAACAACAACCACAATAACAAAAACCCTTAATATCTGAAAGGTGAGCTCATCTCTTGCAAGTTTCAATTTATTAGATGTCATTTTGATAAAATGTAGAAAGTTTCCACATGGTTACACAATAGTGTCTCTGTCCAGAGAATGAAGTAAACAAAACCAGGGATCCCCTAGAGGAATGGTGGATCAATACCTGTTCCACCAGGTGGCAAATTCAGAGGGGCCTCTGTGGCCATGTGTAGACTAGGGGAGAGAGAAGTCGTACTCTATCATAATTCAAAAGAAATTTTGTTCAGTTTTGACAACCACAGGGTCTAGACCTCCTGCAGTGGGTTTTGATAAACTAGGCAAAGTGCTCAGCCTAACCTGTTCTGTCCTGAAAAGGTCAGCAACATTCGGTACACAGGCATGCATGAGTGCAGCTGCCTCCTCTGGAGATGGAACAGGGGTGCTGTTGATAAATCTGTCAGACTTGCTAATGGCTAAATTCCTGTTTTTCACTTGTTTGGGTGATTCTCTTAATTTTGTCTGAGGGCACTGGATTGCTTGATGAAGTCCACTGGTTTCCTTGCACAGCACAGCCTGTGACTCAGGAATTATTATTATTTTTTTGTCCTCTTTTTAGTGAAAAAGTTGCACTTCTCAATATTTTCCTCCTCGCCACTTTCAGAATGCTCATGGTATTCTGAACTGTGTTATGGTCCCAGAAAGGAGTACACTTACGATGGGTACTCCAATCATCTGCTCCCCGACCCAACCAGTCTTTCCTCTTTGAGGGTTGAGACCTATGCCTGTTTGGCTTCCTTTTTCTTCCCCAAGAAGTGCTTTGAGCCAGCGGGACTGTAAGCTAGATGAAAAGCTATCAAAGCACTAAGGGAAGGAATCGATAGTAATATATGTAAGTGCATACATATATCACAAATGACAGGCTTATTTCTATGCAAGTTAAGATGTTCTCAGTGCCTCTAATTGGCACCCTGCCTCGCTGTGTGCATGCATGCTCTGAGGGGATATACATGGCTGGACTCACCCCGTAAAGGCAGAATGGACAGCTACCCATGGGCTGTGATTTGATTTTCCTTCAGGGACCTCTCCATGGCTACTCCAGCTGCCCAGACCTCGAGTCTGCTGGGGATTCCCACATCACTTACTTCTTTGCATTCAGGCACTAAAAGTTGTTTAAATGCAAATTATTTTCCAGGAGGTAGAGACATTATTATTCATTAATATCTGGGCTTTAATGAGTTTATCAGCTTAGAAGAGAATGTGCCAGGGTCTTTGGGTAATAGAACCAGGGAGATATGTTTTAATAATGACAGGTGGAAGAGGGAAGGATAAGTTTTGAAATACTATAGAAACTATAGCTACAGACTCAAGGCGTGGCGTGAGCCACTGGTTACAAGGTAAGAAGTAAGACGAAAAAAGGGAAGAGGAGAGATGGAAAATAAAATGCCTTCACAAGTCCGCAGGTAGTTAATGCCTGGAGTTCCTTTTGACTCTCTGAGAGACCTGTTTGCAGGAACTGCTGTAAGACCTGGATGTGTTCCACCTGTGCTGTGGCACCACTGCTTCCTGAAACTTGTTCATTTATGAAACATCTAGGAAATGCCCAGGCACTGCAGGCGTATCAGGAAAATAAACCTGGCAAAACCTCTGCTTTTGTGGAGCTTGTATTTTAGTGTGAGAGGGAAAGATGCAAAAGACACAAAAAGATGAGAATGTAGTATGTTCAATGGTGATAGATGCTATGGAGAAAAATAAAGCAACCAGAGGCTGCCATTTGAAATAAAGTGGTCAGAATCTGAGTACAGTGGCGCAGGCCTATAACCCTAGCAACTTGAGAGGCAGAGGCAGGAGGCTCACAAATTGAGGGCAGTCTAGGTGATTTAGGGAGACTTTGTCTCAAAATAAAAAGTAAAAAAAAGGGGCTGGGGATGTAGCTTAGTGGTAAAACACCTCTGGGTTCAATACCTAGTGCCAAATGAATAAATAAGTAAATCATGGTCAGCAAAGGTTCCCTAGAAGGTGGCAGTAATCAGTGAGTGAAGAGTGAGCAAGGCAGACAGATGTCAATGCAGAGGTTCTTTCAGGCACAGAGGACAGAAAACGCAAGGCCCTGCTTCAGGGGCAGGCCTGGTTTATTTGAGAAGATCAGGAGTTGGTGTGTGGTCCATGTGACTGCATCAGAGTGAATAAGGGAGAGAAGAGCAGATAGTGAGATCAGAGAAGCCATACGGGGTTCATACAGGGACCTTATAGACTTTAACTTTCACCTTGAGGGAGAGGGTTTTGAGCAGGGCGATGATGTCATCCAGCTTACAATAGGCTCTGTTACAGGTTGACAAATTTTTTTTTTTCTGTAAAGAACTGGAGTTGGTAAATGTTTTGTTCAGGCTCAGAGTGCTCTGCTGCAACATCCTGACTATTCTCCTGTAGTACCAAAGCAGCCACAGGCAAGGTCAACCCATGAGCGTGGCTGTGTTCCAATAAAATTTCATTTACCCAAACAGGTGGCCAGTCAGGCTTGGCCCACATTGGCTCTCAAACCACTGCAATGATCCAGAGGAGAGACAAAGTTGGCTTGGACGAGATTTAACAATGAAGGTGACAAGAATGAATGTGACTGGCTGTGTTTTGAAGAAAGTGTGGGTAAGATTTACTGTCAGACCAAATGTGGGGTATGAGAAACCACAGAGTCAAGTATAACTCCACTTTGACCCTGAGTGACTAGAGAAATGAACTTAGCTGCTATGGAAATGAGGACAAGCAAGAAGGAAGACGGGCAAGGAGAAGGGGATCAGGCTGGAATGGGAGAATTTAAGATGCCTTTAGGATAAAGAAAATTGGATTAGATGTTCCCTAACTTCCCTACCAGCTCTAATAATCTATGATCCCACAACTGAGAGCCAATAACATCTACCCCAGGCAGCTTCTGCTGTGACCACATTCTTTACGGAGACCTTCCACACCACATTACTCCATCTTTCCCAATGCAGTTGGTGACTATGCTGGCTAGAGATCAGTTGCTCGAAGGAAGAAACACTGCGAGGGAAGAAGCAACTGCCAGCTGAAAGCAGCAGGGGCACTTGGAAGAGTGGCGTAAATGGTATATGTGCCCTAGGAGGCTTCGAGGGCTAGAGGCAAATTCCTGCGTATCTTAGTTTCCTGGAGGTTATTCATAATGGAGGGTTGTCAGTCGACCAAGAATGTTCAACTCGTTTTTCAAAGAAAAGCGAAGCTACTTATGCTTTACTTCTGCTCCTTGCTTCAGACATGTCACCCTCTTCAGAGATTCCCTGAGCCTGTGTACATCCAGAGAGCTTCCATATACTCGCAGGAAACAGCCAGGGTCTTTGCCTACAGTCGCTTATCCAGGCAATTTCCTCCCTCTTCCCTCTTATCTGTCCTCACTGGGAACTGAGTCTTCTCTCTGCCCAAACTCTTTCCATCCAAGCAGTGGCTCTGTGCCAGGGGGGTTGTTTGTTGGATAGGGCCGGCAAGTCACATTGGGAGTGTGCTTATCGTAATATATTTAAAATATGAGCATTTATCAGAAGCAGCAGATGGAGGCAGCAGAGTGGAGCTCCCAGAACTGAGGGCAGGGAGTGTTTCATTCAAGTGCAAAGCGTGCACCATCTATACTCAGCTGGCACTAGCTCATAAAACCAGTGAAGAGAAGGAAAAAAGAGAAATAGAAGAAAAGGCCACCTTTGTGCTAGGTTTGGGAGGTCACAGTGTTCCCTGACCTTGAGTCCTCGGTGTCTCAAAGACAGCATTCACTTTAGGATGGGAAGAGCAAACCTCTCTTTAATATTTTCTGCTTTCTTAAAGCTTACTCATTTTAATAAAAATCTGAAGCTCAAAACAAATGGAAACAGATCATTTCATTTATGTATATGTGCATGAATTCCTTCAACAAATGTTCGTGACATGACTCGGTCATGCCAGAAGCCATGGAATACTCTGGGACAGAGAAGGGAGAGACAGATATGTTGACATTATTTTTAAAAAATATTTTTTAGATATTGATGGACCTTTATTTTATTTATTTATTTATTTATTGTGCTGAGAATTGAACCCAGGGCCTCACATATTCTAGGCAAGTGCTCAACTACTGAGCCACAACTCCAGCCCATGTTGTCATTCTTAAGTAATGGACATGTCAAACGAATTTAGGTTCTAAGATTTTTACCACCATCTTCACAGCCCACCCTTAAAGAACAGATATATTTAAAATCTAGTTTATGTACTATTTGAATTGAGGTTTTACTGGTAAATTTTCTCAGGGCACAAGTGCCAAACAATGATATTAATTTCAAATCACCTATTTGAGAAGAGAACTAAGATAGTGCTATCTCATTTGCAAGGTCAATTTTAGCCGTTGATCTCAGGTCTGCAGGAAATGTTCTGAGTCACTCCACTGTCAACAGAAATTACACCTGTAACGGTAAACATTTGAGGAAATGCTTGCCTTCGGTTATTTTGAAAGACTTATCACATATTTCTTTATTATTGCCTTTTTATGAGAGCCTGAAAACAGGAACCTCTGCATCATAATATGTGGAAGGTATGGATCCCATCTTCTGAAAATACCCTAGTCAGAATTAATTGCTCCTTCCCTTGGTACCACCAGGGAGGCATAATGTCACATTTAAATACACCAAGTTTTGTACTTTGCTGTTTCCCATGATACATTGTGAATTTGTCAAAGGAAAGTATAGCTTAGAGCCTGGCACACAATTGGTATTGAACAATTGAATAAAAGACTAGAGTCTGTGCAGAAACACATGAAGTTATAAAGAAGAAAAAGGAGATTACCCAAAGTCCATTTTCTCATATTATCTTCAGGGTGAAGTAGATATTTCAGAAAAGATCCCATTTTTATGGATGACAATATCTTCAATCTACATCCTCTCAGAGTTGTTCTTTTTATTTTATTTTATTTTTTAAAGTCATGGATTTCTCAGCCTTGTTGAACATTTACTCAGTTTCCAATTGCATGATTCCTGAGGGGTACTAAGGTGATCAAGAGACATTCCTGCTCTGTAAACAGGCTCTGCTTTCCAAGGGCCTGGGCTGAACAAAGTTCAGGTCCCTCCTGGAGCACCAGGAGGGAAAGAGCCTGGGAAGCACCTGTGGAGGGAAAGGGGACTGTACAAATGGAGAAGGGAAGGGAGGAGCAGAGTGGGTCAGGCAGACCAGTGGTTCTCGGCAGGAAAGGTATTGCCCCCCTGGGGAAGTTTGGAAATGCTGGGGGCATTATGCTTGGTCACTGTTGGGAGGACAGCTCTGACATGGGGTGGATGAGACCAAAGATGCTAGATGTCCTGCTATGCCTGGTTGAACCCACTAACAAAGAATGATTCTGCCTCCAGCATGAGGTTTGAATGCACCGCCAGACTTTCATGTAGGTGCAAACCTGGTTATAACTGTCTGAGCCCAACACCTAACTCATGTCACATAGGAACACAAAGCATGCATTGCACAGTTTTAATAAAAACTGCATTCTCCCGGAACATAAGTCCCTGGTGAATCAAAGGAGCACTGTACTGTGCTCTTTTTGGAACTTTGCCAAGTGTCATTCACCATGTTGAAAAGTCACATCACATGCTGTCTCATTGCTCATGGTACTTTTTTTTTTTTTTTTTTGCCAACATAATATATCTGAATCAGTCTTAATTTGTACCTGTCAATCCCCAGTGATTCTGGGCAAACAATTTATTATGTTGTTATGTTTTTGAGTACAGTGAGATTTGAATTCAAGGTGCCTGTCCTATCAAAAACCAGGAAGATATTCAACTGGACTAGCATAAGGACTTTTATTAAGAGCATTTGTATTTCACTACAGCAGAAACCACTCATATAGGAAGGTTCATTTGCCAAACTACAGTGGATTTCCAAGGAGTGGAGGAAAAACACTAGCAGTCCCAAATCTAGGTCTAGGTCTCTTTCTCTCTCCTACTCACTCACATAAGGCACACCCCCTCTCAGACTTCTCTTTGCTGTGCTCCCAGTTTATAGACATTTCTATGGTAGTGGATTTGAGGAGTCCTGTAAGATCACAAGTCTGTGATCCCCCTTCCTTACTTTACTGTGCCAAGCTCCACGAACACCTGGTCTATATTGAGTGCTGGGGGCCAGGTCCTTGTCCATAATCTTCAACTATTTTATCTCATTCCATTTTTATAATAACTTTAGAAAGAAACTTCATAGACGAGGAGACCAAGACTTCTTGAGGTCAGATCATTCAGCTAAGGTCATGTGGAGAGAAGAGAAGATGAATTTAATCCCGATCCCATTTCTTTTCTTGCTCTACAATTCACTTCCCACCACCTCTCCCAGTCATCCTGAGGTGATAGGTCTACCTCCAACATATCATGCTGCTTTTCTCCTTGGCACACACTGAGTGCTTCTGCCTGGAGCCCTCCTAGGTCACTGTGTCTATGAGAATCTTCCAAGCCTCCTGACTCATGCCTTGTACACATTTCCCCCTTGATGTATGGTGCTGCCCTCAGACAGGTGTTTCCAATCCCTGACTCTCTCCCTGCTGTGGTATCCTGAAGGGCAGGGTGTGTCTTGGTCTTCTTTCATCATTGTGCCTGGGGCAGACCACTGGCCAGTAAAGGCTTTTGAATAAACTGATGTGCATAGTCATTAATGGTCCTCTATAACTTTCACTTGTTGCAATGGCGTCTGGGAAGCACAAACCAGTTTCTAAGGAAAGTAGATGTTAGCCGTGGTCTAAAATGGTGACCTGGAAAATCATAGTCTTTTAAAATATTTATTATACATATGTACAACTTTTTATAAAAAGTGGGTTTCACAGTGGACTTCTGCCTCTCCTGAAATTCCTAACCATTAATATTAGACTTAATTATTTAAATTTAATTTATTGGATGTCGATACTTAATTTAACATCGAATTCTATTAGGGTTTTAATAAATAATAGCATTTAATAACTACCAATGACACTTCAGTATATAAAAACACTTAATTCTTGACATAATTAATTTTTAAATAAAACCGAATGGAAACAATTCCTCCACACAGAACTCTTGATCAAGTTTCAGTTGAATCCTCATCCTTGATTTTCTTTGTATTGCCCTTGTTCTCTGCTTTCTGTTTTTTTTTCCCTATTATTTCTTTAGTGAGGTTTATGTGAAAGAAGTTCCTTCAGGCTTACAATAAACTATGGGGGGGCATTTGGTACTAATGTAAGAAAATAAAGGTATAATTACTTTTAATATGCAGGAAGATAGGAAATGTGTGTGTGTGTGTGTGTGTGTGTATGTGTGTGTGTATATATATATATATATATATATATATATATATATATATATATATAAACATATTTGGGTTTGAACATTAAATTCGATTGTTCTGTAGCAAGTATTTAATTTTATCATGAACTAACAAATACTTGACATATCTAGAATGATGTGTTCTGACTTTTAATTCAGATGATATATTGGAACCTGATATTCTCTCTCTCTCTCTCTCTCTCTCTCCTCTAAAACCATTGCCATTGTTTAAATCTTCAGGGAACAGTCACTCAGATATATCCCGTGAATACAAGCATATTGTAAGACCATGTCTCTCAAACTATGGAGCCACATCTCAAGGCATTACCTGGCAGTTGGCCAAAAGTTATGAAAAGCAACTGAAACAAACGATGTCATGTATTCCCTTAAATTGTTCATTTTAATCAATGGATTAAGCATTATTTTTGCATAAAAACTAGTACAGATCTTTTAAGGAGGAGAATACAAATTTCTCACGAAATTTAAGGATCAAAACTACGTGAGATTGCAAAGAAATATTGAGCTTATAATAAGCTGCCTGGGCTATGTCCCAGACTGCTGGTAGTAAACATTCTTTTTGCTTCCTCAACTAAGTGGAAAAGTAGGATGAATATTGTATAGGATCCACATAGAAATAAGGGCAATCTCAAGATCTGCACAGCAGGTAATGTGAGAGACTAAAATACTGTTCAAAGAACAGAGTTAGCTTAAACATCCAAGGTGGCTCTAGCAAGGAGTTATTTTGACATCCCCCTACCAGCAGAGAACTTCATCCTCTGCCTCAGGCAACTCTGACAAGGGTCTGTACATCTGCTCCCACAGTTTTTATGCCCACCAGCCAAGTATCTTTTCCACCCTCTAAATTTCCTTTGGTTTTGCTTTCTTATAGCTTTTGCCCACTAATTTCAGTATATCTAATGCCCTCTCGTAACTTCTATGGCCAACTGAGTATCTTTTGTTTCTAATCCAGCTTCTAAATGCCCAAACCAATTTGTGAATTAAATGTAAACCGCCCCAATAGAGGGGAACTGATTACTACAGTTAATCACCGTTATCCTTACTTCGATAAAGACTTTTTGCCAAGCTGTTCCAGAGAGCGCCCGCCAGCCTACATGTGCTTCAGTTCACTGTCCATTTCTGGTAAGGTAGGCTGTCCTGTAGATGGAGTAGCAGACTTCAAAGATTAAGGTCATGACAGCTTGTGGATTCACTGTGTCCAGGTTTCCTCTGAACATTGGAAGTAGGCCTTGGGAATTCTGATTCTTGTTTTCTTTAAAACACACTGGGGTCTGATTCTTCCAGAAGGATGAATAACTGATAAAACCAGATGAAGATATGAAGGCTTTGCATTGAAATCAAAATTCTAAATAATGTTTTATAGAATTTTAAATGATGGAATCTCTATTTGAGGGCATATCCTATGTAATGCAGGTGTCCTTTCATTCGTTTTTTCCCCCCTTTAAAAAATGTTTTGTATTTCAGATACAAATGATTGAATTAAACAGACTCATTCCTAGCCTACCATCCCTATTGGCTCATAGAAAAGCTCTCATCTTAGTCCTCTCATCTGAGTGTTACTATAATAAAATACCTGAGACTAGGTTACTTATAAAGAACAGAAATTTATTTCTCACAGTTCTGGAGGCTGGAAGTTCAAGATAAAGGCACTGGCAGGTTTGGCATCTGCTAAGGGTCTAGTCTCTGCTTTTGAGATGGTACCTTGTTGCTGCATCCTCTCAAGTGAAGCAAGGCTCTGCCCTCATGAATCAACAGGCCTTGCCATACTTCCCTTCCCTTTCCAGTGTATTAGTAATCATGCCTATGGAATAAAGTCTCCTTGAAACCCCCCAAATACAGGATTTGGAGAACTTATGGTTGGCTGAACACGTGGAGGTTGTTGGAGTGTGCTGCATGTGGAGAGGACATAGAAGCCCAGCGTCCCTTCCCCACACCTCTCCATATGCACATCTTCGTCTGTATCCTTGTAATATCCCTTATAATAAACCTGTGAAGGTAAGACAGTGCTTCCCTGGGTTCTTTGGACCCCACAAGCAAATTAAAGCTGAAGAGGGAGGGGTGGGTGACCTGAGTTGGTCAGAAGCGCAGATAAAACAATCAAGGGCTTATGACTGGCATCCAAAACGAGGGGATGGTGTTGGGGATTGAGCCCCCAATCTGTGGGATATGATGCTATTTCCAAGTAGATAATGACAGAATTAAATTGGATTAGAGGATGACCTGCTGGTGTCCACTGCTGCAGAACTGATTGCTTGCTTGCTGTTAGAGAGAAACTCCTACACCTTTTGAGGTCATAGAAATCCTCTGTGCTGAGTGTGAAGTGAGAGTAGAGGGGAAAACAGTCCAGTGTTTTTCTTCACACACAGCCATTAAGTTTCAATGTGAATTTTGGAAGGGATGCAAACATTCCAACCATAACATCTCTCTTGATTGGCTGATGAATTGATTGATTGGAATCCTCTCTGCAATTTCTCTAACCTACTGCTGGAACTCAGGGAAACAGTGTACTTCTACAGAGATCTCTCCAATTTTTAGATAATTATTTCTTACATTAAACCCAAAGTAGTGTTCCTATAGCTGCTCCAATGTTCTCAGGTATTTCCTGTGGGGCCATATAGAAAAAAAAGTCAATTTCTTTCCTAATACAATAGCCATAAAGTTGTTATCATTACTCATGAGTCTTCACTTTGCTAGGAAAGACAGTCTATTCCTCATTAGGTGGCTATAAGATACTAAACTACCTAGTCACTTTTTTTTTAAGACACATTCTAGTTTGACAATGTCTTTAAAGAATAAATTATGTTTGTCATCTCTTTGTCACTATAGCAAAATACTTGGGGGTAATTAATTTGTAAAAAGAAGAGGTTTATTTTGCCTCATGGTTTTTTAATTTTCTGGTCCAAGACTATTGTCATTGATTTGGGTCTTTGGCAAGGGTGGCACATCACGGCAAGAGCGTATAGTGGAACAGAACTCTCACCTCATGAGCCAGGAAGCAAAAAGAGAAAGGCAGAAACTGGATTCCCACAATCCCCTTTGAGGTTATACCCCCAATGACCTAGAGATATTCCACTAGGCCCCACCTCCCATTTCCCAGTAGCTCTACCCTGGAGACCAAGCCATGACCACATAGACCTCGGGAAAAATTCAACATCCAAATCAGAGAATAGGTGTTTAAATATTTAAAAATAGATGTGCTTTGCCAATGCAGAAAGTGGCGGGAACAACCTTGCACCCCTTCCCTAATTTCAATTTCTATTAATGCATCCTTAAATTTGAATATTTTTTTAAAAAAAATAATATCCCATTTTTGACTCTCATTGAACTTTAAATCTTTTTCAAGTGAACTGCTGTCAATCTAGGACTTTATTACCTTGTATTTAAGTAGTTGATTCTTTGAACTTAGATGCAAAATTTAACATTTAACCTTATTAAGTTGTATATTGTTAATTTCATTCCATCATTCTCCTTTCCAAGGTCTTTTAATTCAAGTTTGATTCTTTAATATGGCTTATCAGTTTTATCTCCAACTTTCCTTCATTTATAAGTTTGATAGGCCAAGTTTATATTGGGATTTCCCTAATTCGTGATTAAGATGTTTATAATTTTAGGAGAACAGAGAATTACAGACATCTTAAAACTTGAGTGTGCCAAAGAATTACCTAGAACATTTGTTCAGATCCCAAGTCCCATTTCCTGAAATTTTGATTCAGTAAGTTTGGGATGTGATTCCAGAAATGTGCATTTTTAACAAGTACCATATGTGATTCTGCTGCTTTTGGTCCTAGGCCACACTTTGGAAATGTCTTTATAAATTTTCTATAGGTCTAAGTTGACGTTACTGTTTTCCTTAATTTTAATGGGGTTTTGGGGTTTCCTAGCACAGTGCTAGATGAAGGATTGATACTCACTGAATGGATGGATGAACAAAGGAACAAAAGAAGGAGTAGAGCAGAAGAGGTTCTCAGTTAATAACAGCTATATTTTTTCATTCTAATCATAAAGCCAACAGAATCATATTTTCCAAACACTGTGTAATTAGATTGCACTATGTCTTTGATGTTCCCAACTAGGGGGAATAAAGAGGTGTATTTTGCATGACCTATTCTTAATGAACATATGTTGTCTCTTAGTGATCATTGCTTTCTGTCCAAGGGCTCACAGTCATATTTTTAATTCTCTGTCTAGAATTCACTGGAAGCGAATAATATATAAAACCCCAGAGATCTCCCTCTGCTACTTTCCGCTTTACTTTTAAGAAATTGGGGCTCAGGTTTAGTGCTTGACTTATGGACTTCCCTTCAGGACCTGTTGGTTGTCTCTATGTCTTAATATGTTTGCAGACAGATAAGAACCAAAGACTTGGACACTTCACAAGGAGCCATTTCTTACTTTCCCCTAAATCTATATTTTGAAAACTTTCGAAACTCACAGAACAACTCAAAAATTAATACAATAGTCTTGATCTAGATCAACAGTTAATTGTTAGTGTTTTGCCATATTGGCTAGATTTACTTTTCTTCCCGAACCAGTGGGTTTCCAGGTTTCTTTAGTCTCCTTTCCTCTACAACAATATCTTTACCCTGTTTTTTTGCCTTTCTGGATGGGCACTTGAAATCTGAGTATCCTAATTTTTGTTTGTTTATTCTTTTTCAGTTTTGGTTTTGGAAGCACATAAAGCTTAATAAAATAATACAATTAAAGGGGATTAAACAAAAAAAGCAAACTTTCACATTTGTTCCTAAATAGGAATGGGAGTGGCACATTATGGTGTTCACCACCAATATTCAGGAAACCAGAGAAGGCTTGTCGTGAGTAAAGAAGAAAGGAAGAGAAGCCTGGGAGGAAACATTCTGCACCACTGAGAAGTCTAAGGAAGGTTCAGCAAGGCCATCAGGATTTCTCCAGACAAAATCTGCTATCAGATCAGTCCCCCATCTCCCGAGAAGGGGTGTGCCTGTGTATTCGTTTTGGCTCTGCTGTGGACTGGGAGAAGTCTGTGGGAAGAGTAGCCTGGGCACAAATGCAAAGTTGGCTTTTAGATCCCAATCCTGGGTCTGCAGGAAGAGAACTCGTAATGATTCTCATGGCTGCCTCACTGGAGGGTCCCTCTGCATTCTCCAGGTGACCCACTTACACATTATTGCAGGGGTATGGAGGCCCACCTGTTGCCTTAACTCTGGACATTTTGGAGCATCCCAATGAGGCTTTGTCAAGACTTGACCACAGCTCAGCCTCTTATTCTGTTCAGTTCTTCTTCCCTCTCTTCACTGCTCGTGTGACTGAACTTGGGAGCACTCCCTGATCAAACTCTTGTGCACCCACTTACAAGTGCTGCTCCCAGCTCTCACTACCTCCTAACAGATGGAATCCTCACAAGGCTATGAGGTAGGTGCTATCACACCCCCATTCTATCCATGAGGAAACGGAGGCACAGAGAGTGGCTCAGTGACTGTCCCAAGGTACTCAAACAGCTGGGAAGTGAAAAATGCTTGCTTCCCAGGTAGGCATTCTGACTCCCTGACACCCCCTCATCTGCCACTTACTGCGTTTCTCTGTGACACAGAGATTCCTGTTATCATACCCAGTATCCTAGTCCTAATATAATTTCAGATTGTTTTCCTAAACAAAGATGTAGAGGAACTTCCTTGAGATTTAGCATTGGAGAGGATTTGTCCTTGTTGTGTAAGAAAGGTATTGTAGGTAAAGGCAGTTCTCACCTGAATCTTTATTCTTTCCTATGGCTTTAGCCCTAACCTGCCCAGTTTTTCTCCAGGATCATGATACACCTGCCACTCCCAGTCTGCAAAAGGAAAGAATATATGTAGCACAAAGAACGAAATGAGAGATAAATAAGCTCCTCTTCCCTAAGACATGAGCGAGTTCTTATTCCCTGACCTATTTGAGTGCATGCAACATTCAAAGCTTGTATAATGTAGCTAAATCAGCCTATTTAGTATTTATGCAATCTGCTCTGTTTTCAACAAGCTCTTAAGATGTGACTTATCCAGAAATCTTCTGAAATCTGCAAGGTTGCAGCAGACATCTCTCCAGGGAGACTGAAGGAATTATCAAGATTATGGCTGCAATTTAAAGAAAATCTTTGCACTCTGATGAGACTCTCATGCCAATCATAGGATGACCAACTGACCTGGTTTTCCCAGGGTGGAAAGCTTTGCCTGGACACGAGACTTTCTTTGCTGAAACTGGGAGAATTCTAGGCAAACTGGAACAGTTGGACACCCTAGAATGGACCCTTTATGACTCAGCCATGTTACATACAGGAAACATCTGCCTCTCTATTGTAGATACTTTCTATTATTTCAAAAAGTATTCATATGTTATGATTAATGAGAAAATCGCCTATAGAAACTATGGAAAGGGATGAAGAAGAAACTAAAAGCTACATATGAGCTCATAATATAGTGGCTACTATTTAAACTTTTCAACAACTTCTGTGAATTTTTTTCTGTGTGGGTATATACATATATTTTATAGATCAAAAACTGCATTACAAACAGTTCCGTATCCTGATTTTTACCTAGCATGTCCACATTTTCCCATGTCAATGAATAGCTTTTGAAAAATCACTGCTATGGTTGCATAATTTCCATTGAGGATGTACTTTATTTAACTATTCTCCTATTGTTCAGCATTTAATTTTTGCTATTAAAGATAATGCAGTTGTCAATATCTTTTGGTTTCTAATGATTCTTTTTGAAGAAGTTTCCAGGACCTTATTGGCTAAGAAGTCGGGGCTTAGTTACAGCTACTGAATTCTCCCTCTAAAATGCTTCAGAAAGGCTGTCCTTAGCAATGTTGATGCCCACTCCACTAACTCCTGCTAGCATTGAGAAGTTTTTCAATCTCTACCAATATTATAGCTAAAAAGGAGAGTTGTCCTAAATACTCTTTCTTTGTTTACTATTGAAGTTCAAGTCTCTTTCATATCTTTCTTAGTTGATTTTTCCTGAAATTATTTCATACATTTTTTCAGAATTTATATTGAGTTGAAATGCCTTTCTTCTCATTTGTATAGACTCTTGACAAACTATGGTAACTCTTTTTTTGTGTGTCATATTTGTTTCAAATACTTTTCTTGACTTACAGTTTGAAAGTGTTCTAAAAATAATGAATCAAAAATTTTATATGTTTCTAGTGTTTAAGCAACACCTTAAACCCTGTACACATGTGCACACACACCCCTGGAGAGTGTCTGTGCTTTCTTGTAAAGGTGTCTTATTTCTTCCATTCTGAGATCATCTGCACTGACTTTTTGAAATTCTTGAAAAAATATGTGTCACATATGTATAATTCTGAAGAGGAATGGTATCACATGAATCCATTACCCAACACGTAGGAGCTAGAATATACCACTATTCTGAGTCCCTCCCCCTGTCAGAGAGCACCAACTTTCCCAAGATGGAACCACCATCCTGCTTTTGCTTTTATTATTTCTTTGCTTGTAAAAAAAAAACAAACAAACAAATTTTATCACGTATATGTTTGTGCCTCTTAGCATATGTTTAGTTTTTATACTTTTGAGATGTATAGAAATAGCTTTACAAAAATTCATCTTATCTCTTCTTCTGTCTTGCTTTTTTCATTAAGTCCTATATATACATTTTATTCATATTTTATGGGGAGATACAATTCATTCATTTTCACCACTGGCTATCCCATTTCATGAATATATGTACATATTCTTGGTGCCTATGTGTGAGAATTTATCTCTGGAGTTTTCATGTGGGAGTGGAACTGCTGTGTTGGAATGTCTGTGCCTGATCAATTTTACAAGCCAGTGCTAAATTGTTTTCCCCAGTGGTTGTACTAATTGCATTCCCAACTGCAGAGTATGAGATTCCTGTTGCTGGGATTCCTTGCCAATACTTTGATATTTTCAAGTACTGGAGTCTGGTAGCCATTTTTCACCCAGTAGATTTGCACCAGCTTTTTAAGCTTGTCTGTCCAAGTTCTAAAGGATGGAAAATGACTTCTCAGAAACAAATCAAACTTCTTTTTGGTTGCCTTTCCAGTTTCTCCTTGGGGGTCAGTCACTTCACTAGGTATTCATAATATGTCATGTTGGGCCTAATGTTCATCCCTGAAAAGAGGCCACATCACCTGGGACAAGTGACTAGCAGACTGAGTTAGGAATTAGGAAGCTCCTCTGTCCCCGAAGCTCTGCAGAGCATGCGTCTGAGTCACGTCACCTCTCGGCATTCACCCTATCTGCTTGCTGGGGACAACAGAGCTGACCTTCCTCCCAGCCCTGCTGTAGAGCACTTTGAAATCTTTGGATAAAAAGCATGACAGAAGCACCAAGTACGATTGTGACTTGTGCCAGCAGCACTAGAAGACGGCATAAAAATAGGAAGCAAAGAAAATTTCATTTTACAAAAGCTGCAGTGAGAAAATTGGCTGGTCAGAATGTCATTCCCTGATTTTGGGTCTCATGGATGTAGACTTTTATAAAATTAAAAGGAAAAAAATATAAATGTACACATTTTGTCTTGGGTGCTCCACAGAAGCCCTTTGATCATCACCATTCCTGTGACACCAGGTGAGTCATTGAAGTGGAGGAAGATTGATACCTGAAGAGACTGTGTCAAATCAGTTCTTTGTAGTTGCCCTCACTATTTTGACTTTCATTGCCAGGCATTGAAGTCACACAGTCTGAGGGGATGTTACGCAGTGAAAATTGGGAAGGGTCTAAGCCACGGCACCACCATTACACATAGGAGCTCAGACTCCTCCAGCAGAAACAGAGCATCCTTCAAACCTGGCCCACCATCCTGTCTCCACCCTGAAGTTCTCAGATCCCCCATTTTGTCCTTAATATTTAAGAACATGAGAGATGCAAAGAGGGGATCTTTTCAGCAACCTTGGACACATTAGGAACCCCAAGATAAAAAGAGTCATGCCCATTGATGTGGGGGCTCACTTTAAACAATGACTTAGTTATCATCGTAGTGGCTTATGCTCATCCTGGTTTAATGCTCTCAGTGAGTTGTGCTGAGCTGTAATCACCTTTACTTATAAATTGGATGGGCTGTGGAGACAGATCCAACTCATAGAAAAGACATTTCGTGCTCTGAGCTTATTGCCTGGTATGAGACTCAGATCATTTAGGATAGGAGCTTTTGATTCTTATGCTCTGTCTTTACAGTCAATTTTTTTTTCCTATTGGAGTTTTAAAAATTCAAAACTGCACAGGGTGATTTGGTTGCTGCACCCCACTGAGAAGTTGAGGAAGTAAAAGGTAAGAGGGTGTAGCTTTGGGCCTGTAAGGGGGATGTGAATGACGTGTGTCCACCCACAGCAACTGTTCCATGATGTTATGAATCATATTGTACTCGACTCCTAATTTCCACCCAGAAAGGGAAAGCTAAAGAGCACTATTGAAATGTTTTGTTCAGAAGTTTCTCCGAGAGAGGGTCCTCATAGTGCTTTGTGAAATAATTTGCATTCTAATTGGCATAGTTAAATTATTGCCATAGAATTTACATGGTGTGACTCCAGTAAGAATACTTTCCATTAGGAAATACTCCTTAGGAAAAAAAAAAAATGTCCACTCCAGTATCCAGTCTGAAGAAAATCTCTATTTATTCTCTTCAGTGACCCCATGAGAAAGGTCATTCTCACTGGATTTTCAATTGCTTAACTGAAGAAATTAGTTGAAAAGTGGAAATCCAACCTGCTGATAGTTTCTTTATCTGCCCACACCTAATAATTGGTTTGACAGATTTTTTTCCCTTTAAATCGACAGATTATTTACACCTCTGTGGATTACAATGTTGCTGGGCCTTTCTTTTTTAAAAAGTTCTTTTTGGAGATGAGAACTGTCCACAGTCAGGCTAAAATTTAGTTCTCAGCTACATAATTCTTGTTTGTATAATATGGATTCCTAACAATGGCGGGATAATGGAGTATCATGAAGCCTTGAAATGTCAATGCTGATGAAGACAACGGAGCCCAGAGGGAAATGACAGAATGTTATGTACAAAAGAGAATGAAAAGGGTACGGAATCCCATTCCTATTATGTGCAATGGTTTGACTGTCCCCTCCAACACTCTTGGTGAAATTTGATTTCCATTGTAACAATTAAGAGGTGAGACCTTAAAGAGGTGATTGGGTCAGAGAACTCCATCTTCATGAAAGGATTAATATTATTATCATCCAAATAGAATAGTTATCCTGGGAGTGAGCTCCTGGCAAAAGGAAAAGTCCAGCTCTTTTTGCCCTCTTGCTCAACCTTCCTGCTCTCTCTGTCTTGAACTTGCTCTCTTGCCCTGGGCCATGTTGTGACATGTATAAAGACCCCTCCAACGCTGGTGCCAAGCCATTGGACTTCCTAGCTTCCAGAACTACAGCTCCCACTGTTCATAAAGTACCCAGCCTATGGTATTCTGTTTAGCAGCAGAAAACAGACTAAGATACCATGTGAAAAGCGAATATGCAAAAAAGATACAGATGGTAGGATTTTGAGAGTTCCCATCTCATCATTTTCTCCTAATACTTTTACAATATTGCTTGTGTAATAAACATGGTTGTAAAAGTATTCAGTTAGGTGTAAGAGAAGACATGTCATGAAATTAATAAGGTGTAAGTTACAGGTCCCTTCATATGAGGGGCCTACGAGTGACTGGGTTGCTAAGAGTTACAGAGCTCCAGGTGGAGAGAGTGAGCCTGCATACAATCAGCAAACATTCCTATGTCAGCATTTCTGGTAAATCACTTGTAGAGATTGCAGAAGAAAGGGTCCTAATTCTCTAGCACTCCTGCAATTTGTCATTATATCATTTCTCATTACAAGTAAATATTCACTTTCAGATCTAATTTTAAATTTATAGTTCTACATTTTTTTTTCTTTAAGAGGACTCGCATGAGCATCATGTCTCATGAAATCTGAAGGTGCCTTTGGTTGGGTGGGGCATCCGAACACCAGCTGAGCCTTATGAAGTGTAAGATCCAACACTGGTTTCCTTCCTTGACTTTTCCTAAGAATCATTGTTAGAGCGTTGGACAGCCTGCGGCTGTGCTTGGGGGTTCCTCTGGCACCACAGTCCCTCATTCCATGGCTGTGTCCTCCCAGCTGTTCTCAGTTCTCAGAGAAAAGCAGCTTGAAATACCAGTTCAAGATCTCAGGATAGGAAGGACAGTGAAGGTCATGTTGGGTCACCACTTGCCTGATGCTTGACTCTTGTTTTCAAGGGATTACTGGGCCTGAGCTAGACTCCCTGACCTGAGGCAACTGTTAGAAAGCTCTTCCTTGCCTGGAGTCAAAATCGGTCCATTGTTATTGACATTACTCTTTGCTTAAGAGCTCATTAGAGCAAGTTAACCTTTTAGATGAAAATGGCAGAGGAAAGTGAGAAGAAAGGAACTTTAGTTGTCTCTCTCCTTCCCTATTTCCATGCTAGGCATTCTGTTGTAGGTTTTAATATGTGTTGATATAATCTCTATCATCATCATCATCATCATCATCATCATTATCTCATCACCTCATGTTGCCAGATTTAGTAAATAAAGATGGAAGATGCTTAGATTAAGTTTGAATTTCATAAAAAATATTTGTGAAATATGAGTATGCCCTCTCCATGTGAAATTAGTTTATCCTTGGTCAAGAGCTACTGGATCCTATAATATTCCCATTTTGGAGCTGAAGAAACTAAATGCCAGAAAATAACAAATAGCAGAGCTGGAATTCAGGCCCAGGTTTTTGACTGTAAAGTGCTATATATTTTTCCTATCACCATATTGTGTAATTATATACTATCTACTTCCCACCTATCTCAAGAAAACCAGAAAATTAATTTTTTCTTGGAGAAGAGCAACGGAAGCTATAAAAAAACGAAACTAATGCAGGTATTCTCAGCAAAGAGAGGACAGTCCCCAGGAAACTACTGGTTCATTTAGTGTTAAAGATAAAATTCTTGTGAGAAACTACAAAGATTGTTAGTCTGGTGTGAACACAGGAAATGCGAAACCTCCCTGAGACATTCAGAACAGGGGACCGAAAGCCCCTTTCACCAAAGCATCTGTTTTCCAGGCCTTTGGAAAGCACCTTCTCTCATCATAGCAGCAGTGGGGAAGGGAGGCTGGGCCTTTTCACCTGGTGTCCCTGGAACCTGAGTCCTACTCAGATTTCCCTGTCACCTTTCAGTGCTGGTTTACTTTCTCCTCCCATTGTATATGCTGCAGAATTAATTGCCAGCCTAATTGCCAAAACTAATTGCTGTGACATTCATTGCTCATCTGCTCCCTTGTCTGGCTTAAGTTTGGACAGGTGGCTCCTATGAAGGCAAGGATGGAAAAATTCCTGTTTTGGAGACAGGGTGCTTCAGCGTCATGGCCCATGGAGGTGGACCAAGGAACCAGCTTCCTCATTGCACAGAAGACAATAATTCTTGGCAGGGGTTCACTGTTTTCTGGCTTCAGATGAGGTTGCTTTGACTGTGAGTCCATTAAGTCGTACTTTTCAGGGATTTTCTCTCTTCCATTCAGAGTTTAGAATTTGTTTAGAGTTGCTGATAAAGAAATTGAGACCCAGAGAAGGGAGATTTCTTCTCCCATACCACACAGCTCCCTCATGACAGAGCTATATGGGGGGCTCAGATTTCCCAACTCACAGCCCAAGATACTTTCTACTGCTCCATCCAGCGATTGTTGAAATTACACTAATTACTCTTTTACATTTCCTTATAAATGTTTATAATCCACTGTTGAATAGGTTTTCCTTATCGGTAGCAAGAATAATAACCATTAATATTTATTGAGTTATTATGAACTCTTTTCATGCCATATCTCATGTAATCCTCAAAAATAAAAAAATAAAAAAATAAAAAGAATATCCTTATTTGAAATATGGAAAAACTGAGGGGAAAAAATGTTCATGCCAGAAAGGTTCATTGCCTGTGCCAATGCCAGAGTCCCATCCTCTTAAGCCCACAAGGTCACATTGTGTGCAGGATCCTGCTCACAGCTTTTGGATTGCGACACATGGAAGAATTTGTGAGGGCTGTTTGAAGGCTGGAGCTGGAGCAACTTTAATCAACCAGATCATTCAAATGGTTATGTCGAGCCAGGTCAGGACGTTCCCTTTCCTCCATACTGCTGAGCTAATGACTAACGGATTACAGGCCGTTTTGTGATGAGCTTGGAGAGTTCACGGAGAATTCCAGGGATTTGTTGGGCAGTGGAACAGACAATAGGTTGGGGGCAGAAACCCGAAGCTTAGTTCTGGATCTGGCCCTAGCAAGCTGCATGGCCCTGGGAGAACCTATGTTCTTTAGACCCTTCAGCTCTGAAATGAGGAGCTTCAACTCCGCAGTCTCTAAGACAGGCACCATACTACGCCTCTCCTTGGCCCGTCCAAGATGGAAGCGCACAATGGCAGAGGCTTGTAAGAACCTTCAGGATGGCTCTCCAGTGGCTGCACATAAGAGTCTTATTGTTTGGTTCTTGTTCTATTCCCCTCTCCGTGACAGGAAGAATAATAAAAGCAATGGCACTATTGTGTGAAATACGTATTTTCTCATCCAGAAGAAAACTATGGCATACATAACAGCAAATCATTTGGAAGCTCAAAAAGTAATTAATTGTATAATTCATTGAACTTGATGGGAGAAGTGAATTATGATAAGGGAAAAAGGCTAAGGGTTAAAAGTAAAGATTTAAAAAGTTTTAAATTTCATTGGTGAAGGTAATTAGCTTAGAGAAAGAAAAACCTATTTTAAATGGATTTAAACAGGAAAGTCTAGGTGCAATAAAAAGGAGTTTTGTGCCCCCCAGCAGAGGGGGGGGAAAAAGCTGTCTTCATGAAAAACAAGGATTTTGAAATTAAAAAAAAAATTCTCATCAGTTGTCTTGTCAATTCTTTTGGGTAATTTCATGAGGCTTCTGTGAACTTTGAGCTTCCAAATCTTTACATGAGGGAAGAATGATGTAGTGTACATAAAAAAGGTTAACTTTTTAGTAGAAACCTCTTTTGCAGGATGTACCATGGCAGCCTGGGAGTGCTGGAGACTTTTGAAAGAGAGGCCAGAAGAAGTGGATTTGATACCCTGTTCTATTACTTGTTTCTAAGTGACCTTGGGCAAGTCCTGTTCTCTCTCAGGGGCTCAGTATCCTCCTATCTGCCTGAAGCTCTGGAATTGGACATATCTGAAGTGTTATTCAACATTTGCATTTCTAACCATAGAGCATAATAAAAAAAAAATCTGATAGTCAGTGGTTTATTGGCAACGAGTCATTAGGGTAAAATCCAGGAAATCTATTTTAAAAATGATATGTGCTGGGTATAATTAAAATGCTCATAGTTTAGGTCAAATAATTCTGCTAACGGAGTCAATTTTAGAATAGCCTGATATGCTCTTACCACTAAGAGGAAGTAAATACATATCTCCTTCCTCTTCTGTTTCCTGCTTTGCTCATGGGAGTGTGCAAATTTTTTTTGGCAACACAGAATGTTGAACACAAAAACCTGAGTCCCTTGAAGCAGTAGTCCTTTAGCATTTGGGGGTGTTCAACCCTTTCTCTGTCATTCAAAACTTCAGGTGGCTGGTGGCCACATGGAGGGGAAAAACATTCCGCTCCCCATTTCATTCTCGGAAGCAAATGACACAGGCACAGTTGTTGATCTTATTGTCTCACAATCTGGAGGCTAAATGTCTGAATCAACATGGCTGGTTTGTTGTAAGTCCTCTATCCTTAGTTTGTAGAGGACTGTCTTCTTCCTATCTCTCTTCCTCCATTGTCTTTCCTCTATACCTGTCTCTGTCCCCAAGTCTCACATTTTTATAAGATAACAGTCTTATTGGATTAGACATCCTAGTAACCTCATTTTATAAGATGATTTGATTCCCTCTGTAAACACCCGTTCTCAAAATCAAGTCACCTTCTTAGACACTGGGGATTCGGACTTCAACACATCTTTTTTTTGGGGGGGGGATGCAAGTCAAACTAAACCAATAATATAGCTCACAAAAGGGGGTTTCCTATTACTGTCTGTTGCCTGGAGTCAGTTCAGACAGTCATCACCTTCCTACATGCAAAGAAGAAAAGAATTTGCTCTGGGCATTTTGCTATGGCAGCAGGAAATTGCAGTAGCAAAGCATCTGAGAAAGCACCTGCACAATTCAGATGAGGCAGTAAGTACATTTTCTCCCAGCACCCCTGGCTAAGCTGCTCCTCCATGTTGGGGATACAGCATGATCAGCACAGCTACTGGGAGCCAAGTTAGAGCTCCAGCTGCAGACTGGGTGTGACACCTCAAGTGAGTAGCAGAAGCGCCTATCAAAAGGAAACACCTGCCACAGACAGTTTATTGAAGCTTGAGAAAATAAAGGTCGAGGGCTCTGGGCCGTGCCACCACCGTTCTCCACTATTATTCTGGGGCAGAATATACATATCGGTTCACAATGCCATGAAAGACACAGAGAAATCCAGGATGGTGAGCACTGTCTTACAGAGATAATAAGCCTCTGAAGTACTTCAAGGGAGCCAGGGGAGCTGGGATGGAGGGACAGTGAGTAAGCAGGACTAGGGACGTAGGAGGGGCTGGACCCAATGGTCTAGTGCCTTGTCTCAGTCTAGATATGTGACCTAAGACCTGCACACGTATGCATGTGCACGTGTGAGCATTTTACATGTGTGCACTGGTAGGTACATGTACGTGCCTATGTGTGTATGTGCACTGGTGACTGCATTGGAGAAGCACTAGGAAAGGGAGGGAAAAGAGAGTGTTAAAACTATGACAGGTTAATAAGCATCTGAAATATTTAATTACTACAGAACGTTCCAAGGCTTTGTCTACCGTCATCTTTTCCAAACTGCAGGTTATAGCTCAGGAGCCAGTAGTGAAATCAATTTAGTCATGCAGGGGTTTCTCACTTGAGGACGCTGGATGCTGCTCCCCCAAGAAGCTCAGGGGCAGGACTGTTTTCAATATAATTGTCTTCCTTTGTAATCCTATGGGTTTTGTTGTATGCATTTTAAAAAGTACTCCAAGAAGAGATCCATAGCTTTCACCACACTGGGTAGAAATGGCATATACAAAAAGAGAATAAAAATTCCTAGGTCAAAACTAGCATTATAAAAAGTTATTAAGGAAGAATAGGATTGAAATGAAATAAAATAATTTAGTCCTACATATAATGAGAGTAAATATTGTTTGTGAAACTTTTGTTTCAGGTACACAAATACTTATGTGTGTATAAATAAACATATGTATGTGTATAGAGAAAGTTTTCTGCACAAACATTTCTTTCTCTCTCTCTCTCTCTCTCTCTCTCTCTCTCTCTCTCTCTCTCTTTAACATACATTCATTTCTAATTGTAGAACATGTTCAAAAATATTTACTAGCCACTGATCTGCTACTAGATACTAGGGCAAAGACTAATCATTTTTAAAAATTATGAGTGAGGGACATGGTAAGCCATTCAAGTTGGGGAATGAAGGGTTCTGGGTTTATGCAGGCGTTTGCCTTTGTGCACTCAGAATAGACTCGTTCCGCCAGCTTCCAGGTGGATGGTGACCAGCTGGCTCTAACCACAGCCCATAACGGATGGCTATATCTTACTCTGCCTGGTTGGGGCCTGAGTTAATTGGAGTGTCTCAGAGACACATGTTAATTTCTGTGGCAACCAGGCTCCAGGAAGTGTAAGAGGCAGTGATCTTGCTTCCTGGGTGGTGAGGTCTCGGTTGTTATTGCAGGCAGGAAGTTTGTTCTTCCATGCAAAGACGACAATGCCAACTGAAGAAACAGAGAATGTCTCCCACTGAGGGTGATGGCAAAGGAAGAAAAGCAAAAGTGAAGAGGAGAGGGCAGAGAGGCACGATGGAGCAGGAAAAGAGGAGTGGGGTCAGAAGGAGAGGAAAACAGCAAGTGCGTAAGGCAAGAAGCTGGGCCAGCTAACTGTGGGTGTGGGGAGAAGCCATTGCACTAGTCTGTTAGACCCCTGCAGGATTCACAGCATCACGGATGGTGAAAACTAAAAGGATGGCGAGGTAGTTCAGCAGGAAAGAACAACAAAGATGAATCTTGGAAGGAGGCCATACTGCTATTAGAGTTGAATTGATCCAGGGAATGACTGCCCCTGTTAATGAACTGTTGCTAACTTACTAGTATATTTTAAATGAAACTCATATTTAATTTAGAAAATGTAAGCTTCACTTACAGCAGAAATTTTGCCTTCCTCATTTCCTAAATTAGCACTAATGCCATGGTAAGGGCATAATAAGTATTTATAAAGGTATGTGAATTGATCAGTTGGTAACAGGTATTCTAAATTACTTAAAATAATAATAATAAGGACAATGATAACTACATTAAAAATATAATGCTTAATAACTTAGAAATCAATTTAATGGATACTATGTCACTTAATCCTTCCACTGTTTCATCAAAAGTTACTATTATTCTTATTTCAAAGATGAGGACATTAGCTCAATGTCACTCAATAATAAGTATCTGGGATTTTAATCAATATTCTCTGATGCCAAAGCCAACATAGTACTTTTTCTCCTTAGGCATGTTGTACGTTTACTATAAATGATTTTGGGGTATATCCATAGTAGGTATGTCAGTCAGCTTTCTGGTACTATAACAAAATACCTGAGATAACCACCTTATAAAAGGAGAAGGTTTATTTTGGTTCATAATTTTGAATGTTTTAGTTCATAGTTGGTTGATCCTGTTTCTTTTGGGCCTGTGGTGAGGCAGCACCTCATGGTGGGGAATGTGGAGCAAAGCTGTTCACCTCAAGGTGCCTGAGAAGCAAAGGAGAAAGAGACCAGGTTCTCACAATTCCCTTCAAAGGCATGCCCCTAATGATCTAAAACCTTCCAATAGACCCCACCTCTAAAATTTTCCACTGCCCTCCAATTGTGCCATGGGCTAGAGATCAAGCCTCTATTTAGCACATGGGCCTTTGGGGAATCCTCCAGGTCTAAACTATAGGCATGTGTAACAGTTTAGATTCTCCAGGAAGCAGACACTCTGATGGAGTTTGGGGTATTTGAGGAAGAGAGGATCACACCTGTGAAAGATGAGGGGAGGGAAGACATGGGGCAGAGATGCTGATCTGGCACTTGTGTGAGGAGGTGGAAGGCAGCAGAATCAAGCTAAGAATACCTCAGACAGAAATGCAGAGCTAATGGAATCTTAGCCATTATAATGGGAGTTCCAGAGCAAAGACTGCCTGTAGATAAGCCCTGAATTGGGTAGAAATGGCCAGGCCCTGGGGCCCCCAGCATGCTCAACATCTGGGTCTGCCTATGAAGTTGAGTTGGACACTGCAGGAGCTGCTGCTGGAGGCTGACTGCACTTCTTCCTCTGAATGGCAAGGTCTTTCTTGAAGGGAGGGGCAGGCCCACCATGGCTGACATACCATCTATTAAATTTTCCTCAAGACATGACATTTTCTCTACAATTCCATCTTCAATACTCTAGTGGGATATTGTTTTACTTAGCATATTCTGATTTTCTAGTTAGTAAACGGCAGCCTGCATAGGGACTAAATGTCCCAGTTTAAAAATACAAAATTCCTACCTGCAGGGTTAAGAGAAGAGGAAGGATTACACTAGGCTGAGAAATTAAAATGTGATACGCTGGATCAGGTCAACTGCTGCAGAAACACAGGTGCTGCTCCTCCATTTTTCACAGCATAGTAGACTTGGCCGATTGATCACAACACTTTTCCTTATGAGTCATGTTGTCTGCCTCAAAATTATTCTCAACATAGTGATCCAGACAGCTACTACCCATCTATCAATGTTGGCGCCCAAGATGAAACCAATTCATCATCCCAGCACGAGGTAATAGGGGCAGATATAGGCCTTTGAGCAGGTTTGTGAGTGTGTGTATGTGTGCTCTCACACGTGTGTCTGAAGGATAGTAAGAGCATGAGTTTGGGGGAGATAAAATGGAAACGAACACTTGAACTTTTTCTTTTTTTTTAATCAATTAGGGAGTTATGTTTCCATTTAAAAAAAAGAAAAGCAAGAAGTCTGGACTCAGAACATCTTTTCCCTAGAAACAATATCATAAATGAGAATTGTGCATCAAAGTCAGCACCTAGATACTTCCTTATGCATACGTAAGTATCAGTGAAGATGCTTTAGGATCCTAACAAAAAACTCAGTATTCATTGACTTAATAAATAAGAGTATATTTCTTCTTCCATAAAAAGAAATTTGTAAGTGGGCAACTGTCCACATAGATTCAGGATTTTAACAACACATCCCTGTGATTCTGTTGCTGCTTTCTTCATAGCTGCAGAGTGACTTGGCTGCTAGAAGAATTAGGAGGTGGGGTGCCCCAATTCAGGAGGAAACAAAAATCTAAGAAGCCTCCCCCAGAAGACTTCTATGTACAGCTTATGGGCCAAAGTAGGATCCTATGACTGCCTAGTTAAAAAAAATATTAGGAAGGCACATACTTTATTTTAAAAATACAAAATTCTCTATGGTGGGTGGCAACAACAGGAAAAGGGCTGGGCTTGGCTTTTGGATAGATAACTGGTGGTAAATGGCATCAGACCAAAAATATAGAGCAATATATATATATATATATATATATATATATATATATATATAAATTTAAAGAGAGAGAGAGATAATTTTTTAATATTTATTTTTTAGTTTTCGGTGGACACAACAACTCTATTTTTTAAAATTTTTATATGGTGCTGAGGATCGAATCCAGCACCCCATGCATGCCAAGTGAGCACACTACCACTTGAGCCACATCCCCAGCCCAGCATTATATTTTATATGTTAAAATGATTCTCAGATGTTTTCAAGCATGGGTGGAAAATACCCTATGTTCACTCTTCAACTCATCCCAACTTTCCAATTAAAAAAGAACTTGATAAAAATAATGAGTGTTTTATGCATATTTGTTGGATGAGGGGGGATTCCATGTATGTGTGTTTTAGCAACATAAATTTCTATTTTGAATTCAATGGACCTGTGACTTAAAATCTAATCATTGGTTAATTATAAGTCAAAATACTATAAATACATTATTATTCACCATAGGATTAACTTAACCACTCACCACAAACTAAATGATAATTTTAAAATTAATGAATAATGAGTTATATTTAAAGGTAAGAATGGCAGCAATTGAAATCTCCAGCCCACTCATGATAGCAACACTCAAAATATATAGCATATTTACTAAAAATTATAGAAGTTCCAAGCTATTTCTTTTTCTCTGAGTGAGTCACATACCCAAATTAATGTGTTTTCATGCTATGCAATCTTAGTAAAATACAGAATTAAGTCCTTGTTAAGCTCTAATAATGTGTTAATTTTAGATCATGATATAATATTTTAGTAATCTTTAGTAAATGCTAGGTAGGCTACTAGAAAGTAGCTCTTCATCATATGCAAAAAAAAAAAAATAGAATCTAGGACATTGCCTGCCCTTTGCTTCTAAGAACTGAAAAGAGGAAGTTTGGGGATCAGCTTCTGGTCCATCCAAATTGTGAAGAATCATTATGAATTAGAAGAGAGCAATGATTTGAAGTCAGTGACCATGACTGAATTTTCATTCCACCTTTGACTGCTTGGGGATAAATCTCCTAAGCTCCTCATAGCTCAGCTTCCTCATCAGAGGAGAGGAGGGACTAGAATAGAAACTCCCCTACTTACAATCAGGGTGTGAGTCTTGATTGTGAGTCTATGTGTGGGAAATTCCAAAGTCACTAAGCTTGTACTGCTCTTGAACTCATTGAACCTGATGTGGTTAATAATTCTTGGGAAAACTCCTTCTCAAATGCATTTCCAGAAATGGGAGTATGAATCAGTTTCTCAAGACTTTTGCTTACGGGTGGCGTCCTTGTTAATACATGTTCTGTACAATGTGTATCTAAGTGGTAGAATAATGTTTGGCATATAACAAAGCACAGAAACTCTGTTTTGTAAGTAAGTGTATAACATTTCCTCCTAAACCATTCTCAATTGTGTCTACTGGAAGTTAGTGGAGGCAGGTAAGTGCCCTCCTTAAGGATATCCCAAGACACTTTTCTGACACTTGTCCTTCCATGGAATTAACACAAAGCTCTTGCCCATGCATAGTTGTACATCCATGAAAGTCTCCCATTGTGTCCCTCTTTCAATCTCATTTCATTTTCTTGCTCATACTGTCCATCAGTGCAGGCACAGCACTTTTATGTTATATGATTTACTCTTTGCTCTTCAGAATCATTTTCACTCTTAAATAATTCATTCTACATTCATAGGAAACATTCCTCCTTTTTTCATCACTTTTAATTTGAAAAAAGTATCTTTGATTCCATTGGTAATTACTCAACAAAGACTTTTAACACTTGAACTTACTGAACCTGATGTGGTTAATAATTCTTGGAAAAACTCCTTCTTCAAATAAATCTTCACAGCCCCATTGAAATGCATCGATTTTCAACAGTGTAGTTTTTAGAGTTCAAAATGCAGACAACCCAATACCATCACTGGTAGTGCATTCTTATAGAGCTTTGGTCTATTTGTGACCATTCAGAGGTTGGAGATTGGTAAGCAGAGAGCATCTAACTTATTTTCTGCACAATTTGTTGTTGGGATAAAGTCAAGGTCCTCTGTAAATTGCAAAATGTTATCAGGGTTTTGTTATCATTTCCATAAAACATTTCTACTATTCCAAGTTAGGGCACAAGGAAGAGATCTTTGTCTCACAGCAAAAGTGGCAATCTAAGTTGAATCTCCCCTTCATTGCAAATATGAGCACTTGTCCATGTACACACATACATGTGTATGCACACATATACTACTACAGGAGAGAGAGAGGGATCCTGGCTCACAGAGTTTTGGCATCTCTCACAGCAGGAAGGGAAGTGGAGGCAGGATTCCTGGTTACTGGTAACTTGTGATCGCTCATCATTTCTGCAGGAAGATACCTCCTGATATTTGCTTTATAGAGGGCACCTTTCTAGTCAATCACTTGACAAGAGCTCTGAATTGGATTCAAAAAGGGCACAGGTTGGAATTAGGGTTAGAGGTTTTATTACATCTGTGTAATTACACTGTGGTGAATTTTAGTTGAAAGCTTTCTAGATAATAAATGGGAAATTCATTTTCTGGTGTTGCTGAAACGCTAGAGGGAATGAAGAAGTGTAGGTGCTGGCACATGTTCATGTCCAACAATGGGGTGGCCAACTTTTAGGGCTGAATGACACGCTTATAACCAATGTACACACAAGGAGAGGGTCATAGATATGACCTATAGGATGGTAGAGAGTGAATGTTCCAGTCAAACTTGTCTTGACACACAACTACCTTAGCCAGAGCATCAGATTTTATCAAGACATTTTCCTCTTACACTTCACTTTCACTATGGAGAAGCCAAGTTGAGGCACTTTCCCTGATGAGTTTGAGTTGGAAGGACTAGCTCCAGAGTTGAGGATGCTTTAGGCAAACCATCATGTAGGTGAAGTCATTGCCTGGTTTCATTGTCTGTCTTTACTCCCAGGAACCCCAAATCTCTGCAGACATAAAATCCTTCATAGATGTGGCTCCTTCCTCTTAAAAAAAAAAAAAAAAAAAAAAAAGCCTTGGGTTTAATCTCTCTCTTGCTGACATCTAAAATTTAACAATTCTAATATGGATCTCAGCTTGTGGACATTAATCTATGCTAATACACCCAGAGTTCTTATGATCTAAAAGGGTTAGTCTTCTGGGTGAGTGGTAAGTGTTTTGCATTTTAACAATGATAAATAAATGCCTTGCTTCAAAAGAATGACCTGATAGGACTGTTAAAAATACCACTTCCTCCAGGAAGTTTCTCCTGCCTCTCTTCACCCTCACAGGACAGAGTTTTCTGGTAAGGCTCCTCAGTGTTCTTTTCCTGTCATAGCATCTGGCACCCATCATTGTGATCCCTTGTTTAGTTGTCTGCTGTTCTGACTCAACTGTACTCTCTGCGTGGGTGGCAACCAGGTCTCTCACAGAACACTCGGAGGACCTCAATAAATATTGCTCATTGAAGGATTCAAGAACAATCCTGAAGATTTCAGGAACTATGGGAAAAGCTATGGGGTGAGGGAAAAGAAGGCATTGCTGAAGGCCAGATGGCTTTTGCTGATACCTCCTACTTATTTTCTAAGCCTAGAATGTCCTGCCGAGAAACCTCCAAAAATACCACTTGAAGATAACAGATGTCAATACCCCTTGAAGTGCTTTAGAAGCCCACTCAGCACTGGATGTTAATGGTTCAGGAGAATAGCCTTGGTCTGCTATAGTCACAGGTACCTTCATAGGCAGCAATTGCATAGGAAGTATCATGACATCCGTGTTTTAATGAGTGGGGATTCATTGTTCAAGTTGAAGCCTATACAGAAATAACTACTTTCACCAAAAGGAGCAGAGCATTAAATAAAACAAAATTACAATCTCCTCATTTCCACAGTGATGGCAAAATGTTCAGATAGAAAGAGAAAGGCTTCAGGGAAACTGAAATAAGAAAGACAAGTATTTCAATTGTATCCCAAGTAAATAGTGGCTAGATTTTAGCTCAGTGTACTAGAGGGCATGAAAACTTCCTTAGCAACACAGTGATAAGGGCTCTTAAAATAAAGTGAAATTGGAGGAAATGAATGAGAAAACACTGTGAACAGGAGTGGCGAAGAAGAACTTAGCCTCTCAGCGTTTGCCGGGACCCCTGAGCTGAATTAACATGAGAACGGAAGGAAGGTTTATCCTTGATCTTAGGTTGTTCTATTAACCTCCCCATGTGAGTCTCCTTGAGTTCTTGGTGAGTTTACAGCAGAGCTGCACTGTATATAGCATATTGCTCAGCAATGTAACTGTGGCCAAGGCAACTCTGTAGCTACTCTAAGTGCTTCTCTGTGATATGGTGCTCAGTTGATTTTAATTCCTACTTTCCCCTCTTTCTTTTCAGTTTTTTAAAATTTTTCTTCTCTCTCTCTTTATGATACTTCATAAAGAACCACTCTAGATGCTGCTTAGACAAACACAGAAGGACAAGTTAGATATTAAGTGGCCACAGCCCAGTAAAAGCATTTAACTTCTGCAGCTCTATTTCAATCTCAATTCTGTGCATCTTATATAACACACACATATACAGGATATCATTTGATTTCCTCGGACGGCTCTACTCTATAATAATTTTATTCCTAGTTTTTGGATTAGTAAACAAATTCAGGTTAGCTAAGTTGTTTCACTAATGATAAATGAATAGAATATGGAAGATTACATTTGAATTTAAATAGTCTGGCTCCAAAGTCTGTATTCTTTTCCATGAATATCTTGGGTGAAAATAATTTAAAAATAGGTTTAAAAAATCAATGTGATTATTGTTTGGTTTAGATAATGATATAACAATTTCATTCATTATGGAGTGCATTTTTTCACTTTGAATGAGAACATTGCTTTTAAAACTACAAGATACAATTGAGGACCCAGAAGCTATTCATGCACAGCTTTTATGATCCAACAGTTTTGTGGTTTTCTTTCATTCCATTGATCTGGATCAGTGGACACAATGACTGTGTTCCTGGCATAGAGATCTCAGCCATGGTAGATGCTCCGGAATTGAGGTCTAAGTCTTCAAGGCTGTGGTGGATTCCTCCAGCATCCTACACACTTTTATGTCCTTTCATAGTCTACCTGTCCAGGTGACTGGAATGCTCAGATGCCAATTCAGACTTTTTCCACTCCTACCTCTCCATCTTTGATTTACATTAGGACCTGAGGCAGAAGCAGAATGCTGATATATTTTAATTGGCTTCTATGCCAAATTGCAATGTTTCTATTTGCAACTCTGAGAATTGATGGGGACAATAAGTAGATGTGGAATTTATATGTGTGAACACCATGTAGTACTTTAGGCTTCACTCAAAGGGAAGATATATAAGACATTATGTTTAGAAATTGTTTAGGAGCAGCAAATGGAGAGAAGCAACATTTTGCTTTAAAAAAAAAACAAAAAACATCTCAACCCCTTCATTACATGCAACACACAATTTAACAGGTGTGTGATTTATTCATTTATTCACAGCCTCGTGGACCAACCATTCCATCACAGCACTATTGTCTATGAAGCAAAACACATTTACAACAAACTGTACCAGCTTCTTAGAGACTGAATTAGCCAATCTCCAGAAATCCCTTGCTTCCAGTCGAGAAAAAGGTTAATCATTGCCAAAATGGTGAACATAAAAAATTAAATATTACCTCAGTGCAGTATTTTCCATCCTTGAATTTCTAGGGCAGTGATAAGTCATCTATAAGTGCTTGATATCAAAGGAGAATAAATGAGTCTGTGTATTATTTCCATTGTCAAAATACAATAATGTCTTCATATGTGACTAGAATAAGTGGCCCTCTTGGGAAAAGTGCTGTGGCCCTTCCTTTTCCTGCTTAATCATCTCTGTTCTTGGGAGGAAGACAGTTTTTCTGACTAATGAGAATGGGACACATCACTTTATTAGACAAAGTTAAGCGTTGACAAGTCATTGATTTTTTTTTTTTTCCTCTTGGTATCTCAGACCCAATTGCTCCAAGGAGCTAAACATGCCCGTCTGGAGTCTCCATGTGGTCAGCTTGTCACTGACAGATCCAACTGAGTCTCTTGTTCTTGTTTCTCTATTTGTAGGTGGTTAACAAGTCATAGTCCAGTGGGTCCCAAGGTATAGACAAAGCAGGGAGGAAGGAAATTCAGCTGTATTTCCTGTATGGTTTAGCAAAGAGCTCTAAGCTCTCTGGCCCATTACATAAAGCTGATATTGGGCTTGGAATGCGCAGTGTTATCCAATCCAGCTTGATCACTGGTAAAGCTGATACTGTGTTTTGATCCTCTGCTTTCTGGCTTTGCCAAGTTCTTAGCTGTGTGGAATTGGAAGGTGAGCATGGGATGAGTGATTTTTTTTTATCCTGCCCTCAAACTCCAACAGAAACCAAGGGATCCCGAAGACAGGCAGGGCAGCAAGGAGATGGAAATGGGGGACAGAATACTGCAAATGCAGATATTTATCTATGGGTGTGTGTGTGTGGAAAGATACCTACTTTTCAGTTTCTGCCTCCTTTAATACATTACATTGTCCTAATTAAGGAAATAAAAAAGCTACATTTGAAAATGACCCTTAAGGCTCCAATGCTGTTGGCACTGTGGGAAAAAATGCAATCAATAAATAAACAGACAATGCCAGCCTGAAGACATTTCAGAACAACATTTCTACTCAAGGGAAGGAAAAAAAAAAAAGCTAGAGGCAGATTTAATCTTTTTAAAAAAAATATTTCTCAAGATCCTCGTTAAGTTTAAGGTAATATTATTTCTTCATTTAAACAAACATTGCACAGTTGCCTTTGACTGATAATGGCCTAGGCTAGAGATCACTCGATATTCAACCTGTGACTGTTTTAGCATTGGGGCTGAACCAAAAAAAAAATCATGAGCAATGAAATGATTTTCACTTACCAAGACAAATTCACTTTTTTGCTTTCTTCAGCAATTCATCAATCTAATGGGGAAAATAAAAGCTATCATAATAATGAGAATAGACTTTTAGGAGCGTGAGCCAATATCAATACTTTATTTAATAATGTAAATTCTATTGCTATATATATTTGGTCTCAATCCAAACTTGGTTTTAATTAAGTTTTCTTGCCATTGCACATTGCACACACATTCTCCTTTCCTCTATCTCCACATACACCCATACCCACACCCCCACACACCCACACCCACACCCACACCCACACACTACTCATAACAAAGACAGCATATTTGACCAGCTCCTATTGTCACTGGACAACATTAACGATGACAGCACTATTACCAGCATGATCATCTACATATCAATAAACATTTTTAGAACATTCTGAATGTGGCTTTCAGTTGGATTTTGAATGATCTAAATACTTGCCTGATTCATTTCATCCTAAAATAATAAAAGTAATTGAGAATAGCAGACACCATATGCTTTTAAAGATAACATAATAATACAATGTAAAATATCAAATTTTCATACTGCCACTTTTTAAAATGTATTTCTAAACTAATACATAAAAACATAAAAATTTTCATATTAATGGGGTGCCATGTAATGTTTACATGCATGTATATATTATATAATGTTTAAATTAGTTTAAACATATTTATCAGTTTAAATATTTACCATTTGTGAAAAATTTCAAAATCCTTTCTTTTAGCTTTTTGAAATGTATAAACATGCTATTGTTACCTATATAGTCACCCTACAGTGCAAATAGCACATCATAACTTCTTGTTCTTATGTAACCTAGTATCCATTGTTCAAACTTTTCCTCTCTCCTTGTCCCCACTCTCCCTGACCTCGAGTAACCACCATTCTAGCCTCAATTTTTATGGATCAACTTTTTTAGAATCTAGATGTGAGTGAGTTATATGAATCTTGTCTTTCTGTGCCTGGCTTATTTCACTGAATATAATCATCTCCAATTCCATCCATGTTGTCACAAATGACAGGATTTCATTCTTTTTTTGGCTGAATAGTATTCCATTGTATAAATAATAAAAGTAATTGAGAATACTTTTATTATTATGTACCACAGTTTCTTTGTTCATTAATCAGTTGATGGACACTTAGGTTATTTTCATTTCTTGGCTATTGTGAAAAGTACTGAAATGAATTTAGGAGTGCAGATATCTCCTTGACAAACTTATTCCATTTCCTTTGGATATATACTCAGTAGTGGGATTGCTAGATCATATGGTAGTTCTATTTTTATTTTCATTTTTTGAGGTAGGCCACTTCTACATGTTTGAACTGGTAGAAGAACAAAAAATTTTCATATATATATATATATATATATATATATATATATATATATATATATAATTTTTAGCTATTTCTAGGGTAGATAATTCTGAATAACAGGCATATGTGGATTTAAGAGTATTATGAAATTCTCTGTTTTCTCTAATCCTGTCCACCTACCTTTAGTAGAATACTCTGGGCACCCAATCTGTTAGAGATAATTCTCCAGTCTCTATATCTATAGTTTCTGATCTGCTAATAACCTATTTCCAATTTGTTCCTTTTCTGTTTTAGTCTCTATATCCTCTATACCTTGGACCAGGTCATTGACATGGGCTTCTTCAAGAACTCTTGACATCTCTCTTTCTGGCTGCCTTAGGAGGGATAGCCAATCTTGCAGGCTCTGGATGTGCCTGCTGACCTAGTTTCTCTGGTGGGTAGATTTGGAAAGTTCAGATTAAGGCATCACTTGATTGTTCTTCATCCTTTTTTATCTAGACATGAAGTACTAGGTTTGCTCAGGCCTTAGCCCCTGTTATGCTCTAAAAGGAGGGACGTCCAAACTTATTGAATAAGTAGGGTGGTGATTATTAGATATTGAGAACCATGCTAAAAGTTTTTAATGAATCATGCCAGTTAATCACCCTGCTAGCATTGTAAGGTAAGAAATATTATTGTTTCTGTTTTTTAGAGAGGAAAAATTTGGTTTAGAATATTTGAGCAATTTCTTCATGGTTGCACTGCTAGGAAGAGACAGAACTGGGCTTTCAATTTGGATGGCTTCACTTTGGGACCCCTGTTCTGAACCAGTGCCCTGTATTGCCATTGATTCGTGTGGTGATCTCGAGGTAATCTCATGCACACTTACTAGTTCAGCTGCCACCAAAGCATTGATGTCATAAATTTCAGTTTTCTACCCAAAGTCTGGATTTAAATGTCTCAGAAACACTTCAAACTAAACACATCCAAAAGTGTACTCAAGTATCCCCCCCTCCATTCATAGTTCTCTTAAGTGTTCCCTCCCTTAGTGAAGAAAACCATCTTCCATTTGATGGTATGAGCCAAACCAATAGGCATCATTGCTGGATCATCCCTCTCCTTCAATTTTGTGTTCAATCTATATTCAGTTGTGTCACTGATGCCTCTGAAACGTGTTTCAAGTAGTCCTTTTTTCTCTGTCTCCCCAGCCCATCCTTGTCCAAGTCACCGTTATCTCTTATTCAGGCTAATGCCATAGACCCCTGGGATAGTCAGGGTTCTCTAGAAAAACAGAACTGATAGATTAGGTTAAGATTTAGGGAGTTATTCATAGGGATTATCTCATAAAATAATGGAGGCTAAGTCCCATGATCTGCTATCTGCAACTGGAGGCCTGGGATAGTCAGTGGCACAAAGACCCAAGAAATCTCTGAAGGCATTAGAACCAAGATCACCTGGGTTTGAGGGCAGGAAAAGATGGATCTCCCAGCTCAAGAGAATTTACTTTTCCTCTGCTTTTTTTTTTTCTTTCTTCTTTTGGGTCTCTTCATGGATTGAACTGTATCATGTCTACTTTCATTGGTCAGGATGGTTTTCTTCACTCACTCTACCAATCCAAATGTTAATCTTCTGAAAACATCCTCACAGACACACTCAGAAATTATGTTTTATACCAGGAATCTGGTATAAATTTAAAAGTATTATGAAATTAACCATCAAACCCCACCGATCTCACCTCCAGCCTTAGTCCTTTTCATTTGCTTTTTATAATGAAGTCTCAGAGATCTTTGCAAAATGTAAATCTGAACATACAAAGTCCTGCTTCAGTCCTTTAAAGATTCTCATTGAAAAATTAAAAAAAAAATAAAGATTCTCATTGTTTTTTGAGAACAATGTACTTAGCATAGGGACCTGCAAAGTCTGGCCTCTGTCTGGAGCTCCAGACCCATCTGGGTCCCCTTTCCCTTGCTCTCTGCACTCAAGCACACATATCTTTTGTTTGAAGGTCTTTACCCCAGGGTAGGGCCTTTGGACATGTTATTTCTGCTGTTATCTGAAATGGCTCCAACCCTGGAGTTAGGTTAACTTTTACTCATTCTTCTGTTCTTAGATCACATTGCAATTTTACCTAGACACCTTCCCTGGCCCCCCCTCTCAGTCTAGGTCAAGTTCTTCTATCATATACCATTACAATACCAGGAGCCTTTCTGTTATAAGACAGTGTAGTTTGCAATTAGGCTGCTGTGTATGTGATTATTCACTTAATTACTTTCTTTCCCAGTGAATTATGAACACTGGAAAGGCAGGGGACCAGGTCTGTTTTTGCTGAACATTGTATTTCCTTCAGGACTTTGATAAAAATTCAAATAACAGATTAAATGGCAAAAACTAAATCTCTTTTGGGTGATAGGCCATGCTAAATTTTAAGGAGGTTAATTTTTTTTCTATTTTAAAGTCTCACTCTTCTACCGTGAACTTTTAAACCCACCCTAAATAGCTCATCATAGAATAACACTGAATATCTCCTTGTAAAAATCCTCTTAATTTTCTCAGAGGGATATGACAAAAGGGTGTGATCTGGCCTTTGTCATTTCTGAGTCTTGAATGCTGGTGCCAGGCAGTGTGTGGCGGGGAAAACCAGCGGCTCTGGGATGCTGGCTGCTGATACCTTTCCACCATGTTTTCTGTGCCTGCCCTGCGTCTCTATCTTCTCAGGCTCTCAATTACCTGCCTCCATGGACTTACTTGGTCTGGGCAAACCTCAGACTGTCTTTTTTCTTCACCGTTGGATTTTGTGTCTCTCCGGCTTTGGCTGGAGTGGGAAGTCAGAGGTCTGTGCAGACGAAAGGGTGGTGGTGGTGATACTGATGGTTGGCTAATTTCTGAACCCTGGTGGAGAGGTATTTGCAAAGATCTGACCTGAAATCCAAACTGCCTAGAGAAAAGAACAGGAAGTAATAAATCGTGCATAGAAAGACGAGATGCTAGTAAAAAACACTATTTTCAGTGTGTATTGGGGAAATTATTAAATGCCAGACCTACCAGTTCTCATTCTCTGATACTGGCCTAGAAGTCTGCATTTTAATGCAGTCCCACAACTTTGATGCTTGTGGTACCTGTATTATAGATTGGCATAGAGATTGCTTTAGTCAAAGCAGTTTTAACCTTCATTCTCAAAACAAAGAGAAACAAAAATTAAAATCCAAAATGCCTTCCTCTATTCTCATCTCTACTGACTTACTTGACTCAACACACACACACGTGCCATTGTATGTATGGGTTGATTTTCCGATTCCTTCCATTAAGGTGTATTAATGGGTATCATTATGTTTTTTTGTTAAGATGCATAGAGGAGCAGTTAACTCTTTTTCCTTGTGAATCTCAGGAACATCTGTTCACTAACACCTGGTGTTCTCTGTAACAGGTGTAGGCTAGATTTAGCAATGGCAAAAAAAATCATATGATGTCAGTCCAGATCACAATTTGCAGCCTGTCACTCCTGCCAAATGGGTCAGTGGAGATGGAAACCACAATTTGAGCAGATGCATGCTAATAATTTAGGGAAGTGTCACAATTTAAGAATAAAAAATATGAAAGGGGAGAGGCAGTTGTGAATTGTCCAGGAACTTCAGTTTTTCCCCTTCTTTTATAAGTTCTTGTCCCTCCCTTACTCACCCCCAAAGAATTAGCTATTTCAAAAGATTTTATAAAGATGAAAATTAGAAAGTTGTTAAACACAGTTGTTTAAATGGAGGAGACACCCAGAGTTGGAAGGACTTAGATTGCCTGGATCAAACTCTTCATTAAGTAGATGAGGAAATGGAGGTCCAGGGACATGCTGAGAGAGGAGATAGACTGTACTGTCTTTTATTAAGTCTGAATCCCAGAGCAGAGCTGGAGTCCAAGTGTCAGGTGTAGTCATTACTCTTTTCACACTGCCACAACACAGTCGCTTAAAGAGTTCTCGGCAAGAGAAACGACCAATGATATTGTTTCTATTACAGTGGAAGTTGTTTGACATGGGACACCGTAACTTATCTGTGCTGCTCTCCACTGTAACCTCAGCATGTAAAATAGTGCTAGTTATATGTTGAACACTTGATAAGTCTTAAGAAGACCTGGCCGCTGCTTCTTTGGTGCTTCTGAGAACCTTGAATTGTCTGTGAATTCTCTCTCTTTCTGATGGGATATCCTTGCCAAGAGTCCACAAGGAGAGGTGCACTGGGTTGAACAGTGTGTCCCTCCAAAATTTCTGTCTACTCAGAATTTATGAATGTGATCTTCTTTGGAATTAGCTTCTTTGATGGATAATGTAATCAAGTTAAAATAAGGTCAGACTGGAATGGATGGACCCAGTATCCAACAATGGTATCTTTACAAGGAGGCTAGATGAAGGCACAGACACAGGGAGGTGGCCCTCTGAGTCAGAGGCAGAGGTTGGACGAGTGCAGCTGCAAGCCAGGAATGTGGAGGACTGCTGCAAACTATCAGAGCCTAGGTTGTGTCAAGGAAAGATCCTTCCCTAGAGCTTCCGAAGGAGCATGGTCCTCTTGACGAACTTGATTTTGAACTCTATCTTCTAGAACTATGAGGGGGGAAAGCATCTATTATTTTAAGAAACACAGATTCTGGTACTTTGTTACATGCAACTGTAGGATACCAATGCAAGGGGAGAGGCCTTAAAACTACATGGAGGGGAGATAGAGAGTTTTTGCATTCCTGGGTACCCCTTAACCATTACTAATGAGTAAGGGAGTTTATGTCTATTTCAGCCTATGGTTAGTCCTTTAGATGACTCTAGTCCCAGCTGCTGTCTGATTACAACCACATGAGAAACCCCAAGTAAGACAGAGCTTCAGACATGTGAGTGTCCTTCAGACATGTGAGATGTCTTAGACATTAGAGCCCAGTTCAGCCCCCATGAGTGCAGTACCAGCTGTCATCATGTGAAGTAGAAGAACCACTCAGCTGATCCCACTCAGCCTACTGAATTGGGAGAAACCCTAAATGATTGTTCTAACCAATACATGTACCAGTTCTTTGCACTGCAATAGAGCACCAAAATATTTGGGTTCTCCAAAATCAGACTCTGAGATGAGAAAAAGTGACATATTAGGACATATTCTCAGGAAAACTAGAAGTAGCATAGGGAGGTGGGACAATGAAATGATAAAAACCAAGTGAGGATGTGGTATCAACCCCAAGGCCCATGAAGAGTGAGTTGGACTGAATCCTGCAGGGAGCTTTACAGACAGTACAAGTTGTGACCCAGCCTTCTCCCAAAAGTTCAAGGCATTGGAGTATGTCAACTCTCTTACCCATTAGTTATGATTCAGGTTTACCCCAGGAATGTTAAAACTCTTAGTCACCTCTGGTTCTTTGGGGAATAAGCACAAGAGATTTGGGCAGCCAGAAGGAAGTCCTATGACAAGGAGATGTAGGTGCCAGCCTGGGAGTGGAGGCACACCAGAGGCAGTGTGTGTGGAAATGGTAAGGTTGGGTGACCCATTTGTCCTGCTTTTCCTGAGATGGTCATATTTAAAACAGAAAGTTCTACAGCACACTGTTCTGAGAAAATAGAACTAGTTGTTGGTCACTCTAGGAAGGAATTCCAGGGGACTTGGGCAGAGCCTGATAGCGTCTGCTACAATGGATGACTGAATATCTCCAAACAGAAGTGGGTCTGTAGGAGACCAGGGGTGCTGGAGGGCAACAAGTAGCCAAGCACCCTTTTAATAAGAGCCTGTGAGCTGTAGCAGGTATAAGTGATTTCACAGTGTTTCAAGCACTGCAGAAGGGCTGAGGATGATCAGATGGGGAAACGTCTTCAAGATTGTTAAATAGAGGTGTGGGTGAGGGAAGAGGAGCACAGAGCACACTGATGTGACCAGATCTGGGCTGCAAGTACAAAACTGAACAATGGGCACATAGACACAGCCCTGTCCTCAGCGGAGGACATCAAGGGAGCCAGAGACTGGGAGTTAGAGGAAGAATGGGGGACAGCAAATGATGAGTTTATTGTTAGGATCTTTTAAAAAAGAATTTCTGGGTTTTAGAATGATCACTTTTAAATATTTTCTGAAAGAAAGGGGTCCATGGATGAACGTGGATGTAAAATGTAGTCCTGGATGCTGGTGGTTTTAGGAAGAGGAAATCAAGTCCTAGCCACTTTAATTTTAAGTAGAGAAGCTTTCACTTAAATTAAGGTTTATGTAACAGGATGGAAATAGGAGTTGTTATCAGGAGTCAGAACTCTTCAGTGAGAGTGGGTAAAGGCAATGGGTGAGTTTCATTAAGGGATCTAGATTAATGTATGGTTTGAGGACGGCAAACATGAATTTATTCATTTAACCTCAGAATATTAGATGAAAGGGGGTTTTGAAATCAGGAAATAAATTCCTATAGGATAAACAAAATGAATGCTGTTTTATTTAAATTCCACATGTAAATATATGGAAAAGGCTCTGCTAACAGGGCATAATACTTAATCTAAATAGATAAAGAGGATCAAGACAAATTTGGATAAATTAGTGAAAATACATATTGGATTAATAAAGAAAGGTGTTTACTATTTACCCATTTCCCCCCTTTATTTGTATTTTATTTGGCTTAAACATTTTAAAAATATGAAAGTTCATATGTGCAAACCAACTGTTATGGGTGCATCTTTCCAAAGATCTTAAAAATGCATATACAATAAATCAGGAATAAGTTCCTGGAAGGCTGGGAACTTGGTCTGTTTCTTCTTTGCCGTCATATCCCCAGAAGGGTTATAGTTCCTGGGATGTAGAAGGGGTCCAATAAGAATACGGGAAATGACTGAAATATTCACCCTCAGTTCTTAAATCCAATAGTAGCATCCTACATACACTCCAGTGTGCACATATTGTTTTATTGACTTACCAATATATCTTTATTGATGTACAAATATCTTGCTTATCCTTTTTAAGAGCTAAATTATATTCCATTATAGGGTGTACATGATCTGTTTAACCAATTTCATATTAATGAACACTTAGTTTGTACCTAAGTATTTGTGATTATAAAAATCATTACAATGAATAATCTTGTGTGATTGTTGCATTTGTAAAATGATGTTTCCAGAAGCCCAGAGTCAGTGTTAAGAAGCCCTCTCACAAACATTTCAGGTAATGGTGACAGGACTCTGGATCAGATGAATCACGGATCTACTCAGCATGATGCTTCTCATGGTGGTTTCAGTGGTACTATTGTTGCTAAAGTCAGGTGTTTCTCGCCTGCCTTTTAAAAAGCTCAGAGACATTTTGAAGAATGAGAAACAGCAAAGTGTTGGAAGCAGTGAAACCAATGCTCAAGATCCTGCTGAATGATCACAGCAGAATCAAAAGTGAAACCCCTGCTCTTGGGTGGCCACTGCTTGGATCCTGTGGGCTGGCTGTTTGCACGTGAGGCTTAGGCTTTGATGCCATTGTATAATAATACACCTCTGTGTTTTTAATATTTTTCAAAGGATGTTTGAATATCCAGGCCAGGACATAATAGCTTCTTTGCTAATCTTGCTTCATCATGGCCTTTCATTTTTATCATAGTCCTAGGCCTTTGATCTTATGATTTTGGTCAGACTCTGACTTTGGGGACATCAGCTGATCAGCTGAAATGACAGCATCCCCTTGGTTTATCTCGGCATTGCTTTTTACCAGCGAGGATAAAGCTGAATTGGACATGGCTGATGGTGCTAAAAGGGAACAGTCTCAGAACCTTAACCAAGGCCCACATGTTCTGCGTCTTTTTATGGTGTATTTCCATCTGAAACATGAAGATAATAACATATGCCCTACACACTTGGAGGGTGTGGTGGTGAATATTAATGATATATGCTTCAAAATGCAGTTTGAGCTCTTCAAGCCTGAAGTCCTTGATAAAACTGGGTTATAGAGTTAGTGAGATAAAGGGGCACATTCAAACCGTGACCATTTTTCATTATAGCTACCTTGACAACTGCATCAAGCACTCACTCCTACACAACACCTAGGAACTTTCACTAGAGTGCATATGTATTTTTAATATTCTGCTTTATCTGCTTATGCTTGAACTGCCAGGAACTTTGGGGAGGTTATTTATACAGTAGGTGTTTTTTAAATGTCTACTCAATTCTGAGGGAGCCATCAGACTCAGGGAGAGGCTTGGGCTTCCAGTGAGGAGGTCTGCTGTCCTCAGATCCAACCTCAACCACCTGCATGGTCTTGAGCAGGTCACTTCACCTGAGCCTCAGCATCCTTTTCATTAAATCAGGACGATAACTTTGGTCCCAGGCATCTGTGTGGTTGAATGGGAAATTTCAGTGAGAAAGGATGAACAAGAATGTTTAGTAGAATAAGGTCCATTAAAGATTTATATTATTGGTGTTTATGCAAGGTACTTCCTCAAATTGTAAGGAAAACAAAGTATTATGTTTCCAATATTCAGTGTTCCCCAAAAGCTCATGAGTGGGAGAATTCAAGAGGGTTCAGAAGTGAAATGATTGGGTTGTGAGTATCTTAACACAATCAATGAATTAAGCCCCTGATAGGGATTAACTGAGGAGTAACTGTAGGCTGATGGGGTATGGCTGGAGGAGGGAATCATTGGGGGTATGCATTTGGGGTATATATAGTTGGTGATTTAAATTCTCTCTCTTTACTTCCTAGTGCAATGATGTGAGCCAGTTTCTCCCACCACACTCTTCCACCATGATGTTCTGCCTCCCCCCCCCCACTTCTTACCTGGAGTTCAGCCTGAACACCAGGGTGGAGATAGAAGGGGCATAATGTAAAAAATCTATCAACTTCCTAGGAACCAATAGTTGAGGAACAGTGCTTTAGAGCTGTTTTAGATGACCCTTTTAATTTGTCAAATATCAAGGGTCCTCCTGGCCATAAGGGAGTTAATGTGTATAATGGAACTGTACTTTGAAGGCCAGGTGAGCTTCTAAGATAAACTATATAAGCCATATGATAGGAAAGGTGGGTCTAAGAAGTGAAACAAATGGGTAATCATTAACACCAGCTACTTCTAATAAGGAAGGAAAGGTAACAGGCCAACAGTGACCGTCTTTGTACTTGTAAAATAGCAATGCTGAAATGTAATAGGTGAGCAGCAGACCTTATAAGATGATCCTGTGGAACTGGTTTGCTCCAGAATTGGAAGGATAAGCAGTATCAAATGATTCATTGTCTTGTTTCTTTGACTCCCTGAAATTCCCCAAATGCTAAGCAACAGCAGAAAGTGCTGGCTAGGGCACAAAACAGGGCTATGAATTTGGAGAGGGTACTTCTCTTCGAATTACCACAATTTTCTCACCCATAAAAGGGCGTCACCAAATAACGCCTTTTCAATATCCTGTAAAAGCTGTTTTCTTTCTCTGTATGTAGAAATCACTTGCACTCTGTTTAATTGAACCTGTTTCTGTTTTGATAAGATCAAAGGACTAATAAACCCAGGTGATAACCCTAGGGAAGGGAGAGGTGGGCAGAAGCCCTGGAGGGGGTGAGGGTGAATCCCAACACCCTGTAGGTTCGGCTACTTGCATCACCCCATTTAATCCTGCTGACCTCCCCATAAGGGAGAGGGCATCAAGACCTTCATTTTACAGTAAAGGGAGTTTTCTTTTTGAAGGTTTGTTCCAATTGCAAATCAAAACTAAAAAAATAAATGTGACACACAGGAAACAGGGAAGTGGGGAGGTGAGGGGGAAGGGGATGTTGGAAAGCTGCGTTCACTTGGCTTTACCTTATCTGAGGACTACTTGTTGGTTTCCTTCCTCTGACCCATCCTTAAGAGTAAGTGTCTTTTTTTCAGTCTTTATTTCTGAAGGATCTTACTCACCCCAGGCTTGGGGTCCAGCCTCCAGATAGACAATGCCATTTCTAGGTCTGGTCTGTCCGAAGTTGCAGAACTGTGTCAGCCCTTCCTGCTCTCAGCTAGCCACCTGCACCCATGAGTGAGTAGAGCTCATTGCTCATGGCCAGCTGCTGCTGGTGAGGTCAGTCACTCCAGTCCCTTCCAGAATCCCTGTGAGATTAGGGCTGAACAGCATCAGATCAAACCAAAAGATTGGGAATGCGATTCAAAGTGGCACATCTGGATTGACAACATTGACTGTAAAGTTCATGGGCTGCTAAATGTTTTCTGAGGACCATACAGAATTTTCTGGCATCAAGAACTTTTTGGATCCCTTCAAAATTGGGGAACATCCACCCAGTATTCCCCACTAGTTCCTATTTCCATACCAGTCTCAGGCTCTGGGAAGACCATATCTTAGTTTCATTCATCATTATCCAAAGTCTAACTGTTGATATTATATCAACTCTGCTCTGATACCTAGTTTGCTGCCCTTGGGCTCACACTCTAGGAGAGTCACTTCCTGATTCTGAACTGAATCAAGTTCCTTGAGAAATAGCCACTTAATAAAGAGTAATAATTTTTAAAAAGTTTTTATGTTAAAATCAAGAAGACTTAGTATTGCTCTTATATATTTTGTATCATACATGATGGGTTCACATCCTAGGAGCACTATAGAATGGCTTCAGGTTTGTTATTTAGGTTCTCTAGACCTCAGTTCACATTGTAAATGAAAATACTATCTCCCTCAGTTACAAAAAAAAAAAAAAAAAAAGTGTTACTATAGACAAAGGGCTTAGCACTGTACCTGGCACACATGGGTGACGACAATTTCCATCGTTATTACCATTGTGCCTTTTCCCATGTTAGTTCCTTTTCTGCTGCTTCTCCTCTTTTCCATTTGAAAAATTCTAGAAGACCTGACTCCACATGTTTCCTCCACTGTGTTCCACTGCATGTAGCTCTGTTATCATATTTTATTCCTATGCTCATTTTATTCACCTACTTTTCCTGCTTGGTTCCTTAGCCTGGCATTCAAAACTCTCCCTTTTAACCCTCCCTTTTATCTTCTTTTTCTTCTAGTGTTCCCCTAATACTCTACCACATGACCTTGTCATGTCTTTAACACCCCCCAGGACTGGGTGTCATGCCCTCTGTCCAGAATGGAAATGGATTTTTTTTTTTTTTTTTTTTTTTTTTGCTACTGGAATCTTACTCATCTTTTAAGCACCAACTCTATGAATTCTTCTTTGTTTCCTTAAAGTTAGAATTACTTCCTCCTCCCAGCTTCAATAACACTGCTTATCTGTAATGAAGCTTACCATTATAACATTTTAATAATGTACACACATTCTTCCTGTTGGACTGTGAGTACCTAGAAGGAAAGTTATGCCTTATTTATATTTAGTTCCCTCAGCACCTGGTACTGTGTTCAAAATAGAGTGATTATTCATCCAACATTTGTTGCATCTGTACTATGTAGTGTACTAAATAGCTTCTGCTGAGACCAAGAGGCCAGTGACATGACTGCTGTAGCACTTTGGGATCAGCGGCACTCTCTGTAACTCTTGTGAGCTGCTGGATGGCTCCCAAGGGCAGAGTGAATAGATGGTTTAAATTTATCACAATCTCTATCTGAACTAGAATTACCAGTCATGAGCATAAGTAGACGCTAACATTTAATGACTAATGAAGTCCGCAAAGTGTAAAAGAATCAGGTCATATGCAAGGCAAATAGGTCAGTAAAACCAAGAAAAATCTAATAAACTCAGCTATGATTTTTAGTTCCTTTATCATGTAGAATCCTTATTGAAATTTATGGTTGTGGAAAACTGGCCAGATTCAATTTCAGCAGGGCCAGGTCAGGGACGTTTCCTGTTATCAATAGGAAGTTGCTATACAATTAAATGGATCAATGATGCAGTGTGCTAAATTAGGTTTTTTTTATGGTCAAATAATTGGACTAGTTGTGCATTCTATATTATTTCAGTTATACAAGCATAATCTCTGAATCTATCATGAAGGAAGATTCGTGGGTTGCTTTAACCTATTGATTTGAGGAGCAGTAAAAGGAGCTAGTGATAGTTGGGAAGGCAGTGAAGTAATACCAATAAAATGGTGCAGGGGATGCACATTTGACACACTGAGTAGCTTTATGTAGGCTTAATGATTTTTTAGAACAATTTATAAATCTGAACTGATTCAATTAGTACTATAGTACTCTACCTTAAAATATGGTGGAACGTTCTGTTATATGTTTATTGTGTTTAGTTCTGGTCCATGGGACATTATAATACTTGTTATCAGTGGCATGCTGTTTTTGTTTTCCTCTTGTTTTGTTTTTGTTTTTTAAAGCTCCGATTTGTAGTGCTTTCCTACTTCGTTGGTGTAAACACTCTTGTGGGCTTTTTAAAGCCATCACAGTTTAACTGGCTCTGAAAATTTCTGAATATCTGACAATCAGCTCTTCAGAGATGTTAAGAATTTGGTTCTAGCACAGCATTGTAAGTTATTGTAAACAGTGGAGAGAGCCTGCAAAAATTCAAAATCATGCATTTTGTATAAGACTAGAAGTATTTAGAATATTATAGTCCTATATTTAAATTTACAGAACATTTTCTTTGCAAATGAATTTTCCTTTCACTAGCAGATTTGGTTTGGAATCAAGGTGTCTGGACTCTTCATGCACTAGTATACACAGAAGTCTTTATTCAGGGCATAGGAAGAAAATACCATCCATTGAACATGAATGGAAACATGACCATATAATCTTGTAGAAGAAAAGATTAAACTTATGATGAGTGATGTCTTGAAAGTCATATGGAATGTTACTAGCTATTGTCATAAAAAGAAAGATATATATAACCTTTGTCCTTATTTCCTGGCATGGTGTTTCAGACCCCTTGCAATATCAAGAAATTTTGAGGCTATCATGCCTACACACTGGAAACTGTAAAAAATCTGAATGGTGGGATTCAGAGAGCTTCCAGATTGAAGAACACAAGAGAGTGCTGCACCATGGTGTGCCCGATGAGGGCATAGAACTTCTGTACCACTTCTGATGCTTTATCCTAGGTACCTCCTTGTCTGTTTTTTGCTGCTAGAATGACACTACTGACTGGGAAATTCACAAAAAAATATAAGTTTATTTGGCTGCTGGTTCAAAGGGCTGAGAAGGTCAAGACTATAGTGCTGGCATCTGGTTAGCATCTTCATGCTGTGCCGTAACACAATGAAAGGGCAGGTGAGTACACAGAAGACAAGAGAGGAAGTTGGGCTGAATTCATCCTTTAAGTGGGAACCCACTTCTGAGATCATAAACACACTGCTGTGATAATGGCATTTCTTCATTTATAAGGACAGAGCCTGGGTTGGGGTTGTGGCTCAGAGGTAGAGCACTTGCCTAGCATGGATGAGGTACTGGGTTTGATCCTCAGCACCACACAGAGTAAAAAAAGGTATTGTGTCCACCTATAAGTAAGAAGTAAATATATTTTTTTAAAAGGACAGAGCCCTCATAACCAAATCATTTCTTAAAGGTCCTACCTCTACAATACTATTAAATGGCAACTAAATTTCCACATGAGTTTTTGAGGGGACATTAAAACCAGAGAGAATGGAGGAGACCAAGGTAAGCCTGAAATAAGGCACTGGTGATGAGTCAGTGAATCAGGTTTGGACTTTGTATGTTCATATATATTATAAAAACACAATTATGGAAGTCTAATGCTTGAAATATTATTTAGACATGTTAACATGAGCATGATAGTTATTTTTTCTCTCTTGTGTTTTAAATTCCAAAGAAAGAATTGCTGAAAAAAGGTGAATTCATCTGGGTACAGTGGTACACTGTATAATATCAGTGGCTCAGGAGGCTGAAGCAGGAGGATTGCAAGTTCAAAGCCAGCCTCAGCAACTTAGTGAGACCCTGTCTCAAAATGAAAAATAAAGGCTGGGGATGTGGCTCAGTGATTAAGCGCCCCTGAGTTTGATCCCTAGTACCAAAAAAAAAAAAAAAAAAAGGAGTGGGGTTGGGGATGTAGCTTAGTGGTAGAAAAAAATATTGCTCTAATTATATTGTCATAATAAAGACTGCTGCTTTTAATTATATATATTTTTTGGTGTGTTGGGGTGTTAATCCAGGACCTCCTGCATGCTAGGTTTGCTCATACTCTACCACTGAGTTACATTCTCCACCCCAACCCAAAACATTTTTGATGTGTATAAAAAGTTTTAAGACGAGCCTTTGGTCTTATAATTCTAGGTTCTCTACAGAATGTCCTAAATCTTCAAACTCTATTGTTTTCCAAGAGCATGACATGCTTGTTAATCATCCTCATGGGAGAGTTATCCATCAGAGGGGCATGTGTCTCCTTGTTTTCTTACATAGGCCCACTGGATCTAATGAAGGGTTAGAAAATGATTGCAGATTTTCACAATCATTTACCTAAAGATGCATTCTTGATAGTTCTTGTGACAAAAGGGTCTGAGATTAAATATTTGTAAAGAATAATGGAACTACATCTACTGCTTGCAGATTCATGATATAAACAGGAAATCATGAAGGAAATAAAGCTTAACATTTTCCAAATTTCCCTGATTAAAGAAACATTTGTTTTTGTGTAAAACTCAGGAAAATGCTGACCTAGATTAAACTGGAGGTCAATAGAAGAAGACTTCCTTAGTGTCATCAAAAAACTGCTCTACTTAGTGAATAACATAATTTTTTTTTAGTGGGTCACAGAATTTTAATGGAGAAATCATACTATTTCAACAAATTGATTAGCTTTTTGATTCAGGAAGAGGCTCACTTCTACACAGAACATCTCATCTTTAAGAACCATCATTTAAAAAAATTATTTTGAAGTAGCTTCAGATTTATAAAAACTTGAAAAAAGTAAGATAGACTTTTATATAAACTTCCCCCAGATTCCCAAAATGTTAACAATTTACTACATTTCCTTCCTTTTTTTTTCTTTTTAAAATTTCCTTCTAGTGGATGATTTTTAATAATTAATCAACAATATTATATCACTAATTTTATGTTCAGTACAATATAACTTTGCTGTTAAGATAACTGAGAAATAGCATAGAAAAATCATTCAGAAAAAAGATGTTTTTGTCATCTTTTTATGAACATGTATTAATTGTGCCTATTAATTGAATCATTTTGCTATCTCAACACACATTGTGCTATCTCAACATGCAGCATATAGCATGCTCTAATCAAATCAGGATAATTAGCATTTAACTCTTATACCACATGTTATCATTATCCTTCTCTTTCTCTGTACATATTTGAATATACAAATGCACACATATATCTTGTTCCCTGAACCATTAAGTTGCTGTCAGGATGCCCCATGACATCCAAATACTTGCAGTATTGTTAAACACAAGAATACTCTAGTATATAACCATAGCAGAAATATCAAGAAGTTAAAACACTATTATTCAATCTATGTACCTTATTGGCATTTTCCCCATTGTGTCAAAATGTCCTTTATAACAACAATATATATTTATATATGTACATATATAAGTGCTATGTAAATACCCTGTTTCTCATCAAACTTTTACATCTAGTTTTAGCATTCATTGATGATTCTCACCCGAGACAATTCACTATGCTTATTGCCAGGTGGTGATTTTCTAAATCTATCTATCTCCATCTCTCTCTCTCTCTCTCTCTCTCTCTCTGTATGTGTGTGTGTGTGTATATATATATATATATATATATATATATATATATGTGTGTGTGTGTGTGTGTGTGTGTGTAAAAAACACATAATGGCTCAGAATATGATTTGGAATCATTTGCTGCATTTAGTGGTCATGTCTCTTTAGTCTCCTTTACTCTGGAATAGTTCCTTGGTCTTTATTTTTCTTAACCTTATATTTATTTGAATACAGGCCATTTTGTATAGTCTTCCAATTTGGATTTGTCGGACTTGTCTGTTCCATGATTAGATTAAGGTTATCCATTTTCAGCAGGAACTAAATACATGTGTGCCCTTTTCAGAAGGCATCTGATGTCTATTTGCTCTCATTGTAATGTTAAGTTTGATCACTGATTTAAAGTGGTGTCTGCCAGGTTTCTCTATTGTAGAGTTATACAATTCTTTTCTTTGGGGAGTATCTTACATACATTGAGATTATGTAAATACCCCATTTCTTATCAAACTTTCACTTACTAAGTGTTTTAGCATTCATTGATGAGTCCCACCCAAGACAATTCACTATGGTCATTGTCAGGTGGTGATTTTCTTTTCTTTTCCTTTGTATTCTTTTTTAAAAATTACTAGTTGTTCAAAACATTACATAGCTCTTGACATATTTCATACATTTGATTCAAGTGGGTTATGAACTCCCATTTTTTCCCCGTATACAGATTGCAGAATCACATCGGTTACACATCCACGTTTTTACATACTGCCATACTAGTGTCTGTTGTATTCTGCTGCCTTTCCTATCCTCTACTATCCCCCCTCAGGTGGTGATTTTCTAAACAAAGAGTAGACATCAATGACATTTGACATAATGCCAAATGATATTAGCTGTTATTTTTATGACATTTGACATAATGTCAAGTGAATTAGCTGTTATTCATTCTCTTACTTATAATTGTATGGACTCATGATTATTCTATGGGTTATAATTCTTCACAATGATTCACTTTGGTGCTCAAGTTGTCCCAGAATCTGGCTGTGGGCTTTAGACATTTCCCCATCATTCTTTAAGTACTTCCTTACTTTCTGGCAGAGCAAGAAAGTTTTGGCTAATTTGTGCTTTCCCTGTTCCAGCCCATTCCAGCCCATAAATCAGACTTTTTCCTTAAAAAGTCCTTATTATTATTTTTTAACTGGGAATTGAACACAGGGGCACTTAACAACTGAGCCACATCCCCAGACCTTTTAAAATATTTTCTTTAGAGACAGGGTGTCACTATGTTGCTTAAGACCTGGCTAAGCAGCTGAGGTTGGCTTTGAATTTACAATCCCCCTGCCTCAGCCTCCCAAGCTTCTGGGATTTTTAAATAGAGCATTTAGACTCCAAGATCTGAGTACTAGGTATTGCATATAAGTTGTTGTTGGGCAGTAACTGTTTTTAGACCCTCTCAAAGAACAGAACTAGAAAATACATGATGAGTATATGTTTATTTATACATTTATAAATATTTCTGTTTATAAACTATATAGGCTTATTGTATTTGCCTATTGTATAAAAAACAGTTCATAGGCATTCTTCCATTTTCAATATAATATCACAGGAAACAGTTTTAAATTAGTCTCTAAACTACGTAAGGCACATAGGCTTAAAGTCATTGAATTCTTCAAGCTATAGAACAGGAGCTAGAAGTTTCTACCAGAATTGTATAATGCCAGTCACCTGCCTATCTGCTTACTAACTCAAGTTACTGGACACTTTCTATGTGTGGATACTTGGTTAGGAATATGAAATGAAAATGATTTTGTCTCTCTTCTCAAGCAGCTTAGTCTATTAGGGGGACAGAAGAACGTATCAATCACAATGTAGTGAAGTTCAAGGTATGAACAGTTTTCTATGGGAAAAGACAACCTGAGTGAAAACGAATTCCAAAAAAGGAAATAAAAATAGGCTGCTCATACACTGCAAGAGTTTGTAGTTTTTTTGCACAAAACAGTGTACTTTGCTTCTGAGCAAAAACATTTTAATGAGAGCTCTGATTTATCTAGGAGGGTTGAGTTCATCAAAACAATGCTCAGCCATGACAATGCCTATGCAAGTAAGTTTCCAGGACAACAGATCATATATATATATATTTTTTAAACTGGCTTCTCTCAACGACCACAGAGGAAGAAGACAATTTCAGACTTTCATACTGCCTGTTATCCCACTATGGATCCTTCCCTTCTTTACAAATTAAATAAACTAACTTATTTGTCATTGTATCGATTGTCACCCTCTCGGGTAATAGTTTATACACACCAATTTTCTCTTATCTAAACTTACAGTATAGAGAGTTTGATGAAAAGGAATAGTGTGTGTCTGTGTGTGTGTGTTTGTTTGTTTGTTGGAGTATATACATGTTTAGAAAGAAAATGCTAAGAAAACAATAAGATTTAAGGAAGAAAACTATTAAGATTAAAAATAATGAGATTTAATTATTTCTGTTGTCCTGAACACAAAGCATTTTTATCAAAATTTACCACTGGTGCCTTTTATTTAAAGAAAATAATGGCCACCTTTTATTTAAAGAAAATAATGTGAGCCATTTCCTGCTTTGTGATCCCCTAACTATTTTTTTTTTCCATTCTAAGGCTGACACTATAATCTGCTTATTTTACCAATTTAGTTCAAAAAGTTCTCAGAAAGATGCATAAGTAAAGATCACTAGTACCAGATGCTGATCTTCATGTGAGCTGCCAGGGCTCCTTCTATTGAATGGCTCCTGAGCACAGCTAGCCCCAGAGACAAGATGAGGCTGAGATCTGCACATACTTACCCTTTCCTCATTCTAGTTAGTTCATCAGTAGCCTTACTCATGAAAAGCAATAAACTTCAAATGCTAATAGGGATACTGAATTTTTTTCTATACTTAAAAAATAGTAATTTTAGGTAACTATAAACAAAGCAAGGGTAATTGAGGTTCATATAAGATTCCACCACCTATTCTTAGCTGCCTTTGGGCACTTGTGGTTACTGCAGAGTTGGATCAAAGTAAAGGGGCCAGCCTTATGTCAATAGTCAAGGTAGTGACAGCAGCAGTGTCTACAGAAAGCTTGGGTCATACACATTGGCTTACACAAGGAATGCTCAGAAAAATAAGTTGCAGTTTTGACATAGGTAATGACTAGTGAAAGCTTCTTTGAATGTGAAAATTTTCAATTACTTTATTACACATTATATTTAATATAAAGGCTTTAACCATCATAATCACCATGATACAATATGTGTGCGTATATATATATGCAAAAAATACCCACTGAACATGCTTAAGAGGTATAATTGTGTTTTAGAAACCTCTGCAGCATGAAATATAATTTGACATAAAAAAACTAATCAGAAGGATGAAAAATTGCATGTTTTAATAAGAGCCTATTGCTGCTTCTGGAATAACTGTTGCATGCATGTCCCTGGTCATGTTGGACTTCTCCTTCAGTTTTGATTGGAGTAATGTGTGCTCCACAACACCAATCCTAATGTCCATCTGAACAGTTTCTTGCTTTAGTTTTGTTAAGCTCTGTTTAATCTTCACCAAAGGAGCTGTAGAGTAAAAATAGCATGGAATAAAAACGTTCATTTAGAGTTTCAGTTTATTATAGTTGCATGACATTTTCCTCACTTTGTTTCAAGCCAAAAATAGGGTTAAAAACACAGCTAATAACTCACTGACATTCACACGGTTTTGCTGTGGCATTTTAAACACCTGAGGTTTTCAGAATGGGGAGGAATGCAATATATAACGTACGGTGGGTGAACTTTTTAACTTGGTAGATGAAAAGGTGCTAAGCAGATATTTAAGAACTTGTTGAACATAATTTTATGGGTCAGAATGTTTGCCTGTAGGAAAGGGGATCTTCAGGTAAAAGGGAAGAGAATTGCCTCTGAAGTATATATAATGAGTCCATTTAATAATTCTTTTTTTCTTTACACAAGGTATTATTATGTTAGCTCAGGCTGGACTTGAACTCCTACCTGAGCCTCCTGAGTAGCTAGATATGTGCCCCTATGCCCAGTTAATGAGCCTATTTAAAACACTGCAACAAACTCCCTACATATCCCCTTATGAAAGATCACTGAGTATATATCATTAGAACTCTAGAAAGTCTTTCTAGGGCATAGAAAAGCTTTAGGTAATCATCATCAGCTCAGAATGGAGGATAATTTTTTGAAGATTATTAAAATTCTTCTCTATTTGACCCTGCCCAGTCAGGGGGAAGAAAAGAAAAAAAAAAAAAAAGGTTACCACCCTCATTGCTTTAGAGTCATTTGGGCATATACAAGTACTTTTTTTTCTATGTCTCATGGAAAAATAAAACTCATTTGATGAAAATAGAATAAAACATTATTTTTTAAATTGGCAGAAAAAAGTACATACTTAAATATTTCCCACTCTATTTTTGAATCAATACAATTTTAATTAAAAAGAACCCCAAATCATAGTAAAAAAATTACCACTCTTCCCAGCTATTTTGTAAAAAACATAATATACTGATTATTAGACATCATTTTTGTACCATGTACTAGTTTTGAAATAAGTAAGAAAGTTCATTAAAAAAACAGACACTTCTATTTATTATTACCACTTTATTAAACAGACTTCATGAAGAACTAGCTTTCTTTTGCTTCCTTTTCTCCCTAAAATGAACATGTACTTACCACCATCAGTCATGCTGCTGCCCTTTTCTTCCATCTCTTGTTTTACCTTTTCTAATTCTTCTGTAACCTTTCATTGAAAAAAAGAATTTTCATGAGCACTGAATTTTAATTAACTTTCAAAATTTTTAAGTGATATATTGAGAAAAATTAATTTAGATATTAGACATAAAAAGATAACACATTAATAGAAATATTTTGTACATAATTCAAATAATAAGATCAAGTATGCATATATATGAAGGTTTTCATTTTCCAATAATGACCATAATGTTAAACTTCACCAAATTACTTTCATCTTAGCTTTGTCATGTTGTGACAATATAGAACAAAAACCAAGTTATTTTATACATTAAGCCCTCAAATCATGTAATTAATTCATAGCATCTACCATACCACTCTCTTATAATTATTACTTACAATGGCATAAGCATCCTAAATAGGTTTTGTATTCTAAAAGTTTTCTAGGCATCTTTCATGACATTGTAGTTCTATAAGAGATGGTGTCTTTTCTAGGACACTAAAAAATGTTTATATCATATGTTTATATAAAAAATGTCTTCTATTACTCTACCTAAACCATGAACTTGAAACACCCAGAGACATGCTATGCGGTCATATTGGTTCTTACATGCACTCTACATAAAGACTATACTATTATAGCCAATATTAGCAAAATTCCAAACTAGTATTATAATATAAGTAGACAATATAATCTTTAAAACATTTTCAATTTTTCATATAATCTAGACCTAAGTCATAAATGTTGTCACTTAGTAGGCTTTATTTTTATCATCCTGGTGAGTAAGAACCTTTCCTGGGAATAAAGTGCTCATCCAAGTAAAGCAAATTAATTTCTTTCAGGCACCTGAAACATTACAACTGGGGATAACTACCTATTCCAAAAGAACTAAATGATTCCCTGGACTCCCTTCAAGTGTTAATTTACCTAACATAAGTGAGTACTTTACTTCTACGTAATGTTTTATTTGCCTAGAATCACCATAGGAATACAGTCTAAATATTTCAATGCTATATTTTGAGTATTTTAAAAAAAACTATTCCTAAATAATCTATACAAAGAAAGCTTAATTCTTTACTGTCAAAACAGTACAGTTTATGAAATTATACTGAATTATAAATAAATATAGTCTTGGATTTTAGTCCTAAATTGGCTTCTGATCTTGTTAGTTCCCTCACCCCCCATAGGTTCTTCAGTGAAAAAAGAGAATATATACATTACTTAACTTGGAAGATCATGAAAATAAATGCAGTGATATTTGCAGATATTCTAGAAGTTCTCAAAATAAAGAGGTTGTAAACCACTTTCAATTGTAGACAGAGATATACCCAGGATCACACACAAGTTATTGACATCACTAAAAATAAAGCTTAAATCTTGCAGATTAACATTAAAATTTGCTATAGACTCCTCAGTCAGTACTTTACCTATGTTTCTATATATTATTTATAATTATTATATAAAAATGAAGATTAAGAAAAGTTATCAGTGTGCTAGTATGAGCAAATTTTATGTTGAATTTAACTTCAGGCATCTTATAAAAATGAGAGAAAGAATAAATAATTGATTCATTGAAAAGAAAATTAGGGCTTTTCTATGAAACAAGATAATTTGAAGAGGAAGAAACAATTATTAAAATAAGGGGTATTCAATCATCCAATGGCTCTGAGCCACTGGGGCTCAGCTGACAGGTGAGAAGCACAGCAAGAGCACTATGTTTACCTCAGACAGGAGCCTGGTCCTTTCAGTTACTCCACCATTTCCCTGCTGGTACCGCTCCCTTGCCTGAGGGGGAAAGAATTTTGTTTAATGACAAATCCAAAACAGAAGCAGATTACTTAAACATGACCTCTTTGTGTTTGCAATTTCTGCATATCATTTTATGACAACCCCCCTCTTTGTTTATGAATACATTTGTGAAAGTGACATTTAACTGTAGTTATTTTATGTCCTTAATAGGCACCATGTATTTAACTCAAGCACTATAAAATGATGAACTACCTTAACCTTCACATACTGACTGTGTAACTTGCACGGGCATGGTTCACAATAAAAACTGTCCTCGGCCATCCCTAAACAGTTTAGGAGAGTGGTTCTTGGTCAATCAAATTTGCATGTTATGCAGAGAAATTTTGTTTTAAAAAAGAAAATCAATCAAAGTAGAGCAAACTCTGAAATTAATAAGGATTAACAAAGAGTAGGACAGTACAATCAATAGGAATACACTCTCAGAAATTAATCTAACAAATAATTATTTAATATTAAGGTTGGACAGATGCACGGTGGCTATAATCAAAGAATTTCACATCAATTCAACAAAAATATTCATAAATATAAGTGTATATGAGGGAACGACAAATTAAACAGATAATACCATAAAAAGTAAAAACTATTTTCTATTTGGTCTTTGAGTATAGAAGTATATCAAGTTTACTTCCACTTTTTCTCCTCCTAATTTGTCTGCTAAAAGAAAAAAAAAAATATGCCTTCTACTGACATGAGCAAGTATTCTGACTAGTTTGTCTTCACATTAGGAAATAGGGTGTATAAATCCCTCAAAGAAAGTCATTATACCCCTAATTCTGGTCTAAAGAACTACTGCTTTCAAAGGATAGTGTTTTTATTTTTATTTTTTGGTTGAAATCTAATACTTTGAAAGAATGAAAAATTTGTCTCATTTCATTAATTAACCTGCTTGTCTCTGAACATGTTTTGCTTTCATAGTCTACACTATATTACTGCAAGCCATGATGGCAAGAATTGCCTTTTCTCTCTGACACATATAAATGAATACTATTCTTCCTCCTACTCCTATAGTAAATTAACAACAGAGTTAGAAACAAAACAAGGTGTCCTGACACTGTTCCTGTTTTAGCTTATGTTCCCCAACAACATATGTCCTCATTTATTTAAATCAAATGAAAAAATATGTTTAAAGACTTCTAAGAGATAATAATTTCTAATACATGTAAAATGGAGATAAGTTCTATTGCTTCTTTTGGTTTCCTAAAATGGGCAGAAAAATCAAAGTGTTGCTATTTATGAAAAACATTTCATAATTTTCAAATGAAAACTATCGTGTCAAGCTTAGAGATTAGAGTCATGAATTGGGATAAATCCTCGGAAATAATTTTTAAATTACCTCACTCAGCTGGGCTTGAGCTGCACGATATTCTTGAACCAAGTGCTCAAGTTGATTGTTGATGTACTTTTCTCGGCTGCCAATTTTTTCCAGTGTCCTACTAATTTCATTATGGAGTTTGTCCAAAAATCCCTAAAATTCCAAGGATTTTTAGTGGATTAAAAAACTCAGAAATATTTTTAAAAACTAGTTAAAAATGAGTTAAATATCTCTCAGTCCATATGAAAAAGAAGATAGTGTGAAATTTTAATGGCAAAAAAACGTTTATGATGAGGAATATTTTTGTCACACTGCAGAATGCTACAATAAAAAAGAGCCTGGCAAGATTGATTAAATTCATTTCTCCTTATACATATCTACAATTTATGTATATTTGTAATTAGCTTTATATAAACTTTAAAATCAAGGTAGGTCAGGGAAGAACGTGACTTCCCTATCACACAATTCAGAGATAACTAGAATATTCCAGTTGTAAGAGTTCTCTAAACAGAGTGCTCTGGTCTAGAACCTATAACTTTTCACTCAAGCTTCACTTCTTTATGACCGTCTCCAAAAGATTATTTCTAGCATGGCAGCAAGCCCGGGAAAGCTGTAGGTTCTAGGCATTGTGGGTATGATGTTCTCTCATCCCTTGGTATTCAGGACAAAGTGATGCAATGTTTCTAAAATATCTATTACATACATATGTGTAATATATAGAATATATGCAATATATATAGTGTATTTAAAATATAAAAGGTTTTACATTGTTAGCTTTCTTTAGTTGGTTTAAGTATTAGAACTGCAGAAATGTAATATGATTTATTTAATTAATGAGCTCTGAAAGACAAAAATTGTATTATTTTTCTTTCATATTTTCCCATAACAGGTGTCCCACAGATGAGTAAATGGATATTGATTCAATTTAAGTAATCTACATACCTTGGTCTCCTTTAGAGCAGATTCAATTCCACTTTTGTGCTGGTGCATTTGGTCAACATGGATTCTCCAGTCCTATTGACACAAAGCATATAGAAACAAAGTATAAAAAACTACTTTTCATTCTTTATTTATTATGATGTTGTGTCCTTTATCTTTATTACTTTGACTACTGCCCTATTTCAGGTGGGAAAGTCTTATATATAGATTGCAATTAGGCTGTAAAGAAATATGTGTAGAGAGTACTTCAGGAATAAAAGTTCTAAATAAATGTAAATTGTTTTATGTGTTCACAGAGTGATGGCTGATAATTTGAATATAAATTATTTCTGCACTGCTGGTGGTTAATATTTATGACTACCCATTAAAATGAAAAAAATTCTAATTACTAGAAAAGAAATACTTGTTTAAGCAGTAACAATTATGTTTGCCAGAAGCAACTCTCAACTTTCAACTCAAATATCATATATCAAGGATTAGTTTGTCTCTTGGAAATTACAATGGGGCTCTTTTCTTCAGTCAGAGTTTTGAATCTCTTTCTTAATAAAGTAAGTCTGTATGATTACTAGAGTTCATGAGTTCATATATTTTGAAATATTTCTAATATTTCAAATATTACTACTACTCTGATTTGAAATCTATATCAACATTTTAATTCTCTACAAGGTATCTTCATGGTATTCAGTTTATATTACTACAGATAAAAATTTTAAGAGACTTGAGAAATATCCAAGATAAGAGAAAAACATTATGGTAAATTGACTTAAGTGATGGAAACAGGATATTTATTAATCCCACATATCTATTTGCATACTTTGATGTTCAACCTTATTATTTGCATTATTTTGTGAAGAGAAAAATATTTTGTAAATTAATTTCATTCTATTTCTGAACTTTGAAACAGGCTAGTGACTACAGGACAAAAAAATTCTTGGGTATTTCAAACTAAATTATAAATTATTAATTTCATACAACATATTAAAGTTGCAAAAAATCTCAAAAGACATCCTTGTCATAAAAGCAAACCACACCATGGTGACAGGAGGGTGTACATATAAGTCCACATGGGTAGTAGTGTCCTAATTGTCACATAAAACAAACTGTCAGTTTAGTTAAGAAAAGGGAAAATGGCCATTTGACACTAGTGAGGGAGTTATAGAAGAAATCAGCATTTTCTTTAACCTTAAGCCATTTTACTGTCTTGTAAGCAAAAAGTATCTCAGAACATGAGAGCTGAGAGGAACTTAGAGATTATAAGCTTGTCCATTTAGCATCATCTATAAATGCACTGGTTTCATGTTACAGCTGAAGGGACCATTCACCACCTGTGACAATGAGTAGACATAGCTGGTAAAGGAACAAGACCCTTCCGACTCAGTCAACACTGGAAAACAGAGAATAAGAAACTGGTTGCCCTTCTACATATGAACAAAATATGGCTAAGTCTCAAAATGGAAACCTATTTAAGACCAAGTAAGCATCTTTATGAAAGAAAAGAAACTAATACTATTAATAAAATTATTATCAATTTTTTGAAAAAAGTACTTCTCCTTCCTGGGTACCAGGAATTGAAATCAGGGACACTCAATTAGAGCCACATCCTCAGCCCTATTTTTGTATTTTATTTAGTGAAAGGGTCTCACTGAGTTGCTCAGTGCTTAACTTTTGCTGAGCCTGGCTTTGAACACATTATCCTCCTATCTCAGGCTCCTGAGCTGCTGGAATTACAGGCGTGCGCTACTGTGCCTGGTTCAGTCTCTGTTTTTGCTCATTTCTCTCTAAGTATATATATGTGAAACACATAACATATACATACACACATATATATCTATATGACACATGTGTATGTATCTCCCCATATATATATATATATATATATATATATATATATATATATGTGTGTGTGTGTGCGTGTGTGTGTGTATATGTATGTGTGTGTGTGTGTGTATATATATATCTTTATTTATTGTAATGGATATGTTTAAAATAGTTTGTGGTCTCCTTTTTCTACCCAGTATTACAAACAAATATATTTTTGCATTTATTGACATCTGACATTCAAAAGAAGCAACCATATCCAACTCTTCTATGTATAATTAGATAACTTACATTGATGTTAAACTCCATGGAGGAGCTGGGATTTCTGTGAGATCTTGAAGCATGAGTAGCATTTCAACAGGATAGAAAAGAGGAGGAGAGGAAAGGTATTTTAGGCTGAAGAAGTAATATGAACAAGGAAAATACATAGGGAATATGAAGCCTAGGCTGGCTAAGGTATAAAATACCAAGTTCTTGGGGTGAGGTAGAAAGGATGGAGAATGAAGAATAAAGCCGAAGAGGTAGATTGAAATAGATAAAGGGCTTTGCCTATAGCAACTAAGGAATGTGGATCTTATCATGTGGCTAATGGAATATTATCAAATATTTTTGGTTTGAGTTTTAAAGTCAAATCCATGTTTTGAGGAATTAATAGTGTGAAGGACTTATTAGAAAAGCAAAAGACTAAAGACATGTTGAAGACTAGTTAGGAGACTGTGCAGTGGTCCCTGTCATAGCAGGGTTTGAATTGGAATATTTATAAGAAGTATTTATAAGAAGGGAAGGGAAGAGAAAGGAGGCTTTCAAAGGATATTGTAGAGGGATAACAAGCAGGACTTGAAGACTAAGGGGAAGGGTGAGTGTGGGGTAGCTGAAGTAGAATAGGGGAGCAGACAGAATAAGGTTTCCAGCCCAGTGAACTGAGGGGACAGTGATACCAGTGTGACCAGAACAGGACAGGGTTTAAGGAAGTAAAAAATACTGAGGACTTTAGTTCAGGACTTGTTAAATTTGATAAACCACAGGGATATTTGTATATTCTTAGAACTCATCAAAGTGGAAAGCTAGTATAATTTATAATTATTTGCCAAGCCAATCTGAAGATTTGTTTTATTAAAATCTAGATGACACATTTCCTAATGTACAGTTGCAGAAGAAATCTTAAAAATGTTCTTACTCTTTAATCCAGCAAATTTCACCTCTAGAAATTATTCCCCCCAAAATATGAAAACACAAATATTAATGTACAAGTTCCTTGTAAAAGAGCAGAAAGCAAGTATGTAATAGTAGAGGACAGTTTAAGCTAATTTTGTAATATGCATCCCACTATTAAAAGTGCCGCAGTCTGGCTGGGCACAAAATAAGCGAGCCACCACACAACCTTGTAGATCAAACAGCAACTCTTTATTCCTGAACTCTCACGACACTCTGCACGCATGTTCTGTGAACACACTGCCTCCGCCTGGCTCTGCGCACCAATTCTCTCAGAACCCCGGGAGAATTCAAGGGGAACTCCAAAGGAGCAGGCGCCTGAGGCAGCAGGATACGCCCTAATCCCAGCAGGATCCGCCCTAATCCTGGAGCCGCCCTATTCCCAGTAGGTTCCACCCTAAACCAGGAGCCACCCTAATCCCTGAGCAGGGTCACCTTTCAACCCAAAATACCATGCTTCATTCCTACTTGGCTATGGCTCTCAGCAAAAAGCAATGCAGTATGAAACCAGTTTATAAAGCTCAAAACCAAGCAAAATTCAATGATACACTGGAGCCATACACATATGTAAAAACACTTAAAAGGAAAGAAACTAATGATAGCATACAAACTTAAGGGTGGTTATTGTTGATGAGAAGGCACAGCAGCAGAGGAGTATGCAAGTAACTTTGAAGGTGTTGAAGTAGTCTAATTTTTAATTCAGATAGTGGGCCTGGTTCCTTACTGAGTTTTGAAACTATGTATTGCATATTATATATTAGTGTTACCTATTAAACTGCTAAACTCATGTCCTTAAAATACTTAAATGATAAGCAAAAATGTACATTTAATAGCATACAGGAAAATTGTCTCAATAGAGTATTCATTAGATGCTAAATTTAGTAAAAATTAATATTTGAATGTATTTGAATGTGAAAATGTTATGGATGTGCCTTTGTGTGTTTGTATATTAATGCAGGGATTTAAAAAGGGGGGTCTTTTTAAACTTCTTTATCCCTCCAAAATTTTCTAAATTTCTTACAAGGGAATTTTATTACTTTAATTGTTAAAAAAACTAAAGAAGAAAGGAAAGAAGGAAGGGAAGGGAAGGGAAGGGAAGGGAGGAAGGAAGGAAAGAACGAAGGAAGGAAAGAAAAAACCGGACCTTTTAGGGGGGTACTGGGGATTAAACCCAGGGATGATTTACTGCTGAGTTACATCACCATCTCTTTTGCTTTTTATTTTAAGACAGGGTCTCAATAAGTTGCTTAGGACCTTGCTAAGTTGCTGAGGCTGGCCTTGAACTTGCAATCCTCCTGCCTCAGCTTCCTGAGCCACTGCAATAAAAAATTCTTGAAATGGTTTTAATACAGTTATAGTGGAAAATAAATATATTAAATTATAATTGTGGCATTTTTAAAACATGAACGCAAAAAAGGCAAAACACAGCTTTTGAAAAATCAAGATGGTTAAAAGCTTTTCAAATGTTTACGGTAAAAATAGAGAAGTGAGAAGTTTTAATGATATGTAAGGACTTGAAATCTACTTGGATCCCTGAAATAGATAACATTAAACTATAACAATAGCAATTCTAACATCAGTAGAAAATACATTGTTACAATGCACTTTTATATAACTTTTCTTACTTGAGACTCAAATGTTTGCAGAGATGAGTAGATATTATTATCATTTTCTATTCACTTCTCTCTTCCCTCTGAGTGTATTATGGGATTTGCTCACTGGGTGTGGGAGGAATAAACTTCTGTACTCCATGGATGCTGGCCTTGGCTAGTATTCTCTTTAACTAGTGGAATGATGACATTGTGCAGAAGCTCTAAAAGGCAGCTCTCTTATACTTTCTTTCATCCATGACAAGGAGCCAGCCCTACACAGGGATCTTTTAGTCTAGGCCCCGGAGTGAGAAACATGGGACCTTGCTGGGGTAAAGTTGCAACACATCAGCAGACATGTATCTTGAGTGAGGATAATCTGTTACTATTACTGTAACCACTGTGATGGGGGGGGGTGTTATGTAGAAAAATGAACTATATATAAATATTTTATAGTAAGAAAAACTAGGAATCAGGCTATATAACCCTTCCAAAGTCTCATGTCTGAAAAATGGGAAGCACTTCCAAATTAGTGCATTTTTCACATATATAATTTTCCTGTGTACTGTGATTTTCCCCCCTAGGCTCAGGAAAAATATACACCAGGACACAGATGACCTTGCAGCTCACAGAGTCTATTGGTACTTTTTACTTCTCCCATGAAAGAGCAGGAACAGGTCCCCATGGCTCTGATGTATCTCAAATCATTTTCTATCAAAAAAAAAAAAAAAAAAGCTACTTCTGTTCTGCAACGTGGCCTACCTTTTCCCTCTATTCTCACTGCCTTTTCCCAAATCTGTTATAAATAATTATCAATGAAATCTTAATTAAATGTTCTGTTTTACAAGTTTTATTTTAGTGAATATAAAAATATTTATATAAGGGTTTTTATAGTCTCCATTCAAGAGAGTTAGCCCCAAATCATTAGGTCTTTGTTTCAACTCAAATTTCACTTTCTTCAGGAATTTTTAAGATCATTCTAATATATAGGGAAGGAATCCTGTATGCTCACTCCAAAGATTTGTTAACAAATGGAGATTATTTGATGTTTACACTGGTAATTATTAAATGAATAGGAAAACAAATGTCCTTTCTCTCACAGATTTTTCATTATATCAAGCAGTCTCTTTTATTTTCTTATTATGTCATCCAATTATAATAAGAAGCACAAAAAATTCTGATAACTCCCAATTCAAAATTTGCACATTATATAAAATGTTTATTATCTTTATTGTTTTGCTAAAGTAAGGCATTACAGTTTGGATGTAAGGTGTCCCTCAAGCTCCTGTTAATGCAGGAAGTAAAATGGTTAGATTGGAAGAGAGGTAATCTAATCAGTCCATCCTAGTTTGAATGAATAGGTGGTAACTGAAATCAGGCGGGGCATGGCTGGAAGAGGTGGGTAACTAGTGGCATGTACTGGAAGGATACATCCACTTTGTGGCTGCTTCTCTTTCTGCTTCCTGATCTCTCCATGAACTGAGCAGCTTTTCTCTGCTGGGCCCTTCGCCCATGATATGCTTGCCTCACTTTGGGCCCAGAGTGATGGAGTTGACCATCTACAGACAGAGACCTCTGAAACTGTGAGTCCCAATAAACTTTCCCTCCTCCAAGTTGTTCTTGTGAGATATTTTGGTCACAGTGACAAAAAAAAAAGAAAAAAATGACTAAAACTTGTAGACACTAGGAGAACTTACTGTTTCTAATCTGCTACAGATGAATAATCTAGATAACCTTGCTAGAACTCTCTCTAAAACAAGGATAAGTTCCAAAGGATTAATGGCACTGTCCTACAAATAAAATGCCTGAGCTTTAGGCTTTAGTTTGTGTGAGAGATTTTTATTTTGGCTAGTCAGAGATTTTCTTTCTTTTGACATAGATTAGTACAACATAACATCCATCCTGAGACCTTTATAAATCTACTAATGATAATTACTATGTTAACATTCATGGAATGTTTAGTATGTAGTAGGCACTATGCTCATCACTACAGATACATAATCAATTCTTTAAAAATCTTTACTAAAATGAATAAGTTGAGATTTAGCTATTTTTTTTTTTTTGGTTTGATGAGTAATATTCATTGATGAAAGTAGAGTGCTGAAATTCCCATCTACTATTGTATTACAGCCTATCTCTTCCCTAAGTCAATGATGTTTGCTGTCTATAACTGGGTGCTCCATCATTAAGTGCATATGTTTTTCCTTTTGTTGAACTAATCACTTTATTATAGATAACTTTCTTTGTGTATATGTATGTGGTGTGTGTGTGTGGTTTTCCAGTTTTTTGTCTATTTATGTAAGTGTAGCTGCTCCTACACTTACTGTTCACCCATTCATTCACATGGAATAATTTTTTCTGTCCCTTCACTTTTAAAGTCTGTATGTATCTTTAACTATAAAATGAATTTTAAAAAAAGAAAAAAGGAAAAGGAAACATTGAAGTTAGCTTATATCATAAACCAAATAGGCCTCCTAGAGACTTAAAAAACATTTAATGCAACAGCTGCATACATATTTGTCTCATTAGCACATAGAACATTCTCCAGAATAGGTCATATTTTAGTGGTCACAAAACAATTCTTGACAAATTCAAAAAAGGAAAAATTGTATCATGTATCTTCTCTAACCACAATGGAATAAAACTGGAAACAATACAAAAAACTTTAGAAACTGTACAAATACATGAAAACAATGCTCTTGAATGACCAATGGGTCAACAAATAAATCAAAAGAAAAATTTTAAAAATTCTTGAGACCAATGAAAATGGAAACACAACATGCCAGCAAAAAAGCAGTACAAGAAGGAAGTTTATCGCATATGTTCACGTTTTAGAAAGATACAAAGATCTCAAATAACATAGTCTAACAATTCAGTACAAGGAACTAGGAAAACAGAACAAGCTAAGTCTAAAATTAACAGTAGAAAAGAAATAACAAAGATCAGAGGATAAATAAATGAAAGACAAACTAAAAAATTACAGAAGGGCTGGGGTTGTGGCTCAGTGGTAGCATGCTCGCCTAGCATGCATGGGGCACTGGGTTCGATCCTCAGTACCACATAAATGTAAAATAAAGATTTGTGTCCAACTAAAAAATTAAAAAAAAATTACAGAAGACCAATAAAACAGAATTGGTTTTTTGAAAATATAAACAAATTCAACAAATGTTTAGCTAGACTAACAAAGAGAAAAGACCCAAAGAGAAAAATGAGAAATTCCAATTGATACCTCAGAAATAAAAAGAATCAGTACAGATTATTATGAACAACTACACACCAACAAATTGGAAAACCCAGAAAAAATGGACTAATTTTAGACACATATAACCTGTCAAAATTGAATCATGAAGACATAAAAAATCTGAATAGACACATAATAATAGACACAAGATTGAATCAGTTATTAAAAGGTTCGAAGTAAAGAAAAATCCAGGACTGTAAGGTTTAACTGTTAAATTTTACCAAACTTCTAAAGAAGAACTAACATATGTATTTTTCAAATTATTCATCCCCAAAAATGAAAAGGAGGGGAATCTTATGAAGTCATCCTATGAGGTTCTAGGAGCAAGATGGCAGATTAGCATCAGGCAGCGTTTCTTTTAACTCAGCTGCCCAGAACTCAAAGAGCAGGATATTACCATGTCTCCATAAGGCTTAAGAGTGAAAAATCCTGAGAATGGAGGAACAGTCTGCCCTAGCCAAACCAGAGACTGTTTGACTCATTAATCTGATATTTTAAAAAAACCTCTCCACCCAAAGTCATCCTATGAGGCCAGCATTACCAAAACTAGTTAAGGACACAACAAAAAATGAGAACTATAGACCAATGCCCTGATGAACACATGCAAAAATTCTTGACCAAATATTAATAAATTGAACCTGACGCAAAGCACATAAAAAGAAGTATACACCATGATCAAGTAGAATATGACCTAGTGATGAAAAGATGGGTCAACACATGCAAATCAATAAAAGTCATACATCACATTGACACAATAAAAGACAAAAACCATATCATCATGTCAATAGATGCAGAAAAAGCCATAAAAATTTAACTTACTTTCATGATTAAAAAAAAAAACAAAAACCCTCAACAAATTAGGTGTAGAAGGACATTACCTCAATACAATAAAGGCTACCTTAAACAAACCCAAAGCCCACATCATACTAAATGGAAAAAATTAAAAAGCATTTCCTCTAAGAGGATGTCTACTTTCATGACGCTTATTCGGCACAGTACTAGAAGTATTAGGCAAGAGAAAGAAATAAAGGATATCCAATAAAAATGGAAGAACTCAATTTAACCCTGATGAAGCTGATACAATTTTATGTACAGAAAAGTCTTTTGATTTCACTAAAAAAAAAACTATTAGAATTGATGAATGAGTTCAGTATTTTCAGTCTGCAAAATCAACATACAAAAATAATTAACTGGTTGAATAAGAAATCAAGCAACCCCATTTTCAATATGTATAAAAAAATCTAATAAGAAATTTAACCAAGGAAATGAATGATCTTTATAATTAAAATCACAAAACACTATTAAAAGAAATTGATGAGGACACACACACACACACACACACACTCACACAAAAAAATGGAAAGATATCCTATGTTCATGGACTGCAGAAATTGATATTATTTAACAGTCTACACTACCCACAGTGATGTACCAACTCAATGTAATCCCCATTAAAATACCAATGGTATTCTTCATAGAAATATAAAAAGCACTTTGAAATTCACATAGAAGCCTAGAAGGCATCAAAAAATCAAAGCAATTTTGAACCAAAAGAACAAATCTGGAGGCATCATAATACCTAATATACTAGAAAGCTATAATAACTGAAACAACATGGTACTGTGGCATAAAAACCAGTACATAGACCAATGGGGTGGAACATAGAATCCAGAAATAAACCCACAGATCTACAGTCAAATGATCTGACAAAAGTGCCAAAAATCTAAATTGGGAGGAAAGGAAATCTCTTCAATAAATGGTCCTGAGAGATAACTGGATATCCATATGCAGAATGAAAGTGGACCTCAATCTCTCACCCTATACAAAAATAAACTAGAAATGGACCAAAGACCTACATGTAAGACCTTAAACTATAAAATTTTAAGCAATCATAGGGAAAAGACTTTGTGGCATTAGTACAGGCAATGATCTTTTGAATAAGACCCAAGAAGTACAGGCAACAAAAGTCAAAATAGATAAATGGAATTGCATTAAAATGAGATGTTTCTGCAAACAAAATAAGAGTAAAGAGATAAAAGAACAGAATGGGAGAAAATATTTACAAAGTATTCATCTGACAAGGGATTAATAGTCACATTATATGAGGTACTAAAAAATCTCAAATATAAACTACCAAATAATTTGTTTAAAGATTGGCAAATGATCTGAACACATATTTTTCAAAAAAAAAAAAAAAAAAGATATATACATGGCCAAAAATGCTCAATGTTACTAATCACCAGGGAAATGAAAATCAAAATCACAGTAATATACTGTGGTAGTCAGCTTTCTGATACTGTAAAAATAACCTGAGTTAAATCAAATTATAAGGAGGAAAGGTTTATTTTAGCTCATAATTTCAGTCCATGGTCAATTGGCCCTGTTGCTTTTGGCCTGTGGCAACACATTCACCATGTTAGGAGTACATGTGGCAGAGGAGATTTTCACCTCATGGCATCCAGAAACAAAGACAGGAAGTTGCTAAGATTCCAATATTCCCTTCAATTGCATGCCCACAGTGATCTAATTTCCTCCCACTAGGAATCACCACTTAAAAGTTCCTTCATCTCCCAATAGCATCGCAGGCTCGTGGCCATGCCTTTACTACATGGGCTTTTGGGGGAGGTTTAACATTCAAACAACAGCAGATATCACTTCACCCCAGTTAGAATGGCTATTATATATATAAAAAAGTTCTTTATGCAGAGAAATAATAAAAATTTTTCCTTATGCAGAAAAAGAGAAATTCTTACACACTGTTGGTATGAATGTAAATTAGTACAGCATTATGGTAAATAGTATGAGAAGTATTCTCAAAAAACTAGAAATAGAAGTACCTTATGATCCAGCAATCTCACTACTGGGTATATATCAAAAGGAAATCAGTGTGTTAAAGACACATCTGCTCTTGCATGTTTATTACAGGAATGTTCATAATCAATAAGATATGGAATCAACCTAGGTATTCACAGATGAATGAATGAATAAAGAAAATTTGGTACACACACACACACACACACACAAATGCTGTTGAGCTATTAAAAAGAATAAAATTTGGCATTTGCAGTAAGATTGATGGAGTGGAGGGCATTATGTTAAGTGAAATAAGCCAGATGAGAAAGACAAATATCACATGTTCTCATTCATATGTGGAATATAAAAAAGTTTATTTCACAGAGGTAGAGAGTAGAGTCATGGCCACTTGATGTAGGAACAGTAGAGGGTAAGGGGATTAGGAGGAAGTCAGAAACTGAGTACCAAAAAATAGTTATACAGGATGAAGAAGTTCTAGTGTTCTATGTGGGAGAGGGTGACTATAATTCACAAATATTTATTATATATTTCATATAAAATTAGAAGAATAATATGAAGGTTCCTAAAAGAAATGATATATGTTAAAGTAGATGAAAATGCTAATTGCCCTGATTTGACATTACAAATAATATACATGTACTAAATTTTCATGCTATTGCCCACAAATATGTGTAATTATGATATACAAATACAAATAAAAAAAAATCAATCAATATAATTCACAAGGGAAAAATATTTACTGTATGATCATTTCAACAAATGAAAAATACTCATTTGATAAAACATTAACATCCTTTCATGATAAAAATTCAGCAAACTTGAAACAGAAGATATTTATAAGTCTACTAAAAGATAGTTACAAAAGTCATAAAGCTGATATACCTAATGGTGACATCAAAATATTGAAGGCTTTCTCCCAGATAATATTGCATACATCCAATATAAGCATAGAGTTCTTAGGTAGTACAGCAGGCAAGAAAAAATCAAAAGGCATAAGGATTGTAAAGAAGAGTTAAGATTGATATTATCTGCAATGACAAAATTCTAAATGTAGGCCTACCATCTATCCAAGTTTGCTGGATAGATGTAAAGATAAAAAAAGAATTGTATTTCTATATATACTACCAATAGATAAACAGAAAATAAAATCTAAAGGATACCATTTTCATTATTATCAAATAACAACAAGTAGAATGATAAAATAGAGTCTAGATACAGACCCACAAATGCATGCTTACTTGACTTATAACAGCAGTACACTGGTGAAAGAATCACCTTTTCGATAAATGGTTGGGTCATTTGCATATACATATAAAAACAAATCTTAAGTTCTATCTCACACCATAAATAAGAATTAAAACTTAGATAATGTTATAGTTTGGATTTGAAATGTCCCCCTAAAGCTCACATGTTGAAGGCTTGGACTACAATGGAGCAATGTTAAGAGGTATGGCTTTTGGGAAGTGATTGGATCATGAGGCCTCTAATATCACCACTGGATTAATTTATAGATGGATTCATAGCTGAATAAAGCATAGTGAGGTGGTGGAAACAAGGAGGTGGGATCTAGTTGAAGGCAATGGGGGTCCTTGGGGACTATATCTTGTGCCTGACACTGTCCCCCCCACCCATCCTTTCTGGCTTCCATGAGCTGAGCAGCTTTCCTCTGCCACACCCTTCTGCCATGTTGTTCTTCCTCACCTCAGGCCCAAAGCAATGAAGGAGGCTGTCAACCATGGGCTAATACCTCTGAATCTATAAGCCAAAATACAACTTTGCTTCTTTAAGTTGTTTTTCTCAGGTATTTTGTCATAGCCACAAAAGCTAACTAACACAAATGAATTGCAGATCTCAATGTGAAAGGCAAAAACAATAAAGCAAGAAGAATACAGGGTAATAACTTCATAATATTGGAATAAGTGAAGATTTCTTAAACAAGTTATTAACTGTATTCACCCTTGTAATAGACCACTTTGAGCATATTAAAACTAAGCCAATATTTTTCATGATACACAAATAAGGGAATGAAATAAGAAGCTAAATAGTTGATATTTGGAATATATATATGTATATGTACATATATACATATATATGTATGTGTATATGTACATATATACATATATATGTATGTATATATGTATGTATATTGATATTTGAAATATATATGTATATATATATAGCAAATATCTATCTATCTATCTATCTATCTATCTATCTATCTATATGACAAAGAACTTAGATCCAGAATATTTAAAGAACTTCTATGAATCAAAAGAAAGACTGCAAAAATTAGAATTGGCTATCCAAATGTCAATAAACATATGAAAAGTATTTCAACCTCATTAGTCAACAGAGAAATGCAAATTAAAATGACAATGAGAGGACTAGGGTTGTGGCTCAGTGGTAGAGTGCTTGCCTTCCATGTGTGAGGCCCTGGGTTTGATCCTCAATACCACATATAAACAAACAAATAAAATAAAGGTATTGTGTCCATCTATAATTAAAAAAATATTTTTAAAAATGACAGTGAGATATCACCAAACACCTACCCTGATGACTGAAATAAAGACTACTGAATATTGATAAAGATCTGAAGCAATTGGAATTTTCATGCACTATTGAGTATAAATTTTTATAATCACTCTCAAAAACTATTTGACAAGGTCTGTTTGAGCTGAACATATACGTATATACATCATAAACTAATAATTCTACTCCTAATAAAACTTTCAGTAGAAACGTGTACATGTTCACTAAAAGACAAAAAAAAATTCATAGCTGTGTTCTTTATAATAGTCTCAAATTGGTAACAGTCCACATATGCCCAGATGCAAGCTGTCCTAGGAAGGAGGAGACCTTGAGTTAGGTAGCTCTCTACCAATGGAAGGAGAAGATAGCTGGAGGCTGACCACACTTTCTGCAGCTGGGCAGCATGTCCTTGCTTGTAAAGGGATTTGAACAGCATATCTCTGTTTCAACTGCAGTGAAAGAGATTTAATTATTAAAATTATAATTGTATCTGCAGTGGGAGAGAGGTAGGGGAAATGTGAGCTGCAGTCCAAGAGTAATCAGTCTCAATATTTTAATGTGGAATATCAATGTTCCTGTGGCATGTTTAAAAACCCATTCATGGTCAATAATAGAATTTTTAAAAAATCTGATGGCAGGAAATTGGATTAAGTGAAAAGATGGAGAAGATGGTTTGATAGAAGGATGTGCAGATGTCTAAGTTCACCGTAGCAAATATTTCTGGAACAAGTCTATCATACTCTCTGTAAGGACATAGGCAGAGTAAGTCTTTCTCTCTCCTCCACAAAGAACAATCCCTTTGCCAATGAAAAAACAAAAACCAAAAACCAAACAAACAAAAAACATTATCTGTATTTTATTTTCACCACTTTGCACAAGAAGGTTTAGAATCTCTTCAATGTATTGTCAGAATTTCTAGCATAAACAACTGTCTATTATGTATATAATTGTGTGTGAGCACGTGTGTGAGAGAAGAAAAATATCTTTCATGAGACTGTTCACTCAATTAAATAACTTTTTTATGATATTGACTTACTTTCTTAATGAAAAATCCCCATCATATTGAAGAATAATTACAGAATGTAGCCTTTCTGAATTTTTAAATGCGACATTTTTCTTCCATTGCCAACAGCTTAGTCTTTTGTGGTAAACCCTTGTGTACGAAAACATGATTGTGGTATGAAAACATGATTTTTCTTTTTACGTGTTCAAAGAAATAAACACATACTTAGGAAGAGTTAAGAACATCAGCCCCCAACTCCATCTGCAGTTTTGATTACCTATGGCCAAGTGAGATCTGAAAATATTAAATGGAAAATTCCAGAAATAAACAATTTATAAGTTGTAAATTATGCGCCATTCTGAATAGCATGATGAAAAATTTCATGTTGTTTGGCTCCATCTCACCTGGTTATGAGTCATCCTTTTGTTCAGTGTAATCACACTGCATATGGTACCCACCCATTGGTCACTGAGTAGCCTGCTAGTAGTCACTTGGTATCCCTTTTGGTTATCAGATCAACTAAGTATAGCAGTGCTTGTGTTCAAGTAACCTTAATAGCCTAATGGAACATCATAATGCCTACATCATTCACCTCACTTCATCACATATTGTATCGTCTCACATCATCACAAGTGTGAGAACAGTATAGTACAACAAGATATTTTAAGAGAACACATTCATCTTTTATTACAGTGTATCGTTATAATTTATTATAGTTATTTTTATTAACTTTATCATACATATTCATATATAGGTAAAACATAGGATTCAGTACAATCTGCAGTTTCAGGCACCTACTAGGGGTCTGGGGTACATATACTCTGTGGATAAGGGGTGACCACTGTATATACGTGTGGTGTAATGTTGTAGTGTCTTTGTTGTAGAGGGTATGGGAATAATGGTTGTTAGAAATATGTGTTTTCTCAGGGAAGTTCCTGCTTTCTAGATATTTCTCTCTTGTAGAGAAAAATTAAACAGTGGCACAGTGGATAAGCAAGGCTATCATAACATTCACTGGGATTCTCACACCTGCCTATAATTGAACCGAAACTGGAGAGCCACAATTTCTAAATGTAATACCTTGTTAGTTAAATAATTACATTTGTAATGTGTGCTGAGAGTATCTTTACCATCTGTTTCTAAAGAGTTTTCATATGTTGACTCAGACTTATTACTGATACTTACTCCACTTACACTAGTTTAATTTGGCCATACAGATATTCCCAGCAAAGGTTTCCAGGCTTTATAAGGAGTTATAGGCCTAGAGAAGAGATTTGGCAAGGCAGATGCTCATATGTCAAATCAGAAATCAAAATTTAATTATTTCGTGGGATGCTGAGTAACCATTGTGGTGATCTGGATCGATGACTTTGACAGTCCCTTCCAACATCAGGCATCTACTAATCACAACTTGGATCTCACATTGATACTCAATATCCCTCCCCCCACAAAAATGAACAAACAAAAACAATTAACAATCATCTTCTGCATATTTAAAAAACAAGAAATATAAATTATTATTTTGGTAAAAGTAAACAGAATCAAATCTAATGGCATAAAAACCATGGGTACAAAATTTGTTCAAATCTTAAGGAATTTTAAATAAAACTCAGTGATAGAACTACTCTAATATGATTGATTGGAAAAATGAGTCAAGCCAATAAAAAGGACATTTTTGTAGAAAGGCCCATATGACAAATGGTTTCTGCTTCAATTCATATTCTATATTAAGTAATTTAAAGGAAACATTAAATCATACTTTGCAATAATGAAATATTTAGGTAGTCTAGACATTTTAATTATAATCAATAAGTATTAATTCACTGCTCTCAATCACAATGTCTATTTGCAGTGTATCAGCAGTGAGGCATTAGTCACTTCCCTCTGCAGTAGTTACAAAACATGCAGTCTTTATTGGTTATTTCCTTAAAATATGCCACACCACTGTTGATGCTTTTTAGTTACAGCTGATGAGAATCTCTAAAGCAAAAGTACTTGTTCTCCTATTTTAACTTGTGATAAATGGAACCTTTTCCCCATCTAGTTGAAACATTTATCACACTCAGTGTAAATAGAAAGGAAGGCATCATCAACCATCTTTAAACAAAGAATATCCTGAATGTTCAATAAGACTCTGACAGAAGCGACTAAAAATCTTTCCCAGTTACTTAAGGATGGCTGGATTTTTCTCCAGCCCTTTGCTGCATTTTTACAGTATAATTTTAACCACAATATTCTTTCCCCAAACCCTGCTATCCATGACCCACATGCAACAAAGTGAAAACAGTTGACCTTGCAAATACTATGTAAGTTCACAAAATAACACACCTTGTTTACAAATAATAATTCAAAAGAATATTGTTTTCTGTAGACGCTTTTAAAGAAAGGTTGCTGAAAAGTCCATCAGTGAGTACTTTCCCTCATTCTGAGATGACGTGGAAATTGAGTAATCATGCAGGCTGCTCTAAAAATGTATGTGTCTAGTTAATTTAAGCAGTTTATTTTGATAGCAATTCACCTCTCTTTGATTATAGCAGGTGTTTCAAGGATAAATTTGCTGAAAATTGCATTTTGTTTAAACAACAGCAGCATGTACATTTATGGCCTTGCTATATTAAAAAGCATTTATTGTCTGGCAGCAATAGATACAATTACAAACATTTGTGACAGTAATTGGAGCTATTACTCCTGCATGGAGCCTCATGGAGACCAAGTTATTGCCACCTGTATTTACATTTGTTACTGGTAATTGCAAAAGCTGTTTTTTTTTTTTTTAAATTTTGTGCCTTTTTTTTCTTTAATAATTTAAAGACTATTTCTTAACAGAAGGTCTGACTACCAGAAAATCTGTAAGAATTATAAAGGTAGTTTCTTCAAATAAGAGGCAGAATTCCATTTTTAATAATTATTATATACATAAAATGTATTCCTGTATCCCAGCCCACAGAATATATTACACCTTTTGGCTCATAGATACAATGATCCTATTGATGTATACTATCTAACAACCAGAGTATAGTCTTAAGACACGCTCTTTAGTCCCAAACAATAACAATTTATAAATCCCTGCAGGTCAGAAATATTTAGAGAAACTAAATTTTATTAACACCTTCTTATACTGCATCCAAATACAGTGATGCTATAGAAGGTCAAAACAAGCTACTCTCTCTACTGCTTTGGAATGAGAAAAATACCCTATCTTGCTTCCAGATATAGATTTGTCTACAATAATGAAAGGAAAAAAGGCCCACTATTATAACTTTCTTCAGGATTTGACTTCCAATTCAAAGAGACTGAGATCTAATATAGCAATTTTGTAGTCCCTCCAGGTTCATTTAAATGGAATTCTACCTGCTGATTAACGAAGGCCTCTCTCCTCCCTCTTAGATTTTAGCTTTCACAGTGACTACAGAGCCCAAGGGCTCAAGACTATTGCAATGATTTCATCCTTAGCACAATGACTCTTCCCAAAAGGTTTCCTGCTGTGAATTACCCAAGGCAACACCTATATAGTTTACTGTGGTTAAAATAAAACTCAATTGCTTGAAGTTGAAATTTAAAGTTTAAGGTTCTTTTTACAACAGGACTCTGAGAAAATCAGATCATCAAGAATAGGAAAGGATGTAAAAAAGCAGTCCAGTGAATCAAAGGTTTGAAATAATTAGAAATACATGTTGTAATATTTCCAAAGCCTTAAAAAATAATCTCTTTATCTAAATTCCTTGTAATGAATCTGAAGATTTACATAATTACTACAGACATTTTGGTGGAATGGAGGGAGAACCTACCCAACTATCTTTTAAAACAACAAAGCAAGAAACATTTAATTATAATTTGGAAAAAATCTACTTAATTCATTAATCAAAATTTTAATTACAATATCTACCGGGCATTAAAGCATGTTAGAACATTTGTTTATTGCATTAAATACCTAATAGTAAATCATTACAATGTACAATCTTTTAGAAATAAATATTGTATAATTTTAAAAAGGGTCTATGTTAAGGGTTAGCTGAAAACTGATTTCACACTTTATAATTTTCCTTACTTCTGAGAAATAGAAATAAATATTATTCAGGTTTACTTGGCTTCTATTGTGGTAAGAATCCTGGATTTGAAAAAAATCATTCTATATTAAAGACTAATATGATTGATGATTTTAAGAAGCCATTTCCTTGGTCAAAGAATGAAGTTAAGAGACTAAATATACAAATGGACAACAGACAATAGTAGCCATTATTAAACAAACAAACCAACCAACAGAATTCAGATCCACAATCTCTAGTAACCAGTCCAGGAAGCCAAACTACAACTTCTGTAGCAATTAGCCCCAAACTTATTCAGTGATGGCCAGCTTCCCCATTTTTGCCCAGCACCCTCTCTAAATTTAGGACCAAGGTTTAGATGAATCCACGCATCTTACCCTAACCAATCAATCACATAAAAAGGTCTATGTTGGCTTAGCTCACCTCTAGATTTCTGGACATGTCTGAACATATATGAAGGCTTCCCCTCTTTGTTTTGCTAAAAAGTCTTTTAAGTTCCCTTGTACTTGACTTTGACTCTCTGCCAAATACAAGTGATGGCTGGCTGATGCCCTTGCTATAGTAAGTTCTAAATAAATAGCCTCTGCATGTTCTCATTTGAAAAGTCTCCATTAATTTCAATAAAGTCAAATAAAGGTTTACTTTTCGTAGTTAAAACTCAAGACAAAAGATCCATTTCCTCAAGAAACAGTATTATTTAGAGACTCAACATTAGTTAATAATACAAAAAGTAAAAATCTATATGGGTATTCATCCACATCTATTTCCCAAGAAATATGAGACATGTAGCATTCTTTGGTACCTCAGCTTCAACTACTGTTACATTCAAATCAATGACTGTCAACTGATTCACTTAAAAACTTAAAAAATATATATGTTATCATTATGGAATTCAACATTTTTCAGTTATGTAGGAAACTTTATCCTTCCAGAATTCTCATAAAGTACCCTGAAAGAGCCTCTCACACAAACTGAAAAAAGGTTAGTGGCTTCAACCTACAGGTTGGTCTGATTATACACTCTTGCAGCAATGAGTAAGCATAGAAGATTTCTAAATTTAGTTTTCTAATTACTCTTCATTTCTGTTTCCTACCTTCCATGCTTTGCCTTTGAATGGGCCTTTCACCTTTAATAACCACTTGTTTCTCTAACATGACTCATTGGCACGATCCATTTCATACTATTGATCTATACTGTCAGATCTTATGGTCCCTATGCTAACCTACACTCTAACCTCTAGTTCTTATTACTCTGCTCTGCCATTTTTCCTCCCAGATTCTAGTCCTCCTGGTTTTACTCTAATCTGCTAAGCATGGCAAGCCTGGCACTCAGCTGGGTATTAACAGTAACCTTCAAGAACTACAGACAGCCATTAAAGTTATTGTTTTTAATTTTTAACAATGTGTGAAAATGCTCATGATGCATCATATTTTTAAAAAGAGATATAATTGTAATTATATAAATAAAAGCACACTGAAATGGTGACCAACATATAATAAGTTATTCTTTCGACACAATTCTAAGTGCTTTAGAATGTTCATTCATTTTATCTTTTAGTAACTCATTGAAGGAGATGTTATAATAAATTCAATTTTACAGATGAAGACACTGAGGTACAAAGTGGTTGAGTAACTTGCCTGCAGGGTCCAATAGTGTTGAACTAGAATATTTACTCAAGCAACCTAAGTTCAGAACTTGTGCTTTTAACCATATACTATATTGTCACTAACTGAGTAGGCAAAAGCTCAAATACCATATCACTTACAAAGGCCAGGCAATCAGAGCTTGGCACATAGACCACACTTAATAAATGACAGTTATTACTATCTGTTATCATCATATTACATGTACATTTACTAGGGCAAAAATGAGAAAGATTTACCAAAGTGATAGTTACATGAATCCGATTATGACCCATTGTAAAGATATATAAGCTGAGGCTTATAAAAAATATTCCTTAAGTGATGAAAGCATTACTATAGAAATTTTGTAAATTCTTCCTGAATATAGGCACCAAATACAAAAGGGCTATAATAGAACACAATAATAATATAATGATAATTTATTAGATATTAACTATGAGTCAGACTGTCCTCAATGCTTTATGTATTTGTGAGGTAATATGATTAGTTCTATTTTACAAATGAGGAAAAGGATGAACAAAGAGGTAAAATAGCTTGCATTAGGTCACATGGTAAATAAGTAGCATAAATATGACCTCCAGGGGCCAAGGGAAGGTATATGAGATAAGTTAATCTGCAGGTCTTCATAGCTACCACTATTCCACTAAGGTTCTGAAACGTTGTCTCAATAAATCAGGAACTGAGACTAGACTACATGGGTGATCTTTAGATCTTAATTCATAGCACACTACCTGCCCTCTTCCTCTTTGAAACAGTGCTTCCATATTATTTTTATAATTAAAAACAAAATTATATTTAAAAAGGCTCAGAAATTAGAATAATTCTTAACTAGTTAAAGATCTAAGTCTAGTCTGATTATTAATACTCTAATTTAGCTTTAAGTCCAGCAGGGCAGTTGTGCAACATATATGGGTACCACTGTCAGGTCTCATAAAGATCAACAAAAAAGAGAAAGATAAAAATTCAATAGAAAAGAAAAGGGTGAGAAAAATAATGAGGAAAAAAGTAAGGGGGAGATGGGCCAAAAATTTACAAAATGTAGGCATAGGATACCAAAAATACTCTTAAATAATTTTAGGTGGCACCAATGTCTACTCTGGTTTCAGTAACCTCAGACTAAAGAATAAACTCCTGAACCTTACCCATTTGGTCATAACTGAAGCATTACCACAGTGGCATATCCTAGAATTTGGCTAAAATTACTGACCTTCTTGAAGAACATCGAACTATGTCTTTAAACACATGATTCCTACATGGAGCAGACCTGAGTTGGTATCTGGGTGTGTAACTATCCTAGAGTAATCATTAGGAGCTATAAGCAATGCTAATAAGAGAACTATGAACACAACCCATTACAACTGATATATTTATAAAAATTAATTATCTTCAGTTGTGAAGCATATTTGTTTTTTTTGGCAACATATTCATTTTCCTAATTCTATTTTGTTTAAGCTAATATTAAAATTACTTTACTATCTTTGAAAACTGGCAATAGTAACAGATAGTATCAGACAACAGGGATAAGTTACTTTGCAAAAAATCAACTGATTGCAATATTATGGAGAGTACACAAAATAAAATATTGCTGTATGATACAATTTCATCCAAATATATATGTTATAATGTGTAAAAACAAAAGAGAAAATTTTCTTCTCTTTTCTTTTATAATTCCCAACCACAAAGCAGAGAGAGAATAAACAGCCTGTGGGAATAAAAAAGAAAAATAAATATTTGACTCAGTGTCAAGTAAATTTGGGACTCATTTACCATGAATGCAAGGCTATTTTCAAGAAGTTTCTAATGGATTTAAATAATAAGTTCTTTATTACTTATCTCCCATATCTTTAAGTTATTTAAAAATTAATCCAATGATTACCAGTAAAATATATTGATCCCAAAATAATTGATTTCTTTTTTTCCAATCAAATAAGTAAAGTAGATATATATAAATGTCTTAAATAGCCTGGTGTTGAGTGAATGGTTATTAGTATGTTGGCCAAAATTAAAGGAGAGGTGGTGGTTTTGATAGTCAGAAGTTGAGGAAGGATGGGATCTATTATGATGTTAGAGTAAACTTCTTCTGATGAAGGAAGATAATGAGTCTCTGTGAAGAAACCTCATATGTGACCAGATTATTTTATTTTTATTTATTAGAAATGAGAAACATTTCTCTATTAATTAGCCTCTTATTTTCTCAAACCAATGTATAATTTTATTTTTCTTAAGTCAGTTGAATAAAGAATTGACCATAAATCTGCATTTCCCCTTAAGTACCTCTGAAAGGCTTGGAGAAAAAGAGTTTATGAAATACTAGACATAAAGACCAAATATCTAGAGAAGAATTCTGAAATAAAGCAAATTAGGTATGACTTTAGGTTAGTATGTTTTATGATAAAAATTGAAATTCAAAATAATATTCACATATTCTAAAACAAACTTAAATAAGTTCATCTGATAATTTGGAATGTTATCTATAAACCTGATGCATAAATAATTTGACATAGTATATCCTTGTAAGAGTAAGGCTGATAATATGACATGAGAATAGGTTCCAAATATTAAGTAGCCAATTCTTCCCTAAATTAGGAGAACATGATTCTCCACAAACCCATGATTTTTGTTATTGCATTACCATCTATTATAGAATTTGACCCACACTTAATTTTGTAAAACAGTATGTTGTTAGCAATTACATTTATATTCTTTCTTTATTATTTCTATTATGTGAAATTCAATGACTTTGCTAAAAAAACAAACCCTATTAAGTTCTAAATGAGATGTTTGCCTTCAAGAGTTTATTTAGCTTGAAAGCAAACAAATTAGACTTACTTCCTTCTGGGATTAAACTGTACTTGAGAGTTCCCAACTACACAATTATTTTAACATGTTACTCTAACTAGAATCACAATAATAGTGATTTTTAATTTTATGAAGAGAATTTGTTCTGACAAAGCCAAAGAATTAGAAATTACATTTCGCAAAAAAGAATCACATTTAGTTTTTACAAACTAATATTTCTAGCAGAGATCTAATCAGTGAAGAAATTCTTATTAATATGTATTTACATATGAGAGATAGGCAAATAATGAATTCACCTCTAATATAGTGTTACTCAGCTTTTCATCTCTGTGACAAATACTTGAGAAAAACAACCTAGGGGAGGAAAGATTTATTTTGGCTCATGGTTTCAGAGGTTTCAGTCCATAGTTGGCTGGCTCCAAGGTGAAACATCATAGTGGAAAGGCATGTCAGAAGAAAGCTGCTCAACTCATGACAGCTGGGAAGCAGAGAGAGAGGGAGAACACCAGCAGAAGGGACCAGGGACAAAATATAGTCCCCAAGGCACAACCCCAGTTAATTACTTGCTATAGTTACCTACCTGCCTATAGTTTCTACTACCCTCCAGTAGTCCAGTCAGGGTATTAAGCCATCAAGTAGATTAATCCACTGATGATGATGTTAGAGCCCTCATGATGCAATCATTTCCTAAAAGCCCTATCTCTGAACATTGCTGCACTGTGGACCAAGCATTCAGTACACAAGCTTTTGGGGGATACTCCAGATTCAAAACATAATAAATAGAGTCAAATAATAGCCGTCCTCTATAAGATTGGGTAAATATATGGCAATGTAAGGGTGCAGAATTTGTCTGCTTATCTTGGATATAAGTTTATCTCACAGCTGTTCACAGTAAGAACTCTCATCTTCATCTTATTCTTAGTCTGTCATAGGAGTCTAGGCTACTTTTTGTCTGATATATTCTAAGAATGAATTAGCTTCTAAGACACTCAGAAAACAGCAGTCTTTGTAGGCTTCTACTTTGGGGCAGATATAGGACCACAAAGTGATAAGTGATAAGCTTCCTTAGAACCTTGTTCCATAGTACTAAGGGTTTATATGCAGTCTTCAAGGATGAAAATCTCCTTAGTTTCTTTACCTAGATGTCTCTTTAGCCCCATCTGTAGAGATTATTATACTGCTAATGAGAATAGTATTGTCTAGTTACTTATTTGCTGGTTCTGAAGACATTATTTACAAAAGTGTAGATAAAAAAAGAAACAGAAACTTGTACAGTATCTAGCTCATTTGGTCTAATCCCTAAGTCTTATTATCTATGATTTCTTGATTATTTAAATATTTAACTTTTAAACATATGAACCAAATAGATTTACTAAGGCAACACCCAAGGTTGCCTTTAGCTTTGCCATTCAGTAAAATTCAAAACCATCTTCTAACCCCAATTAGTTGGTATAATCATAGAATTTCTATTCACCTCAATATAATTTCCAAGAAAATACATTGAAATATATTTAAAAAAATACCTGCTCACTACTCCAGTGAAATATGATGTGCTCCAAATCATTCTTTCAAAGATCTATTTTTTTGCTCTTTGGATCATAACATATTATTTATTCATTCAACAATTTGTTAAATAATCTATTATGACAAAATGTTGGAACTGAATCCTACTACCCTTCTCCATCTTGTATAATTTGGAGTACTCCCACCCTGAAATTGAATTACAGAATTTTTTTGAACAAAATGTGTTCTCTCTTTGATACCTTATTGTCAGTCCTAATTGTGACTTTCAGTTGTGGTAGTACACGTTCAACTTCTAGACCCCATTCTGCAGCATCTGTTGTGGATTCCAAAATATCTTCTTGTTTGGCAGACTCGTTCATGTCCTAAGAAAGGAAAGATATCACAAGATTGAGAGTTTATAAAAAGAAATGGTAAAAATCTCAAGACATTTTAGCAGCATTGCACAATTTAAATTGAGGCTGGTAGTGTTAAAATTATAGTGGCAATAGAAATTCCTTTCTGTGTTCCTACCCAAGTTGAAAGAAAATAATGCAATAACCTGGTAGAATAGCAAAATAAGCACTAAGAAGAGCAAATACATGATATATCTGTTTTATAAAGGACAGTGTCTTTGAGATATCAGACTGAACTCAATGAGAATATTATCAAATGGACAAGCCATTTATGTATGTCAACTGGCAACAGTAGAAAAATACAAATACTCATGTTTGGTAATAAAATATTATTTAGTTTAATTTTACTATGTATAAACAGAAATCCAAAAGCTGAAAAAAAAATCAAAATGTCAAAAGCAAAGAGCTTATTATTTATAAATTTTATACTAACAATTAAAGTAATATTTTGGTTAAGTCAAAGCATGATGTAGATTTAAAATGTGATTTAATATAGACATATTTGAACTCAAACAGGATAGGGACCAAATATCTACATTTGATTTCTGCACCTGAGTAATAAAATCAATTCATGACTGTTTTTGAAACACAAAAGGAAAACATTCTCCCCAGCTTTTCACATTTCAGCACTAAATATGTATGGACTTAAAAATGCAGAGAATATACAAATTAATGATTTAAAGATAAAGCCTAAGGCAATAATTTTGGTAGCAATTTTTCCCTTTAAATTCCCTTTATAATTATAAGCAAATCTACAGAAAAATACATAAATATTTATATAGAGATCCAAGTGACATAAACAGCCAAATACAATGCATGAACCTTACATGAACTGTAATTTAAATGAATAATCTGTAAAAAAGATATTTTTGAGGCAAGTATGGAAATCTGAATACAGAAGAGTATTGGATGATATTAAAAAATTATTGTTTTATAGGTACAATATCATGTTAAGAGAATCCTTATATGCTAGAAATAAATGCTGAGTTTATAGATGAACTGACATGATATCTGAAATTTAAAATTCTATGGAGCAAAGAAAACATAATTGACAAAATATTAATAATTGTTGAAACCAGGCAATGGTACATAGGATTCTTGTGTTATGTTTGAAATGTTCCCTAATACAAAATTCAAAAATAAGACTATGTTGCCAGGCACCGTGGCGCACGCCTGTAATCCCAGTGGCTCAGGAGGCTGAGACAGGAGGATGGCGAGTTCAGAGCCAGTCTCAGCAATGTTGAGGTGCTAAGCAATTCAGTGAGACCCTGTCTCTAAATAAAATACAAAATAGGGCTGGGGATGTGGCTCAGTGGCCGAGTGCCCCGTATCCAAAAATAAATACATAAATAAATGAATGAATAAGATTATGTCAACATAAAAGACTATGCAAGCATTATAGTGAAATCACATTCTCAATGTGAATTCATGTCATTAAAAGACAATTGTTAAATGAGCTAGATTAGGTTAGTCTTTCAATTCAATCTAAAACTAAGTAGATTACTTTATTGGGGGATTTTTTTTTTTTTTTTTTTTTTTTTTTTTTTTTTTTTGTGGAAGCCTGAGGTTTTTAGTGACTCTAAACTCACTTCTAGGTCTCTGGGGCACTGCTGACATAAGACAGACTCTCCTACCTCCCAGTTCATATCAGCAAGCCCTGAATAGACCCACAGCCTTAAATTTTGTTCAGAAATTCAAGGGACTGTAGTTTTTAACCTTACTATTTGAGAACGGATAACTAATATGATATGCTTTTATACTTTATAATTTGTGGTCTGGATTAATTTAGTTACATTACATTTAGAAAATCCTGAAGAAATAAAAAAGTAGGCATTAATCTTAGGAAAGTATGGAAAATCTCAGTGAAAAAGCTCAAAAGATTCTATTTAGACATTAAAGTGCTCATTTAAATACAGAAACACTGAATTATTTTTGAGTACTTAATAGAATGCTGTATATATCTATATAAATTGAATCCAGGGTAGCACAAAAGCACCCCAGTTTGGGGGACAGTAGTGGGGGCTGCAGCATTCACAAAGTAGAATGTTTAGTTCTGTAAGAGTATTGTGATGGCAGAAAGGGAGAGAGAGATTGGGTTTTCCTGTTGAAATATAAAACAATGGGAAAGGTTCTCTGTCATGTACATACACATTGGCACATGCATATGGTTGAAAAAGCCAGGAATACACACTCACTTGCACATCTGGGTACCTGTCCTGGGCTACAGGAGACCCAAATCTGACTAGTCCAGTTTCTATACCAAATAGGATATGCTAGTTGGGATGGTGGTAGTGAGGATGTGTGCACTGCCAGTAAAGTGTGAATATGTGAGCCCTGACATTTGGGCCATGTATGTACAAAGGTTTGATCCTGCCAGGATTATGGACCCCCAAATCCCAGTGCTGCAGGGCCAGGCTGAATGAAGCAAGAAGGCATTTTCTCTGAGCAGAAGTATCACAGGATTCTTAAAAGAATGTAGACACTCACTCTGTTCACTGATTTAAAAATAAGTTTGATTTATACAGCTACCATTTATGTGAATTGAAACTAGATGTCTTTGATGAAATCCCAGAGCTAGAGCTGTCCAACCCCATCCCCTCATTTCCATTCCTCCTTATTCCCCTTCTTACAAGAGGTTAAAGTCCAGAATCACCAACAAGGCCAGAAGGGACACATATCCACAGTCCTGTTTTATTCAGGCCTAGAAGTAGGACTGTTCCAGTTGTGAATAATATACTAAAAATATTTTACTCGAGAAAGGGCATGTTTCTATAATTTTCATGAAGGCAAATGTGTTTATAGTGACCCTGTTGGAATAAGACTTAGAATTTGAGTTAGTAGAGCACATGACGATTAAATACTGCATTAGGATATCCCAGTGCTGGGCTATTTAGTAAGTTTCATTTACCCTTATTATTTGGTTCTCTTTAGCAATGTTTTACTGATACCTACTCCCAATGTCCTAAAATGATTTAAGCTCAAAAGGTTTCACTCAGTTGTGAGCAATATTTAATATACCGAGGGAAATGTCCTGGTTGCTAAATGAAAGGCAAAAAGATAACATTTAGTTTGGTGTAGAACACCATTAATTTATTCAAATTTCACAGTCTCTTTCCTCAGAGTTTCTTTTCTTTTTTTTTTTTTTCTTGGCAGTACTGGGGATTGAACCTAGGGCCTATGCATATGCTAGACAAGTGTCCTAATCTCTGAGCTACATCTACAGCCCCTTACTCAAAATTTCTTAATGCCTATTAACTGGATGAATCAACTAAGCAAGTTCGACATATGAGGTATAAATCATTTTAAAGCTCCATTGTGCCTTGGTTATACTACTTTGAGAAAATCTTTTCATTTGTTTCTCAGTTTAACAAATGGTATTTTATATGGGGCTATTAGTAAGAAAAACAAACTGCTGTTTTCATTTAATCAAAATTTTATATCATCCTGACAAAGTCCCTTTCTGAGACAACATTAACTAAGATCAAGCACAGCTCTTGGGAAACTGCATTTTCCAGATTCTGCGGCTGAAGAGACAATTAAAAGCTCAATAAGACACAAGGTATCTAGTAGTCTCATTTACAATTAATTAATTGAACCAATAAGCCATTTGTTTACCTCCTACAACATTCAAGTTAAGAATCCAGGTACTATGCTTGGTTTGGAAAGATAAAAGGATTTAATCCCTGCCTGCAAAGAGTTTATGGCCTATTAGGAAGACTTTGAGGTCAGTTAATGGAATAAAATTTGGTCTTAGGTAAAAGAAGAAACTGGTGAGATGAAACTGATTCTAAAGCTGTCAAAGGAAGAATTGAAGATAATAGTCTAAACCATCTCATAAAGTAACCTTGGGCTCAAATAGTAGGGCACAGCATCAAAGTTCAAAGATCAAACATGCAATGTTAACAGCCAACTCAGAATCTTGTTCCCATAGGTAATCTCTTCTTCTCCCAAGTAACATTAGTAGGATGCTGAAGGATCTAAAGAAAGACTATATTCTCTCTTTGTGGGTGTGTGTGGACATGTATATTCTGTAAGTAGATATATGCATTCACTAAGGGCCTTGAAAGCCTGACCAAAATTTTATTGTTTTGTAATTTGTGTAAAACCAGAGAAAAGCTTTAAAAATTATCAAATTCAGAATGACCTGATAAAAGCCACATTTTGATAAGTTAGATACAGCAGTAGGGTAAAAATACCTCGGTAAAGGGTGGGGATGGGGAGGATGAGGACAAAAGAACATTGTAGGACATTGCTGTTATATAGTCCAGAAAGGCGATGATGAGAACCTTGCCGTGATAGATAGATGAAGGGATAAATATGAGAGATATTTCAAAGGCAGCATCCACAGGTCTTTTGACCACCTAGATGTCCTAGATGAAAATCAGTCAGTCAGATACTCAAAGCACTAACACTGCCAGGGCTGGGTCATGGGTGGTGATGAGGTATAGGGGTGAGTAGATTTAAATAATAGAAATCTAAAAACATGTACATACTCTGGGTACCATCTAATACACAGAATTATGTAATGAATATCTGCTACTAATGTTGATTCAGGAAATGTAACCTATCCATTTATAGAATGACAGTTCTTAAGTGATACCTGAAAAAAAAAACTTTGTTATTTTTCCTCAGATTCCCTTAGTCATTTCTGTAGGAGAGAATTTTTATGACAGAAAATTTGGTCTAGTGGGCCTTCAGTGATAATCCATGTGACAGATTATGAAAATAAAATCATGACATCACCAGGGCTTCATAACTTACATTGAAATCCAAGTTCTCTTGATAACTTGTATCCTATGTAAGCTTCTTAGTCAAAAATACTCATGGCAATCTAAGGGCTTATTTGTATTGAAGATTAAGGCTTTTTCTATTCTGCTACTGCACATAAGAATGTTGGTAACTAATTCAGTCTCTAGGAAAGGTGAAAAAATATCCAAAATAAGAAATGTACCAGGTGCAAACTCTATGCCAGCATCATGCCAGGTGCTACCCACAAGTTAGGTGATACTAATCACAAAGCAAGCCTGGAAAGAACTGTATCATGTTATGGATTAAAAAAACAGTCACAGAGAGATTAATTAACTTGCTATGGTCATGTGGCTAGTACCATAATCAGGATTTTATCTAAGATTATTTTGACCATAGCATCTACCTTGAAGGCCTGAATTTGTATCTGGAAGGGATTTTGAGAAATCTTTGCTTCCTACTCCTTGCTAAACCCACAATGAATCTCTCTTGAAATTCAAGTATGGGTTCAAAAGCTGCACTAAAGATCAAGCAGAACCCTGTCTTTTACATCCAGCAAGATCTGTTGTTTGAGTCTCTTCTGAGCAGTGAGAAGCAGAGTTTTCTTCTGTAACTCACATTTCCTACACACCTCCAGAGGTAAAACCAAGGGATGGTGCAGGTTAGTTACCAGAGAAATAAAAGCATTTACTCAGTCATAATGTGTTCTACCACTCAAAATGATAATCCATGTGACAGATTATGAAATCTTGACAGAATAATTTCTCCTGTGAAAAACCAACTATAGACTTATCTCACAACACAGATAGGAGGCCTATGACTCAAATGTTTTAGGAAAGAAGAAGGAAAAATATTTTTCTCAATCAGAATCCGTGGTAATTAATGGGGCAAGCTATGTTGTAAAACAGCATCCCCCCATATAATTGAGAAAGGACATTTTGTCCAGAGGAAGTCATATTTAAAATGTAGAAAATTTTAATAATTTAAAATATTAACCCCAGCAGATCAATCTTCTTCCCTTCTTTTATTACAAAATTGCAGACTTGCATAGATGATACTCTAAAACTGAATTGATGTTTTTATTCTAAGACCATACTTTTATTTCCTTTCAGCTTTTGCTTTTTAAGCTAAAAAGTCTCTCATTCTTGGTACAATGAGTTTTTGCTAAATAATTAAAAACCAATTGTGTTTAAACCTTTTGAGATACATGGTTTTGTGCTGTATAACTCAGGATTTGGTTTCTAAAACCTCAAATTTAGCATCTTAAGAAAGAATAGTATCTACGGCATGTTTGAAAAAAATGTTTTGAAATGAAGTGATGGGCATTTAAAAATAGAATTCAGGGAATGCACAGCCCCCTCTCATCTCTTCTTCCAGGGGGAGGAGAATGACACCTCTGCCTTATACTGCCAGAACACTGTTGCTATGATTCTGTTGAGTTTCACAATGGACGGCGGGGCTACCAAGACCACTCACAATACAGCACAGCCACCAGGAATGTGCAGTTTCCCCAGCTGACATACTTGACTTAGAAATGACCAACATACTCTGCTAACATTCTGCCACCAGAACCTCCCTTCCCTGCTCCCACCTCTCACAGCTCTGAACATTTTACTATCCTTATAATCATCACTGGTCCTGCCCAATTGGTAAAACTTTAATTCATCAACTGGTTCTTCGCTCTAGTCACTCTGAGTGACTTGGGCTAAATTTCAGATTTCAATACCAGGAATTAGAGGGATTTAGAGAATGTGGAACTTTGTGGGCTAGCCTTGAAGCCCAATAATCATTCATCAGGTTATCCTATAAAAGATTATCTCAAAATTCAATTAACCTACAGATATTATTTTGGAAAATGACACAAATTCTCATTCCTTGCAGTTGTTTCCTGAAAAGTATTATGTTTGGCAAAATTATAATCAGGGTAAGAAAATTATAGGGGAATATTATACAACAACAATGGCTTTAAATACATGAATGAATTAATATTAAATATATAAATATTAAATGTTAAATATATATTTGAAATCTCAAAGTAGATGAATATTCTGGAAAGCACCTACCTCCAAAACAAACCAATTTCATCACTATAAGGTTTCATCATTAATAGGAGGAAACTTTTCTTTTCTCAGAGCTCATAAAACACTACTTCTGTCTCATAATGTTAGGCAATCCATTAAAAGTTCAGTCAATGGGCAGACAGTATCTCTTTACAAGTTCTTCAAATTATTAGCTACAGGCTTTATGTTGTGGTATTAAATAATATAGGTCACCAAGTCCTCTTTGGAGGAAGAACTTGCTGCACAACTGTGGGGAATGTGGCTCTATCTCACCTTCAGGGCCATCTAAACTGGGAGTAGGTGCTTCCCCAGGTAGCCTGCCCCCAGGGACTAAGTCAAACAGGCAAAATCTGCTCTGTAGTTCCTGGCCAGATTGGCTAAGTCTTTGTCAGATCTGCATCAATAGCTAGACTTCTTCCTTCCTCTGCCCACTCCTACTTTCTGTCCTATTCCTTTCACAGATTATATTTCTAATAAACATTTGGCACCCTGTCAAGTGTTTATTAAACTGTGTCTGCTTCCAGAGAACACAACCTGCAATGTGTCTTTTTCATTTGCATTTTCTCTTGTTTCAGTTTACCACATCTTGCCTACTCCCAACTCCTACTTGTGGGCACACTTTTCAGGGGCTAGACTTTACTTTATATATCAAAAGGAAGAAGTATATTTACATTTCTCTCTGCATATCCTACAAGGTTCATAGAAGAGGAAATAATTATTGTTGAAATTTTCTTTACTCTATGAAGATTAAATGATTCCTTGCCTATAAAATTACAATATAAAATAGCATACAAGCATGCATTAATTCAATGTTATTGGCCACTGAGTAACTGCTACACACCACACACAGGTGGAAAAAGCAGTGAAAAAGCTTCTGCTTTAGAGGAATTTGCATTCTAGCAATTGAGACACAATAAACAGATCAGGAATTGATATATTGCAATGCAATGCCAAGGTCTGTTAAGTAAAGCAGGTGAGAGGATAGTGAATGACTGTAGAGTCATCTATTATTTTAAAAGCACGAATGGAAGAACTGCTGCAATCCACACACTGCTTGGTTTGCACTATCACTTACACATTTAATAGATTAGTTTCCTTGATGGTATCATTCTTGAACTAGTGAAGAATTCTTCATGTTGGATTTTACTAAAATGATATTTCTTCTGCATTGTGAGTCTACCTGATGCATGAAATACAAAATCTTAAAATTTATGTTACTAACCTATATAACAAGCTGTCTTGGGGAAAGAGCAGCCTGAGCCATCATAAGATGGAGTCAGACACAGCTGTCTCAGGCAGATGGCTTTAGTGGGAAATATTATAAGCCTGACAGATTTTTTAAAATATGAAAGGGTTTTCTGTCTCATTAGTACTTCAATGGTTGACCATCCACAAACACCTGGTTTTTGGACTTCTTCTTGTGAAAATGTAACCATACATAGTTTTAACTCTTAAGAATATGTATTATGTAATGTTTGTCCAAAGGATCGAATACTTACTATAAAGGCACATATAGAAGGAAAACCCATTCCCAAATAGCTTAAGTGAGATGACAAATTGAAATCAGAACCAACAGGGACTTGGAGTAGAGACAGAGGCAAATTAAATTACTTTGGTCCTTTCCAATACCCAAACTACTCTGCCCATAGGGAATTCCAGGCCTTCAGAGGCATCTATTCTATCATCAATAAACAAGTTAATACAAATGACAGTTTTTTTCCCCAAGAATAACAGTCAGCACATTTCTACTTTTTTCTCCTCATACTTTAGGAACATGTTACCATCATCTTCAACACATATATACATGAACACCAACACTATAATGTACTTGCTCGAGAAAGGAATCACCATACCTGCCCTGTCAAACTCTTAGAGTGTGGACCATTTAAATCCAGGTACTATAATTTATTAGTTTTTTAATACATTAAACTTGTCCCAAGGTCATAAATTTTAGTGTTTATACTTGTAAGGAGATAACACCTATCTAATACCTTGCAAGATCAGTTAAGTTTAGTGTTCAAAGTAATTTTAAAACTACAAAATGATCTGTAAAAGTAAGGTATTGCAAAGACTGGAGTTTATTTGTATTTAAATGTTAACAGTATTCTACTTTTCAATTAATCAGAAAAGAAAACCTTCATTCTTTAAGAAGTATTTTTCAGTACCTTGTGTTTTACTTTATGATAAAAAGGTGGTTATCAGTGTTAGGAAGGAGTTTACAAATCTGATTTGCGAGAGGAAACATGGAGCAAAGATGTGATATTGGTTTTTGCCACATATACACTTTCTATGTGATAGATATTATTATACTTCTTTAAATAGAATAACTCTCTCAATCTTTAAAAACCTTAGAAATGGGTAATATTTTTATTTCATTTTATGGATGAAGAAGATGTGGCACAAGAAGCTTGGAAACTTGCCCAAGATTGGAATCCTACTAGTAAGTACTATCTCAAGACACATACTCAGTGAGTTAGCACAATGTTCTATTACATCTCATGGTGGGCCACTAATACATACACATGCACAAACTCCCATCATTAATATCTAATGAAATTAACAATACTAAGTAAGCAATAAATAAACAGTTCATCTTGAGGTAGTGTGATCAAGGAAGTTTTCATGATATGAAACCAAAATTAGATCCAAACTTGTTTTAAAAATTTAAACAAGAAAAATTAAAGGACAAATAAGAATATATAGTACATATGTTCATTGAGTGTGCATAGGTTTATACTTTATTGAAATATAACATACACATAGAAAAATGCAAAAATCCCACATGTACATTTGTAAGAGCTCAGACTCTTTTATAGACTGGATTTATTTCATGATTTTAAAAAGGAGCAAAAGCAATCTGCCTTAAAGCAATGTCTGACTACTCAGTGTAAATATCAGTCTAAATACAATCTATTTTATTTCAAAATCACAATTTAAACATTTTACTATAATCAAGATTATTCAATTCTTGTCTATTTTTAACATAAAATAATTTGAAATAGAACAATTTATATCTTTCCATGATACAACTTGCCCTCGGACAAATTAATTACTTTCAGTTTGCTTGAGAAGCACTGTGTTGATTTTCCATGGTATAGATGGAAGGCTCCCTCTCTCACCCCTCTGGATTTTTATATTTGCTAAAATTTTAACATTTTATATGAAGGAAAACATTTCCAGAGCTACTTTTCAAAGGACACACAAAACAGTCTCTGAAAATGTTTCTTACTCATTTAAATTTCCAGCAGAATTCACATACTGATTGCTTGTTGGTCCTATGTGCATCCAATGAAACTTACCAAGCGATAGGTCTGGGCCTTTAAAACATTGAGATCAATAAAGTTTTCTTCATTATCTGTCTCCTCTTCCTTAAGAAAATAAAAACATTTTTAAATTATAAAGAAATTATAATTAAGAAATTTATTTCCAACATTCATATACATAATATACTAAGCTATAACAAACTTAATATAAGGACTGACTCAGTAAAGCGTATTTAAAAGTCTAATAAACATATGTATAAAGTAGGGCACAATATTATTATCAGCTCATATGTTCTTTGACGTTTTGATGGTGCCATTTAAATAGGATCTTTTCTGCAGTCACTGAAGAAAGAAAGAGAGGGAAAAAAAGTGAGGGGAAGGAAGGAGCCTTTGCTGCAGAACTATGGATAAACATAAAATCAGAGGAAAATAGCCCCAGTGGCATATCAGAAACAGACAGTGGAGGGAATTTATGGAAATTTTGAGCAACATGATTGAAATGAACAGAAATGAAAGGATGACAAGACACAAAACAGTTTCACTTGCTCCAGGGACCAATCACACTGATGCATATTTTTTACATTTCTTGAATGTGCAAGCTTAATAACGTAACAGGTACCAGTAGTGTTTGGTTCATGGCCTTAATTCTATTTAAAAGAATGGTTCAGATGCATCCTAAGTTGAGGGTGGGTGTTTATGCACAGGAAGTGACCCTTTGAGAGGCAATTCTCTCCCTAATGAACAGTAAATATGGAGTCTGGGCAGGTCCTCCAAGCATACAGAACACGAGCTTCCCTTTTCTATCAAGGTCTTTGTGGTGACAACTGACATAATACATGAAACAAATATAATAAGATTATCCTAATCTTAGGGACATGTAATAAAGCCAACAGAGCTGGGTCCTCACATCATATGATCTCATAAAGAAAAAGACAGACTAACAAGTAAGTGTCAGTTGGTAAAGACACTTCCACATGTAGAATTGTTCAAGTTTCAGTGGTAGATTTCAAAGACAATCCTTACCAAGACTTTGGAAACATGTAAGGCAGTGGTTCTCAAAATGTGGTTCCGAGACCAGCAACATCAGCACCACCTGTGAGAATGCAAATTCTAAGGTTCTATTCAGATCTACTCAGAAACTTTTGGGAGTGGGGCCACTAAAGTAAGATATGACAACATGAGAAAGCTTGGAAAACTGGAATGACTTTAGTAAAATATGAAATAATGTAAATGTGGATCCAATATATTCAAGTAATATTTACTTTTCTTAGGGTGGGGAATAATGGGGTACAGAGGTGCAGACAAAAGTGATCTGTTTACATCTAAAGTCTGAAGCATATTGCACACTTTTGAAAAACACTTTAGTCTGTTCTGTGTTTGCACTACCCAATAACCAGAGTAAATGATTAAAATGCCAATGACTCAATGCACATGTGAGAAGAAACAAATTTATGATGCTTTTATAATAACCTAATCAGACTGTTGTCATAAGTGATCAATAAATTACTCATTGAACTATACTGGATTAAACACTAACAAATGAGAAATGAGTAGAAATGAGTCTGGCACCATTTGTATTACACCTAGTAGCCAACTAGCAAAATTTTTTGCTTCCTGTTCCCGTGATCTTGTTTTCTGCTGGCCTAGACATCTTAGTTCCAAATGGAAGAATGCTTTCACTAGGAGATATAACGATGATTCCATTGAATTAAAAGTTAAGACTGCTATATAACTACTTCGGGCTCCTCACATTTCCAAATCAACAAGCAAAGATGGGAATTACTGTGCTGCTGGCATGATTGATCCTGACTACCAAGAGGAAATTGGATTATTACTCCACAATGGAAATAAGAAAGATTATGGTTGAAATACGTCCAAATATCCTTTAGATTGTCTCTGATTATTATTATGCCCTGTGATTAAAGTCAATTGGAAACTACAACCCAATCCAGTAAGGGCTAATTGCCCAGACTCTTCAGGATTGAAAGTTTGGATCACCCTGAGCTACTGGGATTATGGGTGGGTACTACCATGCCCAGAAAATATTGTTATTTTTACATGATAATATTAAAGTTAAAAGATATCAAGAATAGAAAACATCACTAGAGAACTTTACCTCCTTTTGGAGAAAGAGTTAGGTGCAATATCTGTTGAATGCAGAATCATTTTGTTAGGTGGAATTATGACCTTGCTATTTTCCTTATTTGGAGAGTAAATGATTTAATGAGACATGTATGGGTGCCAAGTTGAAAGAAGTGGACTTGTAATGGTTAAGTTCATGTGTGAATTTGATTAAGCACAGAATGCCCAGATATTTGGTTTAACATATTGAGGGTATGTCTATGAGGATATTCCTAGATGAATAACTATGTGAGTCAGAAGAAGGAGCAGTTAGATTGTTCTTCCCAATGTTGGTGGGCCTCAGTCAATCCATGAAGATTTGAACAGAATAAAAAGGGCAGAATTTACTTTTTTCCGCCTGTCTTCGAACCAAGACATCACTCTTCCTTGTCCGAACCAAGACATCACTCTTCCTTGTCCCCAGACTCAGACTGAAACTTATATTCTCGCATGGCTCTCCTGGTTCTTCATATTCACACTAGAACTACACCACCAACTCTCCTGGGTCAACAGCTTATCAAATGCAGATCTTGGGACTTCTCAACCTCCATAACTACATATACTAATTCCTTATAGTAACTTTATCCATATATAAAGGTGTGCATGTGTGTGTGTATGTTTGTGTGTCCCAATTTGGGGATTATGTTTCTCTAAAGAACTCAGATTAAGCTACTGATTATGTAAGATTATTCAAGCTACTAAATATTACTAAGAGAATATTTAAAAGAAATTCAAATATAAATAGGCTTAGAAAATGTGTTAAAAAACAAAATAGAATTCCAATTTCAATAATTCAGAAGTCACAACTATTTCCTATCATTTATTTGCCTAATTTGCACCTTCTTAATTCTCTTACTGCCAATTATACTAAGGATATGATAGAACAAGTGAGAATATTCTGTCATGACCAATACTTTTTTTCCCTCACAATTACCAATGTGTCCTATCTTGATTTGGTAAGTTTAAAACTTAAAGTTTCTAGTTTCTACAGAACTTTGCCAGAAATGTTCTTCACCATCCTTGAGCCACACTACAAATTCAAGCAACAGGATCAATATGCCACCAACATAAGGCTTTCTGGCACTAAACCAGCTTTCCTTAGCAAGGAAGATGGGGAAGTAAAAGAGCTTCTTAGAATAATATGATAACAATAAGGAAGAAAGGAAGGAAAGAGATATGACACAGGGAACAAATAGCATTTAGGGGAAACCTCTCTGAGGGAGGCCTTCAGTTTCATCTTATGATAGTAAAAGGTCTACCTCTAATTGGGAAGAAATGTATTAAAAAGCTGCTTTCTAGTTTTGTTTCTCTAAATGTACAGACTCTATAATGCTGCTTTGAACTTTACAGGATTCCTAATAAAAAATTAGATACAATTTTAAAAATTTACACAACAATATGATGACAGATTTTATTTAATAAAAACCTACTATATGCCAGGCCCTGCTCAATAAGCTGGAGAAACAACAAGCAAAATTAGACATGGTTTCTGCCTGCAGAGATTTTTTTTTTTCCCTGATGAGTACGAAATTTTTTTCTGCCCTTAAGTTATGTCTTTGAAGTTAATGCTGGGGTACTAGGCCCAGGTATTTGTTCATAAACTTTTTAAGAACTATTAAGTATTTATTAAGAAGATAAGATGATGGGGGTGGTGCTGGGGTTGTGGCTCAGTGGTAGAGCTCTTGCCTAGCATGTGTGAGGCACTAGGTTCGATTCTCCAGCACTGCATATAAATAAATAAAATGAAGGTCCATCAACAACTAAAAATATATATATTAAAAAACTGCTTTTAAAAAAGACAAGAGAAATACCCGAGTAGAATAAATGAGGTGAAAAATTGGGAATATGTGAGGAATTAATTTCTGAGCCATGAATGAAAAGATCTATTACACAGGGAATAAAGCCTAAATCTAAATGACCCAAACAATCTGGACTTGGTCTATCTGCCTAGTTAATCTTAAATCACCAGCCCTCTCACTCAGAAATTCTGGCCCAGTGGTTTCTCTCAGCTTCTTGATCACACAAAGCTCCTAGCTGCATTAGAGCTTTTGCACATTTCCTACCACCTGGTCCTCACCCACTACATAACTTGTGCTCAATGAATACATGCAGAGTGAGCAAATATATGCTTTGCTTTGACTTTTTATCACGTTAAAAAATATTTTTCAAGCTGACTAGTTTTACAATGATCTTTTTCCTTCTGTAAGTAGCAGTCATCTACTTTCCATATGATTAAAAATATTTATTTGCACTGCTGATAAAATGAATGTTAAATGTTTTGAAAGCACAAAGAATTGTCAAAAAGAATCACCTATAACCCTTCTACCCATTTACAACAAATGTTAACATATTGATATTTATTTTCTTTAGTTATTTTACATAGCTGAAGTCATGATAACATAGAATTTAGAATTTTTTCCTCAGTTAATTTTATAACAGTGTAAATTATCCTCATGTCACTCATGTTTCTTCAAAACTAACTTTTAATAGATACATAGTATCCTAATTGGATATTAAGTACTAAGGATATGATTACAAAAAGCGGGTAAGAATATTCTAATTTAGAGTTATTTTTTAGCATTTAATATTAAAATAATTCCATGATTAACAACTTTGTAGCAGATAATGACCTATTTAAACTGAAATACAGAATAAATTATCTACTAATTTAAAAAAATTACCTAAAAACTTTAGTTGGTTTATAACAGCAACATATTACATAAATTTTGTTTTTTACATTTCAGCATAATTTCTAAAACATTAGGATTAAATTCATTTCTAGTTCTGAGCATTATCTTACAAAAAAGCTCTTTTATATCTATCATCTTACTATTCATCATTTAACCTCACACCAGGAATAGGATGTTAAGCATGGAAAAAGGTAAAGATGTTGCCAAATAATTTAAATAATGTTGGTTATATTAAGCATTAAAAAAAAAATTCCTGGGGGCTGGGATTGTAGCTCACTGGGTAGAGCGTTTGCCTTGCATGTGTGAGGCACTGGGGATATTATTTCCATCTACAACTAAAAAATATTAAAAAAAATAAAAACTTTCCTGGGCTAGGCACATTGGCACACACCTATAATCCCAGCAATTCAGGAGGCTGGGGCAAAAGGATCAAGGACAGTCTCAGCAACTCAACTTCGCGAGTCACTGTCACAAAATAAAAATTAAAAAGGGCTCTGGCTGTCACTCAGCAGTGGAGCAACTAGGATTCTAGTACCAATAACAAAAAGATAACTCTGTAGGGTAGAATTCATCTTAATTTTAAAAAATAATTTTTTTGGAAATGAATGTTGTTCCCATGAAGTAGAATAATTTATGTACCCTCAGTTCTATTCTTCTATTCTAAATCCTTTGATAGTCATGATCTATTCAATATCATGAATGGTTGTTCACAAAATATTTACTCATATAACTAGTGGTATGTACTTTTAACGTTTAAGAACCTCTGCTAAAATTCACTAGAGAATATGAAATTAAAGGTCCAAACAACTGATATTTGGCACTGTATTTAAAAGATTTTTTTTTTTTTTTCTCTAGAAACAAAATACATTCCAGAAAATGGAAGTCTGGAGGAATTAAGGAAAGGAACCCAAAGGTGAAAAGTAAACACAAAGTTCAGCAACACACATACCACAAATTCTTCATCCACTTTATTCAATGTTAATTCTGCATCATCTTCTGGAACAGTTTCTTCTTCTAATTCTTCCACAGGGTATGATGGCCTAAAATAATAAGGCTTAATATGAGAATTAAAAAATTTTTTTTAGTAAGACAAAAAATATAATAGAGATAATAAGGATTCCCTCCACCTCAGATCTTGTCCTCTGTGACTGCTTCCATAATTACTGTTAAATGTTTCCTGTATTCCTTCTGAAACTTTCTGTGTGAAAAATAAAAATGTATACTCCAAATTTAAGGAAAACATTTACAAAAATTATGATATTAGACATAGTGTTATCCAATCTACATTCCTTACTTATCAACATACACATTTAGTTACGCATATATCTCTTATTTTTATACACTTGTACTATATTCCACTGAATAGCAATACTACAAATTGGCAGTCAATGTCTTAATAATGAGGGCGTTTCTAGTTTCTAACTAGACATTATTGTAAAAATCATCTTTACACCTTTATCATAATGTATGCTATTTTGTAATAAATTTGTATAAGTGGAATTGCTATATTAACAACTTTATACATGTTATTATTTTGCTGGATTTATCCAAACTTGACTTCCAAAATGTTACCCTAATTTATACTTCGAACAACAGTGAAGGATACTATCTCTCTTTCCATATTCACTATTATAATATAAATATCTAATTTTTAATCTTTAAATCTTCAAAAGAATCCTTATTATCAACCAAGTGAAAAAAAATCTCAGTTTTTTTAAAAAATTGCATTTCTTTGGCATGAGAGTGGTAGAACAACTTTTCTTATTTTAATTGGTTATTCATATTTCTTTCTCAGTAAAGTGCTTACTTGTGCTCTTTGTCGTTTGGCTTTTGAAAATTAAGAACACCAATGTTTTTCCTAACTTGTGTTAGAAATATCTTCTTAGTTTATTACTTGTAATTTTGGCTACTCAAGACTGTTACAGTTCTGACTAGAAAGATCTGGCAACCTTTCCTTGCATAAATCCTAGATTTAACATCATTTATACAAGGTTTTCCCTAACACTATATCTCCTATGTCCCTCTGGTCTTTAGTATTTCTGTAGTTTTATTTTTCACTTTTATATCTTTGATCAATTGGAAGTTTGTTTTATGTGGGTTATAAGCTTTATTCTTATTTCCAATGTCTAATTAATGGCCCTAACACTAAACACTGAACAATCATTTCAATATTAAAAACAATCAAAAATGTTTTTGGATTTATTTATGGCAACTTATCATGATGTCAACTTATTAACATGTCCATATCTTGGACATGCTAACAGAATACAAAAATATAAGGAAAGAAAGTACTGTGAACCAAATCAGTTTTCTTAAAGGATGAATATTTCATTATTAAAATTAGGTAATATCTCAAAAGCAATGAATGCTCTAGAATTTGTTTTGACATATTTAGACATAAAAATAAACATCTATAAATATGTGACTTCTATGTAATATACATAGTACATAGCTGATATATTCTCTAATGTTTATTACTTCACAATTTCTCCCCTTTATATTCCCCTTGTATAAACTTGTATGAAGTCCCTACAAATTAGTTGAGGCACAATGCCCAGGCCAAGAATAAGATGTACCTAGAAATAAAGTGCAAAATCAAATAGTTAAATAGTGGTTGAGATACTAAAGCTTCTGGTGAAGTTCAAATACATTGGACTATATATTGGCAACTTTAAAAACATGCCTAACAAAGCAGCACATCACATAACTTACCTTTTCTACAAATCTAATAAAATAGTATTATGGATCATGTAGACATTCTCTCTATATTGCACTAAGTAGAAATGTTCACGTTGAAGTAAATGAAATTTCCATATTTCAGTTTAAAGATTGGTTATTTCACAGGATTAAACCTGATGATAACCTAAATCAAAGAATTTTTTAAAAGAACTTACTAAGAGGAAGTAGATTATTTACATGAAAGACTATAATTAAATATAGATTAAAATGTTAACACGAAATAACATATACCTCTTTCTACAGAAGTTAATTTTAATTCAGAAACCACTTCTTGCTCATGTTTTGCTTACTTAAGAGACAACCACATTCTAAATTATCAAAAATCCTAATTTTGAAAAGATGAAATGTATATATTTTCGAATTATAACCTACATACATTGACAATTTCTAGTTTTATTTCTTCTTCATTAATTGGACATCTTTGGTATACCAATGACTAGGCTAACTGCCACAGAGTACATATGAAGATTGCAGGATTTCTAAGAAAGCCAGACCTATAAATAAATGATTTTATTATTTGTGTGTTTACTTTTGTAGTGCTAGAGAACCAACTGCTCTACTAGTGAGCTACATCCCAGTTCCCCAATCCATTATTTTAATACCACAGGATAAATCCAAAATCATCATAGAAATATTAAAAAGAAATGCACTTTTAGGTTATAGAAAAAAACTATGAAGGATGTCTTGGAGAGTATATTGTGGCTTCTTCACTTCTTTAGTATACTGGCCCAGCCATTAAGCAAAGGTGGAAAATCCCAGTTAAGGAATTAATTCCCATTTTTTCCTTAAATTTGTAGCTATTAGTTACCTCTATGTATGTACTATGCAGGTGTGTTCAAATAAAACATGCAGAAACTTTTTTTTTTAATTCCTAAATTAACAAATATGTACAATTAAACCTTTAATAATTACATATTTGAATAGGGAGGGGCACAATAATATTAATGTTACCTTAGAAATGGTTTGAAGATAGGCATTCCAATTTTTCTATACTGACTTTTCTTAATCACTTGTGGCATTTTCAGTTTAAAACAGTCAATTCTTATCAGTTCAATTAAACAGCTGTGTACCTTCAGAGGAAATGCTAAGCACATAAAATTACTACTGTCAGGATGAGTAATAGTTACCTTTTCCAGGTGAAACCAATATACTTTAATGCCTCTTCAGCTAAACAATCAAGAACATAGCACACATGTTCTCCATAACCTGACTTTAATTTTGAAGGAGGAAAATCTGCAGTTCTCCCCTGAAAAATAAAAGATAACAAATTTGTTAGTTTTTTTAAAATGTTGCAATATTTTAAGCACAAAACTGCTGAATACATTTATCACGTTTTTATTTCTCTGATTTAAAATAACTTATTACATTGCTTCTTAGAAATCTATCCAACAACAACAACAAAACTAAAATAAAAACTTTATTGTTAAAAGTATCAAATTAAAAGGCAATTATATTGCAATAGCATAACAAATCATTGATCTTGTTGGGTTAAAATAAAAATCAGCAAAACTACTCTCCTGGTAACATAGTTTAAACAACTATGTGAAGGACAGAATGACTCACTTGTCAAAAATTGGTAATATGTATGCCAAAAATGTCTTACTAATTGTCTCCAGGAAAAGTCATAAATTAAGAGTATAACTGCTATTGTAGGCTATTAAATCAAAGTTCCCTTTCAAAATACAAAGTGTTTCAACTTCGTAGTTCTTTTTTTTTTTTTTTTTTTAAATCATTCTTTTAAAGGAAGAACTAACCACTCATAAATTTACCAAGAAAAATTTTACTTTGGGCTATAAAGATTATATGCTAAATATTTTCAGAAGTGGCATTAATATTCTAATATCATTCTGAGAAGGTTTTACACAAAAAGAAATGTAGAGATAATTACTATACATTATATGTATGTATAGTATATATAGTTATTATATGTATTATATATACATATTTTTTTCCTCCCATAAAGGAGACTTTCAAAAGGCTAGCATTTATTATTGAATTACCAATATTAAAATTAATAGCTTGAGTCTATTCAGACAGAATAGGGTGTTTATACTTACAAAGGACCGAAGCTCAGATAATATGTTAGATATTGTTGCATTAGGGTCATCATATTCCTGAGGCTGCTCAAAGGGGCGTCCTGCTTTGTTAATCAGCCAAGCAGCAAGAGTGCAAAACATGTAGAACTGTTCACCAGGGTTGGTAGGCAGAGCAAAATAGTGTCTGTTTCAAAATAAGGGAGAAGGGGAAAATTTGAAATAATGCAAGTAAGTCTATAATAACTAATGGGGCTAAGTCCCAAATTGCCAAAGAAAGCCCCCATAGCCTTCAAATTGAGACACTGTTAATTCATTCTTACATTTCCAGTAATGCACAGCACTCACATTAAAGTCCCAAACCAGCAGAATTAGGTCATTTGCTACTCTACATAAAATATTAGATCAAAGACTTTATATGCAGGGTATGTAGTGCATGTCAGAAAACAAAGTATGTAAAACTTTTGCCAAAAGTTTAATAATAAGTGAGTACCCTCTGAAAATGATAATTTGAAATCATAAGAATATGTTTTTAAAAGACCTTAAACATTATTCACTGTGCATTTTTACTGTTTTTAACCTATCAGGTATGTTAAACAGTTATTTTATTTTAACTGCATATTCAAATCAACTGAGGCGCCAGTAAAAATACTGCTACTTGACCAATCATTGCTAATTTCCTCATCAAATTATTGAATCATAATTCATGAGAGTGGAGTACCAACACAGGTATATTTCAAAAGCTTCCTAGAAGTTCTAGGATGCAGACAAGATTAAGAAGCCTTTATCACATCACCAGTCTAGCAAACAATTGTTCACTTTCACTTTTGCTAAATCCCCTACTCTAGTAGAAAAAGTTTTATGGGGATTAGATGATTTATATGAAAAAAATGAGAGAAATAAAACGTGTTAGCAACAACACTCATGTCAGTTTGATCAAAAATCTTATTTTGTTTTTTTTTCATGTAGCTATCATAATTATAGTCAATGTATTTACAGTTATTATAAACTTTGTCTTAAGAATCAGTGGTTAACAATCTTTCATGTTTCCCATACTTTCTCCTTCAGAATAAGTGTAAGTTATTTGGGAGATAACAGAAATATGGAAAGAAAAAATAAAGCCATGGAAGTCCTTCAGATATATGCTCAAAACCCTTTCAAAGCATCTACCCACCACCAACTCATCTTTTCTTTATCAACTGGTATTCTTCAGGACAAAGGAGTGGATATCGATAGATATTGCAGACCAAGGACAGTAGTTTCTCAAACATTACTATGCATCAAAATCATCTAGAAGGCTTACTAAAACACAGACTGCTTGCCCCACCCTTAGAATTTCTGGAAAAACAAAAACAGACATGGTAAAAGGCCAGAGGAATTTCATTTCTAAATTTCCAGGGGATGCTGAAACTGCTGGTCTGGGTGATTATACTTTCGAGAACTCCCTGACTAGTATATCTCCACATAAATCCAAGGTACAAAGTATCCTGCTGAACTCATAAGGAAATATTAGAGAGATGATATCAACAGAATCTTAGTTTGACATTTGGAAAAATAATATATTTTTATTAACCTAGAAAATATTGGTTGTCTATATTTTCAGGACAAATCATTTTAAGTAATAATCCCTAACCTACTACTTCTATCATGGATCAAGCTGAACTACTTTTTCCTCTTACCCTTTTCCTATTACGGAGTAACTTAGCAACATGGACAGTTTACATAAAGCCTACATATCTTTCAAGTTAATGGAAAAGAGTAGAATGAAATCAGAATTGTCAAGAAAAATTATTTTAGCCCATCTGCAAACATAATTGTCTCTTACAGAATAAAATAAATGTAAGTATTAAAGTGAAGGAAAAGCAATAAAAATTATCTGGCTATCATTTGGCTAATGACTAGAGGAGAAAATGCTAGCTGTCCATTACCCTCAGCAACTAATGACATTGTCTTCAGAATATTATGAACTTTTTGCACAGCAAGCACAGAACTTTTAAGTTCCATGATGAGAGAACAATTGCTACAGTTGTCATCTCTTTTCCATTTCTCAATTTCTAAGAGAACTGTTATTGCAAAAGCAGAAGTCTTTTAAACCATAGCAATTGTAAACAAGTTTACTATTAAGTGCTCCTCAGCAAGGTCCTTAGATCCCAGGGTTGCCAATTGTACATATAAGGTCTAGTAATGGGAAACAAAAAGTAGAAATTATGTAACTGATAACAGACTTCATCTCCAGAAATGAGATTGTGGGTTATGTATTTTTCTACACATTTTCATTGTGTTCTTTTGTGCTTTCTACAGTAAGTATTTTTCATAACTTTATAATAGTTTGTGTTTTGTGGAGATGCGTCTGTGTTTAAAGGAATGGGCAGGTTGTCTCCCAGTCCTCTGCCGTTCCACAACTTGTTTACTTTCTCTACTAAATTACGAAGTCTGAGCTGGGTGACGCTGAGAGCTCCAGGGCTCCCCGGCTGAGTTTCGGGTGAAGCGCCCTTCCCTGGCTAGGAAGATGGAGGCAAGATCTGCTAATCCGTGGGCGGCGTTCCCAGCAAGCCCGAGGAAGGCATCTCCCCAGGGCCCAGCCAACTCGGGACGAGGGCACCCACCTGGACGGGGGTTTTAGGTTGCTCTTCCGGAGGAGTTCCTCCTCGTAGCGGAGCAGCTTCAGCTTCTCCACCAAGTCCTCCATCACCACGAACATGTGGTAGGCCGCTCCGGGCCCGCGCTCTACCGCAACCTCCCCAGCCCCATCGCCGCGAGACCTAGACACCCCATCGTCCAAACCCGATGGCGTGACCACTGCTGCAGCGGCAGCCATTGCAGAGCGGACAGAAAATGCCCAGCGAGGGCTCTGGCCCACAGATCTCTGCGGCCTATGCCGCCTGCGCTGCAGCAATCAGGACCGCCGCGAACCGTTACCAGGCGACAGCCGGGTAACCGGTCACCCGGGCAACTAGACCCCGCCTCCTTTTCGCCCTCCGTGTTCCTTATAAATGTTCTCCAATCAGGGCGCGCTTCCTGAGTGACGTTATCTTGCACCCACCCCCTGATGGGAGGAGGCCCCGCCCTTGTGGAGGCGTGGCGTCCTGCTCCGCCTACCGCCGCGACTCCTCCGGAGAGGAAGAGTACAGTAGCGACTGGAGGTTCTGTGCCTGCTTTGTTGTACTGGGAATGGCGTGAGGCTTACTGGACCTGATGATTGTGGGCAGCCGAACGGGAATCTGGGTCACCTGAGAGCAGTTAAAAAGATTAAGCGGAGCTGTAGACGCGCAGTATTGCTACGCTAGCCCACTGATTCCTTTTTTTTTTTTTCCCCCTCAAAATTGGAAGTTTTAGTACTTGTATGATAGTCAATATCCTTAGTTTCACTTTACATCAGGAACTTTCCAACGAGTGTTCGGTGGTTGTTTTTCTTAAACGTTCGTCTGGTAGTGCTGTATTTAACAATATAGTATAAAGCTTGAAGTATTACAGTGCCCCGCTATTACTTCAGTGCTAGGAAAGTGTTCGGTAGGAGGAAGACAGGATGAGGCATGGGGAAAAGGTTTGTTCTGCTTCAGAAACGTTAATGCTAAACGTGCATCTTGTTGCTTAATTTGTTTCAAGCTCATGGCAGGCCTTATACATATTTTGGTACTTTCTTAAATCCAACAAAATAGAGACTATTTTGAAAGATTTCTTTGTGTTATAACTCAAAGTGTGGCTAAAGACAGGATTTTACTACTGTATTCTGCAGCTGTTGACCTAGAAAATGCAAGAAAGGGACATAATAGATCACAGATGGAACCAGCTTTACTGTTATCTAAAAACTTTGGTTTCAAGAAATTTTCCTAACAGCTACATAAAAAGTACGGTAAGTGGTAGATTTTTCTGGAAGAAAATAACTTAAGGCAAGAGGTTGCACGTGTATTTGTGTTTATAATGTGATTTTTAAGAGTTCTCTAATCTCTTATATTTGCTACTAAAGGATATAGAAGCACCACACTTTTGGACTGACTGAAATTTGAAATATAGCTAATATATTTGTGTTTTTGTTAGAAAAATGAAAAGAGCACTCTTAATCAGTCTGGAACTGATGTAATTCTGATACCAATAAAGATATCAAAGTGAGAAAAGGCAAATACCAGTTTCTATCCATCAAGTAAAGGACATAGAATTACTGATTTATGTAGAAAATAACCTAAAATGGGAAACTCACTGAGAATTGCTGCTAAAATAAATAACATTGTTTGCCACCACAAGTCATTAACCAGTTGCTTTTAGCAAAGATTCGTGGGAAAATTTTGACTGTACCTCACTGCTAAGTTCTTTCCTATTCTAAGCCTTAGAATAGTGATTCTTCCATGTACATCTGTATACCCCAACCACCACTGTGGAGATTAAGGGTATTGTGATACAGCTGCCTATGTACAAAATACAAGTACAACTTTTTAGGATTAAAAAAAAAGTTTCCATTTATGTTTTGGGGTAGTTGCTTAACCAACAAGCAACCTGGGACTTTTTAAATGACTCTTAAAAGGCTCTCAGACTTTAGAGATGAATTGTTATACATAGAGAGGTAGATGTTCATGCAGGGCATGCTGTCTACATGAGACTTCTGACATTTTTAGAAAGTTACATAACAGTGGTGAAATAAAAAACAAAACAAAACAAAAAAAAACATTGCTTTTTGGCCGACAAGAAACCCTCCAACAATGTGAATATTTTGATTGGGAGGAAATAAAACCTCTCCTGGAACCTAGCCATTTATTTCCCATATACACAACTGACTCATGCTAGCTTGGAAGCATGTAAAGAATTATTTTTTCCCCTTTAAGTGTGAAGAAGAAGAAAAAAATTACAAAGCAACCCTAGTAACTTTGGCACAAAGAGAATGAAAGAAAAGAAAAGCCAACTGTTCAACACTGCATGTTTTCCCACAGGGGCAAAAAATGGGAAAGAACACTGAAATGTCATTCATTTTTGTAAGGTGTAGGCATAATTTTGGCTGATTCCTTATTTAACCATAATAGTTGTTAACACATCAAAAGGTCTTTTCCTTAGTGGAAGTAGTTTCCTTCATGTGTGAGAATGCACACAAATCCTCTTCTCAGTCACTTGGAAGCTTTGGAGTACTCTTGCCACAGTGTTTTTTGCCCAGCTAGCTCATTGGTTGACTAAGAAGTTAGAGCTTGAAGAGAATGGAATTTAAGTTTATCCCTGGAAATACTGTATTGACCACTATTTATAGCTGAGCTTCGGACTTTACCTAACATGCACCATTTTCTGGGTTTGATCCCCAGCACCACAGAAACAAAACATCATCTAAGAATGGTATATTTGTAGGGAAGTGACAGGACAAAGGAAAAGGAGTAAAAGTTGCTAAGGATGATAAATTGTGGGAAAATAAATTAGAAAAATAATTTGAATAGGTTTGTTTGCACAAACCCAATTCAGCATCAACTTCCAGTGTCTAGTGAAAAAAAAATGTTATTCTGTTCCTGGTACAGGAAGGCATCTTTCTCCTGGGAAATTTTATGACCAGCTTTTAGGGAGGTCTCAGAGTCCTTTCTACATCTGCTATTTCTTAAGTGCCATCAGCTCAAAACAATCAATATGCCACAGCAGTATATTCTGTGACATGTTCGAAATTCCTCAATCTAATAAATTTCTGCCAAAATTCTAGAAAGAAAAGAAAATCATATTTAATGTGAGACATTAAAGGGATGCCTTTTGAAGCAAGCTGATGTGAAAGCTCATGTGAAAACATCTGCTTTTCACAACCATACTAGAAATCAGAACCATGTACTGAGACACACAACAGGAAGAAGTATTGCAGAAAAAGAAACTATTGCAGGTAGAACAATTTAGTAAAAAATACAAGGGAATAAGAGGAGCTGTTAAGACATCTCAGCAGATTTACCATATATCATAATTAAACTAAAGTTAGTGGAGACAGAAAAAAATTATAAACTCAGTAAAAAATAATATATAGTACCCAGAAATAAAGCTGTCACCTCTAGGGAGAAATTGTAACTTTACTGAAAGTTATGGAAAAATCCAAATAGAAATATAATTTTTGAATGAGAAAATCATTATCTTTTCTCAATTGATAAATAGTGTAGTTTTGACAAAATTCCAAGAGGGCTGATCATAAAATTCATAAATAACGTAAATTTTAAAGAAATATGAGAAAGGAATCATGAATTCCCGAGAAAGTAATGATATCACAGGAAATAGCCTGGAAACAGATGAGAATTTATATGGAGACTCAATATACAATTTGGTATTACAAATTAGTGGAGAAAGATGAACAATTCATAAAATGTTAATTGAAGCTATGGGGTATCCATATGGAAATAAAATTACATTTCTGATTCCCATCACATAAATTCCAGATGGATTAAAGACATAACTATGAAATATTTATAATATATTTGGAAGAAAACAAAATAGAATCTTTAACCTCAGTGCAGAGAAGGATTTCTTAAGAAAAGTAAATTTGAAAAGAGAAACTCATCAAAATTTAGAAACCGAGGTAATGGAACTACCATATGACCCAGTCATCCCACTCCTTGGTATTTATCCATAGGAACTAAATTCAGAACACTATAGCAATACAACCACTTCAATGTTTATAGCAATGCAATTCACAATAACCAAACTATGGAATCAGCCCAGATGACTGTCAATAGATGAATGGATTAATAAAATGTGGTATATATACACAATGGAATTTTACTCAGCCATAAAGAAGAATGATATTATGGCATATGCAGGTAAATGTATGGAACTTGAAAATATCATGCTAACTGAAATGAGCCAGACTCAGAAAATCGAGAGTCAAATGTTTTCTCTCATATGGAAGCTAGAGAAAACATAAGGGAAAGAAGGTAGAGGAGGGGAGATAAGTGGAATCCAAGAAGGAGATGGAGAAGAGGGAAGAGGGAAATATAGAATATAGGAAAGGGGAGGAATATGGAAGGAATTTAACAAAATCATGTTATGTGCATATATAAATATACTACAGGGAATTTCAGTCTTGTGTACACATAGAAAGCACCAATCAAAAATGAGTCAATGGAAGAGCAGTAGGTAGAGGAGGAAGAATAGAGGGAGAGCAGAGGGCGGGGGACCAATGTGGGTGGGGGTAATAGGGACTGAAATGGAGTAAATCAAATTCCATGCTTGTATGATTTTGTCCAAATGAACCCAATTACTGTGTATAACTATAATGCTCTAATAAAAACATATAAAAGATTTTAGGAGCCTAGGTACAAAATAGGACTATATAATAAATAAGCAATGAGAAAAAGATATTTGTGACCCATATAATATCAATGGATGAATCTGTAAGATATACAGATAGATCATGGCCAAAATCTCTCTGCCATGCTAAAGATTTTATGTATGTTCTTTTCTAACACAAAGATTCTTGGACTCAACACCACTGACATTTTTAGGTTGGATAATTCCTTGTTTTGTGTGTGTGGAGAAGCTGTTCTGTGCATTATAGATGTTTAACCACTTCCCTTCCCTCTATTCATTACATGCTAGTAGTATCCACCCCCTAGTTGTGACAACCAAAAATGTCTCTAGACATTGCCAAATAGATCCAGGCAGCAAAATCACCTATGTTTGAGAGCCACTGCTCTAAATGCATGGATTGAAATTTCAGATGACTTTGAAAGGGTCAGGCATGTAAAGGGAAATGAGTGTGCTGTGTGTGAGGAAACTACAGGAAACTAGAAAACCATCCCAAGGAGAAAGCATTTTTGCCATGCAGGAATGCAGCCCAATGTTGCCATGTGTTCTGATCTTTTAAGAATGTGAATCTAGAGTTGTATGTCAATATGAGGTACTAATCCCCTCAAGAGTGATCTTTCTGCATGGAAAATATGTCAGGGGCTTCTATCATTTGTTAGAGATACTTGATTTGTTAGTGCATTAAAGTTTAAAATTGAAAAGTCTTATTCTTAACTTTTTAGTCTGATGTTCAAACCTTATACAGTTTATAAATGTGAATTTATAAATTGTAGTAGTAGAGTTTAAGGGGGAGGATCTACAACTAAAATTCCTACAGAGGTTTTTAAATTGTTCAAGTTTACTTGCTATACTTGTTTTAATGTATAGAATGGCAACCCATTCCAAATACAGTTAAATCTCCTAAATCTAAAAGTAAAGAGAAGTAAATAAGTTTTATTAAATATCAAATACACAAACATAGATTTCAATGTAAATCCAAATGCTTAATAAGTTTCTCAATTACTGCCACAGTTAAAATGTGTCCTCCCAAAAGCATGTGTTGGAAATTCAGCCACCAATGCAGTAGTGTTGTGAGGTGGGGCCAAATGAGAGGTGTTTAGATCATGAGGGAACCTTTCTCATGAATGGATGAATGCTAATTATAAAAGGTCTTGAAGTTGCAAGTTCCATCTCTTGATCTCAATTACCATCTTGCCTTTCTGCCTTCCATCGTGGGATTATGCAAATAAAGTACCATCCAGATGTGAGTCCCTTGATCTTGGACTTCTCAATATCCATAACTATAATAAATAAATCTATTTTTAAAAATACATTACTCAGTCTCTGTTATTCTCTTTATTCTCTTAGCACAAAACAGACAAATAATTTTACATACCACAAATTAGAATCATAAATCAGTCTGTTTCTCTAATAGGCAAAAGTTTTAAACATTAGATACTTAAATATGCACAAGTTTTTCTTTATCTTGATTTTTACAGCTATGGGTTTGACTTCTATGAGTACTAAGTATCACAACTTTCAAGGATTCCAATAAAAAACCTGGGAAACAATCATCCTAACCCAAGCCTGTGACATTTTCCAAGAGATTCCTGGGCTAGATGTACAAGACATTCTTCCTCCAAACACCAGTAGGACACACTAAGTCCTAATTTGCCAATACTAACTTCCTAACTTAGAAAAGGAAGTGGTTTTGTAACCTATTCTCTCGGCTTACTTCACTGTCACCACTAATGGAAGTCTTCTAACTCCACTAGGGATTATATTTAACTATCAACTTTGGCTCTCAAGGTTCACAAACACAATCCTGTCATACTGAACATATTTTAAGGCTTTGTCTGAATCCATGGTCCCATTTTCTTGGGGGAGAAATGAGGTATATATGTGAGCTGACTTGAGTTTACAGACCCTTTGTAGGGGACAGGAATGAATCCTGAAGGAATCAAGTAGGTATGTGTATTGGGGAGACAGGGATAGGATAGATGATGTTTAAATTTGCATCTTAGTGTTTAAGCAATAGTTTACAGAAGGAGCTTTAGGAAGATGTAAATTGCTTCAGGGAGACAATTTGGTTAGGTGAAAGATGCTCCTAAACTTGGATGGGTGGCAATTAAAATGGTGAAAAAGCAATAGCTTTTGGTGGGAGGCGGGGCGGGTGCGAGTACTGGCAACTGAACTCAGGGGCACTCAACCACTGAGCCACATCCCCAGCCCTATTTTGTATTTTATTTAGAGACAGGGTCTCACTGAATTGCTTAGGGCCTTGTTTTTGCTGAGGCTGACTTTGAACTTGCGATCCTCCTGCCTCAGCCTCCCAAGCTGCTGAGATTACAAGCGTGTGCCACAGTGCCCAGTTTATAGTTAACAAACTTTAGTAAGTAGATTCAATAGAATCTAGTAATTGGCATCATGGGGTTTTTCTAGAACATGAATGTTGCTACAAAGTTGCCCCATTTGGGCACAAGAAGGCTGGCTTTCAAGCCATTGTCTCGTGGGGAGCTAGGAGCTTCCCCAGACATCTATGAGCAAGGTGACTCTTATTGGCTAAAGATAATTTTCTGGAGAAGAATGCAGCTGTGAAAGTATAATACTCATTATAGCTGGGGAGTACATCTAGCCTGGTAAAAGATGGATCTGAACAGGTAACAGCAATTTTTACTTACAATAGCTAACAATAAAATGCAACTCTTCTGAATTTCCTGCTAAGGATTCTATTTCATCAGTAGGGCTTTAATTTGATACATATTAGGTACTAACAAGAAGGATTGATCTAATCAGTCAGAATTTTGAAGGTTAAATAGAAATTGGTTTATTTTTTAAGAGTTAGATTTAAAAACAGTCGATTTGTTTTACAGTCTAGGGCAGCATTTTTTTCCCCTAAGGAAAACTTCAATTTAAGTCAGAGTAAACAATAAATGTCATAGGAGAAAGCTCTCTTGGTGGGGTTCCCCTGAGCCTAATAAAAGCAAAATCTGCTCAATGCTACCTCAGGTGGAATTATCACACCTTCATGGTACAGTTCTGCATCTCATGCACAGTACGTGAGGCTTTCTGATCGCCTGTTTCACAAATGGTTATTGGCACCTTGTTTTGAAATCTATTTTCCAAATTGTTAGATGGTGATAAAATGCTGAATGCAAATGCTTTATTTTTTATTCCTAGCTCTTTAGTGGAGATGAAGTCTTACCCCATACCTACACATTTTGTTTCATGAATAGAAAATAAATACATTCTGATTTTGTATGTAGTGAAACTTTGACAATGAGAGGACAATTTTTTTTTTCATTCTGAAGAATGTGGGTGAGAGGAGTCTCAAATTAATAGACCCAAGTCACACGTGTCAGGCAAGGGTGCTACCGCTGAGCCCCAGCCCCAGCTCGCTTTTTGATACCAAAAGAGAATAATCTTCTAAGGAGGTTTCCCCTCCCCTCCCCTCTCTCTCACAACAAACATTTGAGTACAACATATATAATGTGTTAGGCACTGGGCTTGGGCAGTACAAAAGACTTATGAGCCTGTTCTCTGTGCCCAAATAGCTTGTGATCTAATGCAGAGAAACATATAATTGGCAATTTCAGCTACACTAAAAAAGTAGAGTTTCCAAAAAAAAAAAAAAAACCAAAAACAAAACTCTCCAGACTTTCTATTTTCCCACCCTTCACAAAGCAATTTGTTGTTCTTCCTTTGTACTCCCCCATCCTATGATACTATCTGCCTCAGAGATTCCATTTTCCTTGTAAGATCCAAAGGGTCAGGAATAATTAGGCAGGGAAATTAGTAAGAGAAGCAATATTTGAGGCAGATCTCTCACCTGGAGAGCCAGATTTGAGATAGCTCTCTTGCCTGGAGAGTCAGATTTCAGAGCAGCCATCTTTTGTGTCTAGTGTGGTAATTGGTGCCCTTTAACCTTTGGCTTTTCTGCATAGGAACAAGAGTTGATTTCTTTTTCCTAGAAACTTTGGTAAGGGGTCTACAAGAATCTTGTCAAGTATTTCCAGAATCTAGAAACAATATGCACCTGAGACCCAGTCACTAAGAATTCAAATTGAATTGTGTTTAGGTGCATTCTAAAGAACTCACCCCAAAATGACCCTAAATCAAGAGCATAAACTGAAAACTCCTTTTATAACTTTCTAACAACTTGTCATTTTCACCAGTTGTTTGTTTTCCTTTGATCTACATGCCCAGTATATGTATGTGTGTGTTTATATATGTATGTTTATATATGTGTGTGTGTGTGTTTATATATATATGTGTGTGTTTATATATATATATGTGTGTGTGTGTGTGTGTGTGTGTGTGTGTGTGTATATATATATATATATATATATATATATATATATATATATATATATGGTAAAGGGACTTTAGAGGAATACTCATAAGCTCTGCATAACATTTTTCCTTCTACTCAGTACTTCACAGAACAGTAACTTTCCAAGGAAAACTAGATAATTAATTGTACATAAGCCCTGTGGTTGTCTCAGCCCTCAGGAGGAAAGGAGATTTTCCTGGTACTTTACCCATATAGCAGAGATTGCAGTTTCCTTTACCTCATAGTTGTGAAAAAATAGTTAGCCATATACAAGCCTATTCTTTTTCTATTAATGTGAAATGTTTTACTTATTTATTATTGAGAAAAAAATAACAAATGGATCTGGAAGATCCATTTCAAGACTTCCAACTTCAAAATAACTTAAGTGAATCTCTTGGTTTATTCTCATGCCTGTAAAACTCTTCCATGGTTTTGAAATAAGATTAAATCTGGTAAAAAACAAAACAAAACAAAACACCTCTTCAATTCTCTCAGCCTTCTTGATTATCATACATTTGTCCAACCAGATGAACTCTTATGTTTATTGAATGTTAAAATATACACTAAGTATACTTTTTTAAAAAACAGTATTGAATTTACTACCTAGTGACAAATCATACACCACCTGAATCTCATTGGATGAAAAATGTCACTGATACCTCCTATTTTCTATTTTTAAAATGAAAGGTCAATTTAAAACAGAAATATTTGCTATTTTCCTTATGATAGTAAGTTAGCACTGTTGAGTATGAAAACTTCATATTTCACTTTCATAAGGCAAGGACTGACTATTATACTGTGAAAAAATTAATATGCTCAGCTTCTTGGAGGAAGAATAATACTTCTGAAATGGGGTGGGGGAGGAGAGCTTTTATAAGTAAAATTAGAAATGCCTCAGAGGATCTTGCTTTTTCAAAGGAAACACCAGCTCCTTTTGTAAAGTGAAGAGCAAAAGGTCTTTATTCTTGCTTAGAGTACAATGATGGCTTCCTTATAGCTTTCCCTCCAGATCTGATCCTCTTTCAGTCTTTTGTCTACATTGTTCCCAAAGTAATCTTTCTAAAAATGCAAATGGGGACATGCTGCTATCCCACTTGACATCCTTACATAGATGCCTATTCAGGACAACATCTAAGTTTCTTAGTTTGTTCTATGACCCTCCAGGGACAGATTTTGGCTCTGTGGGGCCAGAAGCTTATGCAGTTGGAGGAGAGGAGTCATTTTGCATGAGAAGTACAAAATTTTCAATTCCAGTTCAGCAACAGGGCCCTAGAGGGGTTCATGCAAATGAGCCTCCCCGAGGCATAAATTTCACTAATCTCCTGGTATATCTGCCTCTATTAAGGGAATTATTTAATCATTGCAAGTGAGTTCAAGTTACCAGATCAATAAATAATGGCTAAGATAAAGTAACTATGCAACAAGCTGAAGTTGCTGATAGCCCAGAGATCTCTGATTAGAATCAAGATTTAAGGTGGCTGCTTAAATGATTCTTCCTATCAAGGGACAGATGTTCTAAGCCTTTGTTATATTCACCATAATAAAGAGAATATTAAGTCCATAGTTTTCCCTGTAGAGTAAGTGCTTCTACTGTTTGAAAGTAGATGGATTTCAAATAGGTTCATGTTTGACCCTCAGATTACTTCAATAAAATTGGTTAAATTACCTCCCTGTAATTCAAGATTGCAACACTCAACTTGGGTAGCCACTAACTTCTTTCACTAACCTTTCCTTATCTTGGTAAAACATTTATTCAACAGTGTTTCTGAACTGGAGCCACAATTCTTAGTGCTATTTCACTAGTGGCTGATTAGATTCTATATCTATTATTCCATTGTCTAACTTTATGATCAACACAATAGATCAGGTAACTGGTCCCATGATTAGCTTCCTCATTCCGGTCAAGGAATCTGGTTTTTACTCAGTTGAGAATGGAGAAGATTTAACTACGGAACCTGCTTCTCATACTGAGTCATTACTTTTCCTTCCCTATATAATCATTCTTCATTCGGTAAATTCTGGTCTTTCCTTTTGTTTCCATTATAACCTCCTTTTGAAAAAATGAGCAGTGATTAATTCTTTTGTGATTTTTCTCTAAGGTATTTAAGTTAGTCTGGTTCCTCCATGAATCAGAGCCCAAAATGTGAATAAACATGCAAGAATTTTATTAAACTATGCTTGGGGGATAGCAAATGCGGAAAGAATTGGCCAAGACTTGGAATGCAGTCAGATCCTGGTACAAGACTGATGTCAAGTGAAAGAGAAGGAAAGTTGGGTGGAAGCACTTACTCTACAGTGCCATGTAGTCTAAGGGTCCCACATAAGGCTGGCAGCTTCCATCATCCATATATGCCATTCAAAATACTTAGGTGGAATACTTTGTGCTTCCCCCCTAACCTGCCCCCATTATGTGCAGGGGTTGCAAGATACAGAAATTTGTCTTTTACTTTGAAAGGATTGTCCCAGCATGTCCCCTAATCACTGGATCCCCAAAACTTCTCCGAAGTGCCTGGCACCTGAATTTTTGTAGGGTTGACCTCTCACCCTCTAGAGTACATGCATCTTAATAGGGGCCCCAGCATACTAAACCCCTCTTGCTTCCACTCCATCATCATTACGTCATGGATGTAATGGATCAATGTAATGTTCTGTGGGATGTCCTGGAAGTCTGGATCTCTTGAACTTTGTTGTGACAAAGTACAGGACAGTTAATATAATCCCAAGGAAAAATTTTAAATGACTATGATTGTCCATTCTGTGACCTCAAACTCTTTCTGACCCTCTTTTCTGATTAAGATTGAATAGAATACATTCACTCGATCATTGGTTACATAGTGTATATCTGAGGCCATGTTACTTTATTCTGTCAACCATACTGTGTCTGGCCTAGCAGCTACAATCTAGGATATTCTTACTTGACTTTTTGATAGTCTACAGTCATTATTCCTGGATCCATACAGTTTTTGAAGGGGCTGGAGCAGCACATTAATTGAAATGTGATAGGAAACACCATTCCTACATCCTTCAGATATTTAGTGGGACACACGTTTTTTACCGCATCCCTCCATGGGTAATGCTACATTAAAATAATGCTACATTTAAAATAATGTCACATTATTTAAAAAATTACAATATTTAGGGAACAGTTTCAGAGGTCTCTGGCTGTTTCCACTATGAGATTCTTACTCCATAGCCTGGGGAAATAGTGTAGTGATCATTCTGCCTGTCAAATGTTTCAACTGGAATCAGAGACTGTACTGTCATGGTACATGGTTGCCAAGGTGTGACAGAGTCCTTTCCCCTAGGTCCCAGCTCCTTCTGCACTCAGTGTGTTGAAGATGAGAAAAAATTGTTGTGGTCTAAGAATTGAGCAGGTAATTATGACTTTGTTGAGCAACCTCTCCCAGCATTCTGCCCCTCCATTCTTGTCTTTATTTGGTTGTAGTGTTAAGCAGCACCCTTGTTAGCCACACATCTCCTTTTGTCCCTAGAGACTATGTCATGTCTACAACCCTCTGAAGGTCAAGCAGCCTTGGCTGCCCCGGCCCTAACTTGCCAGTCATTATGGTAATTATAGCCTCCTGGATCATGAAAGGTAAGTGCTGCCATCTGGCTTCTGTTACTTCAAGACCTAATTATCTTCATGGATCTTGATCAGCCCAGCTAGTGACTGCTTCTTGTAGCCTTGTCTCTGGCCTATGGAGGAAGCCGTCACAGAATTTCTAAGAGGTGCTGGTGCTTCTTTCACCAGAGCATTCCTGATATCCTTGATCAACAGTGTGCTCTCTGGGCCTTTTTGAGGAACATAATCTGTTGGTTTTTTGGGCCTTATGTCATATATTCATTCCACACGCCCACCTTCCTCAGCCTCTTAACTCCTTCATATAATGTTTGTTAGGATACTTTGGATATTCTTACTATTATTGAGAATTGGCCAGGCTTCTAGGAACTACCCCAGCTGTGAGCTGAATTTACCCATTCCATGGGGTCCTTGCTAAGACATTAAATCCTGAGTCTTGGGAAAGTGCTTCCAAGTCCATGAGTTCCTGTTTATTCAGCTGTATATCCTGATAACCTGACTCCCTTGACCAAGAACTTTGCCAATCTACTCCGGGAGTGATTCCCTGCTTATATACTAGCTTGTGCATGTAATTCTTTAGTAGTACGGTCTCTTTTTTACTTCTTAGTTCTGCTGCCACTAGCTTCCTGGATTTATTCTCATCATTACACTATTCAACTGATATTTTAATTGACTGTTTATTTCTATTTCAGTCTTCTTTATTCCATTACACCTGGCACATATGCACTTAATAGGCATTCAATTAACTGCTCTTACCTTAAGCCTACTTTGAGCACATAACTTGTATATAATAGTAAACATAAAAGTTCACATGATTCAAATAGTATCATAAGAGCTAAGTTTCATTTATCTCTCCTCTGAATCAAATACAGGTTGATGAAAAGTAGGAGTAATCCAAATAAATTACAGGGAGTCGTTTTTAGGATTCTTTCTATTTCTGAGGTGGTTGATTAGCATTTCAACTACCGTCTGACATAGAATTCCAAAAATAATAAAACCCAAACTTGTCTCCTAAAATGGCCTTTCTGAAATGGGAATTGGGGCATTGAGTTCTTATTCAAAAGCAATTAACTGGCCTTCAATAGGTAGCTAATGGTTTCATAAGGGCTTCCTGTTGTATTCAAGAGCAGTGTGCTCATCACTGTAACATGTACTGGGAAGAAAGATAGCACTTTGTCCTGCAGGACAGTCAGAACAGTTTTTTTTAGCCTTTTGCTAGTTATATCTTCCTTTTAAAATTTTTAACACATGAATGGACATTATGGACATTGGATAATGCAATGGATTAAAGTATTTAATTTCTATCTTCCTAGTGGTTAAAATGCAAAGTAACAGAAGAAAAAAGGGAAATAAATGAGACCAACCCAAAATGTATCTTGTGACTGTGTGTCAAATCACTCTAGAGTTTTTTAATCTCTATGCGATTTATATTTGAAGAGCTAGCTAATTTGTGATATTGTTTGGAGAACTCAGAGGTATCAGAGTGAAGCCAGTTTTTCCAAAGTAAAATTAGTTGGGAAGATAAGAAAATCCACCATTTAAAATAAATTGGCTCAGGGACTAGATAAAACTCAGTACAAAGCTATATCACAAATGAAATCCTTATTGGAAACTTAGCCTTGACTTATCCGTGAGGATAAAATCCTCATGTTAGTCTTGGGAAGGAATAGATATCAGTAATTTACAATTTTGATTTTGCTGGTGACAATTTGCATCACTTGATAATTTCAGAAATTTACAGAATTTTAAAAAGAAAGCAAAGATACATACAAATGTGAAGAACAACACTGTTACCAATCCATGCTTTGTATCATTGATTTTATAAAGCAACAGGTTTACCTTGAACTGTACAGGATATAATTATTGAACTTGGGGTTTCTTTCTCGAAGATTGGTAGGATTATATCTTTATCTTTATTAAATTCCCCTTGTATTTGTAGTTGAACTAGAGTAGAACAAAGTGGCCCACTTTCTCAGGACCTCCCTAACTCCCATCTAGCAGGCCTGCTCAAAGAGAACATATATGTGGAGCTGGGACATAGCTCTTTATAGCTTTAGCATAAACTCTACTGGATTGAAAGCTTAAAATACTAGTGAAAAGTGCTACAAATCCAGAAATATCAAATTGAGCAGACCCATCCTTATTAGAGACCACGTCTAAGGGTTAAGGAGAGAGGGAAACCAGGACAGCTATATCTGACTGCAATTAAATCTAAAAAAAAGAGAGAAAATTCTCTTTGTTTGAGAAATTCTTGAGATTATCTGAATCTTAAGAGAACATAAGCATTCAGTGTATATTCAAAAATGCATGTATTTGCTGATATCTCTATGTCATCAGTAGGTTCTGGCTATAAACAGTGTAATTAGCTGAGAAGTAAGATTTTAGGTACCAAAACATTTGATAGTCTATTTATCAGTTACTATCAATCACTTTAAACACGTGGAGTTAGGGAGGTCCTGAAAAAGTGGGCCACTTTGTTCTACTCTAGTCCAACTACAAATACAAGGGGAATTTAAGAAAGATAAACATATAATCCTACCAATCTGGAACTCCAGGCCTACCACATGCTAGGCAAGTGATCCTAGTCTATTGTAACCTGCTTCACCCCATAACAATCCTGCTGTGACTCTGTAGATGCCCAACCCCAGAGAAGTACACTCTGATTTACTGTGTTTGGATGGAGTCTATAAATGTATATGTTTAAAATCTCTGCAGTTGAATTTGAAATGCAGCTAGGAGTTATATCATCCTCCAAGGAAAGTTACTGCTTCTATCCTACATCTTGTTGCTATGGATAAGAAATCAGAACTGCCTTCTTGTTCACAAATACTGCTTGTCAGATTAACTACACTGCCCTGTGACATTTTACAATGTGAATTTTCCTCCATGAATTACCACTTCATCCCATCCATCTTCATCCCATCTATTTCAACTTCCTATTAATTCTTTCTTTATATTAAAGATTTTTCTCCTTTATGAAGAAGAATTGAAACCAAAATTAAGCAGTTCTGCATTCTTTTACTGGATGACTTTTAAAAAGTCTTTTTCTTCAATCAATGAGTCTATGCTGTCTTTACTGTTGCCTTCTTCTGCAAACCTAGTTTGAACTTCCTGATGCAGTTCTTTGCTTTTTATTATAGCAGATTACCTAAACCATAGTCTGAATTGTTTGATTTATCTGCATGTTGGGGGTGTATCTCGGTGATGGAGCACTTGCCTAGCATATGGTAGGCCTGGAGTTCCAGATTGGTAGGATTATATCTTTATCTTTATTAAATTCCTTTTGTATTTGTAGTTTGACTAGAGTAAACAAAGTGGCCCACTTTTTCAGGACCTCCCTAACTCCCATCTAGCAGGCCTGCTCAACGAGAATGTATATGTGGAGTGGGACATAGCTCTTTATAGCTTTAGCATAAACTCTACTGGATTGAAAGCTTAAAATACTAGTGAAAAGTGCTATAAATCCAGAAAGATCAAATTGAGCAGACTCATTAGACCCATACTTATCATAAAAGCAAAACAAAACCTAAAATATTTTTATTTTGTCTTTCCACTGTTGCCTCTTGAGTGATTCAGGTGCTAGAGTTTAGCTGGAGCTTCCCATAAGGCCCAAACTGTCTTTCACAATAATAGACTATCCTGCATTTGAATGCTCTGAATATTTTGAAATAAACCTTGTTAATATCTGGGACATTTTTCACAATGTGCTTGATGTTCTTTTCCTGAGTTATAATAGATTTTGAGGTGTTTTCACATTCTCCCAAAGTTTCTGTTACTTCGACTTCAAAAAGCACTAATTATGGCCAGAGTGAAATTAATTCAAGGGGAACATATGCATTCTTCCAAAAGAGTAGCTTCTTTAAAAAATCCTGCTTCATCCTTTACAGAATGATTTGTCAGGCAAATCAAGAATTTTAAAGCTTATTCTTTTTCTCAATATTCCCTCTATACAAAACATTCCTATGTCCTAGTCAATTCAGGCAAAGTTTTATGTAAATAGAATTTTTCTATTAGTTTCTACAATGGAAAAATAATTGGAATCAACTAGCATGTCCAGTGGTACATAGTTAATATTCCACTGTATATATGGGTGCTTATTTAAGCAACATTGAAAGAGATGTTTTAAGATATTTAATGACATGGAAAAATACTCATGCAATCAAAAAATATGTCTGAAAATTGTGTAAACAGCATAATATCAGTGTTCTAAAAATATATGCATAACAAAAAATCAGATTGATCATTATGTTAACAATAGTTACTCTGATTATTGCCTTGTTTGTGTTTCTTTTTAAATTTTCCAAATGTCCTGTAACTATATACTACCTTAAAATAAGGACAATTTGTTAGAGCATTTTTATTGTCCATATGCTTATGTCTGTGGATATCTACTTAGTTGGATTTCTCTTTCAATTTTTTTTTTGTTTCAAGAAAATTACATTTTATTTTATTTTAATTTTTTATTGTGGGTTGTTCAAAACATTACAAATTTCTTGACATATCATATTCCACACTTTGATTCAAGTGGGTTATGAACTCCCACCTTCACCCCATACACAGATTGCAGAATCACATCAGTTACACATCCATTGATTTACATATTGCCATACTAGTGTCTGTTGTGCTCCGCTGCCTTTCCCATCCTCCCCCCTCCCCCCTCCCCACCTCTCCCCTCCCCTCCCCTCCTCTCTCTCTACCCCCTCCACTGTATAACCCTGAGGGTCTCCTTCCATTACCATGCAATTTCCCTTCTCTCTCCCTTTCCCTCCCACCTCTCATCCCTGTTAAATGTTAATCTTCTTCTCCTGCTCTTCGTCCCTACTCTGATCTTAGTTACTCTCCTTATATCAAAGAAGACATTTGGCATTTGTTTTTTAGGGATTGGCTAGCTTCACTTAGCATAATCTGCTCTAATGCCATCCATTTCCCTGTAAATTCTATGATTTTGTCATTTTTTAATGCAGAGTAATACTCCATTGTGTATAAATGCCACATTTTTTTTTTATCCATTCGTCTATTGAAGGGCATCTAGGTTGGTTCCACAATCTTGCTATTGTGAACTGTGCTGCTATGAACATCGATGTAGCAGTGTCCCTGTAGCATGCTCTTTTTAGGTCTTTAGGGAATAGACCAAGAAGGGGAATAGCTGGGTCAAATGGTGGCTCCATTCCCAGCTTTCCAAGAAATCTCCATACTGCTTTCCAAATTGGCTGCACCAATCTGCAGTCCCACCAGCAATGTACAAGTGTACCCTTTTCCCCACATCCTCTCTAGCACTTGTTGTTGTTTGACTTCATAATGGCTGCCAATCTTACTGGAGTGAGATGGTATCTTAGGGTGGTTTTGATTTGCATTTCTCTGACAGCTAGAGATGTTGAGCATTTTTTCATGTACTTGTTGATTGACTGTATGTCCTCCTCTGAGAAGTGTCTGTTCAGGTCCTTGGCCCATTTGTTGATTGGGTTGTTTGTTCTCTTATTGTCTAATTTTTTGAGTTCTTTGTATACTCTGGATATTAGGGCTCTATCTGAAGTGTGAGGAGTAAAGATTTGTTCCCAGGGTGTAGGCTCCCTATTTACCTCTCTTATTGTTTCTTTTGCTGAGAAAAAACTTTTTAGTTTGAGTAAGTCCCATTTGTTGATTCTAGTTATTAACTTTTGTGCTATGGGTGTCCTATTGAGGAATTTGGAGCCTGACCCCACCGACTGTAGATCGTAGCCAACTTTTTCTTCTATCAGACGGCGCGTCTCTGATTTGATATCAAGCTCCTTGATCCATTTTGAATTCACTTTTGTGCATGGCGAGAGAAAGGGATTCAGTTTCATTTTGTTGCATATGGATTTCCAGTTTTCCCAGCACCATTTGTTGAAGATGCTATCCTTCCTCCATTGCATGCTTTTAGCCCCTTTATCAAATATAAGATAGTTGTAGTTTTGTGGATTGGTTTCTGTGTCCTCTATTCTGTACCATTGGTCCACCCGCCTGTTTTGGTACCAGTACCATGCTGTTTTTGTTACTATTGCTCTGTAGTATAGTTTGAAGTCTGGTATCGCTATACCGCCTGATTCACACTTCCTGCTTAGCATTGTTTTTGCTCTTCTGGGTCTTTTATTTTTCCATATGAATTTCATGATTGCTTTCTCTATTTCTACAAGAAATGCCGTTGGGATTTTGATTGGCATTGCATGAAACCTATAGAGAACTTTTGGTAATATCGCCATTTTGATGATGTTAGTTCTGCCTATCCATGAACAGGGTATATTTTTCCATCTTCTAAGATCTTCTTCTATTTCTCTCTTTAGGGTTCTGTAGTTTTCATTGTATAAGTCTTTCACCTCTTTTGTTAGGTTGATTCCCAAGTATTTTATTTTTTTTGAAGATATTTTGAATGGAGTGGTTGTCCTCATTTCCATTTCAGAGGATTTGTCGCTGATATACAGGAATGCCTTTGATTTATGCGTGTTGATTTTATATCCTGCCACTTTGCTGAATTCATTTATTAGCTCTAATAGTTTCTTTGTAGAGCCTTTTGGGTCTGCTAGGTATAGAATCATATCATCTGCAAATAGTGATAATTTAAGCTCTTCTTTTCCTATTTTTATGCCTTTAATTTCTTTCGTCTGTCTAATTGCTCTGGCCAGTGTTTCGAGAACTATGTTGAACAGAAGTGGAGAGAGAGGGCATCCCTGTCTTGTTCCAGATTTTAGAGGGAATGCCTTCAGTTTTTCTCCATTCAGAATGCTGCTAGCCTGAGGCTTAGCATAGATTGCTTTTACAATATTGAGGTATGTTCCTGTTATCCCTAGTTTTTCTAGAGTTTTGAACATAAAGGGATGCTGTACTTTGTTGAATGCTTTTTCCGCATCTATCGAGATGATCATATGGTTCTTATTTTTAAGTCTATTGATGTGGTGAATAACATTTATTGATTTCCGTATATTGAACCAGCCTTGCATCCCAGGGATGAATCCTACTTGGTCATGGTGTACAATTTTTTTGATATGTTTTTGTATCTGATTCGCCAGAATTTTGTTGAGGATTTTTGCATCTAGGTTCATTAGAGATATTGGTCTGTAGTTTTCTTTCTTTGAAGTGTCTTTGTCTGGTTTAGGTATCAGGGTGATGTTGGCCTCATAGAATGAATTTGGAAGTTCTCCCTCTTTTTCTATTTCCTGAAGTAGCTTGAAAAGTATTGGTATTAGTTCTTCTTTAAAGGTTTTGTAAAATTCTGCTGTATACCCATCCGGTCCTGGGCTTTTCTTAGTTGGTAGTCTTTTTATGGTTTCTTCTATTTCCTCAATTGATATCGGTCTGTTTAGGTTGTCTATATCCTCCTGACTCAATCTGGGCAGATCATATGACTTAAGAAATTTATCTATGCCTTCACTATCTTCTAATTTATTGGAGTATAAGGATTCAAAATAGTTTTTGATTATCTTCTGTATTTCTGAAGTGTCTGTTGTGATATTGCCTTTTTCATCCCGTATGCTTGTAATTTGAGTTCTCTCTCTTCTTCTCTTCGCTAGCATGGCTAAGGGTCTGTCGATTTTGTTTATTTTTTCAAAGAACCAACTTTTAGTTTTGTCAATTTTTTCAATTGTTTCTTTTGTTTCGATTTCATTAATTTCAGCTCTGATTTTAATTATTTCTTGCCTTCTACTTCTTTTGCTATTGTTTTGCTCTTCTTTTTCAAGGATTTTGAGATGAAGTATGAGATCATTTATTTGTTGGTTTTTTCTTTTTTTAAGGAATGAACTCCAAGCAATGAATTTTCCTCTTAGAACTGCTTTCAATGTGTCCCATAGATTCCGATATGTTGTGTCTGTGTTTTCATTTATCTCTAAGAATTTTTTAATTTCCTCCTTGATGTCTTCTATAACCCATTGATCATTCAGTAACCTATTGTTCATTCTCCAAGTGATGTATGCTTTTTCCTTCCTTCTTTTATCGTTGATTTTCAGTTTCATTCCATTATGATCAGATAAGATGCATGGTATTATCTCTACTCCTTTATATTGTCTAAGAGTTGCCCTGTGACATAATATATGATCTATTTTTGAGAAGGATCCATGTGCTGCTGAGAAAAAAGTGTAACTGCTTGATGTTGGGTGGTATACTCTGTATATGTCAATTAGGTCTAGGTTATTAATTGTGTTATTGAGTTCTATAGTTTCCTTATTCAACTTTTGTTTGGAAGATCTGTCCAATGGCGAGAGAGGTGTGTTGAAGTCTCCCATGTTTATGGTATGGTGGTCTATTAGACTCTTGAACTTGAGAAGAGTTTGTTTGACGAACATAGCTGCACCATTGTTTGGGGCATAAATATTTATGATTGTTATGTCTTGTTGGTGTATGGTTCCCTTAAGCAGTATGTAGTGTCCCTCTTTATCCCTTTTGATTAACTTTGGCTTGAAATCTATTTTATTTGATATGAATATGGACACTCCTGCTTGTTTCCGAAGTCCATATGAGTGATATGATTTTTCCCAACCTTTCACCTTCAGCCTATGTATGTCTTTTCCTATCAAATGCGTCTCCTGTAGGCAGCATATTGTTGGGTCTTGTTTTGTGATCCATTCTACTAGCCTGTGTCTCTTAATTGGTGAGTTTAAGCCATTAACATTTAGGGTTATTATTGAGATATGGGTTGTTCTTCCAGCCATATTTGTTTATTTCTGTTACTAAACATGGTTTGTTTTCCTCTTTGATTATTTTCCCCCCCTTTACTGTCCTACCTCCCACTGTTGGTTTTCATTGTTATTTTCCATTTCCTCTTCCTGTAATGTTTTGGCGAGGATGTTTTGAAGAGATGGTTTTCTAGCTGCGAATTCTTTAAACTTTTGTTTATCGTGGAAGGTTTTAATTTCATCTTCCATCCTGAAGCTTAATTTCGCTGGATACACAATTCTTGGTTGGAACCCATTTTCTTCCAGTGTTTGAAATATGTTATTCCAGGATCTTCTAGCTTTCAGAGTCTGTGTTGAAAGATCAGCTGTTATCCTGATTGGCTTACCCCTAAATGTAATCTGCTTCCTTTCTCTTGTAGCTTTTAAAATTCTCTCCTTATTCTGTATGTTGGGCATCTTCATTATAATGTGTCTAGGTGTGGATCTCTTATGATTTTGCACATTCGGCGTCCTGTAGGCTTCTAGGATTTGGGATTCTGTCTCATTCTTCAAGTCTGGGAAGTTTTCTCCTATTATTTCATTGAATAGACTGCTCATTCCTTTGGTTTGGAGCTCTGTACCTTCCTGTATCCCAATGACTCTTAAGTTTGGTCTCTTAATGTTATCCCATATTTCTTGGATGTTCTGCTCATGGTTTCTTAACAGTCTTGCTGAGCTGTCTATGTTCTTTTCCATTTGAAATACTTTGTCTTCATTGTCTGATGTTCTATCTTCTAAGTGTTCTACTCTGCTGGTAGTATTCTCCATTGAGTTTTTAAGTTGGTTTATTGCTTCCTGCATTTCTAGGATTTCTGTTTGTTTGTTTTTTATAACCTCTATCTCCCTGTATAGTTGATCCTTTGCTTCCTGGATTTGTTTGTGTAATTCATTGTCGAAGTGATCTTTCATTGTCTGATTTTGGTGTTTAATGTCTTCGTTGATACTCCAGATCGTCTGAAGCATGTATATCCTGAATTCTTTATCTGACATTCCATCTGCTGCAGCTGTTACCTCTTCTAAAGTTGCGTTGACCTGCATTGCTTGTGGTCCTTTCTTTCCTTGTCTTTTCATACTGCTTGCGTATCTTTCCTGCAGGTGCGGGCGGCGGCTCTGCTCTCTCCTTATTCCAATTGGGGTGTCGTGGCTACCATGCCGGCAGGTCACTGGGCCTGTTCTGGGAGCTGGCGGCGGCTCTGTTCTGCCCCTACTCCAACTGGGGTGACGAGTGTACCACGCCGGCAGGCCACCGGGCCTGATCCTCCGGTCGGTTGCAGGTTTGCCTACCCTGCAGGCGCGGGCGGCGGCTCTACTCTGCCCCTACTCCAAATGGGGTGACGTGTCTGTCGTACCGGCAGGCCACTGGGCCTGTCCCGCTGGTCGGTCGCAGATCTGCCCACCTTTCGGGCACGGGTGGAGGCTCTGCTCTGCCCCTACTCCAATTGGGGTGTCATGACTACCCCGCCTGCAGGACGACGCTGGGCCTGTTCCTGGCACGGGCGGCGACTCTGCTCTGCCACTACTCCAATTAGGGTGGTGTTTGTACCTCGCCGGCCGGCTCCTGGGCCTGATCCGCCGGTCTGTTGTAGGTCTGCCTACCTTGGAGGCGCGGGCAGCGGATCTGCCCTGCCCCTCCTACCACGCCTGCGGACCCCTGGGCCTGATCTGCAGGTTGATCACTGGTCTGCTCACCCTGCGGGCACGGGTGGTGGTTCCGCTCCGCCCCCACTCCAATTGGGGTCACGTGACCACCACACCGGCAGGGCCTGATCCGGGCGTGGGAGAAGGATCTGCTCTGCCCCTACTCCAGTTGGGGTGACGTGTGTACCACACTGGCAGGCCACTGGGCCTGACCCGCCAGGTTGTCACAGGTCTGTTTACCTTGCCAGCGCGAACGGCGGCTCTGCCCTGCCCCTCCTACCACGCCCATGTACCACTGGGTCGCGGGTCTGCCCACCTTGCGGGTGCGGGTGGCGGCTCCGCTCCGCCCCCTCTCCAATTGGGGTCACGCGGTCACCACGCTGGCGAGCCGCTGGGCCTGCTCTGGGCGCTGGCGGCGGCCCGGCTCCTCCCCTCTGGCTTGACGACAAATTGAGGAGACTCGGGTGTCTGTGCCTCACCCCCCCTACCAGGAGACCAACTGTTACTGTCGCCGCTGGTATTGATGAAGTTCTCTCCTCCGCCGCTTTCTGATGACATCAGATCTCTGCCATGTTGGTATCCTATGCGAATGGCAGCATTTCGTTCCCCTTGCCGGGCAACCAAAGCAACGGGTGAGTCCTGACCGGCCCTCAGCAGGACCCGGACCGAGAAGCAGTTTCCGCGGGCTCCTAGCCCTGGGCCAGGGAAGTTCCGGGAGCCGGAACTTGGCCACTCCGTGCTCGGTGTAAGCTCCTATAAGGGTAGGCTCCAAGAAGCAGTCCCCGTAGGCTCAGTTCCGGGAGCCGGAATTCGGCCTCTTAGTGCTTGGTGTATGCTCTGATAGGAGCAGGGTCCAAGAAGCAGCCTCCGCAGGCTCCGCAGCCCTGGGCCAGGGCGGTTCCGGGAGCCGGAACTCGGCCGCCCCGCGCTCGGTGTTCGCTCCGATAAGATCAGGTTCTAAGAAGCACCCATGCACTGAACCCTAGCAATCTGTCTGCAAGCCGCAGGCGAATGCTCTCTTTCAATTTTATACCTTGTTTTAGAATCTGTTTGATCATCATTTTATCAAGTATAATGCAGAGGACAGAGGAAATAGTTTCTTACTAAGTAATTGTTCTGATTCTCCTTCATGACAGCTACCTACCATTTGAATACTTACTATGTCCTAGACACAGTTCCAAGGGTTTGGAGTACACAGTATTTTATGTATCAAACTTAGGTATTACCTCCCTTGAACCTTAAAAGAAATATGGTGTTTTGTAGATGAGGACACTGAGACTCAGATTGTCATAGGTCACACAGCTGAAATGTGGTGGGCTGTATTTGAACCAAGGTTTCTAATGACAAATCCATAATATTTTCACTATAAAGCAAACATTCTCATACTTCTTCCATAGTACTTAAGTAATGTAGCAACCCCTAACAAAATTATTTGTATATACAGTAAAAGGTCTCCATTTCCTGGCCCTTCAATGAGAGTATTTTCTCTATGAAATTTCACTTTTTATTTTGAGATAATTGTAGATTCACATGCAGTTGTAAGGAATAGTTCAGAGAGATTCAGTGTACCCCTTTATTCCTATAGTAAAATATCATCACTAGGATATTGACATTAACATAGTCAAGATATAAAACATTTCCATCACCACAAAGTTCCCTCCATGTTGACCTTCTGTAGCCACATCCACTTTCCTCAACACCCCTTTTAACCCCTGGCATAGTAAGCTGTTCTGATTTGTATAATTTGTAATTTTAAAGAGTATTATATAAATAGAATCATACAGTATGTAGCCTTTTGTGATTGGCCTTTAAAACTCAATAAAATTCTCTGGAGATTTATCCAAATTGCCCTACATGGGAAGGGTCAGTTTCTTTTATTGCTGAGATGTATTCTGTGGTATGGGAGCACCACAGTTTATTTAACCATTCACATATTGAAGGATATCTGGGTTTCCAGTTTTTCTCTATCATGAATGTAACTGCTGTGAACATTATTGAATAGGTTTCTGAGTGACTAAATGTTATAATTTCTCTGGGCTAATACATGCTTTTGTATTAGTTTTTAACAACAAAAAAATTCGTTTAAAGTTTTGACTAAAGGTTATAAATGCTCAGGGATGTGATTGTTGAGTCATATGGTTGTTACATATTCTGTTTTGAATAAAACCACCAACTGTTTTGGGGGGGTGGTTGATCACTTTATGTTCCCATCTACAATGTACAAGTGATTCGGTTTTTCCCATTCTCACCTCAGTTGGATGTTTCCATCATTTTTTAGTGTAGTCATTTTGATTGGTGTGTACTAATTTCTCATAGTGGTTTTAATTTCCATGTCCCTGATATCCAGGATTGTTGAACTTCTTTTCATGGGCTTATTTGTTATCTATATATTATCTTGGATGCATGTGTCTTCATACCTTTTGCCTATTACCTTATTGTATTCTTTGCTTTTTAACTTTTGGAGATTTGATATTCAAGATACTAGTCCTTTGCCAGTGTTATGGTTTAGGTATTAGGTGTCCCCAAAAGCTCATGTATGATACAATGAAAGAGGGCTTAGAGGTGAAATGATTGGGTTATTAGAGCCTTAACCCAATCAGTGTGTTAATCTCCTGATAGGGATTAACTGAGTGGTAGCTGCAGGCTGGTAATGTGTGGCTAGAGGAGGTGGGTCATTGTGGGTGCACCTCTGGGGTATATATCTTGTGAGTCAAGGTAGTGATGTCTTGAACTGCTTCCCTCCACCACACTCTCCCACCCTCTCTTCTGCCTCATTTTGAGCCCCAAGGAAGAGAGTATAGTAGGCCATCTATGGACCAAGACTCTGAAACTGTGAGCCCCCAAATAAACTTTTCCTCTAAATGATAAGTCTTTTAGTCACAGCAGTGAAAAAAACTGACTAAAACAGGCAGATATTTTGCTTACAAATATTTTCTTTTGTCTGCAGATTGTTTTTTCATTCTTTTAATGTTTTAAATTTTGATGAAGCCCAGCTTATAATTTTTTATTTTGTATATCACACTTTTCATATTAAATTCTAAGAACTTTTTGCTTAACCCTAGTTCCTGAAGATTTCCTAATTTTTGTTTAAAAGTGTTTCAGTTTTACATTTTATACAGTGATGCATCCATTTAAAGATAAGGATAGATTATGAAAAATGTGTCATTAGGCAATTTTATCATTGTGCAATGATCATAATGCCTCCTTACACAAACCTAAATGATAAAGCTCACCCTGTACAGTTATGCTACAGGGTATAGCCAATTGCTTCTAGGCTATAAATCTGTACACCATATTACTGCACTGAATACCATAGCCCATGGTAACACAATAATAAGTATTTGGTATCTAAACATGGAAAAGTCCCAGAAAAAATGTTGTATAAGATTTAAAATGGTACAATCACACAGGGTATTTATTAGGAGAGTGGTGAGTGAATGTGTAGGCCCATGACATCACTATACACTACTGTAGATTTCCTAAACCATTGTGCACTGAAGCTACATTGAATTCATAAACAAAAAATTCTTCAGTAATAAATTAACCTTAGCATACTGTAATTATTTTATTTAATAAATTTTTAGTTTTTAACTTTTTGGCTCTTATAATAATAACATAAGACATACTTTGTACAGTTACATAGAATATTCTAACTTTCTTATTCTATAAGCTTTTTTTACTTTTAAAACTTTTTTTTTGTTGTTGTTTAAAACTAATACAAAAGCATGTATTAACCTAGACCTTCATAGGGTTGGGATCATCAGTATCACTGTTTTCCACCTCCACCTCTTGCCCACTGTAAGGTCTTCATGGCAATAACATGCATGCAGCTGTCGTCTTCTATAACAGCACCTTCTTCTGGAATCCCTCTTGAAAGACCTGCTAAGTCTGTTTTATGTTAACTCTTAAATGAAGATAGAAATTATAGTAAAGTCATAAACCAGAAAGATAGCTCTTTATTATCAAGTATTATGTACTGTATATTTTGTATTTGCTGTACTTTTACACAACTGACAACAGAGTAGGTTTGTTTATACCAGTGTCACTGCACACACATGAGTAATTCATTGAGCTATGACAACATTATAATGGTTATGCTGTCACTTAGGCAATAGGAATCTTTCAGATCCATTATAATATTATAGACAAACCATTATATATGTAGTCTATCATTGACCAGAACATTATTATGTAGCTATGATTGTATTTAAGTTCAAGCTCATCTTGAATATTTCCTGCCTAGTGCTAGATTCATCAATTTTTCTAATGGTTGCATTTATTGGAGAATGGTATTGGGATTCAAGACCTGGATGCTAGGTGTTCTTGTTGTTACTAACTTATCATTGCTTTAAGTTTCTCTCAGAAAAGAGAGTAAGGAGATATGTGTCATACTAAGCCAGTACTAGAGTTTGCATTTGCATATCTATAAATAGTTTCAAATTCAAACATCTACATCTATATTAATAAATGAGTTCATATTGATGTCTCCAACTATATTACCACATAGAGCACTATAGTCTCTTCTCTTTGATTACTTGCAAATTTTCAGCAACAAGAAAACTGGCTCCTGTTATTCACCATCTGTATTCAATTATATAATTCCAGTGGTAAAGTGAGTGGTATCAGAATTGTTAACTTGTACCCTGGTCACAAACAACTCTATCAATTAAAGTACAGTTTTTATGTCCAGTTTTTTTTTTTTTAATTTAGCGTCAGAGATTCCACTCATTTCTAAAGTTACTTAGGTCATTGCCTGCTCCCCACCTTCTTCAGAGAGATTATTTCATATACAATTAGATTGTTTTTATTACAGTCTGTGGTCCATCCTTGGATTTCAGATCATCTAAATATATATTTTTTTTAAATTTGAAAACATTAGATTCTTTGTGCCACAAAAGTCTGTGTGTTTTGACAAATGCAGTGTCATGTATCCATATTTGCAGTTATCATAAAGAATCTCTGCCTTTAAAAAATTCTCAATGCTTCATTATTCAACCTTCTATGTTCCCCCAGTAGCCACTAATCTTTTTATGGTTTTCATAGTTCTGTCTTTTCTACAATGTCTCATAACTGGCATCATAGAGCATATAGCCTTTTTAAATTCACTTCTTCCATTTTGTAGTATACATTTAAGAAACATCTATATCTTTGTTGTGGTTTGACAGCTCATTTCTTTTTTTATCATTGATGATATTTCATTGTGTCTTTATGCCACAGTTTGTTTATGCCAATAACTCATTGAGGAAAATCTTGGTTGCTTATGAGTCAAGCTGACATAGACATTCACATGTGGATTTTTGTGTAAACATAAATTTGTAAATCAGTTGGGTAAATATCTACAAGCATGATTGTTGGAATTATGAAAAGACTATGTTTAACTTTGGTAGAAACTGCCAAACTATTTTTCAAAATGACTGTACATTTTGCAGTCCCACCAGCAATGAATGAGTATTTCATTTGCTCCACATCCTCACCAGCAGTTGGCCTGCCTTCCTTCCTTCCTTCTTCCTTCCTTCCTTCTTTCTTTTTCTTTCTCATTGTAACTAATGTGTAGTAATTAGCTATGCTTTTATTCTTACAAATCTACTGGAAGACAGTTTTTTTTTGTTTTTTGTTTGTTTGTTTTTGACAATGCAGACAAATTAAAGGCAAAGATACTGTTTAGCTATTTGTGACTATTTACTTGGCCTCTTCCTCACAGAATGAGGATTGGCTTTACAGCTACAATTTGCTTAAAGACTCACAAGAGCCTATATTTATAAATAGTCCCTTAAATTCATGGTCCTTGGCCCCATTGGGCTCAATGCTCCTTACAACAAATGTTTGTAATCCCCTTTTTTTCTATGCTAAAATAAAATTTATCAATAATGTTACCTAATTATACCATTTTAAAAAATCAATATAATGTCCTATTACATAAAGATTTTTTAAAAATTTAAAATAAATTTTATATTCTAAAATGTAAATGTTCAGACTTAATTAAATTAAAGACAACGAAGTGTTTAGATACCAGAAACTTCTTTATGAACAAAAAGATTTGAATATCTAAAGTCATTCTATATAACTCAATCAGAGAAATTGAAGCAATGGTATCTTAGTGTATATGGGCTGTTGCTATAACAAAACTATCATAGACTGGTTGGCTTAAACAAACATTTATTTCTCACAGTTAAGGAGGCTGGAAGTCCCAGACCAGATTTCTAGCATGGTTGTGTTCTGATGAGGGAACCTTTTCAGGTATTTGATATTACAGAATACCAACTTATCATTGTATCCTCATATGAATGGAATAGGGCTAGAGAGGTTCTTGGGATCTCTTACTAACCCCATTCATGAGGGTTCCACCTTCATGACCTAAATTATTTCTCAAAGGCATTACCTCCTAGTACCATCACATGGAAAGTTAGGATTTCAACATATAATTTGGGGGGTGGGGGAGAGACACAAACATTCAGTCCATTGCAAGTGGTATAGATAGACACTAGAATAAAATTTAGTATTTCTCTTTTTGGAGGGGGTGGGTACTGGGGACTGAACTCAGGGGCACTTCACCACTGAGCCACATCCCCAGCTCTATTTTGTATTTTATTTAGAGACAGGGTCTCACTAAATTGCTTAGCATCTTACTTTTGCTGAGGCAGACTTTTGAACTTGTAAGCCTCCTGCCTCAGCCTCCAGAGGCACTGGGATCACAGGCATATGCCACTGTCCCTGGCTAGTGTTACTCTTTATGTTTAAGAAAAAAGGTTTATTTGTAAGCAGTGAGAGGGAATAATCCCAGCTGAAGTCAGGAATAATATGCTAAGACATATAGATTGTTGAAGTGGAAATAATGAATATGTATGATTCTTGCAATGAGCTCAGCATTGTCAGTATGGTGTTAAATTTTCTTACATTATAAGTTTAAGAGTGGCAAAGTATCTTATCTCCTATTTTGAAATCATATCACATGTTGGGGCATATGTTCAGTCTCAGCTAAAACAGCAAAGAAAGCTACATTCTTTAATGGGTAACAGGAACTATAAAATGGATTGGAAAGACTGTAAAAATAAATGGCTTTAGAAAAATTGTATGATAGTATTGGAGTTAGAATTGAAAACAGGCAACTCCAAAAAATTATTTTTAATTCTATTTCACAACCTAAGTGTTTATCCTTGTACAAAAAAAATATGATGGTAAGAATATGAAAATTTAAACACATTTTTATAGTGAAATGTAATGAAATACGGGGGTATGTTCTGTTAATTTAATAATTTGGCATTAAGTCACCTAAAAGGATCCCCCAATTTATTATATATTTATAATCTGTGGTGTAATTGCATACCTAGGGCTGAGTGGGGATGTAGCTCAGTGGTACAGAGTTTGCTTAGCATATTTGAGGCCCTGGGTTCAATTCCCAGTACCCACCACACACAACAACAACAACAACAACAACAACAATAATCTATAATTGCACACTGGCACCAAAACTGTTTCTAACAATATGTACTTCGAAATGCATTAATACATTGATTAGGCAGGAAGCAGAAAGTAAATTTTTCAATAATTTCAGAAAGAGTGTCTTCATCCCATTTAAGCCTCTCTCTATATAATATTCTACTCTTATATTACATTGACTTCTTGCATAAATATGTGTATTTTTCAGTATTTTATCTACTAAAGTATTATTGATTTCTTCTTGTAATGGGTTTGATACTATGGGACATTAAAAAAATTGTACAAGAGGAGATTTCCTGTGTGTTTTTGGCTATCTAGCATCCTTGGCTCCTTCTTACTGAGTGCCTGAGTTCCATGTCTCTAATCATCAATGAAAAATGCTCCCAGTTTCCAAGATGTCCCCTAATTTATAGCACCTGACTTGATGAGAACAACCCAAACTAAATCTATGGTTCTTACTCTTTGTGAGGAATATCATAAGTTTCAGCTCTTAGTGTCTGTAGAAAAAAAAAAAGTGTGCTCAAATAGCTTCTGTAACGATTTTCTGGTTGCAGGAGAGGACACATTTTTAAAAGATGGGTGTGAAAAAAAATGTTCTTTTGGAGGAAACCAGCTGTTAGCAAAGAAGATAGCAGGAAAGCTAAGTTACAAACCAATTGTGCTCTTGTTGTTTTAGTCCAGAAAGCTGTATTACAATAAGCAATCCAAGAAGAAGATGAAACTAATATGTAAGCATAAATTATGTACAAGGACTCTATTGATGCTTCCAACTGTAGTCTTCATAAAAGGTCTTTGAGGATGTTGCACTGTTCTCATTTAATTCTCACTTAATATGAGAGGAAACTGGTATTCTGAGAATTATGTAACTTTTGCTACCTTGTTTGGAAAACAAAATTTCAAAAAAGGAGAAAATTGAATGTTCAAAGTAGAGTATATTGGAATCACCCATAATATTGGATGGTCAAACCAGTTGAGGAATATCAATATGTTTGGAGGAAAACTGAAAACATTCATGCAAAGTTTGGTTTAGGCATTTTGTATTACTAAATGAATATAAGGTATTTTGCCCAAGTTGTACAAATATTCAACTATTCAACTATGCTCTCTGTGGGTAGGAAAAAAACATCCCAGCTAAGAGTCAGAATTTTTTATTCAGTTCTAGACAACCTCCATTAAAAAATGAGACCCATGTTTTTGCAATAATTAAATATTTCGATTCGAAGATAGAAAAATTCCCTTTAGCTCAGATTAAAGATTCAATGCAAGACAAATGAGTTACTTTCTGAGAGATTATGGAAATAAAACTTCTAAGTATTTATTTTGTGTACTACACCTGGGAAGAACTATATTTTAATCAATAGTCCTGTGTTTTAATTCTATAATCTCCAAGGCAGTGGAACATGCTGGAACATGCTCCTCTCAGGCCCATAGCTAAGCTTTAGAAGTTTTGCCATCTGTTAGTTAAATCATTGATAGTTTAAAATCAACCACAAGGAGAGTATTTACATCACAGAGATTGGCAAATCTTATAAAAAAAAGTCCTTATTCCTCCCATACAGAACAATTGTTGAACATTTATCAGCATAGTACAGTTTATAGGTTATAAAATCATTCCACTTGTGCTCAAGGGATCCTGGGGATTTTCCTCAGGGTTTCTTTCAATGGTTTAAAATATTTGGCCATGTGACATTACTAAAAAAAAATTATTTGCTTCCTAGCCATAACTCATTTTTGGTTGTGATGAGGAAAAAAAAATAAAGTAACTTATTTGGGGGGGAGATCTCTAGTACAGATGGTGCTGTTAATCAGTTTGTGGCTCATTATCATTATGGCTTTTATTATTTTCATTTATCCTCCTTCTTTACTCCCTTTGCCCTATGCTGACATTGGCAAACATCCTAATTGATTTAATGTTAATCCTCTTGTATATACTTGTGAAATGTATACTGTTCTGCATATATCTGTTAACTTGCACAAATGGTTTATCTCATTCTATTTTATTCTATTTCAGACCTTTTTACACCATAACTAGTTTCAAGGATTCTTAAATTGACTATGTAGTGACCACTTGCCCTCTGCAAAGACTGTTAGTCAATTTTCCCATCAGCCATTCTCGAGGATTCACACATTTGCACATTCCTCCCAACCACCAACAATTATCCAGTTTTCTATTTCAATGATAATAGGTGTAAAGTGATATCTTTTCTCAATTTACATTTTTCGGATTACTAATGTGTTTGGGCATCATTTTATATTCTTGCTAGCCTTTTGAGTTTTCTCTTCTATAGAATAACCTATAAAAATGTACCAAGTATATATACCTGTGGATATATACTTGGTACAGTCCCCCCCCCCCGGAGTTTCTCTTTATTGTATATTTTAGTTATTAATTTATTGTCAATTTCCAGTCCTGCAAAATATTAGAGAAACAAATTTAAGTACCTTTAATATCTAGCCCCTAAAATTATGAACCCATAATTATATAATTTTGGTGATTATGTAACCAAAAGAAAACTGCCCCTTGCCTTTTGTTCACCTTCCCCATTGATTCTTTTATAAGTCAAAATGAATTAGATTTTGTGGCAGTACCAAGCCATCTCCCAGATCTTTGTTGCTTAAAATAGGCTGTATGTCTGAATGAGAAATGAACATGTCAACTGTGGGTCAACAGAGAAGTTGTGCTTGTCATAGTCACTTAGGGACTGATGGATCAGCTCTCACCTTAATCATTTAAGGTGTTTGCTGAGACAAAGGGAAGAGAGAACACTGGGGGTGCTAGCACCAACAATTACACGGTTGGTCTGGAAGTGAAATTGTTTTACCCGTTTTTGGCCAGGAGTGGTCATGAGACCTCATCCTTTCCTAAGGCAGACAGGAAGCACAAGTTCTTGCCATTTACTAAGAAAACAGATATAAATAGTCAAGAAAAAGCACTAATATCTGCCTTTTAGAGCCAAATATTCAGATCACTGCTTGCCTTCCTGGGAAATATAACCCCAGAGTCACTTCTAGTCAGTGCATCAAACTCAGAGCTCCAGTATCTCTGAGTGATGAATAGAATTCGTTACATTAAAAACAGGTATGGTTGGTTCTTCATTATCTAGAAAACTATGAACAAAGATGACAAATTATTAACTTCTCTCACACCCAGTATACATGGATGGAATAAGAAAAGGATAATTGTAATAATCCATCTTGTTCAGATGGGAAAGTTGGGACACAGAGTCATTGAGATGAAGCAATTCTGAAATCAATCTGGGAACATGTTATGAGGAGTCCTTAATGCTGAGGTTAGGGATGTTTCTAATTAGGGTTCAGTGCTACTTTCCTTGAGAGACTTCTGCTCTCATGTTTCCCAGTGTCTTCTGCTTCCACCCCTGGGGTGTTACTTCCTTTTTCAGAATCTTCTTAGGATATATCTGAGGGAAGAACTAGTGATTGTGTCCTCCTCTTCCTCCTCCTCCTCCTCCTCCTCCTCCTCTTCCTCCTCCTCCTCCTCCTCCTTCTCTTCTTCTTCTTCCTCTTCTTCTTCTTCTTCCTCTTCTTCTTCTTCTTCTTAAATATTGTTTTAGTTGCAGATGGACACAATACCTATATTTATTTATTTACTTTTATGTGGTGCTGAGGATAGATCCGAGTGCCTTCCACATGTGAGTCTAGCACTGTATCACTGAGCTACAACCCGATTAAGTTCTTCTTAGGGGTTGAGAAGTTTTCTTGTGCTCTAGGGACCAAGGGTTATTTTAAGTTTAAAATAGTCACCAAATTTTGATCTAAACTGTAGGTTTTTTAGACTATAACTCCATGTGATTGGGTTCTCATCTATTTGAATCTTAGCAACAGCATTTGCCAATGGATATGGACACAAAAGTTTCAAGACTGGGCTACTTCTAATTAAGTACAGTTTAAACTTATAGTGTTTTGCTGGGAGAATCATAACCTTTTTAAAAATTTCTCTGAGCCATATTGTCCTCTTGAAAGGACATAATGGGTTCTGTAACCTTTGGTGTATCTGTGCTTTAAGCTAACTGACAATTCAGAAGTTTTAATCTTGGGTTATGCTTTTGATTTGGTTCTTGCTGCACAGCTAAGTTCTAAGAAGGCTTGTTGCTCAAAAACCTCCTCATTTTTATCTTTTACCAGTTGGAATGAGAAGCAATGCCTCTCCTAACCTAACAAGTCTCAGACTTTCTGGACTCTCTTCTTCCTTTACTTGCCAACTTTTTCTTGAGGTAATTGATTTCTTTTTACTGACATATATAGCCAGTAGTAACTAATATTCTCTTTTTCAAATTCTTTCCTCATAAATGCAAGTTTATCAAACATATATATTATCTGTCTCCCTTCCAAGTTATCACAAGTGACAATTTTACCACGTTTCACTTTTATATAACATGAATTGTTATTCTTCTAACCACCTAAATTTATTTTCTTCACACCCGGCCCCCAGGTCAATGTCAATCCATTTGGAGTTTTAATTATGGTAATACCCTCATTTCTGAATACTTATTTGTAGCATGATCCAGGCATTTGCCTCTTCAAGATGGGTGACTAGGAGAGAGGGTAACTGTGAGATTTTCCTGGTTACTGGACTCTCTTACTCTGTGTCACTGAGTTAGAAGGAAAAGATCATTAGTTGATTTATTTTCTCTTAAAGCCAAATATTTTTAAGTCATTTACTCAAACATAAAATATCAAAATAACATTGAATGAATATTAAAATCAAAATCATTACTGACTAAATCTCACAGTGGTATCTCTTCTCCCTCTTGGTAAAATTGTGGCAATCTTGAGAAAATCCCTCACATGACTTTCTTCCTTACCAGACCTTTTCATACTTGTATAAAGAATAAATGGGCTGAAATGATGGAGAGTTGGCCTTACTTTTTCTTCTAGTAGTTTCAGGGTCTCTGGTCTAATGTTAAGGTCCTTGATCCACTTTGAGTTGAGTTTTGTGTAGGGAGAGACACAGGGTTTCAATTTCAATCTATTACATATGGATGTCCAGTTTTCCCAGAACCATTTGTTGAAGAGGCTATCTTTTCTCTAGAGTATGTTTACAATGCCTTTTTTCTAGAATGAGATAACAGTATTTATGTGGGTTTGTCTCTGTGTCTTCTGTTTTGTTCCATTATATCTGTTTTTGTGCCAATACCATGTCATTTTTGTTATAGTTGCTCTGTAGTATAATTTAAGATCTGGTATTGTGATGCCTCCTGCATTATTTTCTTGCTAAGGATTGCTTTGGCTATTCTGGGTCTCTTATTTTTCCAAATGAATTTCATGACTGCTTTTTCTATTTCTATAAAGAATGTCATTGAAAATTTAATGGGAATTGCATTAAATTTGTATAGCACTTTTGGTAGTATGGCCATTTTGAAATATTAATTCTGCCTTTGTAAGAACATGGGAGGTCTTTTCATTTTCTTAGGTCTTCTTCAATTTCTTTCTTTAGTATTCTGTAGTTTTTATTGTAGAGGTCTTTTACCTCTTTTATTAGATTGCTTCCCAAGTATTTTTTTTTTATTTTTTGAGGCTATTGTGAATGAGATAGTTTTCCTGATTTCTCTTTCAGCTGATTTGTCATTGGTGTATAGGAATTCAATTGATTTATGGGTGTTAATTTTATATCCTGCTAATTCCTTTATGAGTTCAAGAAGCTTTTTGACGGAGTTTTTTGGGTCTTCTATATACAGAATCATATTGTTGGCAAATAGGGATTGTTTGTGCTCTTCATTTCCTATTTGTATCTGTTTAATTTCTTTCTGCTGTCTAATTGCTCTGGCTAAAGTTTCAAGGACTATGTTGAATAGGAGTAGTTTTGTTCCAGTTTTTAGAGGGAATGATTTCAAATTTTCTCCATTTAGAATGATGTTGGACTTGGGTTTAGTGTATATAGCTTTTTTTAGTGTATATAGCTTTCAACAATGTTGAAGTATATTCCTACTATCCCTAGCTTTTCTAGTGCTTTGATTGTGAATGTTTTGATCCTGAATTTTGTCAAATGTTTTTTCTGCATCTATTGAGATAATCATGTGGTTATTCTCTTTAAGTATATTAATGCGATGAATTACATTTATTGAGTTCTGTTATGTTCAATCAAATTTTCATCTTTGGAATGAACCTCACTTAATCATGGTGCATTATCTTTTAAATAAGTTTTTGTATGCAATTTACCAGGATTTTATTAAGAATATTTGAATTTATGTTTTGAGGGATAGTGGTCTGAAGTTTTCTTTCCTTGATGTGTCTCTGTCTGGTTCTGGTATCAGGGTTTCATAGAATGGTATCATAGAATGAGTTTGGAAGGAATCCCTCAAGAATCAATAAATAAGATGGCATTAAAACTAAAAAGCTTCTTCACGGCAAAGGAAATAATTAAGAACATGAACAGAGAGCCTACAGAATTGGAGAATTACCATCTGTAACTCTGATAGAGCATTAATGTCTAGGACATACAAAGAACTAAAAAAACTTAACACCAAAACCCAAAATAAAACAAACAACAACAACAAAAAGACAAAAACAAACAAACAAACAAACAAACAAAATCTCCCAAGAAAACAAAACAAAACCAACCAAGCAAAAAAATAACCCAATCAATAAATGGGCAAAGGAACTACTGAACAGGGACTTCACAGAAGAAGAAATACGACTGGTCAAAAAATATTTGAAAAAATGTTCAATATCTCTAGCAATTAGAGAAATTAAAAATTAAAACTACCCTGAGTATCTATCTCACTCTAGTCAAAATGGCAATTATCAAGAGTTCAAGTAATAATAGATGTTGGTGGGGATATGGGGAAAGAGGTTCACTCTTACACTGCTGGTGGGACTAAAAATTGGTACAACCACTATGGAAAGCAGTATGAAGATTCCTCAGAAAACTTGGAATGGAACCACCATTTGATCCAGTTATCCCACTCCTTGGCTTATACCCAAAGAACTTAAAATGAACATACTACACTAACGCAGCCACATCAATAACTATAGCAGCTTAATTCACAATAGCCAAGTTATGCAACCAAACTAGGTGCCCTTCAACAAAGGAATGGATGAAGAAAATGTGGAATATATACATGATGAAATATTACTCAGCCATAAATAAGAATGAAGTTGTGGCATTTGCCTGTAAATGGATGAAACTGGAAAATATTATGCAAAGTGAAATAAGCCAATTCCCCCAAGCCAAAGCCGAATGTTCTCTCTGATATGTGGATGCTAACTAATAACAAGGGAGGGTAGGAGGAGAAGTATTAAAGTTCATTGGGTTAGACAAAGCTATGAAGGGAAAAGAGGTAGGATGGGTATTGGAAAGACGGTAAAATGAATTGGGCATAACTTTCCTATGCTCGTATATGGATACATAAACAGTGTACTCCACATTATGTTCAACCACAAGAATGGGATCAAAATCGCAGTGGGTTGCACTCCACGTATGTATAAATACACCTTAATTGCATGTATATCTAAAAAAGGAGAAAAGAATAGCTGGGTGACTTGGTAATATGTGTCCTCTGTCAGAAAATGCTTGCATAATCAGAAATTTCAAGAATGACATTGAAGCTTCTAAATGTCCACCTTCATGAGTTTGTCCTTCCAGGGAATTCGTGTGTATTTCTTAACATTAGTACAGATTTTTTTAGAATAAAATAAATTAATAATTCTCATACTCTAGAGTTTATTTCAGGGGGTAGACTCTTCAGTAAAGCTTGTGAGGCCTGGGACCCATTCAATGTTTAGTCTATTAAGCATCAGGACTCAAGCAGCCCTGCCTGGGCACAGGAGGCCGGTGGAGATGATGAAGAAGTCTGGATTGGCTACAGGAGGCTGAGATGGTCCTTAGTTAAGTACAGCAATGGGGTTGGCCTCCGAAAGTCTTAAGCACTTCATGAGCCCAAGTGGTTAACCCCTAAGCATTGGGTATAAGAGTACCAACTCCAACTCCACAGAACTGGCAGGTAGAGAAAAGTGACATTAATAGGGAAATGTGAGCCAGGTTGTGGGCTCTTATGTAGAGAAGGGTTTGGAGAAATTCTCTTCTAAAGGCCAAATACTTTAGGTTTTGCAGACTATATATAGTCTTTATCTTCTGTTTTTCTTTGAAAATATTAAATCTTTCTTAGTTCCCAAAGCATACTAAACCAGGATAAAGGTAATATTTGGCCACAGGTCATAGTTTCTTCATCCTTAAATGTTAGCATTTTATTACTGTACACACAATTCACAAGATGATCAACTTATAAAGAAAAAAGGTTCATTTTGACTCACAGTTTTGGAGGTTCTAGCCAGTGATCAAGTGGTCGCACTGCTTTTGCCTGTGGTGAGGCAGTGTATTATGGCAAGAACAGGAGACCCAGAAAACTGCTCACGTCATGACCAGGAAGAAAAAGAGAATGAGGATGAGATTCATGAAGGAGTGTCCCCTTTAAGTACGTGCTCTCAGTGATCTAAAGACCTCCTGCTATGCACCACCTTATAAAAGTTCCACGACCTCTCATTAGCCCCACGCTGGGGAGCAATCATTTAAGAGATGGATGGGCCTTTAGGGAATGATCAAGATTCCAACTGTATCACCTAGTATAGTGGAATTCAGTCAAATCTCAATAAGACAATGGACACTCGGATGCTATAAGGGAGGCAAGGGATATCAGAAAGAAAAAACTCATGCTATGTGATAGAGGGCTTGCTGGCCAATTTCTGTGCTGAGACAAAATATGAAAGCATCAACAGCTACAAAGTACCTAGAAAAGATGTGGATGTGCCCTTTTCTATCCACAGTTGTGCGGACATACGTTTTGAGCAACTCAAAGAAAGGATGAAGAGAAATCCTGTAACAGGATCTTTAAAGAGGAAAACAACAAAATGATTTTGAACTTGGTTGGAAATAATTGCTGCATTGAACTACTTTTTCTGCTGCTGAGCAGAAGTGGATCTCCAGAGTTAAGATGAAATTAGTTATAGAGACAGCGTTTCCATCATGTTCTTTCAAATTTGACTTTTAAATGTCTACCTAGCTTATATGACGTTTAAACAACCACCAGTGTATATGAGATGCAGGAAACATACATCTCTCAGCCATTGTCACTTGGAGCTGTCAAGTTTGCACGCTGCCCATTCAATACCGCTTTTAGTCTGTGTATACAGCTTTTGTACTCTTTTCTTCCTGTGTACATCCAAAACTCTGATATGCGAGAAAGTTATTTCAGAACCTCCAATTATTCTTAACCACTTCTTACAAGAGAGATAAGATGTATTTTTTTTAAAGTTATTTCTTTGAGAAACTGCCTTAGCCAGTTTTTGTTGTTGTTGTTGTTTCTGTGACAAATACCTGAGAAAAACAGCTTAAAGGGGGACAGATTTATTCTGACTCATGATTTTAGGGGTTTCAGTACACTATTGGCTGGTTCCATTGCTAAGGGCTTGTAGTGAGGCAGAGCATCATGGCATAGTCGGCAGAGTGGAGCCTATCTGCTCACCTCATGGCAGCAGAAAAGCAGAGAGCACAAGAGCAAAGAAGGGTCTGGGGACAAGAGATACCCTACCAGGGCATGCCCCCAGTGACCCTCTTCCACCATCAGGCTACACAAGTTCAGCCACCTCCCAATAATGGCATTAATATGAATCCTCCAGTGGATTAACCCATTGATGAGGTCAGAACTCTCCTGATCCGATCACTTCTCTAAATCCCCAACTCTGAACATTGCTGCATTGTGGACCAGGCCTTTCAAACATGAGCCTTTGGGGGACATTTCAGATCCAACCCATGAGTGTAACTTTTCTAGACTTTGAAAATTGGTTATATTTCAAAGCAACCCGACAAGGCCAAACTCACATAAAGGTGTGTTTTCAATATTTACTTCGTTAGGAAAAAAGGAACACTATTCAGGCTACATGAAAATTAATTGTGATTATTGAAAAAAAGTTTTAATATTTGAAAAATATCAAAAGTACATTTAAAAGAATAAATTTCAAAATGGTCCATATATTTGCTATTTATGATTCTTAATCCAAGGACCCATATGACAAAAATGCTTTCAATTTGTGAGCTAGTATATATAAAGTGTTATTTGGCTCTTTTAAATGCCCCCACCAAAGGAGTAGCAACAATCATGGTCGCCTTTGGGGCAGTGAAACTCCTTTGATTATATCTTGTGCCTAATAATGCTGGGAAAGGGCTCAGGGTTTTGAGAAGTTCATACGCATTGTTCTTCCTATCTCTCTTTTTTTTTTCCTGTCATAGAAAATGATGAATTATGCAGAATTTATTCCCAAGATCTTCAAAGAGTATTACAAATACAAAATATCCTTCTAAAAGTATTCCAAATTAAATCACAGGCACACCATCAAAGTCAAACCACTTGTGACATGAAGAATTCTTTTAGGTCATAATATTTTCACATTACTTTGTTTTTAACCATTTGCAGTGTTCTGTGTGTAGGTCCTACTTTAAACATTTTTAAACATTTTTTTAAAAGGCATGAAATAATGTAGTATCTTTTTAAAAGTGCAATGCCAACTATAAAGTAAATGAACTTAAAAAGAGATCAAATCTGCTTTATGTTCAAAATGGGGCAACCCAATATATCGTAACACGAATCTTTCTAAACAAGTTAACTAAGAAACACCTCCCTTGTTTGGTCTTAAAAATAAAATGATCTTCTCATTTAGAAAAAAATCAAGGCATCACTTGATTAGTAAAGTCTGTTCTTCCTCCCAATTTTATACTTTCTTGTCTTCATTTAGTAATTGTAAATTTATGGTAGAAGAACAAATTTTATTATAGACTAAAAATCGTAGGAACAACAAATTACAAATATTCCAATTTCTTAATAAACAAGTGTTTTCCTTCCTAAAATGTAAACATCCAGTTAATAAAACACACATGATATTCTAGGTATAGCAACATTAGCAACTCACTTCTTAAAGAGGTATACTTTTGGTATATTTGGTGGTAAGGTTTTTGTTTATCTTAATACAAAGCACTCCATCAGGGGAACCAGGCCATTATTACTTAAAACAATTCTATTTCTTCACTCACTTTCCTTATTTGAGTAGAAAATCATTAATTTAATTAATTTTGGTTGTAAGACCAGGACACAGGAAAGGTGTGAAATATTTCAGTCATTTGGCTAAAGAAACAGTGTTTTCTTGAGACTTGGAGTCAGTCAAGAGCAGAGTCAAGCAAAGGATCTGGGCTCTCAGAAGGGGTTGCTTCTGGCTAGAACCCGACCAGCAGAGCATCCCTACAGGCATTCTGCACGCAGCACTGCTGAACCTTGATCTTCTCCACATCAGCCTCCAGCTTGAACAGCTCCACCGGGTGCTGCAGGGTGCTCACACTGGCCCAGGAAGACAAGGTGGCGGGAGCGTTGGCTCCAAGTGTGGCTGAGCCGGCCTCCCCGTCTCTTCTTTAGGAGATCTGACCCATACATTCAGAATCTGCTACAGACACATGTCAGAACAGAGTTGTGCATGGTTTGAGTCAGGTGCATATGGTATAAACCAAGTGGGATCTCAAAGAATCTGAATCTGTCGGGTCAAGAAACAGAGAAATTCCGCTGGGTAGGGTGGCCTATGCCTGTAATCCCAGGGACTCCGGAGGCTGAGACAGGAGGATCGAGAGTTCAAAGCCAGCCTCAGCAATGGCGAGGCCCTTAGCAACTCAATGAGACCTTGTCTCTAAATAAAATACAAAATAGGGCTGGAGATGTGGCTCAGTGGTTGAATACCTCTAAATTCAATCCCCAGTACCAAAACAAACAAACAAACATAAACCAACCAAACAACCACAACAACAATAACAACAAAAAAACATAGAAATCCCAAGGCTAGACATGACTGTGAAGAGAGTGAATGTAACTAACTTCATGATGGTTTTTGCTTTTTCATTCCAAGGCAGTCCTGTCTCCTGGTCCACTTCTATTTGGACTTCATAGCACTGTAAAAACTGAATGAAGAGTGCTTGCATTTTATCTCTTAGTCTAATGTCTAGCAAGACTATATTCTTGGAATGATTTAGGGATCTTCAGAAAGACTTATACCAACCATTTTTTTTTCCAGAGGCAAATTACTATCTTAGCACAATCTCCTATGGTTACAACAGGAATTCTTTCAGAGTTCTATAGTAGCTGCATTAAATGTTCTGCCCTTCTACAGCCTGTCTATCCAATTATACCTTGTTTGTCCAATCTCTGGGCTGGTCAGGAGAGGGTGGCATTTAATGGTTCAGGACATCCTGTTCAGATTTTGAGAAGAAGTGAACTTGCCGCATTGGAGACCAATCTTTCCAAACACGAGCCTCAGGACTTGAAGCCTGTAGTGGTCTTGACCAGCAAGTTATCTGGATGATGACATTTTAAGGTCTCTAATGATTGTAATTTTTCAATTTTGTAAAGAATCCTCTACTTTCCCAGAGGATTTGGGGTTAATCAGTAAAATTGAATGAAAGACAAAAGCTTTATAAATCATGACTAATTGCCCCAGTTAAATGTCTTCCGATAGTAATAAATAGGATAAATATGATAGGATGGCCTAAGCAGAAATCATGAAATCTTATGTCTTAAAGGCTCATCCTCATTTCTAAACTATGTCACTGTGATTACTATGTGTCAGTACATCCAGAAAATTAACATCATATTACTGTCACATATTCACCTATTGGTAGCAGTTAGTTTTGTAAAATTTATTTTGAGGTGCTGAATTAATTCCTTTGATCATGGTCAAAGTCTGTTTCATCTTTTATTTTTAAAACAGGCGAGGCAATGAAAGGGTATATTATTTCGTGTTCTAGAAAAGTTCCATATTTATATTTAATATCAGAACCAATTTGTCAGTATTATAAAGAACTGTATCATTAATTGCTGGTAGAACTGCAAATTGGTGCAATCACTCTGGAAAGCAGTATGGAGATTCCTTAGAAAACTTGGAATGGAACCACCATTTGACCCAGCTATCCCACTCCTCAGTATATACCTGAAAGACTTAAAGCCACTATACCACAGGGACACAGCCACATTAATGTTTATAGAAGCTCAATTCACAATAGCTAAGCTATGGAACCAACCTAGATGCCCTTCAACATATGAATAAATAAAGAAATGTGGTATATATATATATACAAACTGGAATATTACTCAGCCATAAAGAAGAATGACTTTATGACATTTGCCTATTATGCCTATTACGCTAAGCAAAAATAGGCCAATCTCAAAAAAACTAAAGTTGACTTTTCTCTCTGATATGTGGATACTAACCCACAACAAGGGGGGTGGATAGAAGTTTAGTAGATTACATAAATAGACAAAGGGGACTGACGGGAAGGGAAGGAGGACAGGGATAGGAAAGACAGTGGAATGAATCTGACTTAACTTTCCTGTGTACATATATAAATATACCACAGTGAATCTCTACAACATGTACAACTACAAGATCCTAATGAGAATAAGATGTACTCCATGTTTGTATAAATTTGTCAAAATGTACACTACTGTCATGTATAACTTAAAAGAAAAAATAAAAAAAAACTTTAAAAAGAACTGTATCATGGATGGAGGTGAAAGACCTTTATCCTTAAACTCACAAAATGCTGAAGAAAGAAATTAAGGATGACCATAGAAAATGGAAAGATCTTCCATGTTGGCAGAATTAATATTGTCAAATGGTCATAATACCAAAAGTGATCTACAGATTCAATGTGTATCCCATCAAAATGCCAATGATATTCCTCACAGAACTAGAAAAAGAAACAGTCCTAAAATTCATATGGAAGAATTAAAAACTCAGAATAGTCAAAACAATACTGACAAAGAAGAGTCATGCTGGAGGTATCACAATACCTGATTTCAAATTATATTACGAAGCTATAGTAACAAAAACTGCATGATATTAGCATAAAACAGATATTTAAACCAATAGAGTAAATAAGAAGACATATAGACAAAGGCACATAGACACAATCATCTGATCCTTGACAAAGGAACCCAAAACATACATTAGTGAAAAGATAGTCTTTTTGACAGATGGGATTGGAAAAACTGGATATTTGTATATAGAAAACAAAACTTGATTCCTATCTCAAACCTTACACAAAAATCAACTCAAAATGGATCAGAGACCTGAGAATTAGACCTGAAATATAATAACTACTAGAAAAAAAATAGGCTCAACCCTCTAATATGTTGGCTCAGGTATCAACTTCCTTAAAAAGACCCCTAAAGTTCAATAAATAAAACAAAAAAATCAATAAATAGGATGCCCTCAAATTAAAATGCTTCTGCACAGAAAAGGAAACAAGACCATAAAAAGAAAGCCTACAGAATGGAAGAAAATCTTTGCCAGATACCTTCTGATAGGGGATTAATATCCAGAATATATAAAGAACTCAAACTTAACATTAAACCAAACCAAACCAATCAACCAATCAACCAACCAAAAAAAAAAAAAAACCCTGCAAAAAACAACTAGCTCCAAAGAATTAATACCTGAAGAAATGTTGAGTATCCTTAGCAATCAGGGAAATACAAATCAAAACTACATTGAGATTTTATCTCGCCCCAGTTAGAATGGAAATCATCAAGATACAAATAGCAATAATTTCTGGCAAGGATGCAGTTACTGTTGGTGGGATGGCAAATTAGTACAACCACTTTGGAAAAGTAGTATGGAGATTTCTCAAAAGACGATGAGTGGACCCACCATATGACCACCAGCTCTCCCTCTCCTTAGTATTTATCCAAAAGAACTAAATCAGCATGCTATAGTGATACATACATCCCAATGTCCATAGCCACACAATTCACAATATTCAAGTGGTGGGACCAGCCCAAGTGTCCACTAACAGATGAATGGATAAAGAAAATGAGGTATATACACAATGGAGTTTTACTCAGCCATAAAAAGAGTCAAATTATGTCATTTGCTGGTAAACGGATGGAATTTGAGAACATCATGCTAAGTGAAATAAACCAGACTCAGAAAGTCAAGGGTTGAATGTTCTCTCTCATATGTGGAAGTTAGAGAGAAATAAGAAATACCAATAAATGAGGTATCTCATGAAAATGAAAAGGAGAACAGTGAAGTGGAGGGAGGGAACCAAAGGGTAGGGAAGGGGGGTGGAACAGGGAAGCAACTGTGGAATGAAATGGAGCAAATTATGCTATGCGCACGTGAATACATTGCAATGAATTCCACTTTTATGTATAACTATAATGCACCAATTAAGGAACAATAAATAAATAGAAAGAATACCAGGAGAGCAGAGGAAAGGGAACAGGGGGAAGGTAGGGGAGGAAAAGAAGAAGGTCTGGTTATTCAAAATGAGCAAACTATGTTATATATATATATATATATATATATATATATATATATATATATATATATATATATGTATATATGTATGGTTACATTCAAATGAACTCCACAATTATGTATAACTATAATGTACTAAAATAAAAATGTTTGTAAAAATAATTGTATCCTGGAAGATTTTTTTAAAAAATATTTTTAGTTGTAGATGGACACAATACCTTTATTTAATTGATTTGTATGTGGTGCTGAGGATCGAACCCAGTGCTTCACATGTGCTAGGCAAGCACTCTACCACTGAGTTACAGCCCCAGCCCTGTATCCTGGGAGATTTTAGCAAGGCCCATTTGAAGTTATCTGTAACATAAGATATCTTTGGACTTGACAGAATTTCTCCTCATGAATTTTAAAGCGAATGATTTCCATTCCCTGCCCCCGGAACAGAGGGGTATAGTTTAATATTTCTTTTACAAACATTTTGAACTTCTCCTTAGATTTTTCCTTCTGTTCTATTGGGAGATCTTTGTACTAGAACTTCAGTCAAAACAACATATGTAGTATGGTGCTATTAGAATCTTTTCCACTGTGAACCTTTATCATGTCAGTGACTTTGTTGGGTAGAAAGCCTTTGTGATGATGTTCTATTGCATTTCAGAGTCATGAACTACTCCGCTAGGGTATGAGTACTCATGTGTGTTGTGAGTACACGTAGACACTTGAGGATATTCATTTACTGCTATACTTACTGGAAATTTAACATGTTTTTGAAAGGACCATAAGTTCTGGCTGAGAGGTGATTGGGCGTCTGGTAAGGAATTGGATTCTATAAAATTCTGGAGTAGTATTGTACGCCCATGTTGAAATTATTCCTTTTCATTTTTAAAGTAAAATCCTCCAAAAGTCAGAATTTGGTATGGGTATGTCCAAAAGATCTATTCTAGGAAGGATACTTCTCAAGATACAGAGAAACAACCATAAGATTCTCTTTGATTAGGTAAGAGTAATAAAGTAATGAAGTTTAAATGTAATGATTACCTTCAGCTTCCTGTTCTTTCATTTCTGCCATCTTTTGTTTATATTTTTTATGTAGCAATGTCATTAACTGGTGGTCTATTGTGTCTTTAGAGACACCGTAAATCTCTGCATGGCTGCCCCTCTAACCCTCATGGTTTTTAAAGTAGTTTTGGTTCCCTAATTTCTGGCAGTTAAATACCACTGTCATTATTATCCCTCATTAATTATGTTGCAATTAATTAGCCAAACTCTGAGACCACCTTTCCTGTCCTGAAAAAGAAAGTAACCACTAAAATTTTCAGTAATTCTAGTACCCCCGTCTCAGGCACATACCTGATGGTCTTGTTCAATATTGCATTTTCTGGGTTTTCCTGTGAAATACAATCCAGTGGTGAACGTTCTGCTTCATAGAATATATCCCGCCGAGTAAGCCCACTTTTAATATCTTTGCCCATTGTCTTATCAACTCATGTATTTTCACTTTATGCAATGTGGAGCAGCACTTCCCTTGGTTTCTAAGAAGTGTTCTACTAGCTCATTCTCTCGGAACCAAGAGTCCTTACCATATCCCATTAAGTACTCCCAACCCAGTAAACTAATTTATCCAGTCTGGCACATTTGATAAAACACCCTCAAAATCAATCACAAAAAATTGTTCCTGCCAGTACAAACCAAAGAATTCTTGCAGTTTGCCTTAGATCTAATCTCTATCTTCTCTCTCTCTCTCTCTCTCTCTCTCTCTCTCTCTCTGTTTCTGGGTACCACGGGTTGAACTCAGGGACACTGGACCACTGAGCCACATCCCCAGCTGTATTTTATTTATTTATTTATTTTGAGACAGGATCTCACTGAGTCGCTTAGTGCCTTGCCATTGCTGAGGCTGGCTTTGAACTCCTGATCCTCCTTTCTCAGCCTCCCGAGCTACTGGGATTACAGGCATGTGCCAGTGCAACTGACTCCATCCTCTCTCTCTCTCTCTCTCTCTCTCTCTCTCTCTCTCTCTCTCTCCCCTCGGGGGGGGGGAGAGAGAGAGAGAGAGAGAGAGAGAGGGAGAGAGAGAGAGGGAGAGAGAGAGAGAGAATTTTTTAATATTTATTTTTTAGTTTTTTGGTGGACACAACATCTTTATTTTATTTTTATGAGGTGCTGAGGATCAAACCCAGTGCTCCGTGCATGCCAGGAGAACGCACTACCGCTTAAGCCACATCCCCAGCCCTCCATCCTCTCTTAACAAGCCTGTCCTATGCTCTAACTGGCTTGCACTGTAATTTGTACCTAGTTGTTTGTCTAAAACCCAGAGACAAAATGGGGCATTGCTGAGGTGGGTTTCCCATGCCTTATAAGAAAAAAAAAACTTTAAAAAGGTCAAAGTTATCCCTTAATGGAGAGGGTTAGGCTGCCTTTCTAGGCTTTGGTTCAGGATGTGCTGAGAGCCACAGACCTCAAGGACACCTATCCAGACACCCTCCTACCACATTTCTCACACAGGGCCTTGTCCTTCACATAGCAGATATTGTCTTGGCTGAGTTTCAATAGTCTTTGAGCCTAACTATCAGATTTGGAGTTTGTTCCTCCAGGTGTTCCTTTCCTATTCTGAAGAGCATAAGGGCCTCTTTGTAAAAGTACTAAACGGTCCCTCTGAGTCACACTTGGTTTTCAATTTTTTGACTTCCCTGTAGGGTTGCACTTCTCCTGTGTAGTTAATTCCTCAGTGCAATTTAGCAATAAATACCCAATTCTATTTTTTGGTCTGTACTGTTATTCTTATTAGCTTTTTAATAGCTGCATTGTTCCATGGCAAGAGTATCCTTCCATCAGGATGCATTTCTTATTATAACTGGTGAATTTTGTAGCAGGTAGGCCTCTACCTTGTGCTGGAAAGTACCCTTGTTTCACAAACCACTTAGGATGGGGTGCTTCTCTCAACTGGCTTGTGAGTGATCTAAGTCCCCAAACCTCATCTTACAACTGCTCTCCTTGACCACTCCAGGTAGAAATTGTGTTGGTTATATCTTTTAAGAAGCAGTCATGAAATCAGAGGCAGAAAAGGCATAAATTCTACGGCTGGTAGTGCCTATGAAACAAAAGCAAAAGAAAACAGGGCTAGAAAAATCCTTCAGGCCATGTAGGTCTGAGCCCTATGGAAGAAGACATGGAAGTAAGGGGGATGGATAGACAGAACATGAGGCAGAAGCACATCTCTAAGAGTCTTGATTAGCCTAATAACTCCTGAGCAAAGATTGCCCAACATAGGAAGCCTGCATTGGCCACAAACTACTGCTCTCTAGAATCCCTATTGTTCTCAGTTATTGATTGGGCGCTGTGTGGGAAGGGTTGTTCTTGGCTCAAGTGCAGCGACAGATCCTGAAGGCACTATATACAGCTAAAGCCAATCAATACACTAAACTCTTCATTACATTTTTTTTAAATTAAAGGAAATCTGATCAAAGTACTTTTGAACTTTTATTCTGCCAAAATAAATAAGGTATGGTTTATAGACTGGGCACTATTTTTTTTTTTTTTTTTTTTACATTTTAGCTCCTTTGTCTGGAATCATTCCCATTTGGTTGAATAACATTCCTTAGAATTTGTGTAGGAAGCCAAGTTTGTTGGCACACACCTGTAATCCCAGCTACTCAGGAAGCAGAGGCGGGGGATCACAAGTTCAAGGTCAGCTTGGCAACTTAGCAAGACCCTCTCTCAAAATAAAATTTAAAAAGGACTAGGGTTGCAGGTCAGTGAGTGAGAGCTTGCCTTGGATTTAATAGCCCATACTCAAAAAAAAAAAAAAAAAAGGTTTACATAGCATAGTTATTCTGATTGTAAAAAAGTCTTTTAAAGCTATTTCTTGGGACTATCTTGAGCTATGATTGCTAAGTTGTCTCTTCTCGTATCTTCAGTTTAAATATATCACATCATTGTTTTCTGCTTTTCATGCTACTGAGTTCGGTCACCATTCAAATTCCCATTATTTTGTATTTTATCTTTCATTTCCTTCTGACTATTTTTACAAACTATCTTTCTTCAACATTTGTACTGTGTCCCTGTGTGATTTTATTTTTATTATCTTGGAATTCTTTGGAGTCTTGGATTTTTAATAATTGTAAAACATTATCTCCTATCTCTATTTTCCTCAAGTTCCCAAGTACTTTTGGAACCTGAATTAGGCATATATATGTTAAGACTTTCCATTCTATTTTCTGTGTCTCTTGTCCTCTCTTTTATATTTATACATCGATCATTCTGGGTGCATTTTGGAGATTTCTTCAGATTAGATTTTCAAATTAATCATATTTTTAATTTGTACTCTGAGTTTTACATTTTATGTACTATATTCTTGCTCCCTACATATTCTATTTGAGTGTGTTTTAAATTTCCAATTTTCAGCTTGCCTTCAAGAATCTTCTTTCTTTAACATTTTTGCTTTTTATAGTAATTGGTAATTTTAGTATATGAAGTCTTTGTGGGTCTCCTTCTGCTATTTTACTTAGAGCATATTTTTATTATTTTGTGATTTGTATTTTGGTATGTATGTGGAGATGCTCAGTTTTGTTTGAAATTTATCTGTGGGAATTCTTAGTTCCAGATTGCTCTTTAGATTCTCCGAAAGGATTGATATTTTCTTTTCTCAGTAGCCTGGGGTATGACTAATCCAGGACAATTTCAATTTAAACTCCATGCTTGGGGTTTTCTTAGACCACACAGGTAGCTCATATTTATACAGCAAAACTGAGAACTAGTTTATGATTATGTGTTCTCAGGGAAGAATTTATTTTCTTTCTCTTCCACTTACAAGTAAATCTGACAATGTGTGTTTCCTTGGTTCATCTTTTTTGACAATTTTTTCCTTATGTCTTGAAGAAATTGACATTTTTATATAGGGATCTCCTATTAGATTCCCCAGCTAGGAAGGCTATAGTATTTAGTTCTTCTTCATATTAGCTCACAGAAAAGAAGCCAAAGAATCTCCAGAGATCAGAAACTGATAAGTGAGGAAATTGATTTGGTGCCTGCTTACCACCCAGCATTCCTGGTTATAAACAATTTGGAGACTTTAACATATTCCCAGTTTTTTTTTTTTTTTTTTTACCAGCCTATGGTCACTTTAGAAAATATATTTTTATATTTCTATTCATTCTCTTCAATTTAGCTAAGAGGGACTGCTCAGGATATCTGATCTACCATACTCCTGGAAATGTAAATATTGATAACTTTGTTAAATTTTTCATGGAATCCCAAATTTCCCCAACTATTTCATATTGGAAAGTAAGAGTTCATATTTTGGCAACTAGGCAATTTTTTTTTTTTGGTGGTATGAGCATTTTTTTAAATTTTTTTATTGTTGGTTGTTCAAAACATTACATAGTTCTTGACATATCATATTTCACACTTTGATTCAAGTGGGTTATGAACTCCCATTTTTACCCCATATACAGATTGCAGAATCACATCAGTTACACATCCATTGATTTACATATTGCCATACTAGTGTCTGTTGTGTTCTGCTGCCTTTCCTATCCTCTACTATCCCCCCTCCCCTCCCCTCCCCTCTTCTCTCTCCACCCCCTCTACTGTCATTCATTTCTCCCCCTTGTATTATTTTTCCCTTTCCCCTCACTTCCTCTTGTATGTACTTTTGTATAACCCTGAGGGTCTCCTTCCATTTCCATGCAATTTCCCTTCTCTCTCCCTTTCCCTCCCACCTCTCAACCCTGTTTAATGTTAATCTTCTTCTCCTGCTCTTCGTCCCTACTCTGTTCTTAGTTACTCTCCTTATATCAAAGAAGATATTTGGCATTTGTTTTTTAGGGATTGGCTAGCTTCACTTAGCATAATCTGCTCTAATGCCATCCATTTCCCTGCAAATTCTATGATTTTGTCATTTTTTAATGCAGAGTAATACTCCATTGTGTATAAATGCAACTAGGCAATTTAAATAAAACTAATTTCTAATTGAAAATCTAACTTGCTCAAAAATACTCCTGTGAGAAAAGCTCTGTTGAAGAGAAGAAAAAAAAGTCAACACAGTACAAGAACCTGTTTATTACCAAAGGGTGTTTTTTTTTTTTGCCTTTGTTTTGTAATATAAACTTGATATTAATAAAATTTTCATCCCTTTATGGTTCACTCATACCTTTCTTGTTCTACTGCTAGAATCTCCATGTTTCTTTCCATTGATTTCTCATTTACTCCCCCTAGACTTAAAAAATCCAGGCTGCTTTGAAGGCTCTAAAGTTAAGGAAGCATTCAAAGCATTGGAAAGCAAAACATGCATTTCTAAGGTTCCCATTTACCTCATTATTCCTGTAAAAGACACATTAGGAGTAAAAATTTTCCATTGACCCCTACAAGACCTCAGCCCAAAGTGTTCTCCATCCTTGTTTCTTTCCAACTCTGTTATTAAACACAATTGCCCCACCAATGTCTCCTGAACCTTGAGTGTCTTTCTCCTCTCAGAACACTAAACCTGTGCACTCATCATGTTACGAAGCTCTCAGACTGAAGTTGACACTCCCCACAAACACCCGCCCTGCCCGCTGCCCCCACGGGTGCCAAAGGGGATGGGAGTGCAGATTGCCCACTCAGGCCTCACAGGCGGGTCAACTGAGTCTGGCTGCCTTTTGCCTCAGTTTCCGCCGCTGTCTCTTCTCCCCTACGCCCTCTCCTATAAAAGTTCTGCTCAGTTTCAGAAAAAAATGTGGTCATAGAACCTTTAAAGCAATTAAGTTGCTTCTATCCTTTGTCAAAACTGACTTTGAATAGGACCTTCCACCAATTTGACTAGGAATATTTCTGGAGCAAAGGAACATTATAGCTTAGCCTCTTTCCTCCCAGGTAACACTTTCATTCAATAAGTGATTATTAGTTACCAGGCTGTAAGCTGGGTGCTAGGGTGACAAGGTTAAATTTAATATGACCCTGTCCTGAAGGACGCCTTTTCAATAAGTTAAAGAGAAGTAAGTAGTTCCAATTTGGTTTGAGACTTTCTTCAGATCCCCTGGTAACTAAAGAAATGTAATCCAAAGTCCAGGTCAACTTGGCTTCTACGGATGAATAGGAAAAGAGAATATGGGGATGTATCTGACTCATCTTGAGATGGTAAACCTATACTTATAAACATGAGAGTTCCTTCTACAACATGAAAATTAGAACACAGCTGATCTTCACATAAAATGAGCTGGTATTAAGGAATCTTATTTTTCAGCTTCCTTCCAAAATAAGGAAGAAGATTCTGGTAAATTTGCATTGCCCCCCCCCAAAAAAAATTTAAAAATGGTATGTAAGAGTTAGATGGAATTATTTATTGTATTTTAAAAAAATCTAAATATTTAAAACTGACTACTGGTAATGGCAATCAGATCACCATATTTGGTGTTCCTCAAAACACATGAGTGATTATTCACCTTAAGATCACTATAAGTTGCTAGAATTTGGAAGTTGAATCATTTAACCTCAGGGTTATGACTACATGCCTTGCAATTATCTCTAGCTCTAAAACTTTGAACTATTTAAAAACTTTTAATAGATAATAACTATTCAATAACTTAAAGCCCTATCACCAAGTACTCCGTTATTAGAGAGGTCTAAAATTAGAGAAAAGTTAGTGTTCTTCATCCAATAAATGATACGCTTTTGGAATATTAGTTTAGATTTGCTTATGCATAGCTCTCATCCATTAATTTAACAGAGGAGAAATAAGACCATATCATTACATCTACACTAGCTATGTACCTATGTTGCTGTTTAATAGTAAAGCAAAGCCTGGTTTATGACTAGTAAAATGAGATCCTGAGTTTTTCCTTGTAGTGGCTGTTACTCCCTTCTAAGAGTCCTTGGCTCTGCAGGTAACTGTCTTCCCTTCTGTTCTGCAGACTTCACTATAATTCTATTCCACCCTGCTGTGGAAAAATGGGGAACTGGGAATAAGACAGGGAAAGACTGGCGATAATGACAAGATGCTATTGCAGCAGTCTGCCTTTTGTTATTGCGAAAGGGAAGGGTATCATTCAGAAGAGTGTTGCATTTTGTAAATGCAGAGTGTGGCCACTTTGTTTTTATGAGATAGGTTATCAGGTGTCATCCCCATTTTATCACTGGCAAGATGACCCTCTTGCTAAGGATTGTCTAAATACTCACTGTAAAAATCACAGTAACACAGGAGAAACTTGCCTTTGAGTAGGTTTTTCAGTGCGTACTTTGTGCTAATGGCTTTGTTAAAGAAACCACATTTTTCTGTACAGAGAAAAATTGCCAATTCCAAAAGGGAGAGTCAGGAATAATCCTAATAGTATTGAGAAGTTATGAGGGTCTGGTAGATATTGAGTCTTCCAGGAACTGAAATATTCAGAAGTTTTTTTTTTTTTAATATATGCTTAAAAGATTAGGAGAATGGTAGTATAGTCTCATTTCGAAGAAGCAATCCAATATTTCGTAATATAGTCTCATTTCGAAGAAGCAATCCAGTATTTCAGTGTCTGCTTTGAGTTAAACACCTTATACAGGTTATTGTTTAATCTTCTGCACTGTCCTATGAGGTCTATGGATTAACTCACACACAAGGAATTTGTGGTGCAGAGAGTAGGAAATTCACCCCAATCAGTAAAGTGACAATGAATGACTTCTACTTCTGGGAAGATCAAGATGAAGTGCTTGTCCCTGTCTTTCCACTAAATGCAACAAAAAAATCAGGACACTATACATAAAACAAATACAAGGCACTAAAAGATAAGAGAAAAGGCCACAAACTAGGAATCCTAGGACCCCAGGAGTGACAACATGGAGTGTTCCTGGGTTTTCTTTTAGCCTCACAACCATCAAGAATTGGAGCTAAAGAGGCCGAAAAACTGGAAATACTGATGGGCATAATCTAAAACGGACCTCACAAAAGCCTTTTCTCTCTACCAAAAAGATCATGAAAGGGAAAGGAAACCTAGAAAGACAGACACCTTTTAGACAACCATCTCTCTACTCTAGCCAAATGTCCCAGAATGCTGGTGGAGGCTTAGACCTCTACCTCCTGGAGGCTGCAAGGAAGTGCCACACCCTCCTGGGGGATGCTGGCAGAGGAGGCTGAGAGGGGAACTTTCATCCCTGTGTTAGTCAGAGTTTCACTGCTGTAACCTAAAGACTTGACAAGAACAACTTAGAAAAGGAAATATTTATTTTGGCTCATGGTGTCAGAGGTTCAGTCCATGGGCAGCTGACTCTGTAGTTCTGGGCCTGAGGTGAGACAGAACATCATAGAGGAAGGGTGTGGTGAAGGAAGGTTGCTCACTCCATGACAGCCTGGGAGCAGAGTGCTGGAGTGTGGGGCCAGGGAGAATATAATCCCCAAGGGCATGGCCCCAGTGACCTACTTCCTCTGGCCATGCCCTACCTGCCATAGTCACCACCCAGTTAATCCATTTAAATTAATGATCCATCAAATGGGCTAATCCCCTGATTAGGTTACAGCTCTCATAATCTTTTCATTTCTGAACATTCATGCATTGTCTCACACATGACCTTTCAGGGGACTCCTTATGTCCAAATTATAACATCCTTCCTAGACAGTAGCATGAATCTTGCCCTTTCCAAAGTGTCGATGGAGACTATGTGAGTAGCCTGACTTCCAGCTCCATTCTGCAGTAATAAAATGCTCCTTACCTCTTCCCCTGCTGGAGCTCTTTTCTAAAAAAACAAGGCCATCTAAAATACAATAGAAAAATAAGATCCAGAGTCTCATGAATTGAAAGCTTTCACGATGCAAAATGTCTGTAAAATTAATTATGGCCCGAGAAGAAATATTTGCAAGCCACATATTTGCCAATGGACAGACTCTATAATATATAAAGTACCTTTAATACTCAGTAGTATAAAGAAAATCCAATTAGAAAATGGGCAAATAATATAGGAACAGACATTTCACCCAAGACTATATTCAAATGGTAAATAAGCACATGAAAAGTGATTCAAAATTATTGGACACCAGGAAAATGCAACTTAAAGCCACAATGAAATATTCACTACACACTTGTCAGAATAACTAAAATCAAAATAGTAACAATACCAAATGCTGGTAAGGCTTTGGAGACACCAGATCACTCATATTGCTTGTGGATCACTCATGGTCCTGGTGAATATATGAATAGTATAGACATTGTGGAAAACAGTTTGGTAGATTCTTAAAAACACTAAATATCTCAGCAATTGCAATCCCAGGCATTTCTCCCAGAGACATAAAAACTATGTTTATTTGGAAACCTGTACATAGATATATGTAGGTTTATTCATAATAGCCCCAAACTGAAGATAACTCAATGTCCTTCAGTGGATAAATGGTTAACAAACAAGGTATACATGTATCATGGAATGCCATTTAGCAATGAAAAGAAATGGACTATTGCTATACACAATGACTTGGATGAATCCTCAGAGAACTATGTAGAGTTAAAAAAAAGCCCTTCCCCAAAGGTTCTAAACCATATGATGCCATTTATTAGACAGTGTTGAAATGATAAACCTATAAAGATGAGGAACCAATTAGTAACTGACAGGGTTTAAATGGGATGAGGAGAGGGAGAGAGATGTGGCTATAAAAGGTCAAAATAAGGGGACTTTGTAGTGAGAAAAATATTCTGCATCATGACAGTATCAGTATTAATATCCAAGTTGTTATGGGCTAAATTATGTCCCCCACCTCCAAATTTATATGTTGAAGTCCTATCTCCCTGTATCTCAGAAAGGGACCATATTTGGAGATAGGTCTTCAAAGAGGTTATTAAGTTAAAGTGAAGCCATTAGGGTTGGCCATAATTCTGTCTAACTTAGAAGAGGTGGTTTGGACACAGACATATACAAAGGGAGTTCACAAGAAAATGGTTAATCCACAAGCCAAGGACAGAGGATCAGAAGAAACAAGCCACTGATACTTTGATCTTGGACTTCTAGATCCATGAATTGTGAAAAATTAAATTTCTGTTGTTATGGAAGCCCCAGCAAACTAATACACTAGTTATGATATTTTTCTGGTATCAAGATGTTACCTTCCAGGGAAACTAAGCAAAAAATACATGGGATATTTTGTATAAGTTCTTCCACTTGAATGTGAATCTTTAATTATTTCAAAATAGTTTCTTTTTTCCTTTCCTTCTTCCTTTTTCTCAGAAGTGTTCTACCTCTGAGTTATATCCCAAGACCGCTCCCCGCACTTTTTTTTTTCCAATTTTATTTTTGAGGCAGGGTCTTTCTAAGTTGCCCATGCTGGCCTCAAACCTGTGATCCTCCTGTCTCAGCCACCTTGAGTAACTGAGATTACAACATAGTTTTTATTTTTAAATGATTCTGATGTTCAAATACAAGTCTGTCACTAAAGCTTGTGCTGAAAACAGACACAAACTTTTTATTTTGCCCTGTTTTCAAAGATCTTCAGTTTGGAAGCTGAGTTAATATTCGAACTATGAATTCAGACTCAGGAGATTGATGTAGTGCTGAGCTAGAGTCTCTGTCGTGACAGGTCAAAATGTGCTCTCTATGGGGGTTTCTTTAATGGGTTCAATACTTCCTCATGCTTTCTTCCCCGTAGTAATGGCCCTCCCTAACTGACCCAGAGCTCAGAGTAAAGAGTGACCTTAATGCTGTTTCTTTTATCTGTAAGTAAGATCTCAGCAATCTTAAAGGTAATTGACACCCTGTGGTGTTCTGTGACTTTCTAAAATTAATGCTGCATAATTTTGAGGGCACCATTTCATAGTGATTGGGAGCATTTTGCTTTAAATACATAGTTTTGGTACCACATAGCCCCTACATGCAAGACAGCATTGGGTCCTCAATTGAAACAATAGTCATTCCAATTCAAGAATTAGTAATTGTTCCCATGCTTTAAAAAAATCCAAAACATGAAAGTTCTCTTTTGGACTTAGGATGCTTCTTTCTTTTCTTATGTGGTAAGGTATTTTCATAAGGATTTTTTAGAGGCAATTTTGACTTTGTGTTTTGCTTTGTAGGCTGACTTGAGAAATTAACCTCCTCATAAAATCCAATCCCACTTTGCTATTTTGACACTTCTTCTGTCTGAAAGTATTCATTAACATTTCACATAATTGCCCTGTTTCCAGAGCAAGTATGCAATTACGTACAGAATGAAGACTTCATAATGCATATCCAATAAAGTCCACCCTGTCTGCCACTAGTTGACATCTAAGCCCTATCATGGGCTTGAAAGAAATTTTTTTTTCTATTGCTTCTGTAGGATCCTGTTGAATTCTATTATTCATCTGCACCATTAAAAGGTGACCACCAGTTTTAGCCATTTGTAATGTCTACTATCCTTCAGGCAGTGTTCTCTCTTATGAACTCTGGGTTATTATTTTAATATGCTGCTAATGATTATTGCCAGGTCAGCATATAGAATTTTCTGAAAATTTATTACAGTATTATCATAATTTTGCTTTTACCAAGATAGTCATGTAAATAGAAATTAAATCTTGATAATAATGTTGGAGATTAGGGACAGCCATGAAAAAGTATCTATGAGAACTTTACCTGCTAGTGAAATCTGAAGTCAAGGTATGGGCTTATAGGAACAAAAGCATTTCATTTTCTGATTAAATGCTAAATTGCACAGAGCTTTGAGACCAATTGGGGAAAAAATAAGTTTTTGCAATTTATTGATCTGCCATGAAAACTTTTGCAAAATCACTGCAGATGAAGTCATTGTAGAATCTGTAGTCCTGCTTTTAGTCAGTACCAACAGTGACCTTTGTTTTCTTGAGGTTTTTATCTTTTCATATAGGCCATGTTTTCAAGTCAACTTTTGGTTTAATTTTTCTTTGCGTAATCCAAGAAATCACAATGGAAAATCCAGTTGTCTTGTCACCACTAAAATGGGTTCTGAATCCAAATATACAGATGACATCTGGTGTAATCTTGTACATTTTGGCTAGTTTTTCTTAAGTTTCTGTCTTGGATAGTGATGTCTTCACAGGGTGAAGGCTATTAATGACCATCTGTTTTCCCTAAAATTGTTGGTTAGTTATTAGTTTTCAGTCTGAAAGTTAACAGTGCCATTCATGCTCATCCCTGATTCTTAAGGAGCTAGGGAAGAAATAAGGCAGGAGCAAATTTTAAAAGTATCTATATTTTTTTTCTGAAGAATTAAAAGCAATTATGGAAACAACTTTCACATCCTAATTTTTTTTCAACTTTTAAATGACCTGTTCTTATTTTTCAAGCTCCAACAAATTACCATCAAATATTCTTTAAAATGTTTATCAAGTTATGAATCATAACACTGTTATTCATTTTGCAGAACAGTGACTAATACAGATGTCTCTATTTTATGCATTTGGAGAAATGGATTTTTTGGCTACTCTACATAGATTGTATGTATGATTCTTAGGAAAGTCATGGCATAAACTCAATCAGTTGTTTCACAGTGATAAATGCTTCATGTAATATATCTAAGATCCCAAAGCTTAGTTTCTTCATATTTATAACAATACACTGTATCTCAGTCTTTGGTGACAAGCAATCATAGCAATGTTTATATTCAAGCTTCCTGATTTCTGTATCTGTCAAATATATAAAGTGATCCTTGTTGGCTCTTATATCAGAAGTGGTATGGCAACTTATCTGATAGTCTGCACAAACTGAATAGAATTATTACCTTGGGACTATTATTTATATTTATATTTGTCCTTTCCCAATCAAGTTTAGTTTGATATTTAGCAGTTAGTTTCTCTTGACCCTATGTTAGTATGCTGATAGCAATTTGGTGATTCATCTCAGAGGTCTCATTTATTTTATATTTTATTATTGTACCAGAAAAAAACAAATATGAATGGCCATGTTCCATCTATAAATTCTCCAAGGACAAACATTGAACAATACATGTGTGGATATGTGATTACAACTAGTAAATACTGATATTGCTATTATAAATCTCAAAGGTATCAAGGTATGATTCTGTTTTCTCTATTCAGAGAGTCTGCTTATAATAAGCCACTAATCTATCTAAAATAAGAAGCCATAAAAATAAAAATCGTTCTTATTAGAACACATAGGATTAGGATGGAGAGGTGCCAACCAGGAAGCTTAAAAACTGAAATTCCACTTTGTAAAGATAGCTACTTCTGTCTCAAATCAGAAGGGCAACTTATGTGTTTTTCATTTTCCGACATGCATCCTCCTTCTTAAACTATTGCTATCACAATTTCCTACTATTAAGCACCTAACGTGTGCAAGGCATACAAAGCCTACTGAGATTATACTTGGTATTCAAATATTAAATCTTACAGCCTTTGTGATTAGAAATGGTAAAAAAGATGAGTATTGAATTTTCGGTCTAGTGATAAATACAGCAATAAGAAAAATGAACTAGAAAATAAAAAAAATTGTATCCTATTTTAAATGAGGTTCCCCGAGAAGCAGAGGCTAAGATAAATTTCCATTCAAGTACATTCTTTTAGAAAATGAAGCCTAGGAATAAGAAGGACACCCTGAGAAGAGTGAGCCAGTAAGGAGGGAGAGCTAATCAAGGTGTGTTGTTGAACTGACTCTCCCCATGGACAGTTGGGGCCTGGTCCTGGTGGGGATGCTTTAAGTACTTGTATAGAAAGTCCTTGAGGACTGTTGACATGGGAAGGGGAGCAAACTGATCCCCACAGGCTAATATTAACACAGCAACACATTAATTTAATCCTTTAAGAGTCTCATTAGGAAGTCAAGAATCCCTGGGATAACAAACCAGCCAGACGCACAGTACAGCTGAGATGGGGTGTTGTCAAGAGCACCTGTGTAGAGCTGGGTGACTCTACAATGGCTGGGGCAAAAAGATGGGTGGAGCGCATGTGGGAGGAGCGTGGAAATGGGTAATGCAATGCCCAACTTTGTTATTCATTAGGTGCAACACTTGTCCACTCAGCCCTGTTTCCTCATCCTGAAAGAGACTGACAGATCACTTCCCCGGGGCCTTTTTCCCAGGCTGAGTATGAAGAGACCACTTTGAAGCAACTTGAAGAATAAGTCTTCCAAACTGATAGTTATTGAGGATATTGTAGACTTGAGACATGTATAAATATCAGAAAACAGAGAAGCAGTGGGAAGTCACAGAAAACATCTAGAAAACCTCAGGAACCCTGCACTGATGTGGCAGTTCTGCAGCAACAATGGATAAGAAAAGAGGAAATGTAAATGGTGACAAGTATTACATTTGGCATCTTGGAAAATAAATGTGTGAGTCTAACATTTCAGAAAAAGAGGGGTTTTTGTTTGTTTATTTTTATGTCTTAACTAGTTGACATGTTAAAATACTACTTTTTATTAAATTATTTATTTATTCTAATTTGTTATACACAATGGCAGAATGCAATTCATTTCATATTCCACATATAGAACACAATTTTTCAAGTCACTGATTTTACATGAAGTATTTTCACACCATTCATGTCTTCATACATGTACTTAGGGTAATGATGTCTAACTCATTCCACCATCATTCATACCCCCTTGCCCCCTCCACTCCTCTCCCTTCCCTTTGCCCTATCTAAAGTTAAAATACTATTTCTTACTAGAAATAAATATTGATTGAACTAGTTCAACAAATGCCTAATATATGAAGACTATGATGCCTAGTCTGCCTCAGTCCCACTTAGAATCTACATTTTAGTCATGTCTGCCCACCTTTCAGCTTTAGAGTTCAAATTCACTTTCTTCTGTAGTGTTTTGACAATTGAAAGACTCCGGTTGCATTATTAATTCCAACCCTATTTGATCTCTGAGGATTCAGCCAGTAGCTACTCTCCCATCCACAAGTTACATGACAATTCTACTTCTATTTCTTCAGAACTTTTGCAAATTTAATAGCTGTTAAATGCCAATGTTACTCTAGATTATCCTCTGGGTCTTAGTGTCAGTGAATATGCATGATGGATATAATCGAGGATAACAATATTTCATATGCCACCCTTCCTCCCAGCCATTTAAAAACATTATGGAGAAACTTTGCAGAGGAGAATGCAAACTGGTACTGAAGTGGTAACAGACTTCAATGCCTAACAACTGAACTTCTGAAAGCTGTGGCCCTACAGGCTTCCCTCATGTAGGGTCCTACTGGTCCCTTCAACTTCCCTTTCATGTACTCTTTCCTGGAATGGTAGTGACAAATATACTACAATGAAAGGGAACAGAAGCTCAAACTGTTGATCTAGTCTTCACTGTTGGCATGTATTTTATAGTAACTTTCTCTGTGACATAAGCCTTGGAATAGCCTTTAGTCATCGATATTTTTTAAACCTTAATTCTACATTTTATCTTGAACAATCTGCATAATAAGGACCTCTGTATGTATATGGCAATTCATACGAAAACTTCAGATAATCCTCAAAGAATGCCACTGCCTGTGTGACATTTACTCAGTTTCCCCGAACGAGAGTGGTAAATCAGATTAGGAGTGAGAAATTTAAGAAAAAAGACAAAGACATGGAAATAAGTGAAAAGCAGGGGACTGGTGGCATGATCCAGTTCTGACAGAGTCTGGTTCTAACCAAGGAGCAAGAGCCTGTGTGTTTATTTATATAGATATGACCATCAAAGGGTTTTAGTGTGAAAAAACTTCTTGAGGTAAACAGAGTGAAGTTGAGCAAAACAGCTTGGTTGGGCAGCTGGGATTTGAAATCAAGGCTTTTGAACTAGGGAATTCCATGGTGAGCATGGAATGTTCCCTATCAACAGGAGTCATATTGCAAATGGGTGTTCCCCTAGCACTCTCCCACTGCAAGTTTCCCAGAAACAGCTTCTCACTGTCCAGGGTTTATGTAGTTCAAAGCAATGATTTATTTACTGCTCATGACAAAAGAATGTCTAGTTCTTCTAGTTTTGAGATTCCATGGAAGTCTGCTCTCCCTGTGTGTATGCTTTAAGACTTTAGAATCTTAGTGATTTCCCTAAACCAACATTAGAGAGGCTATGATATTCCAGAAACCACAAGGCCCTAGGAAGTCTGAGGTGAAAACTGGGACTGGCTGCATCTTTTAAGAAAGTCCCAGTTTGATCTTATTTCATAATCAAGCTATAAAAGAATGATAAAAGTTTGCATGGTGACCTCAGGTTTTCTGGGTGGGGCCCTGGGGCTTCCAACCCAATGTGTGGTGGGTAGTGAAAGCTCACTGTGGGTGACACCTGAGTAGAAAAAGTCAAGGATGAGTTGGGAAAGAGGAGAGGAGTTCCTCAAATGCACCTGCCCTCTCGCCTTGCAGTTTCAGTTTGGCAGAAGGGTAAAGTGCATGTGGAAAAGTGGACCATGAGACAGAGCTATACAATCAAGGGATTTATGTGCTGTGCTGAGGCACGCATGGCATCCTTTAGTGCAGAAAGAAGAATCCTCATACTTTTTTGTGCACTTTGTAACTTTAGTTCCCATACATCTAACAAATTTATGCTACTATATGCCAGTATGCGGTATTGTGAATTGTGCTGCTATAAACATTGATGTGGCTGTGGCCCTGCAGTATGCTGTTTTTAGGTCCTTTGGGTCTAGTCCAAGAAGAGGAATAGCTGGGTCAAATGGTGGTTCCATTCCCAGCTTTCCAAGGAATCTCCATACTGCTTTCCAAATTGGCTGCACTAATTTGCAGTCCCACCAGCATTGTATGAGTGTACTTTTTTCCCCGCATCCTCGCCAACACTTGTTGTTGTTTGTCTTCATAATGGCTGCTATTCTTACTGGAGTGAGATGGTATCTTAGAGTAATTTTGGTTTGCATTTCTCTGATTGCTAGAGATGATGAGCATTTTTTTTTTTTTTTTGATTATTTGTTGATTGATTGTATATCCTCTTCTGAGAATTGTCTGTTCAGGTCCTTGGCCCATTTATTGATTGGATTATTTGTTTGTTTTTTTTTTTTTTTGGTGCTTATCTTGTTGAGCTCTTTATGTAACCTAGAGATTAGAACTCTATCTGATGTGTTCACCTCACAGATTATTTCTTTTGCTGAGAAAAAACTTTTTAGTTTGACTCCATCCTACTTGTTGATTCTTGGTTTTAATTCTTGTGCTATAGGAGTCTTATTAAGGAAGTTGGGGCCTAAGCCCCATGTGATGAAGATTAGGGCCTACTTTTTCTTCTATTAGATGCAGAGTCTCTGGTTTAATTCCTAGATCCTTGATCCATTTTGAGTTAACTTTTGTTCATGGTGAGAGATAGGGATTCAATTTCATTTTGTTGCTTATGGTAGGTACAGTACTAGGGAAATGGGTAAGTAATGCATGGCTCCTAATATCTACTGTGTGTGAGTCACATGCATGTGACACCAGGAAAGGGAGGGAAGGAGGGAGAGATAGATAGAGAATAATAATAAAAACAGTGAGTGACACGATAGCATAAAGGAAGGGCACTGCTAAGCCCTCCCCATGAAGTTATGTCTTTACAAAGAAGGCTTTTCTCTGGAGCTGGGTTTTGAACCTTGGGTGTTCTAGCAACAAAGACTGCAATGAGAATTGTAGTGTGGATGAACTGGGACTTTTGTGTGGGTTTATGGTTTTTTTCTCAAAGAACTATCGACACCCACTGCAACAAGCTGTATGCTGTTCTTGCCACTCTAGCAAACTAGACAGGTTTGCTATGGACATGAAGGTCATAGAGCAACCTCCTTCCCACAGGAAGCTGCCTTTGTCATGCCTTGTGACAGTGAAGGCGGGCACATACAACATGACCAGAGTGCCCTGCTCCCAAGGGTTAGTCCAGCTGTTCACTGTATTGCCTGATTTCTGGACTTTTAAATCTGTAAATATTTTTAAATCTTTTCAGATCTGGGTGGGGCTTAGTTTAAAGGATGGAACCCTGGCTTCCTTTATCTGTTACAGGTAAATAATTAAACATAGCTTAGACTTTACTCTTAGAGAGACTCATACTTTTTTTTTTTTTTATCATCTTCCTTGCCACATCCGAATCCTTGATGTCCTTATGGACTACTTAGCATTTGGCCAGTGGGTATGGGTTTCTAAGTAAAGTAAAGATTTCTTTCTAAGTTGATTATACCTGGAACTTAAAGTTGGGCATAACTGAATCAAATATGTATGTTTTTTACTTGACATTTTATTTTTTTCTGTTAGGAAAAAATTGTGACTGATCTTTTAAGTTGACTTAGTGTGAATACATATAGTGCATATGTACAATACATATACTAGAAGGTGGTTTCAAAGGATCCTGCCAATGTATTTCAAATAAAAGAACTTGGCAAAAAAGAAAAATGAGTCCTAATGTTCTCACAAGACAATGAGAAAGGATAAGGAAGTTCTGAAAAGTATTTTGGGACTCTAAGAGGGTATATTCTTTACTTTTAATAATTCCTCTAGTTACACTGCTCAAGGAAACCATTTTTCCTCCCTCTGTGGTGGCTGGAGAGTGGGTGCGGATTGGAAAACAAGGTAGTGGTGATTCTCTAGAAGAATCAAATACCCCTTGAATTCTGAAGCAAGAAGGTTAGAAGTCTCCTATATATTTGCACAGTCTCAAGGGAGAGGCATTCAATTTATCTCATTTTTAATGCCCAAGACTTAAAAGGTTAAGATTTACTTCTTACTAAGTTTCTGTTATTTAGGACTTTGTATAATAGAAACAGATACTAAAAGATTTTTTTTTCTTTCTGTTACTGATATCTGACAAAGCAAACTTGAGTTTCCACATTTCCCAGAAAATGGAAGGAAATCATTTCTGTCCAAAAGAGTAAATCAGTATGGCACATCATATTTATATGTATATTATAATTAAAAGATGTAATGAGGTGTAGAGGTTAAGATCATAGAGTCCACAGTCAAATAATTCTTGTTATGAATACCTGCTCCATCACTGACCAGCTGAGTATTTTCTCGAAAACAGTTTCCTAATCTGTAAAACGGGGCAGACAGGAGCTCCTAGGTTGGCTATGAAGATTAAAAGAAATGTGTTAAAGTGCTTAACAAAGTTCCTGATATGTATAAAGTGTTCAACAAATATTATCATTACTATTTCACAATAAAGATGTAAAAGACAATTTTCTATACCTTAATATCAAGGTCCCTAAAAATTTGGTGACTTCTTAAGTAAAATTCATGAATAAAGTCTCTGCCCATCCTTTGCATAGGCTCATAGCTTGAACTGGGGAGTAAATTAATATTGGGATTTAGTTTTCCTCCTCATGCTTAGGAGAGACCACAATAGTAGAAATATTTTGATCATTAACGAGGGATCCTGGGTGGCTCCTCTTTGTTGGAACCATTAAACAGGTACATGTCATAAAGTAAGACATTAAGAAAGAAGCTCTTCTGGAGGCTGTCAAATCAATGCTAAATTCCCAGAGACTTGACTAGGAATGCAGATTTTTTTCCCCCCTGAACAATTACACAACAGCATCCTTTTTGAGGTTTTGAATTAATCTGTGTCACTGACTTCCTGCTGCAGACATGTAAACTTTTCCCTTTTCTAGTGGTAATGAATATGTTCTCTCTACTTGGTGACACAGTAGCTCCTTAGAAGTACCAAGAGCCCAGTTACTTCCTGACTTACTGTAAGTCTTGGGAAAAAACAAATCATATACTCCGGAAAAATCCTGTCCTCCTTGAGACTTTTCCCAGGTGAAATCAGGTTTGGGGTGTTTACTCTCTAGAGTTATGACCTGACTGCCCAAATTACCAAAACAAAACAATTAGGATGCAAGTCCATGACGCTTCACTGAAACTATTAATGTGTCCTCCTAAAAATCCTGTTATTCTGGTTTTCTTTAAAAGCCAGAGTTCTCCTTTCTAACACAATACTATCTTTCTAACATATTCACATCTTTTATCAAAATTCAGTTGTGGTATTTATGTATTCAAAACCAAACTATTTAGCACAAACTAAAGTTCCCAGTAGCACTTCCTTTACCCTATTATCTTCAAAAGTTTACACCCATCTCTCCGGAACATAGCCTTTAACCTCGGAGACTTTCTTTTCTCTGGCTCTTCATTTCCAGCAAGTCTCTGTGACAATGTGTCCTTTATATCTGTCTCTGTTGGAGACTAGGGTATGGCAAGCAGTTGCAACTTCTCATAAACAGCTTAGTTTCAGAATTTTTCTCTGTAAAAGCTATTATATGTCCCATCAGAGTCTCACTTTTAAATTCTGAGTAATGGGGTGGGGGTTGTTCTTCCTTACCCTTGATCTTGGAATCTTAAAATTGATAAATGTTCATCATTCCTTGTCAGCCCTTTTGGGTTCCAACTACTATTTCTCAAGTGATAAGATATTAAGATACAAACTGGAATAGGCAAGTGCATACTTAGAGCTTTCTGACTTTAATACTTTGTTTCCTGTGGATATTTTCTTCATGTCCTTATACTCCATTTGATAAACAAGATCCTCTCTAATTTAATCTAGATTACAGACATCTCAGAGAACACCTGAAGAAAGCAGCCTTTTGCCTTCTGTCCCATCCTCTATGTGCCTGAACTGTAGTCACTAGACTGTCCTGTCAGTTGTGCAAAGTGAATGTCACTGAGACTAGCTTAGATAATATTTCTATCAATAGGATGGTGAGGTTTAACATCACTTTCTGAAAAGTAAACACAGTTAATTGCTAAACATAGTTCTTAGAGATTTACAAGTTGAAAAATTAGTTTGCTAATCTGATTATATGAACATGGAGCTAGCAGCTCTGTAGTTATCAAGATCAATTTGACAACGAGGAAAAGAAATGTTTAGTCGTTTCAAAGTTTAATAAGCTCAAATAATTAAATCATTTTTAGGAAAGACCCAAGAAAAATAACAGCCTAAATGAAAATGGGGACACTTAATGAAATCTTAGTCTGGGATTCTTAAGATGGTAGAGCCAGTGCTGTGGGAAGGGAGAAAGGAGAGGACTGTTAGGATGATCAGGGGTTCTGTCACAGAAGGCTGTTCCCTGTTGGAGATCTCAGAGGTGGAACAGAAATCTCTGGGTGATAAGGGCGATAATCCACCTACCAAAATGCTAGGATGAGTGAGGGAGAAGGGGCTAGTTTTGGAGTTCTTAATTTTGACTTTGGGGTTTTAGATTTGCTGATGAGAATCTAGTAAGATGACAAAAGAGGGGGCGGGGCATAAGGAAGCCAAGGGCGGATGACCCTGGATCCAAAACTTTCATGAGAAAACATTTCTTAATCATAGGAAGTATGAAAAAATTGATGAACCCAATCATATATGCCCCATCCAGGTGATATATAATTGTCACCCCCTAGGTCGCCTTCCATGTGGAAATAAGGGGTACTTGAGAAGAAAATTAGATTTCAACAGTGAGATGTAGAAGACCCTAAAGATAGAGAAGTGGTGGTTTGGAAAGAGTACTGTTGTATAAGAAGTTGCCACCTTGATCCCATAGTCCAATGTGGAAGGAAGACAGGAAATTGAGCCACTCTTCTTAAGAAAGAGAATGGAGCTGGGCATGGTGGTGCAAGCCTGGATTCCTAACTACTTAGGAGGCTGAGGTTGGAGGATTGCGAGTTTGAGTGCAACCTGGGCAACTTAGTGAGGCCCATCTTAAACCAAGAAAATGAAAAGGTAGGGGGACTGTGATTTGTGAAAGAATCAGGTTTCAACTAAGGCAGGTCAGCTGGGGGTTATTAGTAAAAGGCAGTTTATTGGGGAATGATATTTTCAGAGGATACGCTAATGAGATTTGAGAGGAGAAAAAATGGGCATCTGGGAGGTTCCAGGCAGAAGCAGCACAGGGGCCTGGAAACAGAGAATGGGAGAAGATAGGAAGCAAATGTCTTGTTCACAGTGGAAAGTACTTTTGCAGAGTGAGGCAGGATGGCAAGATACAGCTCAGGGATTTCAAGAATCACTTGCCATGGAATTTAAGCACATTTCTTTGTATCACAGGGAGGTTTCTACCATAATCAGCTGATCAGTCAGATTTGGATGAAAGTGACTTATTAAAGTAGTACTCCTAGGAGAAGCCAGTTAGAGAGTGGACAGAGTTAGAGTGATGTGTGGAATGGGAACATAATCCAAGTGAGCCAATGACATACAAAAAAGGGTTTGCTGGGGCTTCTGGGAAACAGTCTTCTCTTCTTTGCAAGAGTGTTGCCAAAATGTCTGTCCTTTTCATCTGAGTTTGGTGGTGGCAGGTATCGGTTTTGTAATGCCTGTGGCTGTCTTATCCCTACCATGGAAGTCAGGTGTGTATGGAGCAAACCCAGTGGCAACACAGAAACATGGAACCTGGTGAGAGGAGTCTTGGATCAAGCTGGCCCAAGGTTCCCAGAAACTTCAGTTAGGTTTCTCAGAAAACTTTCTGTTGTCTAAGCTAGTTCTAGGATTTTTTTTATTGTTGTTATTGTTATTGCTTCTAGCAGAATTTTAAATTCTCATTTATTTTAATAATCCTGTTTATTTAAATGTGCTTTGATTTTAGGATTGATAATAATCAGAAATGACTAATGGCATCATATATTTAGGTTTAGCTTCTAATGCAGTTGAAATATTTCATGGCATTACAATTAAATAAAGGAAGAGAATTCCCTTGCACACTGGAAATGAAGGAGGGGATTATACATCTACAAGTATGTCTTCTAATTTATGGCTTCTGATCTTGAAGTTAGTCTTTTGAGTTGTCAAGAGACCTAGGTCCTCCAAACCAACTTTTCCCCATTGAGTTTAGCTTTTTATTTTACATGCAAAACAACTTGATATCCTAAGTGTGCTTTGTAGATTACAATTCTAATTCTTAATACGTTCTTGTGCTTTCAGTGTTGCGTGTTCTGACAGATTCCTGCAGACTGTCTTTGAAGGGCTTTTCACCTCTACTTTTCACCATCCTTTTGTCTTGTCTCTGAATTCAGAGACGTGACTGCAAAAATAGATGATTGAATACCAAGTACGTACAGGCTCTACTTTCCCACTTCGATTCATTTCCTTTCCTGAGAATTCGAAGCACATCTGTTGTTTTCTAGGCATTTGCTTTCTTCTGGAGTTATCTCCTTACAGCTTTTTTTTTTTTTTTTCTTAAGGTACTTCCTATTCAAACTCAAAATTCTTTCCTCTTATTTTTCTTCTATACAATCTGAAGCATGCTGAATTTTCTTCCTTTGCCCCCAATTATTTCAAGTCTCCTCTTCCTTAGACCAACTTGAGAGGTTGCACGGTCCCTCTTTCTCTGTTAGTTTTACTGTTTGGCAAATTCTTGTAATCTTTTCCTATAAGGGGTTTGTCTCCATCAACTCTAGAGAGCCAGTTTAATCCACACAACCGAATTGACCTGGAGTGTGGGTATTCTCCTTTAGAAGAAAGTTGAGATGTGTTATAGGTTTAAAACTAAGACTAGTAAGGGTCTGAGATTTGACCTGCATGCTTCTATTTACATCTACCATCTGGTATATACAAGGATGTTTGCTTATTAGTTGAATAGGTCTGATTTTCTTCTAGTTGAGAAATGAATAACATGTAAAAATTTAACAATCTGACCTTTTATATTATATAAATGAGATTAGAAGAGAGAGTATCTCGTTTCATTTTCTTTAAGAGCAATGGTTAATTATTTACTTGATAACAGGTTCTGAAACAGTACTAGAATAACCAGAAGCTTTTAAGTATTTTACTAGGTAGGGTTCAACCTTCCTCCCTCTATTCTACTGATAGTATGTTTAGACAGACATTTTATTGACAATTTGATATCTCTCTCAAACTTTCCCCCCCCCCCTACCAATTGTATTTTCATTTGTTCAGGTTACAGGTGAGGATTCCTTAATTCTAATAATTCAAGACAGTCTCTTCCACTTAAGGGAAGTAATCAAGTTTATGAATTAGTTTTTCAGGTTTTTTTTCTTTTTGTCCCCAATTAAAGCTTCAATAGCTTTCTCTGTATTTTCTTGTCACAATGAATTTTCTAAAATTTTCTAGAATCCCTTGTTAAAGTAGTGGCTGCTACTTTAGGATGATGCCTTTGTCTAATTTTATTTTTGGAACCCTAGTGCATAGAAGAAATTATGCAACAGTCAAAGAAAGAGAAAAGGTATTTATTTAATAGAAATATTTTCTTGCGATGTTGCTTTTTTTGGTTATTGACTGGTTCCATGAAAACAGCACAGTCTAATAGGAAATAAAAAATCATGGACTCAGTAAATTCTTTAGTTTTTTTTTTTTTCCTGGAGAAGTCAAAGGTTCTTTTTCTCCATCCCTGCCCTACCTCTTTGTTGCTTGTTTAGAAAAACAACAACAACAACTCTTTCCTTCTTCCCCTTTTGATAAGCATCTGCTTAGTTAGAATATGTCTTGGACCTGAGTATTCTGTACTAAGTTTCCCTGGAATGTGGAAAGAAAGAGAGAGAGAGAGAGAGAGAGAGAGAGAGAGAGAGAGAGAGAGAGAGAGAGAGAGAGAGAGAGAAAGAAAGAAAGAAAGAAAGAAAGAAAGAAAGAAAGAAAAGAGATTCAATTTTGTTTTCATTTTGGGGAAATTTTCTTCTATTTTGTTTTTGTATCAACCTCATTTTGATGTGTTCTTGACTGCAGGAGCTGCCCCATTTGTGTTCTAAGACTTAACCCCATCTGACTGCATTCATTCTCTCACTTAACATCAGGCTATCTCAAATCTTTCTTTACTACATAATTGGTATTCAGTGGTATCTCTTCTGTACTTTGATAGCTCTATATTGCTATTAGTTCTCTTTAGAAAATTTTATCCATGTTTTGTTTTCTTAGATCTGCAATCCTCTTTAATCTTTTAATTTGGTTTACTTTTAAGTTCTTGTTTTATTGTACTTATTCTGGATATTACTTTCTGGGGAGTATAGGCCTGATATAAATGAAGGCTTTCTTTCTGTTCTTGGAATTGTTTTGTTCCAGATTGGATTTTATTTTTGGTCATTTGCATGGTATCCCTGCATTCCACACACATTTTTTGAACTCTGGCATGTATGGACATTTCTTTCTTTCTTTCTTTTTTTTTTTTGACATTTCTTTATTTTGCTATGTGACCAAATAGTCAACTTGCTCTTCTACAGTATGTGTGTGATGGGCTCTTGATGTTTTTTTTCCCCACTGAATTTAGCCCATTATCATGACTGTTGCTACCCCAGCACATATTAGGGGACTCTCTGAGTGATGACTGTTGTTTTTAGCCTTATTTTCTTAGCCCGCATTTTTGGCCAGTTGTGGACATTAGCTATATGCAGCTTTTGTTAGATAATCAGACTGATTTTTTCAAATCTACTAAATATCACATTCCTATATTTATAGCATTTAGTTGGTATGTGTGTATGTACATAGTTTTCTGAGCAGGAGCACATCAGGGCTTTGAATGATGTCCCTCAGTTCAAACACAGCAGTTGTGTAAGCTATGTTTACAACATAGGGTCCAGGTCCACTCTGTTACTTATGTTCCATTTCCTCTCTGCTACTCCCCAGTCAAGAAAGAAGGGGGAAAAAGTTCTTGCCAAATTTAGTTATTGTATTAATTTCCTTTGGTTGAGACGGCACAGTTCCAGCGTCTGATTCCATCTTCTCACAACCTTTCTCTTTGTGTATCTGTGTGTCCTTTCCTGCCTCCCACTGTGAGCCCAACCCAGTACAATCTCACCTCAGTCCTGAGCTTTAATACATCTTCATTGACTCTATTTTCAAATAATGTTCCATAATTAGGTTCTTGGTGGACTTTTGAATTATTATGGGATACTAGTCAACCCACTACAGACATATCAGGAAGAAATGTCAGGACTTTGTCAACAAACCACATAGGTACTTGTTTTCAGGGCTGGTTTCACCCCTCTACTAAAGCCTGTCTTGAAGATCACTACTCTCTGCAGAACCCATTAATTGCTCTTTCAAGTTAGGGTGATAGGGTGCTACTCTTTGCTGTTGCCAGTCATGTGGGTAGAACATCACCCTTGTTAGTTTTCCTTGAATCTACCCACAGATTTATAAACAATCACATTAGTTAACTACTACTTTTGGTTTTTCTTCCCTCCCTCCCTCCCTCCCTCCCTTCCTTCCTTCCTTCCTTCCTTCCTTCCTTCCTTCTTCTGTGGTTCTGAGGATTAAACCCAGGTCCTCACACTTACTAGGCAAGTGCTCTACCACCAAGCTATATCCCTGGCCCTAGTCAACTATTCTTGATAACTCCAATATGTTATCATATTTTCTGCCAACAGAAACTTGTGGATGATTCTTCATCCCTACCTCATAATTCATTTAAAGGACCCATTAATAGTGTTTCCCCACTTAAGACTTTATTGTAGGTTTCAGAAACACCCTTTATTATATTAAAAAAAAGTGTTTTACTAAGTGAGGTTTTTTGAAAAATATATTTTGCATATTACTATTTTTTTTCTGCATGTATTCAGATGATTGGTTTTCAACTTTAGTCTGGTTAATGTGTTTTGAACCTGAGCTTTTCTGAAAACAGAACCTGAAACAATGATTAAAATTCTGATGCTGTATTTGGGAGGTAAAAACTCAGGACAATGAGCAAAAAAGGAAAATGGGAATGAGCCATAGAAAAGTGGGGAGCTCTGGGAGGGGATGAATTACCATGCTGGCTATAGCTTCATTTGTAGTCAAAAAGAGACTCAGATATTCTTTTGACAGTTGCATTCATTCAGCATGAAGGACATTTCTATGGACTGTGTACAGAACTGTCTTAAAGTAGTTTATGGGAAAGAGTGAGCAAGGGGAGCGGGATTTATCTGTCCATATCTACTGTTTCCTATTGAATAAAATTTATTGCACAAGAGGTAAATTGTTCCATATATCTAAATTTCATTATCTAGTCCCTTAGATGACAGCTCAGGATGCCAAGTCACATGCCCTAGAGTACAGCATCTCATTCAATTCCAAAAATATCAGGAGAAGCCAGACATTTCAGATATGTGGCTGCTTAGATCAGCTCTGAAGTGGTGGCCAAAGATGAAGACCTGGCACTCTCTGGGCAAATGATTAATCAGCTCCTATCAGTGACAGTAAGGTCTGTGAAGAATTTGAGCCAAAGAAATCTGAAGAAACACAAGAGATTTGGGTCCAATACATGGTAAGTCACATTTATAAATCTTTGCAATACTAAACTTTCTTTGGATTCCTGGAAAAACCCCTGGTTACTGTGGCAGCCATGAAAAAGTGGGGATAAGATGTCCTGCAGCACCAAGTATAGGTGGTTGACAACTCCAGTTTCTGAAGGTGTGTTTTGAGGTATTAGTTGGTTACACAACATTGCTATTATGGTTTGGATCTGGAATGTCTCCCAAAGGTTCATTGGTTGAAGACTTGATCCCCAGTACAGCAATGTTTGGAGGTCGGCTTTTGGGAAGTGATTGAGTTGTGAGGTCTCTGATCATCAGTGGATTAACCCATTGATGCATTAATAATTTGATGGCATTATTGGGAGGTGATAAGAACTTAGGAGGTGAGGCCTAGTTGGGGGAAGTAGGAGGGCATGCCCTCGGAGGGTATTTCTTGTTTACTGCAATGAAGCATCTTAGTAGGTTTGTGCTGTAGTCACTCTACTGAACCAAATTTGGTTCATGAGGACCCCAAAGAATGGAGTTGGCTGTCTATGGACTGAGACCTCAGAAGCCGTGAGTGTCAAATAAACTTTTCCTTCTCTAAAATTGTTCTTGTCAGGTCTTTTGGTCACAGCAGCAAAAAAGCTGACTAAAACAACATCTTATATGTTTCATTTGTCAAACTTAAGAAATTAGCAGTGGTACTAAACTGACAATCTGAATTTAGTCATGTTGCTGCCCAGCACCCCCCACCCCGTGGTGAGAAGGGCACTACATTCTATGTCACATTCTGCCACAGAACCCAGGACCCCATTCTAATCATGAGAAAATCAAAGCCATGGGTGGTCTGCAAATTACCTATTACAGTCAAAACTGTCAAGATCACAAAGACCCAAGAAAGACTGAGAAACTCGTAGTTTGGAGAACACTAAGCAGACATAATATTAAGAATATTGTACTATTCAGAAGGCATCCTGGAACATGAAATAGAAATTATTAGAAAAACTGATGAAGTCTCCCAGTTCTTGGGGGCAGCACCCTTTGTTCCCTCTGTTTTTCCCTCTACTTCACAATACCTGTCCCTTATAGTGAAGCATCTCAGCAGATATGTGCTGACATAGTCACTCTGAGGAAGCGAGTAACTAAGTCTAGCCTGCATTCAAGGGGTGTGTTAGGTTTTCAATGTCTTGACCAAAATACCTGACAAGAACAACATAGAGGAGGAAAAGTTTATTTTGGCTTATGGTTTCAGGGTTTGGGCCAAGGTTGGCTGGCTCCATTGTTCTGGGCTTAAGGTGAGTCAGAACATCACGGTAGAAGGGTGTTGCAGAGGAGTGCTGGTGTGCTCATAGTGGCCAGGAAGCAGAGAGAGAAAGGGGAAGAGCCTGCAGGAAAGATGCATCCTTCCAGGTCATGCCCCTGGTGACCTACCTGCCTACAGTTACCACCCAGTTAATCCAAACTAGGATGGACTGATTAGGTTACAGCTCTCCTAATCTAATTATTTTACCTCTGAATATTTCTGCATTAACACAGGAACTTTTTGGGGGAACCTTATATCCAAACCATAACAAGGGGAGAGCTAAGCTCCATATGCTAGAAGGAGTTTGTGTGTGTGTGTGTGTGTGTGTGTGTGTGTTTTCCCACTTTGGAATTATTTGGTAAGAAAAACTTATTCATTCAACAATTGATTTATGTCAGTATGCATACATGGAGTTTAAACAAATTATTTGGTTTATAATCCAATATTTTAATTTATTTTGTTGCTTAAAATTTCTACCTTCTCCATTAGGAATTCTAAGGTTAATGCCTGTATCCTTATAACGTTATCTCTACTTTTAAAAAAATTAGCACTTTCTTACTTTTCCCTTTCCATAACTCCCTCAATTTCCCATACCACTTACATTTTCCTAGGTCAGAGAAAAATACATATTTTTTTTTCTAGAGAAAGTCTAGTGAAATTAATAAGAAATATTTGATTCCCAGTTTTTGGTATTTATTTATAGAAAAAATAAATCTTACATGGATTAAAAACATGCATTTTACAAATTGCCTTCAGGGGAAAAACACCTGAAGACTGCAAAATTCATCAAAAGTGCTGGTTAATACACTTGTGTTATTTCCATCAATCATATTCTGTTGAAGTTAATGACATATTGTTTCCTTCTTGTTGGAAAAAATCAGCTGGCTTTAATTGTTAATGTTTTTGAAATTTCTTGGCAAGTGAGAGAAATTCATTTGGATTATCAAGAGAAATTTTTATAGCATAATGATCTGAATTCTGGTTCTCAAAAGTTGTTAATCACTGAAAATGAACTGCATCCCACATTCATATTGGCAGTTAGAATGAATTTGCTTGTTTGTTGTGATTGTGGATCTGATTTCTCATCTCAGCAGATATAGAATTGGATGCCCTTTTGGTGCATCTCAAGACTGATTTGAAAGCTTGAGAGACCATTTAAAGTTTGGGTTTGAGGAAGATGTAAGTGCTTGGTATTACATTTGGCTCTATGTCATTTGCTAAGTGTATAAATTCCTTAAAAACAGAAACTTCTTTTAATGTCACATTTAACATGCATATTTAATCATCACCTTTAGCACAAATGAAGTTCTGAAAACTTTGTGTTAACATATCTATACAAAAATATTCTTTCTTGCCTAAACTTTCCCCATTCACCAAAGTGCACTATAGGTTTGGTAGAGGGTTATAATTTAGTCCTTACAGATTGTTTTAAAGCAATATTAGTTAAAAACACAAAATTCTATTGCAAATGGGGTGGGTATCTGCATATAGTGTATATATAGTTAGGAAATTATTTCACTCATAGCAAATGTATGGTTCTTTTCCTTGTGTGATTTGCAAGTGGTAAAGAACAAGTCTATCTCTGTTTCTTAATAAGCCTGTAGTCATTTTGTTAAGTTCCTTGGGATGGCCTTGATCTGATGATCTATCTTTCAAGTAGACCTAAACTGATGCAAATTGATAAATAATAATTAAAGATACATGTAAATGTGCCAACTAAATTTTGACCTATGTTAATAATTAATTTTGCTATTTAGTGCCTGCTGAAACACTTAAAGTGGTGGCTAACATTTTGAAAATATCAAGTAATATCAAACATTGAGTATTATTTACTCAGATATATATGAAAGAGACAATGGAAATAAAAGTGAAGGAAGCATCCTGTCAAGTCAGCCTGTGTCAAAAATATGAATTGAATGGAACTCAGTTCTTGATGCTGCCTTCAAATTGCCCTATCTCTTTATTATGCCTTTGCCTAGTTCTAATTTAGGGATGGGAAAGGGCATTGGAAGGAGTGTAGCTTTCAAGGTGGTCTTTTGTACAATTTGAGAACTAAAAGCTGAGCCAGAGAAATAACACTTGGTATATATAAATTTGATTGCTTCAAGAGAGATGTGGCAAAAAATTGACTAGCTTTTATATTAACATAAGGAGGTATGCATGTCCCCAAACTCTTTCATTCTAGATAATAGCAGAGTGGATGAAACAGATGTATGCACTACAAACAGACATCCACCCCATTTGCATTTGTAAAGTGAGGAAAATAAGCAATAGAATTTTGCGTTTCCAACTCATATTGCTTTAAAATAAAGGGTATAACTTGCCTAGTATGAACAGTAGCGTAAGGTGAGGTGTAACCCAGTGGCTATGTCACTGGTTCTTTCTGCCCTTCCCTGCTCCATTGTACAGCACTAGGAGCCACAGTTCCTAGATTCCCTTTCCCTCTGGCTTCAGTATAGCTTGGCCAATGGGAGGCCTGAGCAGACAATTGGAAGCCTAGAGTGGGGAAAAGCCAGGTCCTTCTTCACATCTTTACTTCCTGAGGTGTCCTGGCAGAAGCTGCTTATTCTCAGTACCCCTCTGTGTTAATAGCAACCTAAAGACAGTCCCGGTAACACTACTTTTCTCCATTGCCTTGCTAGCCCATGGGATGAGGCAGCTTCTTGTTATTGCTAATCACCAGATTATCTTGCTCACCTGTTTTGCTTTCTCGTCACCATCCATGTGGTGAGTTTCTTTAATTAACTTTTAAAATGTTTTCTTGGGGCAGGCCCCAAAATGGCTGTAGTTAGGCTCCTTCACCAAGACAGCAGGCTGTTATGTTTTTAGTGTGAGCCAGGACTGGGAAACTAGCTATGTTATGGTGAGTCAAGGCCAGAAAAACCAATGCAGCCTTTACATTCAAGGTCATAAACATTAACTTGTGAGCACACCCCTCCCCTTATGTAACCTGTTGGCAGTGTGCCTTCTTTGAGCTTATATAAAAAGGGCCTATGAAAATGGCTTGGGGGCTGGCTAATAGCTATGGCTGCCTCTGAACAAAGGACGACCAATATTCCCTTTGTGTCTGGCATCTTCTTTCAATTGCTGGATCCCCAAGCCTTGTTTCCTGGGTCAGAGCTCCTGCATGACATGTTCTATTTCTGATTGTAATTAGTTGCTTCTCTATACAAAAAAAACCCCTATGGTTATTGCTCTTTTCTGACCAGACCTGTAGGCTACATATCAATGGGCAAGTGTCAGTATGAGCAGTAGCTCCCGTTGATATTTTGCCCAGATTCCCTTTTCTGGCAAGTGTAGGCAAACCCCAGCTGCTGCGAGTGCTGGCTGCTAATGTTCGTGAATGTACTCTTCTCCAAAGTCTTGCCTTTTCCCCTGAAATGCCTGGGGAAGCTATGCCATCCCACCTGGGTGTGGCCCATGGCCAACAGCTGCTTGATTTAAAGATACCAAAAAAAAAAAAAAAAAAAAAAAAAATCCCTTACTGCAAGAGTGAGCAAAACTGTGGTGCCATTCAGACCCAAGTACTCCCTGCTCTGTTAGAAAACAGATTTCAGCCCAGCCCATCTTTGCTAGGCTTCTTTCCTTTCTCTGCACTATTTCCTCCTTTCTTTACAGCTTTATTTTGAAAAGTCGTTCTCAGAGGCTCAATTGTATGGTAACCCCCACCTCCCGGTTCCTCCACATGGATCTGCTTCTAGGGACCTAGAACTAAGAGTACATTTACAGAGGTAATGGAGGAAATCTGTTAATCTGGTGATGTGGTTCAATGGCCGTTGTGAACTTCAATTACATTTCCTACAGTTAGGGTAGGGATGGTGAGAAGGAACGATGAAATAGCTGAATATCCTTGAGGGATGAACAGTTACTGGAAGGTTTTAAGTTCTAAAATTGAGGAGAAGGTCAGGGGAGGCTAGATTTCAAAGCAAAAAGATAATATTGTGCATTTTACTTATTGAATGGTGCCCTAAGAGTGTTTAGGAGTGCCTGGGAGGTGATTTGAAATGCAAGTCGGCTACAAGACTAGAAATAGCGACTGTGAGATTACACATGGGCATTTTTCTCAGATTTGACTCGTACATAGTTGCTTTTTTTTTTTTTTTTTCAGGGGTGGTTGGTGGGAAGGCTAATGCAGGTAGCTTAATGGTGCTGTAAACTAGGCTGCAATTTAGGGGGAGTAAAATCAGGAAAGAAAGAAGGGGGTCAACACAGAGATGCAGTGTTGATTAGGTCACCATCACCAGTAAATATCTCAGTCTGTGGGATTTTCTGAGGAACACTTGGAAATGTGTTTCAGGTCCGATCAGCAGGGGCAGGGAGTATTTGTCCATCCTCCCCTCCCCCCAGTGTTTACCTGGACGTCAATTTCTCTGTATTCTGGGTTGCACATGCATGTGTTGGGGAGAGTGCTAAGAGAAGCCCTGAGGTTCTCTCCCTGTGCTCTTCTCCCTGTGCTGTGGTCTGGAGGCAAGTTGCCTCAGCTGCATCTGCAGTGAGCTAGTTGGAGCCTTCTCAGAACTTGCTGGACTGTGTGGCCTAAGAGGTGGCCAGGTGGATTGAAGTGGATAACAGGTGTCCATAGATGATATCCACATGGCCCCTACTAGGATGTGTAGGTTAAGGGATAGTCACAGGGTAGCGAAAAGACTTGATCCCGAGAGAGCCACCCCCCACCCCCCTCGCCTGCCAGGTAGGGGAAGGGTGACCACAGACAGAAAAGGCCCAGTGGCCCGCGGCGGGACAGAGCTTCCAATCACTCCTGCAAGGTAGGCGGGCCTGCGACCCACCGGCAGAAGAGGAGCAGCCGCCTGCTGAGAGGCTGAGCCGCCCCCTCCCCCTGCGCCGGCATAGTAGAGGGAACTGGGACCAAACACAGAGCAGGCCCAGCGGCCTGCTGAGGGGCAGAGCCGCCCCCCACCCCCCTCGCCTGCCAGGTAGGGGAAGGGTGACCACCGACAGAAAAGGCCCAGTGGCCCGCGGCGGGACAGAGCTTCCAATCACTCCTGCAAGGTAGGCGGGCCTGCGACCCACCGGCAGAAGAGGAGCAGCGGCCTGCTGAGAGGCAGAGCCGCCCCCTCCCCCCCGCGCCTGCAAGGTAGTCGGAACTGAGACCACCATCAGAACAGGTCAGACCTGCAACCGAGAGACAGAACAGGCCCAGTGGCCTGAGGAAGGGTAGAGCCGCCCCCCCCCCACGCCTGCAAAGTAGGCGGACCTGCGACCCACTGGCAGTACAGCCCCAGAGGCCTGCAGAGGGGCAGTGCCGCTGCCTGCGCCTGCAAAGTAGGCAGAACTGCGACCACCGACAGAACAAGCCTAGCGGCCCGCAGAGGGACAGAGCCGCCGCCCGCGCCTGCAAGGACGGCGGACCTGCTACCGACTGGCAGAGCAGGCCCAGCGGCCTGCCGGCGTGGTAGGCACATTGCCCCAATTGGCGGAGGGGCAGAGCCGCCGCCCGCGCCTGCGAGGGAGACTTTGCAACTATACAAGACCAATATAAATATATAGGGGGAAAATTCAATAGCACAACAGTTTCACCAAGAAGAAAGGAACGCGAACAGTATGAAGAGACAAGGAAAGAAAGGACCACAAGCATTGCAGGTCAACTCAACTTTAGAAGAGGTAATAGCTGCAGCTGATGGAATGTCAGATAAAGAATTCAGGATATACATGCTTCAGATGATCTGGAGTCTCAAGGAAGACATCAGACAGCAAAATCAGACAATGAAAGATCACTTCAACAATGAATTACATAAACAAATCCAAGAAGCAAAAGATCAACTATACAGGGAAATAGAGGTTATAAAAAACAAACAAACAGAAATTCTAGAAATGCAGGAAGCAATAAGCCAACTTAAAAACTCAATTGAGAATACTACCAGCAGAGTAGAACACTTAGAAGACAGAACATCAGACAATGAAGATAAAGTATTTCAACTTGAAAAGAACATAGACAGCTCAGCAAGACTGTTAAGAAACCATGAGCAGAACATCCAAGAAATATGGGATAACATCAAGAGACCAAATTTAAGAGTCATTGGGATACAGGAAGGAACAGAGTTTCAAACCAAAGGAATGAGCAATCTATTCAATGAAATAATTCGAGAAAACTTCCCAGACTTGAAGAATGAGACAGAACTCCAAATCCTAGAAGCCTACAGGACGCCGAATGTGCAAAATCATAAGAGACCCACACCTAGACACATTATAATGAAGATGCCCAACATACAGAATAAGGAGAGAATTTTAAAAGCTACAAGAGAAAGGAAGCAGATCACATTTAGGGGTAAGCCAATCAGGATAACAGCTGATCTTTCAACACAGACTCTGAAAGCTAGAAGATCCTGGAATAACATATTTCAAACACTGAAAGAAAATGGGTTCCAACCAAGAATTGTGTTTCCAGCGAAATTAAGCTTCAGGATGGAAGATGAAATTAAAACCTTCCACGATAAACAAAAGTTAAAAGAATTTGCAGCTAGAAAACCATCTCTTCAAAACATCCTTGGCAAAACATTACAGGAAGAGGAAATGGAAAATAACAATGAAAACCAACAGTGGGAGGTAGGACACTAAAGGGGGGAAAATAATCAAAGTGGAAAACAAACCATGTTTAGTAACAGAAATAAACAAATATGGCTGGAAGAACAACCCATATCTCAATAATAACCCTAAATGTTAATGGCTTAAGCTCACCAATCAAGAGACACAGGCTAGTAGAATGGATCACAAAACAAGACCCAACAATATGCTGCCTACAGGAGACGCATTTGATAGGAAAAGACATACATAGGCTGAAGGTGAAAGGTTGGGAAAAATCATATCACTCATATGGACTTCGGAAACAAGCAGGAGTATCCATACTCATATCAAATAAAATAGATTTCAAGCCAAAGTTAATCAAAAGGGATAGAGAGGGACACTACATACTGCTCAAGGGAACCATACACCAACAAGACATAACAATCATAAATATATATGCCCCAAACAATGGTGCAGCTATGTTCATCAAACAAACTCTTCTCAAGTTCAAGAGTCTAATAGACCACCATACAATAATCATGGGAGACTTCAACACACCTCTCTCACCACTGGACAGATCTTCCAAACAAAAGTTGAATAAGGAAACTATAGAACTCAATAACACAATTAATAACCTAGACTTAATTGACATATATAGAATATACCACCCAACATCAAACAGTTACACTTTTTTTCTCAGCAGCACATGGATCCTTCTCAAAAATAGATCATATATTATGTCACAGGGAAACTCTTAGACAATACAAAGGAGTAGAGATAATACCATGCATCCTATCTGATCATAATGGAATGGAACTGAAAATCAACGATAAAAGAAGGAAGGAAAAAGAATATATCACTTGGAGAATGAACAATAGGTTACTGAATGATCAATGGGTTATAGAAGACATCAAGGAGGAAATTAAAAAATTCTTAGAGATTAATGAAAACACAGACACAACATATCGGAATCTATGGGACACATTGAAAGCAGTTCTAAGAGGAAAATTCATTGCTTGGAGTTCATTCCTTAAAAAAAGAAAAAACCAACAAATAAATGATCTCATACTTCATCTCAAAATCCTTGAAAAAGAAGAGCAAAACAACAGCAAAAGAAGTAGAAGGCAAGAAATAATTAAAATCAGAGCTGAAATCAATGAAATCGAAACAAAAGAAACAATTGAAAAAATTGACAAAACTAAAAGTTGGTTCTTTGAAAAAATAAACAAAATCGACAGACCCTTAGCCATGCTAGCGAAGAGAAGAAGAGAGAGAACTCAAATCACTAACATACGGGATGAAAGAGGCAATATCACAACAGACACTTCAGAAATACAGAAGATAATCAAAAATTATTTTGAATCCTTATACTCCAATAAATTAGAAGATAGTGAAGGCATAGATAAATTTCTTAAGTCATATGATCTGCCCAGATTGAGTCAGGAGGATATAGACAACCTAAACAGACCAATATCAATTGAGGAAATAGAAGAAACCATCAAAAGACTACCAACTAAGAAAAGCCCAGGACCGGATGGGTATACAGCAGAGTTTTACAAAACCTTTAAAGAAGAACTAATACCAATACTTTTCAAGCTACTTCGGGAAATAGAAAAAGAGGGAGAACTTCCAAATTCATTCTACGAGGCCAACATCACCCTGATACCTAAACCAGACAAAGACACTTCAAAGAAAGAAAACTACAGACCAATATCTCTAATGAACCTAGATGCAAAAATCCTCAATAAAATTCTGGCCACTCGGATACAAAGGCACATCAAAAAAATTGTGCACCATGATCAAGTAGGATTCATCCCTGGGATGCAAGGCTGGTTCAATATAAGGAAATCAATAAATGTTATTCACCACATCAATAGACTTAAAAATAAGAACCATATGATCATCTCGATAGATGCGGAAAAAGCATTCGACAAAGTACAGCATCCCTTTATGTTCAAAACTCTGGAAAAACTAGGGATAACAGGAACATACCTCAATATTGTAAAAGCAATCTATGCTAAGCCTCAGGCTAGCATCATTCTGAATGGAGAAAAATTGAAGGCATTCCCTCTAAAATCTGGAACAAGACAGGGATGCCCTCTCTCACCACTTCTGTTCAACATAGTTCTCGAAACACTGGCCAGAGCAATTAGACAGACAAAAGAAATTAAAGGCATCAAAATAGGAAAAGAAGAACTTAAATTATCACTATTTGCAGATGACATGATTCTATACCTAGCAGACCCAAAAGGGTCTACAAAGAAACTATTAGAGCTAATAAATGAATTCAGCAAAGTGGCAGGATATAAAATCAACACGCATAAATCAAAGGCATTCCTGTATATCAGCGACAAATCCTCTGAAATGGAAATGAGGACAACCACTCCATTCACAATATCTTCAAAAAAAATAAAATACTTGGGAATCAACCTAACAAAAGAGGTGAAAGACTTATACAATGAAAACTACAGAACCCTAAAGAGAGAAATAGAAGAAGATCTTAGAAGATGGAAAAATATACCCTGTTCATGGATAGGCAGAACTAACATCATCAAAATGGCGATATTACCAAAAGTTCTCTATAGGTTTCATGCAATGCCAATCAAAATCCCAACGGCATTTCTTGTAGAAATAGAGAAAGCAATCATGAAATTCATATGGAAAAATAAAAGACCCAGAATAGCAAAAACAATGCTAAGCAGGAAGTGTGAATCAGGCGGTATAGCGATACCAGACTTCAAACTATATTACAGAGCAATAGTAACAAAAACAGCATGGTACTGGTACCAAAACAGGCGGGTGGACCAATGGTACAGAATAGAGGACACAGAAACCAATCCACAAAACTACAACTATCTTATATTTGATAAAGGGTCTAAAAGCATGCAATGGAGGAAGGATAGCATCTTCAACAAATGGTGCTGGGAAAACTGGAAATCCATATGCAACAAAATGAAACTGAATCCCTTTCTCTCGCCATGCACAAAATTTAATTCAAAATGGATCAAGGAGCTTGATATCAAATCAGAGACGCGCCGTCTGATAGAAGAAAAAGTTGGCTACGATCTACAGTCGGTGGGGTCGGGCTCCAAATTCCTCAATAGGACACCCATAGCACAAAAGTTAATAACTAGAATCAACAAATGGGACTTACTCAAACTAAAAAGTTTTTTCTCAGCAAAAGATACAATAAGAGAGGTAAATAGAGAGCCTACATCCTGGGAACAAATCTTTACTCCTCACACTTCAGATAGAGCCCTAATATCCAGAGTATACAAAGAGCTCAAAAAATTAGACAATAAGAGAACAAACAACCCAATCAACAAATGGGCCAAGGACCTGAACAGACACTTCTCAGAGGAGGACATACAGTCAATCAACAAGTACATGAAAAAATGCTCACCATCTCTAGCAGTCAGAGAAATGCAAATCAAAACCACCCTAAGATACCATCTCACTCCAGTTAGATTGGCAGCCATTATGAAGTCAAACAACAACAAGTGCTGGCGAGGATGTGGGGAAAAGGGTACACTTGTACATTGCTGGTGGGACTGCAAATTGGTGCAGCCAATTTGGAAAGCAGTATGGAGATTTCTTGGAAAGCTGGGAATGGAGCCACCATTTGACCCAGCTATTCCCCTTCTCGGTCTATTCCCTAAAGACCTAAAAAGAGCATGCTACAGGGACACTGCTACATCGATGTTCATAGCAGCACAATTCACAATAGCTAGACTGTGGAACCAACCTAGATGCCCTTCAATGGATGAATGGATAAAAAAAATGTGGCATTTATACACAATGGAGTATTACTCTGCATTAAAAAATGACAAAATCATAGAATTTACAGGGAAATGGATGGCATTAGAGCAGATTATGCTAAGTGAAGCTAGCCAATCCCTAAAAAACAAATGCCAAATGTCTTCTTTGATATAAGGAGAGTAACTAAGAACAGAGTAGGGTCGAAGAGCATGAGAAGAAGATTAACATTAAACAGGGATGAGAGGTGGGAGGGAAAGGGAGAGAGAAGGGAAAATGCATGGAAATGGAAGGAGACCCTCAGAGTTATACAAAAGTACATACAAGAGGAAGTGAGGGGAAGGGGAAAAATAATACAAGGGGGACAAACGAATGTCAGTAAAGGGGGCAGAGAGAGAAGAGGGGAGGGGAGGGGAGGGGAGGGGAGGGGAGGGGGGATAGTAGAGGATAGGAAAGACAGCAGAATACAACAGACACTAGTATGGCAATATGTAAATCAATGGATGTGTAACTGATGTGATTCTGCAATCTGTATATGGGGTAAAAATGGGAGCTCATAACCCACTTGAATCAAATTGTGAAATATGATATATCAAGAACTATGTAATGTTTTGAACAGCCAACAATAAAAAATTTAAAAAAAAAAAAAAAAAAAAAAAAAGACTTGATCCCGAGTCTTTGCCACATAGAAGCGAATCTCTGTGAGCTTGGGCAAGTCAGTAGGAAACTGAAGCAGAGAGTGTTTAGGAGCTGACTTCTCACCATACCTTTGCATGGTTATACTGACCTCTCTCCAGGCCCCAGCTAAATCCTCCTCCACCTACAAAACACTATGCAAATCTCCTTGAGAGACAAAGACCTCTTCACATAGGAGGCATCCCTTTCTCTCCTGAATGTCCCTAGTTCTACTGGGAGTTTAACACACACCATGGCATACGTTTACTTCTGATAGATTGGACTGTGTGGGACACAGGGTGATTTTTATCTTTGTTCCTACGATACTAGTCAGTTGACAATAAAACTCTTATAATAATGCCTTAGAAAAGATTTAATACAGAGAAAGAGGTTAAGGGAAAAGAGAAGTAAAGAAGGCTAAAGAAATGGCCATAAAAAGCTCATTCCAGAATTATGACCCCAATTCTTGTCGTCAGGAGAGCAAATCCATGATCCTCAGGCTTTCCTTTTGACATTGTGTGCATTCCTTTACCTTTTAAATGTTCTTGAAATTCACTGCTTCCCTATTTAAAAAATAGGATAAGAATGTTGTTGTTGGTGTGTGTGTGTGTGTGTGTGTGTGTGTGTGTGTTATAATTTGGATATGCTTTGCTCCCTGAAGGTTCACATGCTGGAAGTTTGGTCCTCGATGTAACACACTGAAAGGTGGTAGGAACTTTAAATGATGAGGCCCAGTAGAAGGTAATTGGGTAATGACTGCCCTCGTGAAGGGATGAATGCTGGTCTCCTGGAGCTTGTTAAGTCTTATGAGACTTGATTAGTTTCCAAGTGAGAAGGTTGTTATAAAAGCCTGCCCCATGTCCGGGTTTCTTGCTTTCTGTCTTGCCCTGCGCTCTCATCTCTACATTCTGTGGGCTGTGTGTGCGTGTGCTCCTGTGATGTGATGCTATCGCTGTGGTGTAGACACAGCCGGAAGGTCTTTACCAGAAACTGAATAGATGGGGATATCTGATTTTGAACTTCTAGTCTTCAAAACTGTGAGATACATAAATTTCTTTTCTTTATCAAGATCCCATTCTTAGACTTTTGTGATAGTAACACAAAATGGACTAAGATAGAAGTTTGGGAGGTTGTCGGGGAAGGGAAGGAATTTGCACTGGACCCAGATGCTTTACGGCTGAGACTGGCTATACCTGTAATCCCTTTCTCCACGTCTGTTAAAATTTTCCCAGCATTACACAAGCTGGGAAGGCAGCAGAAGGTAAGGAGAAGGCCGTAGAATGGGAACAGGTATTTGTGTATTTATGGTAGAGCTGGGCATTTTACTCTGTCAAGGTGTTAGGATTAAAGTGACTATTTGTATCCAATACCAACCTCTCCACAGGTGAGGAAATAGCTTGTGGATTATAGTATTATCAGTCATCTAGTAAATTTTGAAGCTGGGATTCAAAACCAGGGCAGACTTGGGAGCCCCCCTGCCTCCTGTTAAAACACCTTGGGTATGGACAAGAAGGCTTAGATGTCTCCACTCTAAAAAGAGACTGTCACTCTAAGCTGGGAATCCTCCCACCTACTTGTCCAAATACAAAAGCTGCTGTGCCTACCGAGTAAGATGCCAGGCTCTGTGCCAAAACATTTTTTTTTAAAGCTCTTCAGGAGAACAAGTGCCTTTATTTTCCCAGATGGGTTGAAAATGGTGCTTTTGTACTCACGTTAAGCCTTTTATCAGAGGCTCTTGCTCTGTGGAATTAGACTAAATTCAAGGTAGCTCATCAAGTATGTGCCAGGGACGAGTTCCTTGCCCTCCAAAGAGCCTTGAGTCCCGAACTGAGCCCAGGGTGTTTCACGAAAGCGTTACGCATACCGATTGAGCGTGCTCTGTGGCATTGGAGACAAGGACATTGGTGAACAGAGGAAAGTCGGATATGACAGAGATGGCCCCCTGTTAATAGAACGGAGCAACAGTTTCTTAGAGCTTAAGCACCGGCCTGGGAACCATGTCAGTTTCCTTCTCAGCTATTAACCTCTCCTTTGCCACTTGACTTGTTTTCAGTTGATCCTGCCTGCCAGTGAGTGCCCCCTGCAAAGGACCTGGGGCAGAGGAAAGCACTTAGACTGTTGCCCACTCTATGGGGCCCTAGGAGAGTCTTTGAACTTTTGCTGTGGTTTACCTGTCGTGTGTGTGAGCATGAGGCTGGTGACAACTACAAGAGGCTTTCTACTTGGATTCTAGGGGAGCTATTAAATATAAATTCATCTGATTTATCTTAGACTCAAACTTTTTCTTGTGGACTTCTCTCAGGATAGTAAAGCTCTGCCAGGCTCTATGGGTGATATGTTTTAGATGAGTAATTAAACCATTTAGGACTTATTAGCATCTATGTTTTGTTTTAAATCCCCTTTATTAGAAAATAATGCAGAATTTGAAGCTGAACTGATATTTGGCCCAGTTTTAAGTATTTACCAAACTAGAGAAAGTCTGATCTTCTGAGAATGTTAAGAGCTGATCTACATAAGCTTTGGGGAGAAATGAGTCTTGACACTTCTCCAAAACCTTTGGAAAGTACCTCAGCTGGCAGTTGGGTTTTCTTGGTATTTTAAAAGGGCATATGATAAGCATAAGTAGAAATATGTGGGGTGGTTTTCTTAAGGTTGTTTGTTTTGAAACTAGAATGCTGTACCTTACATTTTCCTTTCTCTTGATTTCAAATGCCTACCTGTTCCTTGAATTTACCTCTGTTCACAAGCCTGATCTCCAAGTCTGGTTTGCATGTGGTTGATGTTTATTTGAGTAATCTGAGGTAGCAGAAAAGGAATATATTTAATCATTTAACCTTTACAATAAGGAACATTTGAAATGTCAGCATTTTATTTCAGGAACAGGTGAGTTATTGCATTATTAGGCTTTTATTTATTTATTTACACCCTGTATCTTTCTGAAAAGGAATTTGAAACAGCTTTGAACGGCTTAATAAAGGATGAGGGGGGAAAAAACAGTAAATACTCTGACCAGTAAAGTCAACATAGTTACTGTGATAGAATATAAACTTGTGTCTAAGGTTGCTGGAAACAGGGTCAGACAAGGAACAATTTATACAATCTTTAATACAGGTCCCCTTGGTCCAAAAGTTGGATCTTTCATATCCAACAGTGTATGAGGGATGTTGATTTAATGCAATCTTAAGGTTTAATACTTAAGGACTTGTCACGTAACCAGATCCTGTATTAGGTGCTGGTCAACTCTGTAGGTATAATGATCTTCTTGTGAAGTTCAAAGTCTACCCAGATAAGATTAAATATTAAACCTGATATATAACCATTTTTGCTTTTCTTTTGTATAATTTATAGAAATAAGAACAGTTCCTAAATTTGTTTAGAATTCTTCCCTGACTCCCCAGCCTGAGACCTGAAAGACAGGATTCAAGTGGATTGAAAACAAAAGCAGAAGTTTAAGCTATACACAGCCAGTGTCCCTGGGGGGACAAGGAGGACAGAAGACACTGTGCAGACAGGCGGTGGTACCTAGGCACTGGTGCAGCTTTTTATCAAAATAAACGCTGGCTTATGTAGGCAGCTTTTATTTCTTCAAATACTGGCTCTTTCTTTTGAAATCCCTGTATTTGGTAAATTGAATACTTTAAGTCCTCGTTTGTTTTTCAAATAAAGCTTGACAACCCTATGTCAGTTCCCCAAGACTCTTTGGTTCTTTGAAATTTAACCAGTCCGTGAAATCCAAAAAGCTGGAAAATATTGGTCTAAACCCTCAACAAATCTGGCAGGAGAGACATGAGGATAGTGTAGGTTTAGAGTTGAAGCATGACTAAGTGACAGGATTTTCTCCTGAACCTAAGGTAAGTTCCTCTAAGCACATAAACCATGGCCACCCTAGACAGTTACTTGGATTGGACAATATACTAGGGCACCTGGCACATGGGGTGAGTGAAAAAGGAAATCCAGTCCTTTCACCAAATCATGTACCTGTGTGTGGGGTGAGATCTGCCTAGAAGAAAGGGACCCCCTCCCCTTATTTTTTTAATAGGAAGACACTGTGGTTATTGTCGGTACACGTTCTTCCAGTGATCTAGTTTATCTAAGGGTAGAACTTAGTGCATCTGTGGAAAGGTATGCAGAATGCAATATTCTGAGACATTGTTTTAGTGAGTTATTTGTTTAATGGATAGGTCTTTTCTCCATTACTCTCTACTGGGGATCTCTAAAGTGCCAGGTGTTGCTAATGACAGATCTACATACTTGAGAAGCTGGCAAGTGGAAGGGTGAGTAGCAGTGAGGGAAGAAGGAAATAATATCACAATGCCCCAGTCATAGATAGGTACTACACTATTTTACATAATAGTACATAAGTTTACCAATAGACTCCTGATAAATCTGTGAAACAATGAATTAGAATGCAGGGAGATTGCTTCTTACAGAATTTATTAGCTTTCATACTATAGCCAATTTTGAATTTAGTTCTTTTTTTAAAATTTTTTTATTGTTGGTTGTTCAAAACATTACATAGTTCTTGATATATCATATTTCTTTTTTTAAAAAAAAATATTTATTTATTTATTTAATTATTGGCGGACACAACATCTTTGTATGTGGTGCTGAGGATCGAACCCGGGCCGCACGCATGCCAGGCGAGCGCGCTACCGCTTGAGCCACATCCCCAGCCCGATATATCATATTTCACACTTTGATTCAAGTGGGTTATGAACTCCCTCCCATTTTTACCCCGTATACAAATTGCAGAATCACATCAGTTACACATCCATTGATTTACATATAATGGAGCAATAACTTTTTTTCAGGCCTCACTATAAAGCAAAAGAGAAATAATTCTGGTCAAATGGCCATGGGAAAAAAATCAGAAGTTCTACTTTGACTAACATGGCCTCTACTTTGACTAACATATGCCTACCAAGATGAATAAACTGCACATATATCAAAGGGTTCAAGGGAAATTGACCTGCTCTATGGAGTTCTTTATAATTGATCAGTTATGTTAGCAACTATGCTGAAAACAAAGATCTTGTTTAATGTTCAGCCTACTTTCTGGAAATAGGCAATTATCCAAATTATTTTCACCCAACATCTTTATATCAATTTATGCTCATTGCCGAAAAATTGGAAAATAAAGAAAAAAAATTATCCCTTATCCTATCATGTAATGAAGCAACATTAACATTCATGTTATCAAATATTTTCTACCATATTTATTTTGTCTCTAAATTTTTAACTAAGCTGTACATTGTGTTGGCCCTTCTTTGTCTACCACAGGCTAGCTTGTATTCTAACCCCAAGCCATATGAGAAGTTTGGTTATGCCTCCAGACTTCTGGAGTTTCTTAGAGACTCATATTTGTTTTTGTCAATATTGTTCCACTTCTTTCATCTTGTAGATATTTCCTTATCTCCACTTGGCAAACAGCTATTCTCATTCTCCCCAAACACAAGGAAGTTCACTTACAAGGTAGCTTTAAGTTCTTTGGCTACTGACTACCTTCTTGCTCCACTCTTTCTCTGTTCCTCCCCTCTTCTTGCCTTTCCACACCACAAATTCTGGCTTTTTAAAATTCACAGTGTTTTAGGAAAATGCCTGGATAAGATGGTGGAAGCGGGGGGCAGGATTTAGAGTAGAAGAGCCTGAGTAGGAAGAAAGCAGAGTGCTTCCGAAATAATTGTGGCTAGTAAAATACATTTTTTGTTCCCACCATCTCATACTTAAAAAAAAAAAAAAATTATGCCACATTCACATTGAAGCTCTACTTAACTATATTATTGAGAATAGATTTAAGCTAATATGGTATTTTATAGCCAACACATTTTTTTTTTTTTTTTGGTATCTGGTACTGAACTCGGGGACACTTGATCACTGAGCCACAGTCCCAGCCCTATTTTGTATTTTATTTAGAGACAAGGTCTCACTGAGTTGCTTACTGCCTTGTTGCTAAGGCTGGCTTTGAACTTGCAATCCTTCTGCCTCAGCCTCCCTAGCCACTGGGATTACAGGCATGTGCCACTCCTATTTTTTTAATAGTTATGTTTCTGATTAGGTTACCAGTGAGAGCACTCAGTGATCTCTTTACTAAGTGGTTGGTCTCAGTCTGAATTCTGCCACACATACTATGGCAGCCCTGAAAATACTCAGGCCTCCTGCTGTGGGCATCATAACTGACTGGAAACCATCTCATTTGCACTGAGGTCATGGTTCCCCTGACTGCTCCCAGCCAATCAGTAAGCACTATTGGGGGCACTAACACAATTATGCCTTTTGCTGCAAAATGTGACGACTCGGTAAGGTGACTTTGAAATAAAGCCTCCCCTTTCGTCTGACTGAAACTTTCTTGGAACTCCACTGTTAGGAGACTCTTCCCTGTCCCCTTCCCACCCTGTTTCTCCTTTACAAAGTAAGACATTCATCATAGTCTGAAGTTTCTCCCTGCCTTCTCCATTCATCTCCCCTTTTCCCTTATGGGATTCCCCCAATAAACCTCTTAACAATAATCCATCTACTTCTCAGAAGGAAACTAAATACATTTAGTGACCATATATAGTTATAAAACCTGTTTTGCAAGCTTGGTGATGAACTAGAACCCTTAAGAATTGGTTAAGTACTTGAACTTCTTTCCATTTACTAGAGGCAAACACTGAAATATGCTAGTGCTAACTACCTTTGTGGGCATGGGCTTCTATTATACTTCTGTTCATGCAAGAACAGACTTGCTTGGACATTTTACCAGTGAAAAAATATTTTGAGCATCTCTTACGCTAATTAGCAAATCCTTCAGTACTGATAGAGTTAATTATCACTGAAGCATTTTTAGTAGCTGCTTCAAAAGCACAGCCTCCTGGAGTGCCTGTTCTGAGCAAGTTCTTCAAATGCTAACCATTCTTGGGGAGTAGATTAAAATCCAGAGAGTGCACACATGGTGTGGTTTGTGCTTAAGTATTTTAAGTTTATTTATTTTATAGTATAGTGTGAACTTTAGCTATGTCAGTGAAAAGCATCACATATAATGATTGTACAATGGTCTATTTGCATGAATGTAAATTCTGCAAGATTGGGTGTTTTGGGTTCCTAATTTCCTAATTTTAAACTATCATTACTCTCTAGTGGAGGGTAATGATTTAGTAAAGTCTGATTTAATAAAGTCTTTGTGCATAGTTTGTACATTGTTTAACTTTTTTATAGAATATTTTCTAGAAGTGGAATTATTGGGTTAAAAAGCACAGCCAATTTAAAGAATTTCAATATTTGTTGCTAAGACATCTAGGGAATTCATTTCAATTTATATTCCATTACTGTACGAGTAAGCTTATTTCTTTTTTCCTTATTTTCTATGTATGAAATTAAATGTCAAATTCAAATGTACAATCCAAGGAACAATAAATGAACCACCTTTGAATCTCCCACCAAGGTTATGAAATAGAATGTAGAATTCTCTCAAATTTGTCACTCTTGACATTCCCACTACATCTTCCTCCCCACAGGCCTAAAGTCTTATGGTTCCTCACTCTAATCTGGTTTTTCTTTCAGGAAGTTAGTAGAATCTTCTAGATTGTAGTCTAGCATTTAGGGTTAAACATTCCGTGGAGTTTCTTTATAGTTTTGGTAGTTTAATTAAACTGTATATTTGTATATAGTATTTCTAAAATAATATTCAGATTTTAAAAAAAATGTAGATGGCAAATGCAAACTTAGTTATGTGAAAGTATTCTGGTCATCACTATTAGGTGAAGGTTTTCAGAACAATATGAACTCGATAGTCTCTAGATCTTAGACTTCTATGTTCTGGAAGTTTACAAGCCTTCTGGATTATTTAGGAGGAGAGGCCATGAGTGAATTCTAGAAAATCTGAGACTTGCCATGGTTTGTAAATTTGAAAAGACTGTAGTATAAACCAGATATTTAGCACATGATTGATGGGAGTAGAGTGAAATGCTGTGAGTTTCTTGCTTCTAAGCATGTGATCACCTTGTTCCAGCTCTCAGAAGTAAGTCAAAGCAGAACACTTTAGTGGGATGAAATAAATGTGCATAGCTGATTTAGATAGTAGGACCTAGAAGAAAAAGTAGGGAATTTATCAGCCAGTTGTCAAGATCTAGCTTCTTGTTTGGGCCAGCCTCTCCAGGGCACTCATCCAAGTGTTTAAAAGATGGTTCTAATAGCCTGCAGTATATCTGTCTAGCCTCATATTGCTCCAGTCTGGTCTATTTCCAGCTAGCACTTTGGGATGTCTGTTCACTATCCTGAAAATCCATTCACCTCTCTCCCATTTGTAACTCCTTTTTCCTATATTATGTCTGTCTCTTGGTTTATACTTCCATTTTTGTAGAGTGCATTTTCCAGCAGCTTCTTGTAAAGGGAAGGATGGGTTATTTTTCTTAGAGTGTACATCTGAAAATGTCATTCTGGTCTCATAAGGTTTGAGAGTTTGGCTATAATTCTAGGTTACAGGTAATTTTCTGTATGTTATTGCATTTTCGTTTTGCTTGCAGGTCATGCTGTTGTGAAGTCTAAAACCAATTATAATTCTTGATCCTTTCTGATCTGCCTTTTTCTTCCTGAAAGTTGGTAGGATCTTTTCCTCTTGTGTTCTAAAATTTCAAAATCGAGTATCTTTAAATATTTTCATTCACTGCTTTTACTCGGTGTGTTTTTGCCCCTTCAGTAATTGCAATTTACCTCCTATTCTGGAAATTTTTCTATAATAATTTTGCCTTGTTTTCTGCTGTTTCTTCTTTTCTGTCCCCACCCCACCCCCAGCTTTCTGGAGTTTCCATTAGCTTTTCTTACCTCTGTTTCTTTCATTCTTCTTCTGGGTCTTTTCATTCTGTCTAGGAGACTTCCTCTGCTTTATTTTCTAACCATTTAATGGCTTCACTTCTGTTCTTATATTTTCAATCAAGAGGTCTCTTCTGTTTATTTTTCATGGTATCTGTTCCTCTTTATAGATATAGCATTTTCTTATCTGAGAATGTTAAGTTTTATTTCATTTGGTTTTATTTGTTGATTCCCTGTCCCCACCCCATTGTTGATTTCAAGGTGTCTTTTTGTGAAGGAGGTTATTTAGCTTTGATTTCTCTCTCCTGTGATAGCTTTCTGTGGGGTCTTGGAGTGTCTACACCCTGTTAAGAATGGGGGATCTAAAAGTGCCGCAGTCTGGCTAGGCACAAAAATCACGAGCCACCACACAACTTGTAGATTCAAACAGCAACTCTTTATTCCCGAGCTCACACCAGCCGTCTACAATCACGTTCTGGGGAAATCCACGTTCTCTGCCCAAATCCACTCCCACTGGGCTTCTGTCTCCCAAAAAATACTGTCTGAATCCCGTGAGAACTCAAGGGGAACTCAGGCAGCAGGATATGCCCTATTCCCAGCAGGAATAATCTTAAACCTGGAACGCCCTAAACCCGATTATCCTAAACCGGGAACACCCTAATCCGCCCTGGTCCTTGAGCAAGGTCACCTACATGCAATGTCACTGCAAAATGTAAGCAACATGGGGTACGCTGGCAAGGAAATTGTCATACCTACTTGGCTAATGGCTCCCAGCATAAAAGGCCCATGGAGGCTGAGCCTGGACTATGGACCCTTAGGGTAGTCTGATTTCCCCTATAGGGTGACATAGCAGGAGAGTGACATGGGCCTCTGTAGTCAGCATTAGAATTTTGTACTTAATGCTCCCTCACCCCAACTCTAACCTATGCCTGAATCATCAATGATGTTCTTGTTTTTACTTTCTCTGGGAAACAAGCTCCCAGATTCCACTCATAGTGAGAAAGCACAATTACTCAGTCAAGTGGAGTGGAGGAGAGAATCTGGGAAGTTCAACTTCTTCTTAAATAGTATAATAGGGTATGAAAGGGTGACCAGCACCCTGAAAGAGCAGGCATGAATCATCTGGGAAAATAAGAAGTCTGAAATAATCACTAAGAAATAAGACAAATCCAAGATTAGATTTAAAATGCAGAATGCCTTTCAGTCCTGATAGGAATTGTAACTGAACAACTCAAAGGCCCCAATTCTTTATTTAAGGGGGTACACATCAAAGGCAGGGATAAGGTTTCACTGGGAGGAGTTTTGTTTCAGTGCTGGGTTCTTGGTGTGGCAGGGGTCTTGCAGTAAACAGGTTGATTGGCCTTTGGAAAGTTACACCCATCTCTGGGAGGCAAAAGATATTGATGGGCACTTCTTCATGAAAAACAGGATGGGGGGTGAGGGTGAGCAGACTGTTTGGCTCTTAGCAGGTCACTCCCATTTCTGGGGCTGTGCTTGAACTTGAGTGGTGAGTTAGAACACAGCGCCAAGTGAATTGGGAATTCTTGCACCAGTGGGTTCCACCTGGGAGTTCCCCAAACTGGGTTTCCCTATCTAGTGGCTCAAATACCTCAGTTCACATGGGGCTTATAGATGGCTTCAGGCAATACAATCTGACTCCATTTAAAAAAAAAAAAATCTTTGAGAGCTGTCAAGCCTCCCCCTCTCCTTCCCCTTGACCCCATATTTGGGCAAGCTGATAAAAAGCTAGGGCACTCCTTTCCTTGGCACTGAAGAAAGTTAAAATTGGATGGAGGTGAATCCTTCTCTAGTCCCAGCTCCTCATATACCAGGACCCATTCTCCATCAGGACACTCCCGCCAATTCCAGACAGTTTGGCTGCTATCCTGCCCTGCCCAGGAGGTTCCATGAAGTAATGCACTTTTTTCTTACCCCTGATGTGTACATGGCATTATCAGTCAGGACATCCCACTCCTAATTGGGAAGGGGTTCATCCTACCTGTATTGGATGGCTACAAGGGATAGCTTTCCCAGGATGCTCTCTTGTCTTTGTTTCTCTATCTCCCCAGTTCTAAAGTGGGTTACTGTACCTTGTGAGCACTCTGGTATAAATTAGTTGACTCTCATATTTTTCCAGTACTAACTAGAGGTTTGTTTTCTTGGATCTATTAAGTCAATTACCACTTTCTCTATACCATTTTTCTCTAACTTCCAAAATTTTACTGATTTTTGTTTTTTGCCTGTTTTTCTGCTTTGCATCTTTTTTTAAAAAAATTGCTGTCCTAAACTTTTAATGAATTAAGGAGAGAAGAAAAAATTTAGAGACATGTGTTCATGTCTTAACCCAGAAATCTCCTGTGGACTCATTTCTTCCCACCTTGTCAAGAATGGGTATTGTCATTTGTTTTTTGCTAAATATCTGAAATACATACTGTTTTTAGTTCTAATTGCTCTGACATCTCAGGTGAGCCATATTATTGGATTCTGATCCAATCCTGTATTCATCTTACTAAAAGCCTAATGTACCATTTCGTGATTTGTGGCAGAATATTAAATTCACCCATTTGGTTCACTTGAAATTTGCTTCCTATTTTTAGTAGCATTCCATTGTAATGCAGATGGGAAGCCTTCTACGAAAGTGCTATAAACAAGCTGAAATGAAAATGATTTTTTACCTATCTCTATGCCATTTGTGTGAGGGAAATTAAAAGATGATCAATTCATGGGTATCTGTTTAAAATAAAAACCACCTTTCTTCCCTTCTTGGTATAAAAATTTGATCCATCTTTTGAACAAATTTAGCAATAATTTACAATGCTTGGTTTAAAATGTCAGACTTACATTAAGAGTTCAAAAATGTAGTTGTTTAAAAACAATGTTTTTTTTAATCAATTGGTAATCCTACCTTGTTTTTGTGGTTAATTTAGAGATTCGTGAAAATTATTTTTATTTATTTGGTATTGGGGATTGAACCCAGTGAGTGACATTGCTAGCCCTTTTTATTTCTTATATAGAGACAGGATTTCACTAGAGCTGATGAGAGTTTCTCAATGTTGCTGAGGTTGGCCTTGAACTTATGATCCTCCTCACTCAGCCTCTAGAGTTGCTGACATTACAGGTGTGTGCCACCATATGGGGCTATAGATTGGTAAAAATTATTTTTTAAACAATATAATTAAAACATTATTTTCATAATAAAAGCATTTGGACGAAAACAACTCTATACTAATCACCAGCATTCTAGTTTCAGCTCTTAAGACATAGTGGACCAGATTAAATTATATGGCTCAAATTATCTGTGTGAATATAAACATATATATGAATATGTGAGCTTTTAAAAATAGAAACAAGAGCACAATACTTCTGCTGTTCTGTACTTTATGTAGTTCTGAAGATTATACCACAATGGCCCATTTAGGTCTACCTTATACTTTCACTGCTTTTTGTGGAAATTGTATAAATAGAGAAGTATGCTACATACATCAGCACAGAACAAAAGTCCATCAGGTGACCACCTGTTTTGCCAAGCAACAGCACATTACCAGGATTTCACAAGGTTCCTTCAGTTTCTCTTCAAGTCACTGACATCTCTGTCTCTCTCAAAGGAATCCATTTCCTACTTTCTGGGCTAATCCTCCCATTGCTTTTCTGTTGTTAATTGTGCAACCTTAAATGTTAGTTGAGTTTTGCCTGTTTTTAGAATTTGGGTAATTCAGTCTTGCAGTATGAGTTGTTTTATATCTGATTTAGTGCTTTTTGTCCCATTTATTCTATTCTTCCTCCAAATCTCCTCCTTTCTTGGCCTTATTGCAAGTTTATCGTATTTCCCTTTCATTCCCTAGAAGTTACATCTTCTTCCATGGTTCTTTGACTGCTTAACCACAGAATTATTAGATATATTGTTGGTTCCAAAAAGCATGTATTGGTATTTTACCATCTTCATGGGTCATGAAAGGACCTTAGACTCTTTTTAGACACAACTTTTTCAGAAACCTCTGAACTTCTAAGGCCATTAATATGTCCTTTAAGTAAGCCTTTAATTCATATTTAAAATGAACATCAATATATTCAGTTTGTGTTTTGAGATGTCTATATTTCAACCTCATTATTATTATCATTAGTCTACTAATTTAGATTTGTTTCACATTTGCTTTTCCCCTCTATTCCTTCGTGAATTTGAGCTTCTACCTGATATCTTTTTTCTTCTGCCTAAAAACCATTTTGTTAGTATTGCTTTTAATGCAGATCTACTGGTTACAAATTGTTTTGTGTCTGAAAATTGCTTTTCATTTTATTCTTGAAATGTATTTTGGCTGTAATAGTAGGTTGGGAATTATAATTGGTAATCATAATTTTGGTTTTGGAGTTGTTTATTTCTACCACCATAAAGATGTTATTTTTTGATTACTATTACCTTTGTTTAAAAGACCTACTTGCCTAATATTTGCTCTTTTGAAGGTCACCAGTCTTTTTTTTCCCCTTGTGATTGCTTTAAAAATGTTTTTCTTTTAACATTTTACTATGGAGTGCCTGGTAATTTTCTCTTTATCCTATTTGAGTTTTGCTGGGCTTTTTGAATCTGTAATTTAATGTCTTTTAGTTATAGAAAATTCTCACCTGTTATTTCTTCAAGTAATTCTTACATTCTCATTTTCCTCTTCCTAGAATTTTACTTGAAATTATCCTATACTTTCATTCTTTGTCCTCTTTCTTTCCTCCCTTTCTAAAGTTTTCATTATTTTGTTTTTCTTTGCTTCATTCTGGATAATTCTTACCTATATTTAGGTTGCTAGTTCTTATTAACTGACTTGCCAGATATTAAATCAATCTATTCAATTATTGCTAATTTTAGTTATTATTGCTCAGTTCTTATAGTTTGTTTGCTTCTTTATGGTACACAGCTTTAAGTGGAATATCCTGGGCTTTGAATTCAATAGTCTATTTCTGATCTTGACTAATATGATAAAGCAAGAACATGAAAAATGTAGGTTATTGTTTATGCCAATTCCTCTGGGCTTAGCTTTGTTCCTAGCTCCCTTGGATGCATGGATCCAAAAGTCAAAAATCTATTCATAGAATTATTTATTTATTTTTTTGGTTGTTGTTGTTGTTGTTGTTTGGGGGCAAATCTGTGAATAGTCACCAGACTAACTTAAAGAAATTGAGTTGGTAAAATATGACGATGCTAAAGTGCATTTAGATTTTGTGAACTGTTTTGTGAAATGGTAAATGTTGGAATTACATGGGGGGGAGGCAGTCAAGAGTGGCATTTTTTCCCTTTGCCTAAAGATTCATACATTTAAAAACATATTATCTGTCACTTGATTAATGGTATTGGGGTACTTAGGAGAAAGTGACTATAGTGTCTGTTATGAAGGGAAGGGGACTTGCTGTGAAAGACCCCAATTTGTGTCAACTCATTGTGTGTCTCAGAATTGGGAGGAGGGAGACTGGTGGGTTAAGAGTGAAATCTCAAACTCTTATGCTGAGGTCAGCGAGTATGAGAAGATTACATCTTAGAATTGAGATTTTTTGCTTGATTCATATGCAGAATTTGTTTATTGTTTCTTTTCACAATGACTGCTCAGCCTGCTTCATGATGAACAGTTGGCTCAGTAACCAGGGTGTTTGATTAGCTGAGTTAGGAAGCAAAATGCCATATATCGTAGAGGAAATTTACCCTGGAATAAATGTAGATCATTTAGTCAAATTGCTATATTCTCAGCATGTTAAGGCTTCCCCAGGAGAAAATGCCATGAGAGCTTTCAAAGAAGCACAAGTAAACACAGCTTCCAGGGAACCAGAAGAGTGTGGCCTAACATGATGGAGGATCAGCCAACATGACCTTTGAGGGGCTGGTGGCAGGGCGGGGGGAGGAGCTAGAGTGAGGCATGAAATTGATTCTAGAAGAAGGCATTTGAGTCAGAACTCTTGGTTGAAAGTGACAGACATCAGATTTAAACCAGCTTAATTACAGCTAGCAAGAACCGGGAAAGGAATCAGTTACTATCTTTGGCTTGACTATGTTGCATATCAGTATAAATTCACACTTCTGGAGCTGGAGGGAGGGCCAAAATATTTTTAGTTATCTAAACATACTTTGAAGACTCTGAACTTTAAAGTGGGGGAGGGTTAATGTATTGGCTCATGTTACTATAAACAGTCGTGGCACTAAATCACACCTACTGGTTCCAGAGGCTAATGGAATGCTACTGCTGCCCTTGTACCATCAGTCTGCTTTTGATCTCTGCTTCCCTCTGGGCTCCTGCCATGCATGTGCCCTCCCATTTTGCTAGGGAATTGGACACAGGACATCTTTCATTCTTCCTGTGTCAGTCATGCCTGGGTTAGATGTTTATTAGTTATTGATTGTTGCATAACATATTAAAACTCATCTTAAGACAACTATCACGTGTTGCCTCACACAGTTCTTAATGGATAGAAATCTGGGAAGAGCTTAGCTGGATGATTTGGGCTCAGTCTTATACAGGGTTTCAATTAAGGTATTGACCGAGGCTACAATTATATGAAGGGTCTGGAGAATCTGCTTCAATATATACCAATACTCTATAATATTGGTAGGCTTTAGTTCCTTGCTTTGCAGGCCTTACTACAGGGCTATTCAAAGCATAGCATCTGATCTCTGCAAAAGTGAGGGATCAAAGAGTGAAAGAAACAAAGCCACAGTATCTTTTATAACCTAATCTCAGAAGTGACATTTCTGCTCTATTTCTATTGGTAACCCAGCCCAAACCCTGATACAATGTGGGAGGGAGGTGGGAGTAATCACTGAGGGCCATACTAGAGGTGGGCTACCAGAGGCACTGGCCAAGTAGATTGTATTCAGTGAGGCAGCCTTTGCAGTCAGATTTAATTTCAAGTTTGACAGCCTGGTAAGTGGACTATCAATGAATGCTGTCATATATTACACAATATTGAAAGCTTTCCCTTCTATTATGCTGGGGCTTCTCTGCCTTAGAAAAAATTGTCAGAACTAGAAATATTGGTTTGGTTATGTGTATTCATGCATGTGCATGTTTGATCCACTTATCTCTGTTTTGCTTCCTGGCCCAGAAGAATGTTCTTTCTCATGAGACATATTGCTGAGAAAGGCTGCAGAATCCTTTAAAAATGTACGTTACTATTCTTTATAGACCAAGATGGCAATTGGGAAGGTGCAATGAAAGGGAAACTGAACTGACCGAGTTAGGAGGAGTCACATTGAAGGCAAATGACTGCAGACCCCATGTGGCTCTAATCATAGATCCAAAGGCAGTGCAGGATTCAGGGATCAGCAAATGGTCAAATAAGCAGAAATTGATGACTCCAGTTCAACACTGAATCTTTGGAAATTAAATTAGTGAGCCAGTCTTTAAGATTTGTTTTATTTTTACTTTTTAAACATTTATTTACTTATTTATTATTGTGTTAATGGGGATTGAACCCCGGGTGCTCTACTATTGAGTTATATCCCCAGCCCATTTTTTCTCACTAGATTTCCAAAGTGGCCTTGAACCTACAATCCTCCTGCCTTAGCAGCTCAAGTTTCTGGGATTATAGGTGTGCACAACTGTGCCCAGGTATTTTTACCTCATATAAAATTTTCATTCTCCATATGTCATCAGTGTTGGATTAGGGCCAAGGCAAAAAACTAGGTAGGAATAAATTATGAATATCCATAGGACTGTCTTTGAATCCTTTGAAAATAGCCTGGAATGTGGTATTTTTTTTTATCATCTATTTTGGAAGTGTAGGGCACACAAATAGCTGTCCCTTGGCTCTCCTATTATAATAAATAGTTTTTATTTATAAAACACAAAGGAGTGACTGTGGATTCTAAAAGTTGCCAAGGATAGACATTCTTTTCATATATTTGGATAAAAACACGTTAACTGTAGAGCCACAGGGACTAGTGAGTTAATTAACTTGACTAGAAAAATATCCACATCTGGTATTTGCAATAGGGAATTAATTCAGAGAAGTGTGTGGTAGAAGAGCTGGGAGATCGAATTGAAGATGGTGAAGAACCCAGGCAACAGGCAAAACTCACTCCCGATCTGAAAAGAAGTGATGCTATTGGATCCCAGGGGTGAGGTCACCTCGTGGAAGCTGGAACCCTGGTAGGTCTTCTGTCAGGAGCCTGAGTCATGGAAAAGAAGGAGCTTGTGCCAGGAAAGCTGCCCAACATATCATTACTTAATCCGGTGGTGATTCACACTGCAATTGGCGTTCCATATGTTGTCTCCTCACTGGAGTAAATTAATACAGTGACTAAGGCAGATCCAAATACTGAAGAATGCCTGTGGCAAATTCTAATAGGAGAATTTCAATAAAAGCTCCTAGTACTTGGAGACCTTGCTCCCTTTAACAAGTGACTATTCTTTTTTTTTTATTGGTTCTTTTTAGATATACATGACAGTAGAACCTATTTTGATATAATTATACAAGCACAGTAGTATCTATTCTTTTAAGCAAATATATCTGAGCAAATGGGTAGCACAAAGTCTATAAAGATGCTTGAGTTTTAAATTCTATGATCAAAGATCCAGGATCCACAACAAAGCTGAATGTGCCTGGCAGCATTTCATCAATCCTCAAAGGAGCAAATAAGCATTATGAGCAGCTTGCTTATATGCCCAGTGAGCCTACTACACTGCTGTTCCATCCTCTGTGCTTATGGCCTCCTGGAGAGTCCCTTCCAGAAACTAAGTACAAGAATGGCTTTTCAGAAATAATAACTCCCACTAACTGTAAGCAGATGTTATGGTTTGGATGTGAGGTGTTCCTCAAAAGCTCACAGTGAGACAATGCAAGAAGGTTTGGAGGAGAAATGATTGGGTTGTGAGACTCTTAACCCAATCAGTGAATTAATCCCTGATGGGATCAACTGAGTGGTAACTAAAGGCAGGTGGGTTGTGGCTGGAGGGAGTGGTTCATTGGGGGCGTGGCTAGGGGGTATATATTTTGTATCTGGAGAGTTGAGTCTCTTACTCTGCTTCATGATCATCATGTGAGCTGGTTCCCTCTGTCACACTCTTTATCCATGATGTTCAGCATCACCTTGAGCCCTAAGGGATGGAGCCGGCTGTCTATGGATGGAGACCTCTGGAACCGTGAGCCCTTAAATAAACTTTTCCTCCTCTGCGGTTGTGCTGGTCGGGTCTTCTAGTCACAGCAACAAACAAGCTGACTAAAACAGTAGACTTTGACTTTAGAAACCACCCCAGTAGGGCTAATTCTAAAGGACAGTGGAGAAGGGAAAACTTCCAGTTAGGGAGGATGTAGGACAACGTATCCCATTGTAACTGCTTGTATAAAAATAAGGCCTGAAGACGGGTTCTTCACCAGTTCTTGGACAAGTTGTTCAAGGACATAGAGACAAACTGACTAGAGGAGGAAGGAAAGGAATGTAAACAGAACATTCAAAACAGACCCCAGAGCATGAGAGTTCTGCAGCCTTTGAGCAAGCATAAAAGGAGGCCCAAGCATAAAAGGGAGCCTCTTCTGCAGTGGGTTTTGAAAAAGTCAACCAAGGGGGTAGGGACAGAGGCTTTATGTACACTCCTGTTACGGTTTGGATGTAGGTATCCTCCAAAATCTCACATGTGAGACAATGCAAGAAGGTTTAGAGGAGAAATGATTGGGTTATGGAAGCCTTAACCCAATCAGTGAATTGATCCCCTGATGGGATTGGGTGGTAACTGAATGCTGGTGGGGTGTAGCTAGAGGAGGAGGGGCACTGGGGCATGCCTTTGGGGTATATGTTTGTATCTGGTGAGTGGAATTGCTCTCACTGTTTCCTTCTGCCGCACTCTTCCACCATGATGTTCTTTTGCCTTACCTTGAGCCCTGGAGGAAAGGAGCCAGACTTCTATGGGCTAAGACCTCTGAACCTGTGAACCCTCAAATAAGCTTTTCCTCCTCTACAATGATTCTGATCAGATCCTATAGTCATAGCAGTGAAAAAACCCAACTAAAACACCTTCACACAGCCCTTTACTCTTCAAAGCAGACAACACTGCCATCATATTTGAATGCTCAGTCCATCAACTCCATGACACGTCCACAACTCTGATACAGCATCACAAGCTAGTTCTTTGTTGGATTATATTTAATTGATCCAATTATGGAAGGGAACCACATTCCCTTTTCCTCCTTCCTCCTGGCCATACCTCTACTGGAACTACCATCCTCAGACTTTCTGAATGCTGTGGTACATACACCATCTTGTGATTCGCCCAAATTGGCTGTGAAGGAAGTTCCTAGGTCAAAACGAAATGAATTTAATGGACTAATTCAGATGTAATTCACTGTTTTATTTTCCCCATTAATGAAGCAGTTACTCTCACGAATTAATGGAATAGCCTCCAAACTCAGCCCTCTGATCTCACAGGGCATCTTGTTGCATGTGATGACTCAGCAACTCTATAAAATACTAGTTAGATTCTGAACCACTGTTCCAAATAAGGTACTGTTTCTCCATAGTTAGAAGACACAGACCTAGGAACCAGGGAGTGAGAGGGACTGATGTGTCTAATAATTCCAACTAATTAACCTATACTCAAAATCTTTACGTTTTAGTGTCAGTCATCTATCTTTAGTTACCCAAGGGAGAAATGTTTTCATCATGGAATTTAGTGTGGCACTTTGAAGTGGAAGATAAAAATGGTCATTTAGGCTCTTCAGGCCTGGGGACAATTGGTATAAAGTGGAAGATTGTGCTGGCTGAAGTTACTGACCCTATCTAGTGGTGAGAGAAGCAGTTACTGCTATACGACTGGATCTTGAAGGAATATGATCGGTACATTGTGCCTCCCTTTAGTCTAATGCGCTCAGTGGGATGGTTAATGGAAGACTTATTGTCCTTCTATGAGTGAGACCACAAAGAATGAAGCAGCCCAAGAATCAAAGCTCAGGTCATCCCATTGGGGCAATGGCTGAGGAGCTCTGCCCAAAGGTAAAGTGACTGCAGAATGAGTAATAAAAAAAAGGAAGACACACACACACACACACACACACACACACACACACACACACACCCCAGATCTGACTTGGACAAAAATGGCAGAAAATTTTTTTTTCTTGCTTATTGTACCACAACTTAGAACAAAATGTCATCTTTTCTCTCCATATTATATAGAGTCTGCTGGATGGGTGCAGTTTGCCTTCTGGCTAGTTAAGGCTGAATTGGAGCGGGAATGGATATCCTCTAGAGCAGTACTACTCTGTGGGGAGGGGGTGTCTGCAGGCTGGTGCCCGTGCATGAGCCATTTACGACTGCTCATGATGAAGTATAGAAAGAGTATTTAAAATCACTGTCAAATTGCTATTAAGATTTCTATCATTATACATAATAAATAATTGAGGCTTTCATTTTATGTTCTTTTCTTTTTCTAGCAACTCATTTTCATTGAATTTTCACAATGAATTTGTCCATGACATATTAGAAATAAAATTTTACTACCCCTTTACTACAGGCAGTTAGAAAAACACGGATCTTGATGAGCAATGGCTTTGTGAAATTTGTTCTCTCCTGGATCCAGCAGATGGATGTGATTTGTTCACTTCCCCTTGGGAAGGAAGTGAGCGTGCCAGCCATTTTCAGGGTATTTGGGTGCTGGTGGTGGAGTCATCTGGCTGTGTGGAGTGTGCATGTGTGTTGGGCAGCCAAAGGTGAATGTATGAAAATAAACTAACTGTGCAGCTGATGTTCTGTCTTCTCCCTCCTCCAGCCACTGGATGTCGTAGCCATGGCTTTTCCCCAGGGTAGAAGCAAATAAACAAATTGTAGTCTTCCCAGGAAATTTGGAAAGTAGAACAAAGACCCAGTCAGGCAGAAGTTGATTGGAGCCCAGTATGAGAGTACTCAGGAAGTCTCCAGTGTTCTGTTATTGACTTTGCCAACACGGTCTGTGGCTCTGCTCTTTTTGACACCTGGTTGTTTTCCTTTAGCTCTGGAGTTCCCCAATGTCCTTTTAATAAATTTCCTTCTTAAGTCCTAAACCTGTTTGTTGCTTGTCACTGAATTCACCTTGAATCATAGGAAGTCTCTCGCAATTTTAAAAGACCTTGATAAATATCACCAAATTACTTTTCAGAAAGTTAAATCGGTTTATGCCATTACAAGGATGTAAGTTACTATCTCCAAGTATCTTTTCTAGAACTGAATATGAAATGTATATGTGTGTGTATATAAGTGTGTGTTTAGATAAGTTGAGCATTTTCAGATTAAGATCTGAAAATCTGAATGCTCCAAAGTCCAATTTAAAGCACCAACATGCTGCAAGAGGAAAATTCCAAGTTGTGAAACTTTGTCTTGTACACAACATTATTAGAAATATTGTATAAAGTTACTTCAGAGCTATGTGTAGAAGGTATATGAAACATAAATTGGTTTCATGTTTAGACTGGGATCCCATCCCCAAGATATACATTTTTGTTTTTGGTACTGGGGATTTTTTTTTTTTTTAATTTGAGACAGGCTTTCCCAAAGTTTCTTAGGTGGGTCTTAAACTTGGAATCCACCTGCCTCAGCCTCCTGAGTCATTGGTATTACAGATGGGTGCAACATATCTTATATTTCACTTTTATCCAGACAGTTGGAACCAATATATCTTATATTTTACTGCATAATTGTTGCAGATTTTATGCAATTTTTTTAATGGAAAAAAGTGGGTACCACCATCATGTGGTGGTACTGTGCCAGTATTACTTAAAAATCAAGTATTAATTAAAATCAATTATTACTAAACTGTCTTTGGTGCAATTTTAGGATGCGTGAAACACTTGTAAACATACATTAAAGTTGAATAGTTCATTCATCTATTGAGGGACACCTAGTTCCATAGTCTAGCTATTGTGAATTGAGCTGCTATAAACATTGATGTGGCTGCAGCACTACAGTATGCTATTTTAAATCCTTTATTAACCAAGGAGTGGGATAGCTGGGTCAAAGGGTGGTTCCATTCCCAATTTTCTGAGGAATCTCTGTATATATGTGACTGCATGACCAATATGATTCTGCAACAAATGTACCCTCAGATGCCATCTAATTTCTCATTTTTCTATGTATGATATATCAAAGTGCATAAATGCATTCCACTGTCATGTATAACTAATTAAAACAAAATTTAAAAAAATTGAATAGTCCAAATTGATGGACATCATTTCTTTGTGACGGTTTAGAAAACACTTTTTTCTGTTTTTTTTTTTTTTTTTTTTTTGGGAAAAAAAAAGCACATTAATTGCTATTGATTTGTGCATTGTAGTTAATGTTACACTTAAGAAAATTTACTATGGTGTTGTGAAATATGGACTTCCAGATTACGTTTTGTGTCTGCAGATCCTGCCTTGCTCTCATTGGCTTCCCTATCTGATGCTGTCCTCAACACCACTCATATGTGTTTACCATTAGTACTGCATGCTCTAAACCAGCCAGGCAAGTAGGCTTTCAGAAATACATTGACAGTGCACCAGAGTGAGAACTCTAGGCTGGTGGTGTTGAAGATAGAGGTGCAACCTTATGCCACTGGTAAATACATTGCTGCTCTGTTTACCATTCAAGTGGTGTGACAAACAGTTGTACACAACAGTTATACAATGGAAGATTATTAACCACTTTTTGACTGAAAAGCTGGTGGTGGCAATTATGTGGTAGGATATGGTATTATGAATATAAAAATATTCCAACATCTGGGAAAAAAAAAGTCTGAAATCGAAAACACTGTGGGTACCAAGCATTTTGGTAAAGGGATACTCAACCTGTAGCTATTTCTATATACCTCTGACATTCTTCCATGTTGAAAATGGGGCCTCATCTCCATTTTTTAATCTTTGCATATCATTGAAAGTAATCCTTTTCAGGAGATAAAGTGACAGAATGTTTTTATGTGCAAGTTACTGAAACCAAATTTAAATTGGATTAGGCAAAAGGATTTTTGTTAGTATATGTCAAATGAAGAGCTACCAGGGTATTCTACAGAACTGAATTTTAAAATCTGGGAGCCAAGTCATGAGGACTGGTGTACTCTAGAGCACTGACCTGCTTTTCATCAGTGTTCATTCTGAGTTTTATGCCCACTGCTCATCAACTGTTTTAAAAAAAAATTAATTTGTTCTTTTTAGATATACATGACAGTAGAGTGTATTTGACATATTGTACACATATGTAATATAACTTATTAGGATCTCATTCACTGATCATGTATTCATATATGAACATAGGAAAGTTATATCTGATTCATTCCTCTGTCTTTCCTTTTCCTGTCCCCCTATCCCTTCCCTTCATTTCTCTTTGTCTAATCCATTGAACTTCTGTTCTTCTCTTCCACCCCGCCTGTTGTGTGTTAGCATCTGCATATCAGAGAACATTTGACCATTTTGTTTTCTGGGATTAATTTATTTAACTTAGCATGCTATTCTCCCAATCCATCCATTTATTGGCAAATGCCATAATTTCATTCTTCTTTATGGCTGAGTTATATTCCATTGTGTATATATACCATGTTCTCTTTATTCATTCATCTGTTGAAAGGCACCTAGGTTGGTTCCATAGCTTAGCTATAGTGAATTGTGCTGCTCTGGACATTGATATGTATGTGTCACTGTAGAATGCGGATTTTAAATCCTTTGGGTATATAGTGAAAAGTGGTATAACAGGATCAAATGGTGGTTCCAATCCAAGTTTTCTGAGAAATCTCCATCCTGCTTTCCAGAATGGTTGTACCAATTTCAGTCCCACTAGCAGTGTATGAGTGTACCTTTTTCCCCATATACTCACCACCATTTATTGTTATTTGTATTCTTAATAATTGTCATTCTGACTGGAGTGAGATGAAATTTCAGTATAGTTTTTTTATTTTACATGACAGTAGAATGCATTTGACACATCATACATACATACATGGAGTATAACTTCTCATTCTTCTGGTTATATATGATGTAGAATTACAAAGTCATGTAATCATACACACACATAGGGTAATAATGTTAGATTCATTCTACTATCCTTCTTGCCCCCACATCCCCTTCTCTCCCTTCACTTCCCTCTGTCTAATCCAAAGTACTTCTGTTCTTCCCTAGACCTCTCCTTATTGTGAATTAGCATCTGAACATCATAAAACATTTGGCCTTTGCTTTTTGGGGATTGGTTTATTTCACTTAGCATAATATTCTCTAGCTCCATCCATTTACTGGAAAATGTCATAATTTCTTTCTTCTTTATGGCTGAGTAATATTCCATTGTTTATAGGTACCATATTTTCTTTGTTTATAGGTACCATATTTTCATTCATCTGTTGAAGGGCACGTAGGTTGGTTCTATAGTTTAGCTATGGTGAATTGAGCTGCTATAAACTTTGATCTGGCTGCCTCACTATAATGTGATGATTTTAAATCCTTTTTGGGGTATAAACCTAGCAGTGGAATAACTGGATCAAATGGTGTTTCCATTCCAAGTTTTCTGAGGAATCTCCATACTGCTTTCCAGAGTGGTTGCACCAATTTGCAGTCCAACCAGCAATGTGTGAGTGTACCTTTTCCCCCACATCCTCACCAACATTTATTGTTGCTTGTGTTTTTGATAATTGCCATTCTGACTAGAGTGAGATGAAATCTCGGTGTACTTTTAATTTGCATTTCTCTCATTGCTAGAGATGTTGAACAATTTTTTTATATATTTGTTGACCATTTATATTCTGTGAAATGCTTGTTTAGTTTCTTTACTCATTTATTGATTGGGTTATTTGGTTTTTGGTGTTAAGCTTTTGTCTTTATATATCCTGGAGATTAATCTGACATGCAGGTGGCAAAGATTTTCTCCCACTCCTAGGGCTGTCTTCATACTCTTGATTGTTCCTTTGATGTAAAGAATCCCATTTATTGATTCTTGATTTTACTTGTGCTTCAAGAGTTCAGAGTAGCCAAAGCAAATCAGCAAGAAGAGTAAAACAGGAAGCATCAAAATACCAGGCCTATAGTAACAGTAACATCATGATGTTGGCACCAAAACAATAAAGTGGTTAATAGAAGACTTCATTAGAATAGAATAGAGGACAGAGACTAACCCATGTAAATACAGTTCTCTCATACTAGACAAAGGCGCCATAAACATACATTGGAGAAAAGATAGTACCTTCAACAAATGATGCTGGGAAACCTGGAAATCCATATGTAGCAGAATGAAATTAAACCCCTTTCTCGCACCCTGCACAAAACTCAATTCAAAGTGGATCAAGGACCTAGACATTAGACCAGAGACCCTGCGCCTCCTAGAAGAAAATGTTGGCTCAATATTCCCATCATTTTAATTGGTTTTTTTCCTTCAAGTTTTCTTTGTTTTAAGAATTCTGCTGCAGAAAGAGATTTTGTTTAATGCTCAGTAGTGATTTGAATTTTCTTGGACCCCTTGCACCCCTGTCCCCTTTTTTCAATCAGTTGCCATGAGTATCCATGCCTGGATTATTAGCCTGTCCTTGGTTGGAACAACAGCACTGGACATTGTCATGAATGGTGATTAATGCTGCCCCCCACAAATGAAATGGAGGAGGGTCAACCTGAAGGCAATGTTGCTGGGCAGGTAGAAATGCCTCTGATATACTTAGTAGGAGCTCTAGATTTTTGAGTAGATGGATCACATTTGGAAATCAACGTACGAAAAAGATGGCAGTAGTATGTTCGTAGAGTGATGTTGTAATTTATCATCTAAATTGGGACACTCTTGAAAATGAAATAGGCTGTTATTTATCACTAATGGATGCATATTTCGCCTGGGAGAGCTAACCAAGCAGAAGAGAGAGACTATTTGGAATTGTTGCACTAATCTCTTTCCTGGTGTGATCAAAGTCTAATTGTAGTTATGATTGCAAAACTGTATATGGTTTTACAATCACCCTCATCTAGTTCCCAAGAGAAAATAACTTGTTGGAACCAAGGCCAAGACTCACAAAAGGGTCAGGATTCATAAAAAATTAAATCTCCAGTGGAGGGAACCATCTGCTCCTTGATAGTTTGTTCTCAAGAAATAGCTTGGGGTGATGAATCACCATTTCACCTCTGAGTTTTCATAGTAGAGTGGTTAATAGAAGGCTTCAAAGTTATGAGCCTGACATAATTTAAAGTCTTCCCCATTGTGACCTTAACCATATTACTTAACCTCTCTAGACCTGTGTCTTCGCCTATAAAATGGAAATTATTATACTTCTCAGGATTGTTTAGAATTATGGTATATTTATATATAGTATATTTACAGTGCATAGATCTAGTATTTGTGTAGAACTCTGAAAGATTAGCTACTAATACTATCAAAAGAGGTAATACAGCAGAAAAAAAAAATTATACTTTTTTTCTTTTTTTTTAAAGTAGGTACAATCTCCTGGCAAACGTTGTTTACACTGGTTCTTTTTGATTCACTTAATCTGTTCTTTTGGTCACATTTCTTGCCAGGCTAGGGAGGAGTGGCTGAACATCTCCCAAGTGGTTTAAGAATGTCTTTGGCCTTGTCGGTTGTTACCAGAGACTTCCAAACCTTTTCCGGAAGGAAAGTCCTGGCCACAAGAATCTGATTTTTTTTTTTTCTACATGTGAATGTTTACATCAGCTTTATGCATGATCTCTACAAACTAGTCCGCCCAAATATCAACTGGTGAATAGATGAACAAATTGCAGAATGTCCAAACTATGGAACCTCCTCTTCAATAAAAAAGAATGGGCTATTGATGTGCAAACAACCATGGATGGACCTCAAATGTATAAGCTAATGGTTAGAAACCAGACTCAAAGCTACATGATTTGATTCCTTTCATAGAAAAGCAAAACTAGAGGGGCAAACTGGGAGCAGATGAAGGGATTAAGTACATGAGGCATTTTTGTGGGGAAACATTCAATACCTTTTTAAGAGTTAATGCATAGGGTACATATTTATGGAGTACACAATGAACATATACAATGTATAATGATAAAATCTAGGTAATTGACATTTCCATCTTCTTAAATGTTTACTATTTTTTTTTTCCTGTTGGGAACTTTTAAGATCTTTCTTCTGGTACTTTATAAAATATTGTTGTTATAAACCAGAGTAACTCTCCTGTGCTATGGTATGCTAGAACTTATTCTTTTTATCTAAATGTTTTTTGATGCCGGTTATACTACGTTATTCTATTCTGTCTATTCTTCTACCCTTCCCACCTCTAGTGACCATGAGTCTACTTTATAATTCAATGAAATCATTTTTTTTAATCTTACATATGAGTGAGAATATATGGTATTCATCTTTCTGTGCCTGGCTTATTTCACTTACCATTATGTTCTCGGTTCTATCAATATGACCACAATTATAATTTATTCTTTTTTATGGCTAAATAATATCCTATTGTGCATGTGTGTGTTTGTGTGTGTTTCTTTATCCATTCATCCACTGATGAACATTTTGGTGATTGTGAATAGTGCTGCAATAAACATAGGTATCTTTGATACACTGATTTAATTTCCTTTGGATATATATACCCAACAGTGTGATAGCTAGGTCATATGGACCATTTAGTTTTTTGGAGAAATCCACTTACTGTTTTCCATAATGGCTAGACTAATTTACATTTAAGCCAATAATGTATACGAATTCTTCTTCCTTACCAGTTTTTTCTTTGTCATTTTAATAATAGCCATTCTAACTGGGGTCAGATGGTGTCTCATTGTGGTTTTGATTTGCATTTACCTGATGCAAAAAAATTGGGCATTTTTTTCATAGACTTGTTTGCTATTTGTATATGTTTTCCTGAGAAATGTCTGGTCAGATCATTGCTCATTTTTAAATTGGATTTTTTTTTCTCTTGAGTTCTTTTATATAGATATTGATTCCTTGTTGAAAAAGTGGTTTGAAAATAATTTTTTCCCATTCTGCAGATTTTCTCATCCCTCTGTTGATTGTTTTCTTCACTCTGCAGAAGCTTCTTGGTTTGTTATAATCCCATTTGTCTCTTTTGATTTTGTTGCCAGTGCTTTTAGAGTCTTATCCAAAAATTCATTGCCTTACTGATGTCTTGTAGTGTTTCCCCTGTGTTTTCTTTTAGTCATCTCGTAATTTCAGTTCTTACATGTAGGCCTTTGATCCATTATGAGCCGACTTTGTTGTATGTGGTGAGAGGTAGGGGTCTGGTTTCATTCTTCTGTGTGTGGATATCCAGCTCCTCACTGCATCATTTGTTGAAGAGACTGTTCTTTCCCCAGTGTTTCTGCCACCTTTGTCAAAATCGGTTGGCTGTATAGCCTCAGCAATGGCAAGGTGCTAAGCAACTCAGTGAGACCCTGTCTCTAAATAAAATACAAATTAGGGCTAGGCATGTGGCTCAGTAGCTGAGTGCTCCTGAGTTCAATCCCCAATAACAAAACAAAACAAAAATCATCTGGCTATAGATGCATGGATTTATTTCTGGGTTCTCTCTACTGTTCTGCTGTGAGTGTCAGTGTTTGGCAGTGTGTTGCTGTTTTGGCTCTGTAGATTTGTAATGTTTTGAGTTCAGGTGTTCTCATGCCTCCAGCTTTGTCTTTTTGCTCAAGATGGTTTGGGCTATTTGGGGTCTCATGTAATCCCATAAGAATTTGGGGATTGTTTTCCAAGTTCTGTGGAGACTGTCATAGGTATTTTGATAAGTATTGTACCAAATCTGTAAAGAAAGCTCTTTGGATAATATGGATATTTAATATTATTCTTTCAATCTATGAACAGGTAGTCTTTCCATTTTTTTTTTTTTTTTTTGGTATCCTCTTCAATTTCTTTCATCAGCACTTTGTCATTTTCTTTTAAAGATCATTTTCTTTCTTGGTTAAATTTATTCAGTGCTTAAGTGCAGCCATTGTGAACGAGTGCGCTTTCTTGATGTCTCTATCAGTAAGTCATTATTGCTATATGAAAATGCTACTGGCTTTTTGCTATAGTTTGAATGTTAAATGTCCACCAAAAATCTATCAAAGCTTTAGTCCAACCAGTTGTTCTACTGGGAGGTAGAAGACTCTTTAAAAGGTGAGTGTGGGAGGCTTTTAGGTTATTGAGCATGCTCTCAGGGTGATCCTAGGGCCTGATGGCTTTCCCTCTCTCATGCCTCTTGGCTTTGTTCCCACCTTGAGGTGCTGCCACAGGCCCCAAGCAACAGAGTCAGTGGATCAGGGACTGAAATCCCTAAAACCCTGAGCCAAAATAACACTTTTGTCTTTTTATGTTGATCTTCTTGGGTAGTGGTTTTGTTGTTGTTGTTTTTTGATTTTTTTTTTTTTTTTGGTAGTGACAGAAAGCTGAAACATTTTTGTATGTTGATTTTTGTGTCCTGAAAGTTTACTGAATTCATTTATCACTTTTGATAGTTTTTAGTGGATTTGTTAGGCTTTTCCTCAATAAAAAAAAAATCAATATAAAATCATGTCATCTACAAGCAGGAATGATTCGAGATCCTCCTTTCTTATTTGAGTGCTCTTCATTTCTTTCTCTTTCCTAATTATTGTGTGAAGACTTCCAGTACCCTATTAAATAAAAAGTATGATAGTGAATATCCTTGTCTTGTCCTAGATAATGGGTATTTTTCCCACTCATCATGTTGGCTGTGTTTGTCAGATACAGCCTGCATTGTGTTAAGTTACATTCCTTCTACATTTGTTGAAGGTTATTTTCATGACAGGATGTCAAATTTTATTGAGTACTTCTGCACATGTTGAGATGATCATAGTTTTTGTCCCTTATTTTGTTGTGATATGACATTTATTGATTTGCATATATTGAACTATCTTTAATTATATCCCTTGGTTAAATCCCACTTGATCATGATATATTCTTGTTGTGAGATTCAGTTTATTAGTAGTTTGTTGATAATTTTGCATTTATGTTTGTCTGAGATATTGGGCTATAGTTTTCTTTGTCATTGTATCCTTGTGTGGTTTTGATATCAGGGTAATGCTGGCCCAGATGAATGAGTTTGGAAGAATTCCCTCCTTCCCAACTGTTTTGGAATCATTTGAGAAGAATTGGTGTTATTCTTTAAAAAGTTTAGTAAAATTTAGCAGTAAAGCCATCTGGTCATGGGTTTTGCTTTTTGGGAATTTTTAAATTACTGATTCAGTGCTGTTGAATGTTACTGGTCTATTCATGTGTATGTTGTCTTGGCTCAATTTGGTAGGTTATCTATTCAGAGAGTCATTCACTTCATCCAGGGCTTCCAATTTGTTGGTGTGCATTTGTTTATAGCAATCTCTAATGATGCTCACTACTTTTGTGGTATTGTTTGCAGTGTTTCCTTCATAGGTGACTCAGGTGGATCAACCTGCTGCTTTGTAAGGCCTGAATGAGCCAAATTGCCCAAGGAGGGTTCCTTTGCTACTGTGTGGGGCTGTGATTGGACAGAGTCACCCTGTTGCTTTGAGGGGTTATAGGGGTGTAGATGAGGTCATTTAGCTGCTTTGCCAAGATCATGCATAGATGAGGTATTGTGGTTTAGATATTAGTTGTTCCCCTAAAAGCCTATGTGTGAAACAATGTAACAAAATTTAGAGGTGAACTGATTGGGTTATGAGAGTTGACCCAATCAGTATATTAATCCCCTGATAGGGTGGTATGTGGCTGGAGGAGATAGGTCACTGGGGGCGTGCCTTGGGGACATATATTTTGTCCTTGTTAAGTGGTGTCTCTCTGCTTCCTGGTACATGTCCCCAGCTGCTTTCCTCCACCACACTTCCCCATGATGTTCTGCCTCATCTCAGGTCCTGAGGAATGCAGTTTGGCTATCTCTGGACTAAGATCTATGAAACTGTGAGCCCCCAAATAAACTTTTCCTTTGCTAATTGTTCTTGTCAGGTCTTTTGGTCACAGCAGCGTAAAAGCTATAACATGGAGTCTCAGGGGCACTGTGCAGCATCTTCTTGAGTTAGGGAAAGCACAGCATGGATTGAACTATTTCTCTGGGGCATCCAGCAATGTGGGCTCCCTGCAAGCCCCCCAAACTGTTCTCAGGGACTCTGAGGGTTGCAGGTTTCTCCAGCAGCAAATACTTCAAGTGTCTGTGGCATTTGTGAGGATTTTTGGGAGACTCCAGCAAACCCATTCTCTACTATGCAAAGTCCTTCTTGTTTGAGGGTTGATCTTGATGGGGGGAGAGGAAATGACAGATGCTGGGTGTCTCATCACCCTCTTTATAAAGGCCATCCTGAGTTCTGTGCTCTGTGGCATCTCTGCCACATTCCTTCAGCACGAGGGTGCTCTTCCCACAAGATTTTTAACAGTATGTAGCGAGGAGTAGCAGTAGATATGGTCCCAGACAAGACTCAGAAAGTAAAGGTAGTTGGGAACTAGGATCTAACTAGTTGAAGGACCAACAGGGTCAAGGAATACTACTCGGTGTGTTTGTAGGAATTAGAAAGAGTCTCTGAGTGGGTGCAAGTATTGAGAGAAGGGCTCAGGTCCAGGGAAAGATAGGTGACAAAATTGAGATAAGGAGGAATCATCAGAAGATTGGCTTGATAGAGAAGGACGGGAGGCATATTTCTCAAGGTGGTAGCTGATTTTTTGATAGTGACTGAAAGTCAGTACAAGGAGAAACAGAATCATCCTTCAACAGTGAATCATGCTGGGCCTGGATCTCGCTGCCGGAACATATGGAGGGATGGGAAAACATGCCTCACTTACAAAATTCCTCTTTTCCTATATGTCATTCTTTTACTCTGCCTGTTCCCCCTCCCTTTCTCCCTCCTTCCTCTCTGCCTGAATTTGCCAGTGACTTGCCTCCATCTGTAAAGCTCCATAGAATGTCTAAACTTGGAAACAAACAGAACTGAGAAGGGTTTGAGCTACCTAGTGCATCTGAGCTGCTTGGTTTATATGAATGGACCAAATGTACCAGTTTGTTCAAATGAATCAAGCTGAAGTTCTTTGCATTTGATACTCTATGCACCAAGTCACAGCTTTTATATTGTTCTTACTATAGTCCTAATTTTATAAATTCAACACTAAATTTATGGTATTGGAGCACATGTGATTGTTTTGAGATGTCTAATTCATTCTATACAAATATTCAAGTCTGAGCTATATATTATGAAGTTATTTTTCTACTTTATAGCGTTATTCTTAAAATCCCCTAAAATACAAATGCACATCTCTTACCTTTAAAAGATAACATGACTTCTTCCCAGAATTTTGTGGTAGGAGAAAAATTTATAGTAATTTGTTTATGTGGTAGTATGTTCCAGACTCTCCTTTGGCTATTTTTCTTCATAATTTCTTTTCATTTTGCTACTTTGGATTTTTTTTTTTTTGGAGATATCAGAAGACCCAATTCAAAGTAATTTAAGTGTACTACTTAATTATCAGTTGATGATAGAGGTACTAGAACAGGTAGGAGTAGGGACTTAATCATGACATTACAAACCCAGATTCTTTTATCTTTTTTTTATGTTGACTTTTTTTCCTTCATACTCATTTCCTCACATCTGTAAGATGGCTGTTGCAGCTCCAGGCATCAAATCAAGGCTCAGAAAATAGAAGTGAAGGGATGAAGACTGATGGGAGATTTTCCTATGATTGTTAGCTTTCTACCTTTTCTTTCCCCCACTGAAGTGTCACAAAGTTCTGTCACATCTGAAACCTAGTCTGAACTTCAAAATGGGTTGAGAGGAGCAATTGAAGGAAGGATGCTGTTTTCTCTAAGAAAATGTATTCAGTGAGTGCTAAAAATTTGAAGGACTTATTTTGATTGAATTGTTGTTGGTTAGTGAGGTTAAATAGATTAGTTCTTGTAAGAATATACAGACTGCACACAGAAAAGCATGCATAACAGTATATAAAGTAATTATTTTAAGTATAAATCTGTATTCCTGCTTCATAATAAAAGACGTTGATGGAAAAAAAAAAGTAGAGAGAGTGGTTTGCAATCAAGTCCTGTTCTTGCGCCTATTTCACTTATAAGCAAACACATTTCCACAGAAATCCTAATAGATCTCATTCATATGATTGTCCAAAACATTGTCTAAATAGTAGCCCCCACCACCACCGTCACCACTCTGGGTTTTATTTCAGTAGTTTATTTGAACAAAACCATTTAAGAGGCTGGCCACAACTTCTTCCCTTGGGCTCAGAGATAGAAGTAAGAAAAGGCGAACACATAAACATTGGAGTCCAACATCCAACAGTCATATAAACATAGCCAATCAGTGGACTTTGAATTCCCCAGAAAATTGGGAGGTTCAGAATGGCTTCCCCTTCTCATCCCAGATCCAAAATTACTTGGCAATAGTCATTTCCCCAGATCCTTCTTTCCTAAATGCACAGGACTTCCTCTCCAGCTTCAACTCGTCAAGGTCATCTCATGTACCTTTTCTGGATACTCAGTTCTCCTTTTGGTTAGACTGGTCGCATTCTGCGTGGGGCAGAGAAGGAGTTCCATTAGCAAGAAAGCAGGGAAATGGCACCAGCGTCTGCCACATCTTCCTTTCACATTTTATCCATTTCACACTATTAAGCTTGCTTTTGAATGGTTTCCTGTTAAAAATCTGTTAATGCTTACTACCTGGCTCCTTATATTCAACCACTATGATCTCATCAATGAGATATTTCTAAATGTAAACTTGCCTTCATTTTAGCTTTCTATTTGTTTTTTGGTTGGTTGGTTGGTTCTTAGCTTTCTATCTGTTTACTGTGGCTATAACAAGGACCATAATCTATCCCTTGTACATCTTTCCTGTCTGCATGGCCTGCCTGGATTTTTGCTGTCTTGCAGCTGCATCTTTGCTTTATCATTTCACTAGAGTATCTACCCTCCCCTAATTGTCTCCACTCTTCCTGTGGAATAGTTTCTCCTGGTCCATCAAAACTGATGTTTTGAGAAGCTTTAATAACACCCCCCGCCCCCTGCCCCCTACTGCCCCAGTGCACCAGTGTTTTCTCTGCTCTCAAACAGACCCTGGTGGGAGCACTGATTGCTGCCTGTGTCTCTGTATTATGATTTATTTGTTTACATAATCCACCTGTCTTTTAGTACTAGACTGAGCCCTTTGAGGTTAAGGGCTGTCTGTCTGACTCATCCGGGTACAGTTTATGACCAATAGGTGATGTTCAGATTGTGTATTTTTAATGGCAGAAAATACGTGCAGCTTGCTGGATGACAGTGTCGGGTAACACATGAAGAAAAACTCGGTCTTATTTCCCAGAAGGTCAGGATAAATTTGAGGTATTTCATTTTCTCTTGTTTCTTAGAGTCAGAAGATGTTAGAGTTCTAACTTGGGAATGAATTATGAGGAGAGCACAGGGCTAAAGCAATGGAGCTTTATAAACCAGTTATTTGGCAGAATTGACCCTAAACTATACAGAAACATCACTGATAAAAAACAAAGATGATAACCAATGCACTTTGGAAATGACTAAGCTAGGACAGCAGTTTTTCTTATGTACCATCCACTTGCGTTAGAAAGAGCTTTAAAGTCTAAAGATAGAAGATTAATTCAGGTGTATATAGGCACAAAAAATTTCCAAACAATTGTGCATTATAAATCAAACTTAATAAAAAAAAACTGTAAATGGTATATGTAATTACGAGCGATTCTTGTATATATTGTTTTCTGCCTATTCTTCCCACCAAATCTTTGATTCTGATATTAAGTTACCTACCCTAATACCTTGATAAGCAGATACAAGGAATTTTTTACTTCTGGAGTTTAAAAGTTGACACGGGGATTGAATTGGAATGATCTCATACTGGGAAATGAGGAATTATGGAGAGGCTGCTGGAGACTTGTCAGGGGGTCCTTCTTTCTGTCTAGGAGGGTGAAGCCACCAGAGAAAATAAGTCAGAAATAATTAGTGAAGAACAAAAGACACAGAATCAGAATTATAGTTTTAAAGTAGAGCACCTGATAGATCCAGTCCACACAGAAGCTGGAGCTGGACAATTTAAAAAAATGGCTCCCGAGGTTTATTTAAGGGGGTACATCAAAGGCAGGGATAAGGTTTCAGGGGTGGAGTCTTGTGTGATAGCTTACAGTCAGCAGGTTGATTGGCATCTTGCCAGGTCACACCCATCTCAGAGGCTGTGTGGCTATATCAGGCCACCCCATCTCTGGTGTTGTATGGGACTAGGCAGAGCTGAATAGGGCTCACCATGTGTCTGGGCGGTCTTGGCCAGAGGAGATTTCCACTGGAAGTTCCCAGACACCAGATTCTCCTATTCACTAGGCTAGGCTGCATTGCCCATGTAGTCCACAGGATAGCCCATGGATGGCTCTCAACAAGGAATACTAGATAGATCACTAACCATTCAAGATATATTTAAATTTAACAACCCTGACCCACATGGGATGGAATTCTGATGTCAGAATTAGGTGATAAACCTAAACCACAAGGAAGGAAACACCCTATTTCAGCCTTGCCCAGATTCTTTGACCTCCATACACGGCTAATCCCTCTGTGTTACAGAAACTTCTTCCCACATTTTCTGTGGTGAGAATTCAGTGTACCATTTCAGATCTTTCATGACTCATTACTTCAGTTGAAATCCTTATATCTGACACAGTGAGACCTGGTAGTTAAAATTCAAAATATAAGTATTCTATTTTTTATTAACTTAAAACACATGCCGATCCATTTTCTAGGTTTTGGGGATGGGGGAAATTTAGGTCTGGTTCTGAGTATGGGGTCACTGTTTGATTTTTTTTTCCCCTTGTTTTCTTTCTCATACTACTTATATTTATAATGTATTATCTTATATTTCCAGTCTTTGTTATGAGAAAATGTTCAGAGAACTTTGCATTTGAATTGTCATGAAGATATCCAACTCCTTCCAGAGCTTTACAATTTGCTTTCAATATTCACCACTATCTCTTTCACACCTAATCCAAAAGCAGATTTCCCCCCGCCTCCTTCTTTGACTTGCTGTTATGTAGCCTTTCCAAAGCATCCATCTTATTCAGCTTAGTTGTTGCAGAAAAACTGTTTGTTCTTGTCCTATTCAATTAACCTACATTTTGTTAAATTATTTAATAACACACTGAGCAGGTGGGAGTAGAAGTGTCTAGAAACAGCCCACTGGCGTCCTGGAGCACTTAGTGCCATAGGCATTATCATTCTCTTATAGAAGCAGACTGTTTCCCAGAAGTCCTTGGGCTTCCATCTGCCCACACTCTACACTTCCCTTAGTGGAGTCTTTGGTCAGTTAGTGTCTGCCTTATTAGAACTAATAATTTCGTTTGTCTGTTGTGTTGTTTGGTTTTGGGGTGGGGGTTTGTTCTGCTCTGTAGCATTCTTGTTTAGGGGGGAAAAAAAAACCCTTGTGTCTGGCTATATTCTCTCTTATGTACAGCACAAAAAGAAGCATTTTTGTGGTTGGAGTCTGAGTGATAAAATGGTCTTGGGTGGTTTGAGAACGGCCCTGGACCCTCCTAGGAAGTGTGATTTCCTACATAAGTACTTTTTCTTGGGCTCTACTTCTGGGGAACCAACCCCACCTGAGACAGGCTTCTTACAGGTAATGAGATCTATCAGGAAGTGTGGGCAGCGGGTTAAGGCAGAGAAAGAAGCTAAGCAAGGATGTGGCTTCAGGTCAAGTTTCAGCCTTAACCCAGGAAAACTATGGACCACAGTGTTTCTTGGCTTGGAGCCACCACTGGGGCAGGCAGTCATGAGGGACTATAATTCTAGATCTGCTGCTTCTATCATCTGAGCACAATCCTCTGAAGAAGACTGCAGGTATGTGAGCAATAGCAGTTGCTGAGCAATGCCTTCATGAAAACTGTACCAATTTAAGCAATTTCAGGGGGATCTGGGCAGGTGATTAACTGTCTACTAATTAACAAAACATCAGAAATTTAATGAATGATATTTTTAAAACATCTACATTTATTGATCTCAACTCATGAACTATCCAAAATTTTCTCAGCCTCACTTGTCTCTTGGGCTCTAATCTGGCTGGGAAAAATGAATACTCTGATACCCCCAGACTCTGATGCTACTGTCTCATTTCCAAATATCATTAGCTAACCCCAGTTCCTTGGGGAGGTAAGTTCCAGCATGTCTTCTATTGTGCCCTCCATGCTGGGAGCTGTTGCAGGGTCCAGACAAGACCCAGGGCAGCTCTCAGTCTGTGGTTTCCCCTGCTCTATTTCCAGACTCCAATGCAAAGTGCCATAGAGGTAAAATGGCATCCAGGAGAGCATAGCAGCTCATTTCCACAGAGGCTGTTCCAAGTTGCCAGGTATACAACCAGGAAGAAATAGTTACTTTGACCATGGGAAGACTTTGACCAGTAGGGACACTTTCAGGGAAACTGCTTTAGGTCTCTTCCTCTGATGAATTATTTTGAGGTGCTGTGTTTCTTAGAGCTCATGGGTTAGCAAGTGACTGTTTTCTGTTCTGAAATTGCAGTAACTCTCACCTTCTATTTGCTTTTCATCTTCCTTGTTTCATCCCCCTTTTCTTTGACTCTTGCTGCTTTGCAGTTGAACCTATGCACCTTTCCCCAAATTCATCACACGGCACTCTTCGCCTGGTTTCCCAAACCAAAGAAACAAAGACAGTGCTTTCTAGAAATTCAAAGTTTCAGTGCAATATATGAATCCTCTTAAGTGGTAGAATTTCACTGTAAAACATCAGGGGAGATATTTCAAGTAAAGAGAAGGTAATCCTTACCTCATACATTTGTTCTTTCTTTGTCTAAACAAAGTTGATCCTATTAAAATCTAAGCGGATGCTAAAGAGAAATTCCCAGGATGCTACAAAGAGTTTTCCTTCTGTTCCCATTTCTTTCACAAATTGGCTTAGTGCCATGAACACCGTGAAGAGGCAATGAATTTAAAAACAATGCAGAGGAGAATGGAGTGCAATGGAATCTGCTTTTCCTCAAAGGAATTCAGAACATTTGTACACTGGCTTGAAGGTGCAAGTGACGGGGAACATTTCCTTTTCAAAAAAGATCACTGACTTGCTCTGTGGCTCTGGCAAGTTGCACATCAGTGGTTATGAGGCCAGGACTAACCTCAAGTATCACCAGTGTACCGGCTTGAGAATAGGACCCAACTACAGTGATGTGTATCATTGTCACAATAAGTGCTGATGATGTCTGTCAGTTTGGTCTGTGGCTATTAAGAACAGAACAGTTACCCCCATACCCATCTTATGTTTGTAGAAAATGGCTTCAATTTTCTCTACTGATTAGTTTTAGCATCTGGATTTCCTTTAGTCATGTTCATTAGCGACTGCCTCTTTGCCTTTCTCCTTCACATCTGGAATCTAGCCAAAATGTACCAGAACAAGATGCTTCTAACATTTGAACCCTTTTGTAAGCATGCTGATTGCAACTTGTATAACTTCAGTTTAGTCTAAGGTGGAAGCTTTCTGCTACTTTTGAGGAGGAAAAAAATAAATGTCTTAAAATAAAACAGGAATAAAAATAGGGCCAAATACTCATTAACTGCCTCACTTAACTAAATGCTGAAATTATTTCAACAGTGCTAAATCAAGCCTTTGTGTAGAAGAGGTTGAGCATTTTTTTTTTTATTCATAGTACTTTAGCTTAGATAAGTGGGTTACTGTAATTTGTCATTTTATCCAAAATACATGAATTAAATCGTCTCAAGGACCCAATTTTTAGCTCATGCCTAGGCTGACCTGTGAAGTGGAGCACTTGTGTTCACAAGCCTTTGGGAATGTCTGGGCTACTGTGGAGAGTTTGAAGAAGCAGGTTGGACCAGGAGCCCAGAGGATGGATGTGAGGCTTGGTAGGATAGGGGTTAAGAATTTGGATCTCACAATGATTGTGGTAGGAAGCTACTGGAGGGATTTTAATTAGGATAATGTCATAGAATGACTTATGTTTTAAAAGTATGGCTCTTGACTGTGGTGTTGATGACAGATTGTAAGGAGGCAAGAGCACAAAGCGAGTAATCAACCAGATGCCTATTTTTAGATGTCCATGTAAGAAAATGATAGTGGCTTTGGATCAGCATGGTAACAGGGTGGAGAAATGTGGACAAATAAAAGATGAGTTCATGGATTAGATATGGGGCACATGGGAATGGACAAATCAAAATTAATTTCTGGTCTAAACAACTGGAAGAATTTGGTGCCAGTTAGATGAAGACTGGAGGAAGAGAGTGATGATTTTTGTCTTGTTGAGGAGTGGGACAGAGAGCAAGGGCTTGTGCTTACTTGGTGATGTCTGGGTGGAACAGGCCTAATGAGCTATTGAATATAGGACTTCAACTCGGTAGATAAACTTGAAAATTCTTGATGGACAGATGGCACTCAGTCATGGAATAAAGGAACTTGCCTAAGGAGAGCATAGAGAGAAGATGGAAGCCCAGGGAACATTCTGTATTTCCACATAAACAAGGCAATCAGAGGAGAACTAATAAGGACTGAAGAGCAGCAGTAAGAAAGGAAAAAATAGAATGTGGTGTTTTGGAAACCAGGAGCAGAATCTTACATGAGGAAGTTGATAGTTGCGTGCTACTGTGATGTGGAGTGAGATGACAGATGATACTGCTATTTGGGGCATCAGGAAAGTTTTTGGTGATACTGACAAAGGCAGTTTTGTATGTCCTACAGGGAAGAGCTCAGAGTGAACTGAGAAGAGACTCTAAAGGGAGAATTTAATCAAGCTATTTAATCAAGAGTCAGGAGGATTTTTTTTCTCTCTCATGCTCTTAAGATGGGCAATATTGGAGCATTGGTGCTTATCGAGTTGATCTAATAGAACCTGATGATGAAGTCGAGAGGAAATAATTGCAGGGACATTTCTGGAATACATAAATGTATGAAATATAGAGCACAGTGAAGAACTTAGCCTTAGATAAGGGCAGAAAGGAAGAGTGGTCAATGGTTTGAATTGGTGGTGAGACAAAGAGAGGCATCCATAACTAATCAAAACTAATTGATGAAACAAGAATATTAGCTGAGGGAATTTGGAAACTGGGATGGTGGCAATTGAGAAGGTTGCAAATGTTGGAGTCCTAGGGAGCAGGAATGTAAAGTTTTCGTAGGAAAGTTGACAAAGAATGTGCCAAAGTTAATTTTAACAAGATGATTTCAATTAATTTTGCTTGGGAAGAGACAAGGATTAAGATTATTTTCATACTAAGAAAATGAGTTTACCATTTATAATTGCCCCATTCAAAGATGATTGTTGTGATACATTTATACTTGCAAATACATCTGTAGAAATAAATATAAAAGAAAAATGCTATTTTTTTTAGAGAGGAGAGGAGAGAGATAATTTTTTAATATTTATTTTTTTCAGTTTTCGGTGGACACAACATCTTTATTTTTACGTGGTGCTGAGGTTGAACCCAGCGCCCCGTGCATGCCAGGCGAGCGCGTTACCACCTGAGCCACATCCCCAGCCCAGAAAAATGCTATTTTAACAGTTTTCACTTAGTTTCCATCCCTTTCAGAGCATAGCTAAAATACTTGACTATTAGTGGAAACTTTTGTTATACTGCAAATGTTTTTCCTATTTTACTATTTCTGTGGCTTTTTCGATTTTTATGTAGACATATGTCTGATAGAATATGGTAATTGAAAAAGCCTTCTAAGGTTATGTTACATTATTCTAGTATTTAAAATGTGAACATGAAACTATAAATCACCAGGTTTTATTTTGAGAGTCTAGTTTTACTTTCTGGGATACTCAGTTATCATTCTAAAATCTCATATCTTACAACAGATTTAGAACGTATTCCTTCAATGGTAGGACTGCCAAATGATTTCTTTAAAATTTTGTTTAAGATTTTTAAAACAAATTATGTTATTATTTAAACAAGTTATTTCTTAGAGTAAAATTTAATTGTAATTCCATCACTTAAGAAAATCAATCACCATTTCACTTGAAACTTTATCGTATGTGTGCCTGTTCTGCCATCTACATCTTCTCACTTTGAATTTTGAAAAGCTCTCGGTCCACCATGATTTGAATGACTGCCTGTGGTTGACACTAGTGCTGGACATCTGTTTCCAGGTTTCCTCTGTTTTGTATGTGTGATTACAAACAATCCCACAGTTAACATTGTTGCACTTGATATTGAATTTTCTTTTAGTATATTCTACTATAAAAGCAATATGTCCATTGGGAAAGCTTTATGAAGAGCAAAACTAGAGAACCTCTTTGAATCAATACCAAATCTATCTTTATTCAATAGCCATTTCAGCACTCACCAGATAGCAGACACTACTCCAGATGTGAAACCTGCTCTTCAGAGTCAAAACCCTACTTGATATTTAGTGACAGATCTTTTGAGTGCCCTGAATTCAGCAATGTGTATGCTTTTAATAAAGGGACTATGCTATTGAAAAGTTATCATAATCTGGTTTCTTTCCTGTAACATTAAGAACTTCCCTGTCATTGAACTTTTAAAATATGTTTAATTAATGACAAGAAATTATTTGTGTGAATATTCAATAGTTTAATCTCCTAGAGTCAGATGCAAATTTTTTCCAGTTCCTTTTTTCACATAAAATCCATAACATTCGAGGAGTGGAAGGAAGATGGCGGCGAGGGGAGTGCATTGCCCCCGTGTGCTGCTTCACTGTGTGGGAGTATGACAAGTCAGGACGGCTAAAGGATATCTTGTTAGGAATTTCCAGCAATAGTGGGGTGCTCCGGAACCTGGAGGAAGGATTTCCATCGCACGAGGATCAGCTACGGGGACTCAAACGCGACAGGTTTGTCGCACGGAGGGTAACACTGCTTATTCAGCAAATCGCCCCGTGGCTAGAGTCTGCAGCGCGCGCTGGGATAGAGACGCAGGGTTACAGCGCTGCAGTTTCTGCCAGCCACGCAAACACCATACTCAGGGCTGAATTCTGGGTTCGAGACGGGGGAAGGAAGCGGTCCATCTCGGTTCTCCACACCAGTCAGACCACAGAGGAGGCCAGCAGCCACCATGTTGGTAAACTGACGTCACCACCCCTGTTTTCGACTGACCGCAGCTCATTCAGCCATAGAACAGGTAATTTCAGGCTGCAATTCACCTGCGGCTTGCAGACAGATTGCTAGGGTTCAGCGCCTGGGTGCTTCTTAGAACCTGATCCTATCGGAGTGAACACCGAGCGCGGGGCGGCCGAGTTCCGGCTCCCGGAACTGTCCCGGAACCGCCCTGGCCCAGGGCTGCTGAGCCTGTGGAGGCTGCTTCTTGGACCCTGCTCCTATCAGAGCATACAACAAGCACTAAGCAGCCGAATTCCGGCTCCCGGAACTGAGCCCGCGGGGACTGCTTCTTGGAGCTTACACTTATAGGAGCTTACACCGAGCACGGAGCGGCCGAGTTCCGGCTCCCGGAACTTCCCTGGCCCGGGGCTAGGAGCCCGCGGAAACTGCTTCTCGGTCCGGGTCCTGCTGAGGGCCGGTCACGACTCACCCGGTGCTTTGGTTGCCCGGCAAGGGGAACAAAATGCTGCCATTCGCATAGGATACCAACATGGCAGAGATCTGATGTCTGCAGAAAGCGGCGGAGGAGAGAACTTCATCAATACCAGCGGTGACATAAGCAGTTGGTCTCCTGGTAGGGGGGATGAGGCACAGTCACCCGAGTCTCCTCAATTTGTCGTCGAGCCAGAGGGGAGGAGCCGGGCCGCCGCCAGCGCCCGGAGCAGGCCCAGCGGCTCGCCAGCGTGGTGACCGCGTGACCCCAATTGGAGAGGGGGCGGAGTGGAGCCGCCACCCGCACCCGCAAGGTGGGCAGACCCGCGACCCAGTGGTACATGGGCGTGGTAGGAGGGGCAGGGCAGAGCCACCGTTCGCGCTGGCAAGGTAAACAGACCTGTGACAGCCTGGCGGGTCAGGCCCAGAGGCCTGCCAGTGTGGTACACACGTCACCCCAACTGGAGTAGGGGCAGAGCAGATCCTTCTCCCACGCCCGGATCAGGCCCTGCCGGTGTGATGGTCACGTGACCCCAATTGGAGTGGGGGCGGAGCGGAACCACCACCCGTGCCCCCAGGGTGAGCAGACCAGTGATCAACCTGCAGATCAGGCCCAGGGGTCCGCAGGCGTGGTAGGAGGGGCAGGGCAGATCCGCCGCCCAGGCCTCCAAGGTAGGCAGACCTACAACAGACCGGCGGATCAGGCCCAGGAGCCTGCCGGTGTGGTACAAACACCACCCTAATTGGAGTAGTGGCAGAGCAGAGTTGCTGCCCGTGCCAGGAACAGGCCCAGCGTCCTGCAGGCAGGGTAGTAACGACACCCCAATTGGAGTAGGGGCAGAGCAGAGCCTCCACCCGTGCCCGAAAGGTGGGCAGATCTGCGACTGACCAGCGGGACAGGCCCAGTGGCCTGCCGGTACGACAGACACGTCACCCCATTTGGAGTAGGGGCAGAGTAGAGCCGCCGCCCGCACCTGCAGGGTAGGCAAACCTGCAACCAACCGACCGGCGGATCAGGCCCGGTGGCCTGCCAGCGTGGTACACTCGTCACCCCAATTGGAGTAGGGGCAGAACAGAGCCGCCGCCAGCTCCCAGAACAGGCCCAGTGACCTGCCGGCGTGGTAGCCACGACACCCCAATTGGAATAAGGAGAGAGCAGAGCCGCCGCCCGCACCTGCAGGAAAGATACGCAAGCAGTATGAAAAGACAAGGAAAGAGGACCACAAGCAATGCAGGTCAACGCAACTTTAGAAGAGGTAACAGCTGCAGCAGATGGAATGTCAGATAAAGAATTCAGGATATACATGCTTCAGATGATCTGGAGTATCAAGGAAGACATTAAACAGCAAAATCAGACAATGAAAGATCACTTCGACAACGAATTACGCAAACAAATCCAGGAAGCAAAGGATCAACTATACAGGGAGATAGAGGTTATAAAAAACAAACAAACAGAAATCCTAGAAATGCAGGAAGCAATAAACCAACTTAAAAACTCAATGGAGAATACTACCAGCAGAGTAGAACACTTAGAAGATAGAACATCAGACAATGAAGACAAAGTATTTCAACTGGAAAAGAACATAGACAGCTCAGCAAGACTGTTAAGAAACCATGAGCAGAACATCCAAGAAATATGGGATAACATTAAGAGACCAAACTTAAGAGTCATTGGGATACAGGAAGGTACAGAGCTCCAAACCAAAGGAATGAGCAGTCTATTCAATGAAATAATAGGAGAAAACTTCCCAGACTTGAAGAATGAGACAGAATCCCAAATCCTAGAAGCCTACAGGACGCCGAATGTGCAAAATCATAAGAGATCCACACCTAGACACATTATAATGAAGATGCCCAGCATACAGAATAAGGAGAGAATTTTAAAAGCTACAAGAGAAAGGAAGCAGATTACATTTAGGGGTAAGCCAATCAGGATAACAGCTGATCTTTCAACACAGACTCTGAAAGCTAGAAGATCCTGGAATAACATATTTCAAACACTGAAAGAAAATGGGTTCCAACCAAGAATTGTGTATCCAGCGAAATTAAGCTTCAGGATGGAGGATGAAATTAAAACCTTCCACGATAAACAAAAGTTTAAAGAATTCGCAGCTAGAAAACCATCTCTTCAAAACATCCTCGCCAAAGCATTACAGGAAGAGGAAATGGAAAATAACAATGAAAACCAACAGTGGGAGGAAGGACAGTAAAGGGGGGGGGGAATAATCAAAGAGGAAAACAAACCATGTTTAGTAACAGAAATAAACAAATATGGCTGGAAGAACAACCCATATCTCAATAATAACCCTAAATGTTAATGGCTTAAACTCACCAATTAAGAGACACAGGCTAGTAGAATGGATCACAAAACAAGACCCAACAATATGCTGCCTACAGGAGATGCATTTGATAGGAAAAGACATACATAGGCTGAAGGTGAAAGGTTGGGAAAAATCATATCACTCATATGGACTTCGGAAACAAGCAGGAGTGTCCATACTCATATCAAATAAAATAGATTTCAAGCCAAAGTTAATCAAAAGAGATAAAGAGGGACACTACATACTGCTTAAGGGAACCATACACCAACAAGACATAACAATCATAAATATTTATGCCCCAAACAATGGTGCAGCTATGTTCGTCAAACAAACTCTTCTCAAGTTCAAGAGTCTAATAGACCACCATACCATAATCATGGGAGACTTCAACACACCTCTCTCACCACTGGACAGATCTTCCAAACAAAAGTTGAATAAGGAAACTATAGAACTCAATAACACTATTAATAACCTAGACCTAATTGACATATATAGAGTATACCACCCAACATCAAGCAGTTACACTTTTTTCTCAGCAGCACATGGATCCTTCTCAAAAATAGATCATATATTATGTCACAGGGCAACTGCTAGACAATATAAAGGAGTAGAGATAATACCATGCATCTTATCTGATCATAATGGAATGAAACTGAAAATCAACGATAAAAGAAGGAAGGAAAAAGCATACATCACTTGGAGAATGAACAATAGGTTACTGAATGATCAATGGGTTATAGAAGACATCAAGGAGGAAATTAAAAAATTCTTAGAGATAAATGAAAACACAGACACAACATATCGGAATCTATGGGACACATTGAAAGCAGTTCTAAGAGGAAAATTCATTGCTTGGAGTTCATTCCTTAAAAAAAGAAAAAACCAACAAATAAATGATCTCATACTTCATCTCAAAATCCTTGAAAAAGAAGAGCAAAACAACAGCAAAAGAAGTAGAAGGCAAGAAATAATTAAAATCAGAGCTGAAATTAATGAAATCGAAACAAAAGAAACAATTGAAAAAATTGACAAAACTAAAAGTTGGTTCTTTGAAAAAATAAACAAAATCGACAGACCCTTAGCCATGCTAGCGAAGAGAAGAAGAGAGAGAACTCAAATTACTAGCATACGGGATGAAAAAGGCAATATCACAACAGACACTTCAGAAATACAGAAGATAATCAAAAACTATTTTGAATCCTTATACTCCAACAAATTAGAAGATAGTGAAGGCATAGATAAATTTCTTAAGTCATATGATCTGCCCAGATTGAGTCAGGAGGATATAGACAACCTAAACAGACCAATATCAATTGAGGAAATAGAAGAAACCATAAAAAGACTACCAACTAAGGAAAGCCCAGGTCCGGATGGGTATACAGCAGAATTTTACAAAACCTTTAAAGAAGAACTAATACCAATACTTTTCAAGCTACTTCAGGAAATAGAAAAGGAGGGAGAACTTCCAAATTCATTCTATGAGGCCAACATCACCCTGATACCTAAACCAGACAAAGACACTTCAAAGAAAGAAAACTACAGACCAATATCTCTAATGAACCTAGATGCAAACATCCTCAATAAAATTCTGGCGAATCGGATACAAAAACATATCAAAAAAATTGTACACCATGATCAAGTAGGATTAATCCCTGGGATGCAAGGCTGGTTCAATATATGGAAATCAATAAATGTTATTCACCACATCAATAGACTTAAAAATAAGAACCATATGATCATCGATAGATGCGGAAAAAGCATTCGACAAAGTACAGCATCCCTTTATGTTCAAAACTCTAGAAAAACTAGGGATAACAGGAACATACCTCAATATTGTAAAAGCAATCTATGCTAAGCCTCAGGCTAGCATCATTCTGAATGGAGAAAAACTGAAGGCATTCCCTCTAAAATCTGGAACAAGACAGGGATGCCCTCTCTCTCCACTTCTGTTCAACATAGTTCTCGAAACACTGGCCAGAGCAATTAGACAGACGAAAGAAATTAAAGGCATAAAAATAGGAAAAGAAGAACTTAAATTATCACTATTTGCAGATGATATGATTCTATACCTAGCAGACCCAAAAGGCTCTACAAAGAAACTATTAGAGCTAATAAATGAATTCAGCAAAGTGGCAGGATATAAAATCAACACGCATAAATCAAAGGCATTCCTGTATATCAGCGACAAATCCTCTGAAATGGAAATGAGGACAACCACTCCATTCAAAATATCTTCAAAAAAAATAAAATACTTGGGAATCAACCTAACAAAAGATGTGAAAGACTTATACAATGAAAACTACAGAACCCTAAAGAGAGAAATAGAAGAAGATTTTAGAAGATGGAAGAATATACCCTGTTCATGGATAGGCAGAACTAACATCATCAAAATGGCGATATTACCAAAAGTTCTCTATAGGTTTAATGCAATGCCAATCAAAATCCCAACGGCATTTCTTGTAGAAATAGAGAAAGCAATCATGAAATTCATATGGAAAAATAAAAGACCCAGAATAGCAAAAACAATGCTAAGCAGGAAGTGTGAATCAGGTGGTATAGCGATACCAGACTTCAAACTATACTACAGAGCAATAGTAACAAAAATAGCATGGTACTGGTACCAAAACAGGCGGGTGGACCAATGGTACAGAATAGAGGACACAGAAACCAATCCACAAAACTACAACTATCTTATATTTGATAAAGGGGCTAAAAGAGTGTAATGGAGAAAGGATAGCATCTTCAACAAATGGTGCTGGGAAAACTGGAAATCCATATGCAACAAAATGAAACTGAATCCCTTTTTCTCGCCATGCACAAAAGTGAATTCAAAATGGATCAAGGAGCTTGATATCAAATCAGAGACGCGCCGTCTGATAGAAGAAAAAGTTGGCTACGATCTACAGTCGGTGGGGTCAGGCTCCAAATTCCTCAATAGGACACCCATAGCACAAAAGTTAATAACTAGAATCAACAAATGGGACTTACTCAAACTAAAAAGTTTTTTCTCGGCAAAAGAAACAATAAGAGAGGTAAATAGGGAGCCTACACCCTGGGAACAAATCTTTACTCCTCACACTTCAGATAGAGCCCTAATATCCAGAGTATACAAAGAACTCAAAAAATTAGACAATAAGAGAACAAACAACCCAATCAACAAATGGGCCAAGGACCTGAACAGACACTTCTCAGAGGAGGACATACAGTCAATCAACAAGTACATGAAAAAATGCTCAACATCTCTAGCTGTCAGAGAAATGCAAATCAAAACCACCCTAAGATACCATCTCACTCCAGTTAGATTGGCAGCCATTAGGAAGTCAAACAACAACAAGTGCTGGCGAGGATGTGGGAAAAGGGTACACTTGTACATTGCTGGTGGGACTGCAGATTGGTGTAGCCAATTTGGAAAGCAGTATGGAGATTTCTTGGAAAGCTGGGAATGGAGCCACCATTTGACCCAGCTATTCCCCTTCTTGGTCTATTCCCTAAAGACCTAAAAAGAGCATGCTACAAGGACACTGCTACATCGATGTTCATAGCAGCACAGTTCACAATAGCAAGACTGTGGAACCAACCTAGATGCCCTTCAATAGACGAATGGATAAAAAAAATGTGGCATTTATACACAATGGAGTATTACTCTGCATTAAAAAATGACAAAATCATAGAATTTACAGGGAAATGGATGACATTAGAGCAGATTATGCTAAGTGAAGCTAGCCAATCCCTAAAAAACAAATGCCAAATGTCTTCTTTGATATAAGGAGAGTAACTAAGAACAGAGTAGGGCCGAAGAGCAGGAGAAGAAGATTAACATTTAACAGGGATGAGAGGTGGGAGGGAAAGGGAGAGAGAAGGGAAATTGCATGGTAATGGAAGGAGACCCTCAGGGTTGTACAGTGGAGGAGGTAGAGAGAGAGGAGGGGAGGGGAGGGGAGAGGTGGGGAGGGGGGAGGGTGGAGGATGGGAAAGGCAGCGAAGCACAACAGACACTAGTATGGCAATTTGTAAATCAATGGATGTGTAACTGATGTGATTCTGCAATCTGTGTATGGGGTGAAGGTGGGAGTTCATAACCCACTTGAATCAAAGTGTGGGATATGATATGTCAAGAAATTTGTAATGTTTTGAACAACCCACAATAAAAAATTAAAAAAAAAATCCATAACATTCTTTGCTTCTCTTCAATAGTTTAACTAATGTGACCTCCCCAAGACATGAAGGCATAGTCAGTGCTGTCTTTCTCATACCATCTGAATGGATTGCGAGGTAACTGCTTTTGTAATACAAGTGCTAGTTATTTGTATCATTAGTTAGGAACATGAACACAAAATGCAAAGTGGCTATAGATGGTGCATTCCTATTCCAAAACCTTTTTGCACTGACATGATGGTACAATGTAAATTTCCACACCTAACCTTTACAGGTCAGTTAAAATGCAGGTGCACTGAAAATGTTATATAAAATTACATCAGACTGTGCATATGGTGTATGTAAAACATTGTGTGTTTACGTCTGGGTCCCATTACAGTTATGTATGTGTAAATATTCTAAATCTGAAAAAATCTGAAACACTTCTGGTCCCAAGCATTTTGGATGAGGAACATTCAATCTATATTTTCTCTGTAGCATTGTGAACTTTCCTAAATGATGATTCAATAAAAAAACAGGGAACAGGCTGGAAATCTGCAGAAAGATTAAAAATCATACTCTTTAGTCCACTCTAAGTAAGGGTCTATCTAATTTGTTATCTGCTACTAGAAATAAAATCACTATAATATCAAGGATGTGTGTGTGGTGGATGCATGGGTGTCTACAATTTAGTCACATCCCCAGTCCTTTATTTTTTTCAGTACTGAGGTTTGAATTCAGGACTAGTTTACTTGGTCACTTTTTTATTTTTTGAGACAGGGTATCACTAAGTTACTAAGGCTGGCCTCAAACTTGTGATTCTCCTGCCTCAGTCTCCCAAGTTGCTGGAATTACAGGTGTGTTCCACTGCTCCTTGCTAATTGATTTTTCTAAGTGGAAATATGGTACTTAACATTTGTCAGAAGGCATTATAAGCTTTCTAGGTTCTGTGATAGGCATTTTTAATTATCCAATGAAATATTAGGTATGGTGAGCAATTAGGGAGATTGATAATCAATCCTTTTCTTTACCACGTTCCATTTCTTTCTCAAAACCTCTCTAGCTTTCTACAGAGAACTAGCTCTTTGAGGAAGAAAAGTGCAACATGGCAGAGTGGAAAGAGCCCCAGAGGAGTGGGCAGAGAAAAAAGACTTTGTGGCAGAGTCCCTGAGCACCCAGTTCTTCCATCTTGGGTGCCCTTGACCAAAGTTCAAAGGAGTATATTCCATTGTACACAAAACAAGGCTCTTTTCCACCTTAATATCTTAGACTCCACAGAGAAACACAAGATCTATTTTAACTATTTTGTGAATTGGTCAAAGGAGCTAGATGATCTTTTGAGTGATATGGAGTGTCTAGCTATGTTTTCTTTGCAAAGACCTTTTGTTATAACTAGGAATTGACAACTGAAATCAATAGTAAAATGATATAAATTTGTAATTCTAATCTTCTTCATTTACATATTTCTATCTAGAGTAATTTCCCTTAATTCTGCTTTTACTCTCTCATAGGATATCTTCAGAGTTGTCCCAAAGACGAAATAAGTCACTTCATTTCTCCTTTTGGATTTCTCCTTCCCATGTCCTCCCCTACTTGGGAATAGTATACAAATATTTCTGGCAGATTATTGGATCCAGCATTGTTTTCTACATACTCCAAATATTTTAAGATCCAACCAAGTTGTTTCCACCCACTCTTAGAGCCCTCTGGCTCTAGCTATCTGGATAAACTAACTTATAGTTGTTACAGTAGGTGTTAAAAGTGACTGTGTTCCAGGAACGAAACTCAACAGGAGTCTTTTATAATTACACACAGACACACACACACACACATATTCCAGTACTTGAGCAGACCAGAATTGGTGGAAAGATGAAATTATTGATCAAGTGGGCAGCAGACTAGTGCACCCATGCTTTAGAAAGTTATAGATTCTCAGTTACATCAAATCAAACAAGATATTCAATGAAAATTGAAGAAACTCAAACACAGAACTTCATGACTTGCTTCTAACAATCAGACAGGGTTTCTTTACAATGTGGTCTGTTAATCAGGCTGCTGAGCTAGGAAATTTCTTCCAGATAGGCCTGATATAATCTTTGACAAGTTCCATCACTAATTCACTTCATTCAACCATCTCTGTTCTTGGTTTTAGATATTCTATTCAGTTTTCTTCAATCACCTTGGTAATATGAATGAGCAAATTGTCATTGGAAGATGTGATTAAGATACAATTCTTCCTTGCTCATTTGAGAGTGAGCTCAACATTGTAATTCACTGGAAGAATCAAGATAATCACAGAGTGCACAGTTACTACAAAAGCAGTGACCAGGTGGAAAAACATCCCAAATATGCAAAAGGGACATCCCTCTTCCATAGTGAGATTCACAATGGGAATGCCTCTGTCTAAGAAGATTAAGCCTTCTGGATGAAGGAATTTATGTCTGCTATGAGGGAACAGAAACTGGGCATATCACAAACAAGGTGGTGCTTGAGGTGGGAGGTGAGTGTACATGTGAGATTTTGTAAAACTCAACGATTTGATTCAATGATATTCTGAAAGGTTTTTTTTCCCCCTAAATTAACATGCTAGGGGCTTTCTTTCAAGTCAATTTCTGCACATCTATCTCATTATCTTTTAATGCATGGTGTCTCATCATTTAGATATAATTGACATAGCAATTTTCCCTATTGTTGGATATCCAGGGATTTCCAGTGCTTTTTTTCATTACAAAGGGTGTCATTAGGAACAACATCTTTATAGTTCTGTTTAATATTCTGAAATTATCTGAAAAGTAAGATTTTAATGTTACTGACATCAGCAGCATAAGAGTATCTATTTTCTTTTTAGTCCTATCAGCACTGAATATTATCAATCTTAAATATTTCTGCCAGTGTGATGAATAAAGTACTGTTTTATTCAAATTAGATTTTTGTTATAAAATGAAGTTACCATAGTGTACACTTTTATCTGTAATAACTATACTATAGCTACATAGTCAACATATTGTTGCCCATTTTCATGGTTAAATTGAATCAAACAGATTCAACCTGAATTGAACAAAGTAAATGAAAAGCAAAGCTTCATGTGTTTTAATTCTTATTTTAAGGATTATTGATGCTGTGGTCTATTAGTGGGGCTTCTAATCATTCACACAGTATATTACAGGCATACTACAATATACTGCATGCATTTCACTCTATTTTGTTTTTCAGATGTTACAGTTTTTACAAACTGAAGGTTCATGGCAACCTTGCATTGAGGAACCCTGTTGGCACCATTTTTCCAAAAGCATTTACTCATTTCCTGTCTGCACATTTTGGTAAATTTTTCATCTAAACATTTATCATTGTATCTGTTATGGTGATCCATGATCAGTGATCTTTGGTATTACTATTGTGATTGTTCTGAGATCCTACAAAGCATGTCCCTATGAAGGTGATTCTAATTGGCCTATGGCATGCACTTTCTGACTGTTCCACCCACTGACCATTCTTATGTGTGTCTCCCACTTTTGGACCTTCCTATGCCCTGTGACACAACAATCTTAAATTAGGCCCATGAATAACCTTACAATGGCCTCCAAGTGTTCACATGAAAGGAAGAGTTGCATGGTTCTCACATTGTCTTTAGCTAGAAATAGTGAGAAAGGCATGTCAAAAGCCAAGATAGGCCTAAAGTCAGAACTCTATGACATACAGCCAAACTGTGAATGTAGATGGAAGGTTCTCAAGGGAAACTTCCCAGTGAAAGTATTATTCCAGTGAACATGTGAATAAGAAAGCAGAACTTCCTTCATTGCTGGTGTGAAGAAAGTTTTAATGGTCTGGATAGAAATCAAACCAACCACAACATTAGTTTAAGCCAAAGTCTAATCCAAAACAAGGCCCTAACTCTCCAATTCTACTGATTGAAAAAGGTAAGGAAACTGCAGAAGAAAAGTTTGTCACCTCAAACTTTTGCAAGCTTCAGGGGGGAAAAATCTGTCTCCATAGCATTAAAGTACAAAGGAAAATAAGTTTTTTTGAAGATCTAGCTAAGATCATTGATAAAGGTGGCCACACTGAACCACAGATTTTCAACACAGAGGAGACAGCCTTGTATTGCAAGAAGATGCCATCTAGAAATTTCATAGGTAGAGAGGAAAAGTCAACACCTGAATTCAAAGGACAGGATGATTCTCTTGGTGGGAAATAATACAGCTGAGGACTTGAGATGGAAATCAATGCTCATTTATCATTCCAAAAATCTTAGAGCCCTTAAGAATCATAGTAAATTTGTTGTTCTTGTACTTTATAAATGGAACAACCATACCTGGTTTCACATGCTTAAAACATACTTTACTGAAAATATTAAGCCAACTGTTTAAAACTTCTCAGGAAAAAAAAAAGATTTCTTTCAAAATCTTACCATTAAGGGGTTGGGGATTTAGTTCAGTAGCAGAGTGCTTGCTGAGCATTCACAAGGCTGAGTTCAATCTTCAGATCTGGGGTGGGGGTGGGGGGGACCTTACTATTCAGTGATGATATACCTTGTTACCTAAAAGCTCAGGTGGAGTTTGTGTCAAGACAGGCCTAAACAGTCATGTTTTCATGACTGCTAACAAAATGTTCATTTAGTAGCACATGAATCAAGGAGTAATTTTAACTTTCAAGTTTTATTATTTAAGGAATACATTCTGAAAGGCTATAGTTGCCACAGATAGTGATTTTTTTCTAGTCGATCTGGGAAAATGAAATTGGAAACCTTCTGGAAAGGAGTCATCATTTTAGATGTCTCAATCCAACAAGAAATTTAGAGTACTACAGAAACATAAAGCAGCAGCAAGTTTTGAGAGGATTGACTCCAATTTTGAAACAAGTTCTATTGTGTGTGAAATTCTTTCAGAGCTTCACTTGCTATAGAAAAATCTTTGGTGAAGGAAATCAATTGAGGAAGCAAACTTCATTGTTGTCTTACTTAAAGAAATAACCATAATCACCCCATCCTTCAGCTACCACCACTCTGATCAGTCAGTGTCATCAATATTGACCCTTCACCAGCTTGCTGATGTGATTTTCTGGAGAGTATTAGCAATTTTAGCACTAAAGTATTTTTAATTGAGGTATGTACATTGTTTTTTTAGACATAATGCTATGCATACTTAAAACTGTGCTATAATGATAAAATAAAATTTATATGTCTGTGAAGCAAAAATATTCATGTGACTTGCTTTATTGTGATATTTACAGTGCTACAGTAGTCAGGAACTGAGCTTAATATCTCCAAGGTATGCTTCCATATAATCTATAATAGTTAATAGCATTATACATTCTGGGTGTATTTTCTACCTAATAGGTTATTTTATCCACAACTAGTTCCTTTTTCCTTTGCTTCATTTAGCTGCTTTATACCTTGACTCAGAAATCTAAGAATTATGTGTAAACAGAATCAAATAGGCTGAATAAGTATCTGAAGAGTTCAGAGTTCTGCATGAACTCTAGTTTATAGAGTCTGATGCCCACATTTTGCTTGCTCAATGAGACCTTCAGATTTCTTTGTCAGCTAAGATCCTAGAATATAATAGAGATTGCCATTTGCTGTGTACCCATGCATGTTCTTTCTCATTCTTTCTGGATAAGGACACTATCTGAAAATTCTACAGAGTTTTGGTTTTCATTTCAGAAACTGCCAAGTTCTGCTTCTAAAAACTAGCTTTTCACTGCAAGGGCATTAAAGTGATTTCTGCACAGATGGTCTAAGAAGCTGATGGTGAGAGTCCTTCATGTGCCCTTCTTTCTTCTGCAAAGCTATCTTCGCACCTGTGATGCAGTATGAAAAGAGGAACACGAACAGCTTCCTGGTATGTAGTGTGTTAATCGTTTATCCTCTTTCACATATTATGTGGAGAATGGACAATGCATCCATCTCTGAAAGCAATACGGAAGAAATTGGGTATTGGGGTTCTTTATCACTTCATTCAATATCACAAGATCAAATTCATCTTATTAATGTGCTATTGAAAATTAATTGCTGATGCAAAGATGGACAGGGTGATTGGAAGGTGGGTTTGTCGGACTTTCTGAGTACAAGTGCTATGTCACTGACTGGAAGGTCTTAGGGATAGCTTTTACAAAAAAAAATATATATCTGTGGCAATGCTAATCTTTACTGGCTTCATTACTTTACATAATTATTTTAAAATCTGAGCCTAAGTTACTCATTGATGAAATTACCAGATGTTTTTTAGTCAAATGAAAATATTTGTGAAATGGAAAGTAGTAAATTTCTCCATGACTATTACTGTGTTTGTTGTTCATCCTCTAAACAGGATTTTCTATCTGCATTTCACTTTAATGTGCAAAGGAAAAGGAAGGAATACTTGTCTCTTAGCAGCTTACAACCTCCAATTCTTCCCAATATTTCAATGACAACAAAAAACTAATGGTATTATTGCTTGTAATTTAGTCTCTTACATAGTATTTTTCAGTTAATCTTTACCCAAACCTCTATGACAGAATCAGGTTCTAACCCTTCTTTCCAAAGATTTGAACAAATGGAAACTCTGATCACACTATAACCTGCTTATGAAAATATTAATGGGAAGAAAAATGACATGTCCCAATCTAATTCCAGAGAGAATTGCTTCATATTTTTAGAAGCAGAACAATTTTTTTTTTCTGTCAATCTCTCCTATGTAGGAAAAGTGGAGGTTAGCTATTCTTTTCAGATTTCTCTTCCCCAGGATTTCATAGTTTGAAAATATTTACCAACAAATTACAATATTATGAAGGACTCGTCACCTTTACCTGATTCTAGTGTTAAAGTCAGTCATTTAATGTTCACTTGCCATTAGCCAGGCAGCAACAGAGACATGGGGGAAGGGTTGAAATGTTAATATAAAATTGTAAATTTTTTTTGGAAAATAGTCATTTCTCATGTTTATTCAGAATTGAATATCTGAAGCACTAGTTCTTTAAACTGAATATCAAGTGTCCTTGCTCTCAGACAGCTGAACGTTAACGTGAACTCATGCTCAATTCTGGATCCATGGTATCTTGTAGAGATGCCTACTAATAAGACCAAACTGGGAATGTAGCACACAAAGGTTGTAGGTGTTTCTGCTCACTGTGGTGAGGTATGTACGGAGTTGTTACAGAACACATATTTAAGGAAGTTGCACAAGGGCAGAATTTTAAGTGTGGTAGGAGATTCCAGGAGATCACAGACACTCCAAGTCAAAAGCATACAGGAGTAAAATTGGCTGAATTTGTGTAAGTATGAGGTAGTTTAGGGTGAAACTAGGAGATCAAGGGGTAAACCTGGAGAGGGAGGCAAAAACACTTCTACACTTTTCTAAGGAGCCTGAAATAGATGGTCCTAGATGTAGGATGGAGTCAAAGAAGGATTTAAAACCATCATTGATCTGAAATCCTGGATTTGTCTTTAAAACAATTTTTGCTGTAGCATCATTCTCACAGGTGGACTTCGAACCACGGAACAATCCATGGCACTTCATAGAAGTCAGTCTACAGAGCAAGAATGACAGAATGGAACCAGAGAAGCAAGTCAATAATACCCTTTCTTTCTTTCTTTTTTTTTTTTTTTTTTCAATAATACTCTTTCTAAAAGATCTCACTCCAATGTGGATTCCTTGGGCAGAGTTGGAAATGTAGTACATATATGCACAAAAAGGGAATTGTTCTAGATAGAGAAATAAGTAGTTGAGAACATAGAAGTACCAGGGACCACTAGGTAGTAGATAAAGTAACCAGAGGAGACCTCGGGAATAGCAGCATTTGAGGGGCTAACAGAAGAACACTGAATTAAATAGGCTAGTAGGAGGTATCAACATTCCTCTGTGTTACTCTCTGGTCATACCCAGATGCATCATCTCCCCAGCTGGCCCAAGCTTAGCCCTCTTTGAAGGCCTAAAGTAACCTTGGACTAAAGAAACTTAGAATCGTGTCAGTAAAGCTTTTCTTTTTATGAAACTCTACAGCCACAAATACCTAATTGCTTTTCAAAAAAGGTATTTCCAAATATATCAATATTACAACATTTATTCCCTGCTAAGTGTAACTTAGAAAGCTTGTTCAACAATTTTCTCTTCATTGATGTTTCTTTTCTTGTTCTGTTGTTAGATGGCTTTTGGAAAATGCAAAATGATCACTTTTATGTCAAGTTATCAGTGATTTTTCTCTACTGAATCAAGACTTCAGAGTTCTATGGTACAGAGTGGAAAGTGGGACTTCCTCTGTCCTGGCTTGCTCACAAAACACAATTATCAATGACCTTGATTCTCATAAATGAGTGACTTCTCTGACTTTGACAGATCTTACCCCTTCAGACAGTACAGAATATTTGTGCACTGTTTCTTCAAGTGAATATACTTTACTCGCCATCCACATGCTACCTGTAGGTAAGTTGCAAGTAGAGTTGGATAAGGGGTTTGGGGTATAGCAGTAGAGGTCTGTATAAGTGGAAAGTGGGCCGTCTTTTAAAGAATAGGTTAGTACTTCCCATTGTCACCTACAGGATTATTTCTGGTCAAGATCAGATAACTCTTCCTCCTCAATTCTTCCTCTTTTGACCACATCAAAGTCTTGTATTTGGAAAAATAAATTGCTCCCACAAGATTACCTTTTCATGATTTCAGGGCTTCAGAAATGAAGAGAAACTCACACATATTGGTGACTGTGGGCTGAACATCTTCAACTCCTGCTCAGCACTACAGTGCTGCCTTAGGGCCTGGGTTTGGGAGTTGAGGCTATAAGCACAATAGAAAGTTGTAGGGCCCTACTGGATGCTGGGAAAAAGTGGCATTATCTTTTAACTTGGTTGAATAATCACTACACATTTGAAGCACTAAGTTACACCTGATTCAGCTCACTCTTCACCTCTGTTGATCGTTAACTGCCAAAACTAACTACTTAAAATGTATGTATTCTCAGAGTCAGGGAATGTGTACTGTGAAGTTGTTTGGTCCCCATACCCATCATCTATCAGCTTGATATCAAGGGAGACCCTGGAAGATCTTTCTTCCCTTTAATAAGGAAATTTGAGTTAGTGGTACATGTTTTATAAATTTTTGTATCATTAAAGACATAAAAATTGTCCTCAGGTTATATGGTTTTCAGATAGAAATTTCTAGACACTGAGTGATAACACTCCCTTTGTAGAGCTGCCATTTTGACAGTATAGAATGAAAAACAGAATGCACTTAAAGTTCCTATCTTTCCTCAAAATAAGAGTATCAGTATTATGTACAATACAGTTAAGGCTATATTCTATTTTTAAAACTGTTGTCTCATGTTGGATTCATTTTGGAGTAGAGAAAATATATGAGGAAGAAACTGTGTGAAGATCACATATGTCCCATCTTATTACCAGAGATCCAATTTTCAGTTCCACACAAAGTGAATCATCAGGATCTTTCCATCCCTGACCAAAGGGCCTTCTCAGAAACTCTCATTCCAAGTAAATTCTGGCCAGTGGGAACTTGTGGAAAGTCTCCCCACAATCTTCTAAGGAGATACCTATAACAGGAACCACCCCAGCCAGACAAGAAAATAGGGCGAATAGTCTTGGTACCCTATCCATCAGCCTTTCAAGAAAACTTGATTTTCTATTCTGAATTGCAATTTTCCATTTGCTATGCCTTGCCTGGGAAATGCTACTACATATAAAAATGAGGCCAAAATTTGGGGACACTTAGGATTCCTAGAGTACACATCTGCTCAATAAAAGTTGCACTGAACTAAGTAAAATTAATAATCTTTCATAAATTTTGTTGTAGAATCCACATGTCTTTGTAGATGGGGGAACTGAGGGTCACTGATCAAGTGAGAAGCAGTTATATCTTGTAGGCTTTTCTTCAGGAGGAAACATTGCTTATGAAGACACCTTGAGAATTCAGTCTAACATCTGTACTTGAGCTAGAATAGCTCGAGTAGTATTTGTAAGGCTCTTAGTTTGATCACTAGCATTGGAAAAAAAATCTCTACTTAATCTTTCCTTTACTACAGTATTTAATTTCAGAATGACACAAATAGAATAGGTAGAGATTGTTTTATTGGCTATAAACCATTTATTAAATATGTTCATAAAAATTAATGTTATGTAACTAGAGATATTCATTTTAATGAACAGCCCATAAACATTTTTCCACCCTGAATTAACCTTTGTGCTCTAATGCTTAACTCCTCACTCTTTGGTAGAACATAGATAGATACAAGATTAGCTGGGTTCTGACTCTAGTATAATCTCTGGTCTCCAAATGTCTGCCTTTAGGAATTTCTCCTTCAATGCCTATTACAATTCTAGTCCACAAAAGGATGTTGAAGTTCAGGCTCCTCTGGTTTTCCTGAGGAGATCCAAGAACTATTAACCCAGTGATCATCTGTTGCTTCTCTCATCACCTTGAACTTACACAGTTCCCCTAGGATGCTGTCTTCCCCAAGACAAGGGTGAACTGCATCTTTCCCTCATGGTTGAAGGAGAATTCTGGGCTGAGGCTAGTTTTCAGTCAGTTATCCTACTGTGATTAAAAAGAAAAAGTACTAATTCCCTTATTAGACAACAGAAACTTAAAATGCATCATTGACTCATTGCTTCTCAAGTTTTCAGACTCTTATAAACTCCACCCAAACTGGTTAATATCAGTGTCTGTAAATTTTCCATAATAGACACTGAAATGGAAATACTAATGGTCATGGGAAACTCTCCTGTCCAGCTTGGACTCTTAGCTTGATCTGAAGGGCCTTTTTATTATCCCCCCTTTTTTTTTTTTTAAATTCTGCCTCCTCTCTGGAGTACAAAAGTAAGTAGTTTTAAAAATAGTAAATATGCTCTACCCCCTCCCACCTACCCACATTTCTTATTTGGGAATTTTTCATGCAGTTCAGTCTTTGTTTTATTTAGAACCAAGCCAAGGAACAGCTTCCTGGATAATATGTGCTTATGTTACTGGTGATTTTTCCAAATACAATAGGAATAATTTGCCATAAATTGAGAAGATGCACCACTGGCAACACAGGTAATGTGGAGACTATGGCTCTGTCCCTGGGTGTTCCATGTCCTGAGTATTAAAGATGACATGAAAACACACACTGCTGCTGGGCATGTAAATGGATCTTAATCTTCTGAAGAATCATTCTAAAATTTATCAAAGGCTCCTAACTATTCTACTTTAAAAAATTTACTCTGCGTAAATGATCAGAGCCATGCCAAGCTATATACAAGCATTTTTGCTGTGGCACATTGCTATTATTTCTAGTTTTTCTACTATTTTAGGTGACTAATAAGGGAGGGAACTGATTGAATTGAAAAATCACAGGTATTTTTTTTCAAAACTAAATTTAAGTTGGCATAAAAATAAATGGAATGATCTGGTCATCCTGCACTGAAAAATAGCTATCAAGAAATGACAAAGCTTTAAAAAGTTGTCCTTGGAGTGATCAGACCATGAGTTCCCCATCATCAGACCTCATCCAGGTACTTTCTTCAGTCTCTGGAATTTGTTGTCACCTGAGCATATTCTATAGTTGGTGCTTAAAAAAAAAAAAAAAAAAATCTTTGGAACAATTCTGGCTAAGTTAAATTTTTTTTCTTTTAAATCTCATGTAACAAACTTGCCATACAATAATTTAAAATGATACCTCAAGACACCATGGCCAAGAGATTCTTTGCATTAATGAATAGAATTTGAGCTGGAAAGGAACTAGACAAAACTGAGATCTAGTTCATCTCCACATCCCAGGAGACGGGAATCCAGGAAGTTCTCTGCAGTGCTAGGTAGGTGTGTGAAACAGATTTATGTCACCACCTGAGATCGCCCATCTAACTAGTGGCAGGGGCAGTTCTAGACACCCAGAAGTTCTCCCTCAGTCCATCACCCACCTCAGATGGTTCTGGGTGTCCTGGGAGGTTGAGCTAGATCCCATGTCCTTTCCATGTGTTCCTCAGGTTGATCTCTAACTTCAGTGGGGTTATATAATTCAGATTAGAGAGAAAACATTATGGAGGGCATTGTCAGGGTGACAAGAGTTTTGCCAGTTCTGGCCCTGTGGTCCCTTTGTTACTCTTGTCCTGTAGCTGGCCAGAAGAATAGATAGTAGGTCACAGGTGTCTGGCTTGTCAGCCAATGCAACCCCTGACCTAGTATAATGATACTTGTGATTGAATTAGGCCCAAATTATGAGAGGGGTACCGCGTATTACTCAATGACAGTTTTGATATAAAGATATAAGTCAGGTGCACATCTTTCCACACTATTTTTTTTAAAGATGAATTGTGTGATTTATTTCTCTTCCATCAATTTGTCAAAGAATATATTTTCTGATTCATATTCAATTGCATCTTTCCACACTATTTTTAATGTTTGTTGAAGACATTAAAATCTACATAACTGGGGCGATTCTCCTAAGATTTTTTTTTCCCTGTAGAATTATGTTGTGCCTCTACTGATCAGAGATGTTAATTCAGAAGAAAATGGTAAGGTATCATTTCCTTTATCAAATTGATAGTATAAAGATGCTGCTCTATGAAGGAATTTGAAGTTTTGACTAATATACATATCATCTAAGGGTTAAAAATGGCAAGGGGGAATTGCAGGATAATACAGCAGACAAACACAATTGGGCTTTTCTCGATGACTATAATTAAATAGGCTCTTCTAGTCTATTATTTTCAGAGGTAATATCAAATGGCACCATATATCTGAGGGTACTTCAATGTACTGTTTCTTATAAAAATATGAAACATGGAATTATATTGAAGTGGAAAGAGACACAGACAAAATAGAAAGCAGCAAACCATAGTTTTTGGCCTGATTTACTACTATTTTGCAGCCACTTATAGGTTCCTTAGCAACTGAAAATTCACTTACCAATTAGTTTGGCTATATATTTCTTTTTTATTGCATACATTTTATTATTTGTATATTCCACTAATCAGAATTTAAATTCGGTACAAAAGTGGACTAAACTGGCTTTTACACTATTTAAAAACTCAAAAACATCAGGCAAGGAAATTAAAATTGATATAAAATGTTTCCGACTTTGTAGCTAACTATCTGATTATAGATGCAAGTAATAGCTTAAAGTTCCTTATCCCCTTCCCCGTAATAAACCACTATCATTAAATAAGATAAAAATTGTTATTTTGACTTGAAACAACAGATATTTATAGTCCATTTTATTGGTTCTAGTCCCTTTGTGAACAGCCAACTAGTACAGAAAATGAAGACAGACTGTGACAAGCATCCTTAATATCCAGTGATGTTGTCTGGCCTTTCTTCACTGCAGTCCCAATGATTTATCAGACCTGACAAATTCTACCACTGCAAAGACGTAACCATTCTCTCTTCCAGTGCTACAGTTTGAACATGTTCCCCAAAGTTCACATATTAGAAACTCGGTGACAAATGCAACACTGATAGGAGGTTGGGCCTACTAAGAGGTGATGGGATCGAGAGGATTTTGCTCCGACTGTGGGGATGGGTTAGTTATTGCAAGAGTTGTTTGCTGTAAAGTGAGTTTGGCCTCTTTTTGCCCTCCTGCCTTCGAATAATGCAGCAAGATGCAAACACCTTAATTAAATTTCTGTTCTTTATAAATGAGCCAGTGACAGGTGTTCTATTACAGCAGTACAATACAGAGGAAGACTTCTAGTATTCCATTGATTTAAGCTTCATTCACTGAACGCCACATCTACATTACTATGACTGTCCAGATGCAAGGAATCCCTAGAAAATAATTTTCATTTACATACCTGTTTTAGTCAGCCCAGGAGGCTACAGTGAGTATCCACCAAGAACTCAAAAGGAATGTATTACTAGGAGTTGATTCGACATCTGATTCACTGTTAATGGGCAAAAGCAGGGAGTCACTTTAGTAAAAAGGTGGAAAACCAGGGCCTGGATCTAAGAAAGGCAATTGACTTGAAAATGCTCTAGTTTTACATAGAACCATAAGAAATAAATTTCTTATTTATTCTTTAGTTGTACATAAATGGTTGTAGCAGAATAACCAACTAGATTTAGTATGGTGAGTCTTGGGTACCCCCAAAGAATACCAGTATCTCTAATACTATTTAGGGAAAAGGTACTGCCAGCTTGAGAATTGACACACCTGGATTCTGTTACAACTGGCAACCAGGCTTGCAATATTGAGTGAACATGTAGCACCATGTTTGTCTTGGTGCTACACACACATGCCTGGCCAGGACCCTGCAAAGCTGAAGGCGACTAGAAGAGTCACTGAGCTCTGCTAGTTCACCTTTTGGCCTGGGATGATAGTTCTGAGCTGTCACAATACCTGGGGCCATCAACTGACCTTATGAGCATGAAATAAATGAATGCTCATTTATGTTTCCTTACTAATGCAAGTTTCTCTCATGACCAACTTCAATCCAGACCATGCAAACAGGGATTCTGGGACATGTCTCTGCTGTTTAACCACACTGCAACAGTACAAAGCCTGCATATCATCCTGTACTGAACTCCTGTGTGATACACTGCCTCAGTGGTTAAAAATCCATGTTGGCATATAGCCTACATGTATGTCCATTAGGAATGTTTTCCTCTAAGTTTAAAGTGACTAATTGGTTATATCTAGAACATTGTTAAAATTTTATCAACTCTCACCATTAATGGCTTAAAATACTACATTTTCCCTAAATAGTATTAGAGATACTGGTACTCTTTGGAGGTCCCCAAGACTCACCATACTAAATCTAGTTGGTTATCAGTAAAAATCATTTTACTAACATGTCATAATTCCCATGGAGCCTAATTGCTCTAAGAGTATATTCTATAAGTTTTATGCATTAAGAAGCAGTATGGATGAAAGAAGTATTCATTTACTTTTTAACATCAGAATTTAAGAAATTCTTGCATTCATTGGCTCTTCTAACATAAAGAAATGCTTTTAAGGACCAAAGTCTCATTTTTTTTTTTTTTGGTTTCAGGGATTGAACTTGGGGACACTCAACCACTGAACCACATCCCTATCTTCTTTTTAGTTAGAGACAAGGTCTCACTGAATTGCTTAGCCCCTCACCATTGCTGAGGTTGGCTTTGAACTCGAGATCCTCCTGTCTCAGCTTCCCAAGCTTCTGGGATTACAGGTGTGTGCCACTGCACCTGGCAATTTTCTAATTATCTTGTAAATGTTCCTCTTGAAAACAACATGAGTTTTTGGCTATAAAATGGCCCCCTCCTTTTCCAGTAGTTTCCTTTATAAGAAGAAATTGCTTATTCTTCATGAACCTAAAAAAACAATATTGGTATTTTCTATGAAGTTCCAGTGACTTTCACCAGTGAAGCACATGCTCAGACCATGCCAAGTCCTCTCAGAGGTAAGTAGGTCTTAGCCAGCTCTTCAAAAGGAGGCAGGGAATTGAGGCAGTTATCTGCATTACAGAAAGCAGACACATTCTGTATACACTCCAAGGGCATGGTCACTGTTTTCTGTCCCCATTCCCCACTGAGGGGGAAGATTCTGCAGCCACATCATCAATTTTCTCCACAGCCCTGACACACTGTTCTATCAGAAAACCTTTTCCTTATGCGTATATATCAGTTGAGGGATTTCTAGGCTTTTCTTCTGTGAATAAGAAACAATTAGTCATTGCACTGCCAAGAAAGCTTTTCATATTCATCTCTGGCCTTTCAGAGGCCCTTTTTGCTTCATTCTTTGTTAGAAATAACTGCAACAAAGTCAAATACATGGCATCCGTTTTGGATGCCCTTCAAGCTCTTGCAGCTGAGTGAAATTGGAGCACTTGTGAGGTACCTCCCTGAACAATTCCATTATATGGGGTCGCTGGGCAGGCTCTGCAGAGAAGACCCTAAATCCATTGCCATACACTTCTCAAATTGAGACCAGCATTCAAGCCACTTACAGCCTATATTTAGGACATATCCATGATAGCTTTTCAGGCATCAATAAGAAATCTTGGTGTTGGCAATGACTCCTACTTCTCATATTTAGAGCTAAATAGATTCAGTGCAACAAACTTTTAGTCCCTCCTTCAAGAAATCCATTTGACCTCCCTTAAGGTGGTAATTTTTGTTGCTAACCTCATCAACTCATCTTATAGGGCTACTAGTAGTAAATCATTTATCAGAAATAAATAGTACAGGATGCACCAAATTATTAAAATGAAAGATGGTGCCTGTCTGAGCTGGAAACTGTGCTAAATGCTTTACAGGCATTCTGTGAAGGGGATCTACTATCACATTATCCAATCTCTTAACTCACTTCATTTAAAAATTATGTTCCTGGGAAAATCTCAAAAAGCTGAACCTTCCTTCTGAACATTTAGTTCAAGGTTTTTTTGCACTGAGCCACATTTCCCATAAAATTAGGGTACTGGCTTCTACCACTGGATCAGAACAGTCATTTCATGAACCACAAAGGTGCAGAAAGATCCTTCTCTGTTTGGGGATAATTTTAGGAATAGAAAGAGTATCTTGCCTCCTTCATTCCCTCAGTTTTAAACATCTTCCCCGGTCTCTGTGTTGATGTGATACAAAGTCACGCACTTGTCTACCATGAAAAGTATTCAATTAATTTTCAGCATATCCTTTAATGCTTTTCAAGTCTTTGTTCCATGGAGTCCTGGATATTCTACTTGAATGACTTGAGGGCCCAGCCTGGCACTTAGAACCTGAAGTTAACCTGCAATTAAGAACTTTGAACTATAAATAGGATGTGCTTCCCACTTCCCTATTATCTAGCCAAAAAGAATTTTTGTGAACATAGGAAGATTTTATTTGAACTTTACTTAAAAAAATAAAGCAATGAAGTGAGACCTAACCTGACATGCTGTAAGTTATACCAGAGTTGAATATCTGCTGTACTTTTTTTTCCTAAACACATTTGCTTTAATCTTCAGTTTATTGACTTGAGATTCTGCTGTCTCTGCCCTTTCCTTCACTTGATGAGCTCATGTTGCTTATACTTGGAAAGCTAATTGATTGGCTTGTGCCTCATATGAAAATAAAAAATCCCCATCCCTGAATAGTTTCTTCTGCTCTGACAAGGAAAAGGTGAAAAATCACCTTCTGAGTATTGAATGAATTTGGGTGTGATATATAGAAATTCAGACTTTGTAGCAGGTACAAGATCCACTTTCATAGCTGCTATTCCCTGGAAATTCAGAACCCCTTGGGCACTTTCCATTAATTGCAAGTAGTAGAGCTTTCATAGACTTGCTATGTGCTAGAGCAAATAGTTATTTATAAGTCAGTTCAAGATTGTGTTCTGCCTTTGGGTCAAGTTATGAATCAACAGGTAATTTTAAGACAGTGTTATTTTAGCCCAAATCAATTAATTTAAAACACCTTATTAAATATTAGGCATAACCTACTCCTTCAGCAGGGGATTAATATCCAGACTCTCTAAAGAACTCAAACAACTTAACACCTAAAAAACACAAATGGCCAACTATCAATCAGGTAAACAAGGATCAAAACAGATTTCATCTCATGCCACTTAGAATGACAATCATCAAGAAAACCAAAATTCTGAAGAGGATTTAAGGGAAAAGGAACACCCTTATATTGTTGGTGGGACTGCAAAGTACAACCACTTTGGAAAGTAGTATGGAGATTTCTCAAAAGACTAGAAATGGATCCAACTATTCCACTCCTTGGTATTTATCCCAAAGAACTAAAATCAGCATGGACTAGTGATACAGGCATATTAATGTTTATAGCAGCACAATAGCTAAATTATGGAGCCAGCTCAGGTATCCATCAATAGATAAACAAAAAATTTTTGTATAGATACACAATGGAGTTTTACTTAGCCATAAAGAATGATACTTGCCAGTAAATGAATAGAGATGGAGAACCTACCAGATTCAAAGTCAAATGTTTTCTCTCATATGTAGAAGCTAGGGCAAAATAAGTGGGGGAAGAACCATGAAAATAAAGGGGAGATCAAGAGGGAAGGGAAATGTGAGGAACTGAAGAATGAAATTTATCAAATTATGCTACATACATATATGGATATACCACAGTGAATTCCATCTTAATTTATATCAATAAAGCACCAATTATAAAACAATAGAAGACCAGTAGAGAAACAAAACGGAGGAGGGAGAAAGGAAGTACTAGGGACTGAAAATGGAACAAATCATGGTCTATGCATATGATTGTCAGAATGAAACTATTATATATAACTGCATGTACTATTAAAAACATAAAACATTAAAAAACAATATATGGCACTTATTAATTACATTCCATGGAGCTGCAGATACTATTCCAAAGATGGCGGTTTGGTCCACAGCCATGTCCAGGCTTATCAGGAAAAAGTATCGTGAACTGTTGTGTTTATGCTCATCCAAAGTGTGGGGATTTGGGAAGCCCCAGGGTGACAATCCTGCCCAAAATTGGTCATCCCTGCACAATACCCTGCTATTACTTCTCTCATCTCTTATAGTCCATGTGTGGGTATAACCACAAGGTTGAGGGAGCCTGCTCTGGCTTTCCAAAACAGCACAAATGTTTTCTAGGGATGATAGGCCTAAATTAAGAAAGACCAGAATGGGCAGACATTAACCTCAGCTGGCCCTCTCTGACAAGTTATTCTGCAAGCCTGGAGTCATCAATCTCCACTAACCAAAAGCAATGGCTGGGAAATTCATGAGGCTGCAATTGTGCCAGGCACTTACCACCGCCTCTTGTTGTTGCTTGAAATTTTGCACTTTGAGCTGAAGTTTATCCGTCAGAGTCTGCATCTTGCTCAATTTTCTTGTCTTCCTCTGCCTAAAATGCATAGGATTGTACTTGAAGGTAATTTGGAAGATTTGGCAGTCTATACTGGGAATAGCCTCATGTGAGGAAATGAGGGAAATTTTATTAAAAACCACCATCTGAGAGTTGTTTTGGACTTAACTACTCACCCCGATTTTTGAGAAATTAAACTCAGCTCTGAGCAACGACAGAGCCATTCCTCTTGATCCACCCACAACACCCCCAGGCTTTGCTGAAGTGGAAGTTAAAGCCATTACATTCAATATAGTGTTCAGCCTCTCCATTCCAACCAAGCTATGGGTGCCTGAGTTTCTCAATAGGAATGAAGTGCATTATTAAAAAGACCACATATGCAAAATGGAAAATCAATAACACTCCAATCAAAACAACTCATTCCTTGAACTTTGTAATTAACCCATAGGTTTGAAAAATGAAACTATAGGAAAGGTAAATTTTCTGGATTCTGGCATGGGTATCAGCAGAGATAGGAAAACTGCATACGATGTGGGGACCTTAGTGTGCTTAGTCTCATTGCCTCAGGTACAGTCCATGGTTGGGTTACAGAAAGGACAGCTGGGGAGGCCGTGTCTTACTGTGCTACATGGAGTCTTTGGTATTCTGAAAAAGCAGGGGAGAGGCAGGCAGGTGGACAGGACTCTTCATCCTCCCTACCACCTTCATATCTCCAATTCCCCCTTAACTGGAGTGTTTCTATTTCAGAGCAGTTGAACTTTCCAAAGGAAGAAAATATCCCAATCTACTGAGGATTGAGAAATAAACTTAATATCTACCCCTGTTGCTTACATTTTTGGTACTGGCTTCATGTGTTTGTTTCTGTGACCAAATCCTAAGATACTCAACTTAAAAAGAGGAAAGGTTTATTTTTGCTCACAGTTTTGGAGATTTCAGTCCATGGTCAGTTGGCCTGTTGCTTTTGGGTCTATCGTGAGCCAGTACATCAGAGTACGAGCACATGGTAGAGAAATTGTTCACCTCATGGCTGCCAGAAGCAAAACGGAGAGGAAGGGTTTGGCCTCAGTAACTAGACTTTCTTCCACAATGCTCCACTTCTTAAATGTTCTACCAACTCCCAATAACAACACAGGCCATGAACCAAGACTTTTACTTACAAGCCTTTGAAGGACATTCAAGATCCAAACTATAGGATTCTGCCCCTTTTACAAATCAAATGTATTTAGTTAATGCCCAAGAGTCTGCCAAATCTTAACTTTCCAGCATTGCTCAAAAGCTTAAGTACAAAGTCTCCTCTGAGACTCGAAGCAAGCCATTAGCTCTGAGCCCCTGTAAATATAAAGTTACAGACTTCCAAGATACAATGGCAAAGGGTAACTATTCCAGAAGGAGGCAGAGGGGAATGGAAAGCAAGGATCAGACCAAAAGCAAGATGAAAACACAGCAGGGCAAACATCAAATCCAAAGTCTATGTCTGGCATCCTTGGACATGGTGGCAAAATTTTAGAACCCCCTATAACCTTGCTGGTTGAACTTTATATGCACTCTCAGCTTCCCTCATGTGTAAGTTAGTTTGCCATCGCTGTGACAAAATACCTAAGATAAACAACTTAAAAGGAGGAAAGACGTTTTACCCACAGCTTCAGAGGTTTCAATTATTGGTTGCTTTGGAAGCCTGTGGCAAGGCAGTGAATGCATCATGGTGGGAGTGGGGGAGGAAGCTGTTCACTGCCTGGTAGCTGGGAAACAAAGAGTCAGGCTTCCAATGTCTTCTTTAATAGCAAAACCCCAAATGACAGGACTTTCTTACCTTAGGCCGTTCCTCTTCAAGGTCCTATTATCTCCCAATAATAGCACCATGTCTTGGAGACTATGCCTTCAACACTTGAGCATATGGGGGTATGTTCAAGATTCAAGCCACAGCATTTTACTTCTTTTATCAATTATCAACTCCTTTGGTTCCACACTTACTTTCCCCTATCTCCCCCAAACCCTCCCACTGCAACAGGCTCATTGCTCCCTATTTTCTCACAGCTCCTGCTTATGCCCTTCTCTGATTTTAGCCAAGCTGTTTGCATCACCTGGAATCTGACAGTAGAAAATTACTCATTTGAAGCTTACTGAGGCAAAGATGAATACATAGGAATCAACCTGGTTGAGGAGCTGAGAAAAGACCATGTTTTAAGTAAAATATATTTTATGAAATTTAAAGATTCACAGAATTCTGTTTACAGTAAACTCTAAAATCAACATGGGGTTAATTGATAATAACAATTCTGGGGAGATAGGTGATAATGAGGCCACATATAAGAGAGGTGAATTAAAGTAGTTGCTGATGTTAATGATGCTCCTCCCACTTGGGAAGGCAAAGCCTTTGATGTTAGACCCAGACTCACATCATGGCTCTAAGCCAATAAATAACTATGGTGGCCATAACTGTATATTGGATGTCCCTTCCAGAAAAGCTGTGACCACTCAGCTGTGAAAAGTGCAACCTCTAACTACAGCATCTTTGGATCTGCCATAGCATTGACACTGAGGCCACAAAGTCCTTTTTTTGTTCTATATGTGTGTAAGGATTAAGGAATAGCTACACATAGGTTCCTGAATGTTAGAGGTAGTAAAAGGTAAAATTGATACAGAGAGTGAGGGGCAGGGAAATTGTCTTTACCTTCTACAACAGTTACAGTTTCTCATCTCATGTTTTGCTTTATCGCACAACTTTTGAAGCACTAGCTTTCTAGCATTGTTTCCAAATGGCAGAAGAACAGAAAGGAAAAGATAAGGGTACAGTGGGGAAAACCATAGCACCATTATGGAATAAAGTTACACTTGATTCCCTATTCAGTACATGGTTATAAAATCTCCCCAGAGGATTTTACCAGGAGGGACATTTGAGAGGGACATTTTTGAATGTGTACCTATTAATGGGCTATTACAAAACATCCTGCCTCATTCTGATGGGCATTTTGATGTTTAATAAAGATGAAATGAATTGACAAAGTACTAACCTTGAATGTTTATGAACAAGATATGGATATCAAGAAATGTGGAGAGCCTGCTAGCGTCTCTTTCAAATTGCGGGGTCTAGCCCAATATCTTGCATGAAGTCAGGGCTCAGTAGGTATTATTGGATTTGATGGTGGAACCCACTCATTTGCATAATTGACTGGATCCACTCTCAACATTGTGCAGACACTTGGAAGAAATTAAGAAATGCACCTCCAAACTAATATATGAGAAACACTGAGATTATTGCAATGAAGGAACAAAAACAACACAATAGAATAAGATTACATTCCTTGGGACAATGAAAACCAAAAAATTATAGCTTTGGTGTTTTGTTCCATAATGGAATTGTTTAAAGATGAAAATAAGAATAATCAATGGGGAAATAAAAAGAAAAACAAAACCCAAACATTCCTAACAAGTTGCATTATTTGACCTCATCAACATGGGTGGCTTCCCCACCCTGCTCTACAGAAGACTAGATTAGCAAACTTTCATGTTCCCAAGCTGTTTACTTTCTTAACTACACATATCATGGGCTCACTCTTCATTGGCTTTGATATACCTCACATTGTTTAAAGAAGTGTCAGACAAATGCATCTCATAAAAAGAACCACTTATTCAGTAATAAGAGCTGTTTGAGTAGCTCATTTCATCTTAATTAGCCCAAGATGATATGTCTGAAGTGCTCCGCTTTCTTATCAACACTGTGCTTCCTGCTGCAAGGGAGGAAGACTTTGACGTTTCTAACAACTCAGTCTCAGGAATCAGAACCAAGACCCATAGATCCTGTGTTAGTACTGTCAGAGGAGCTGTGAAAGTGGGCCCCCAAGATGAAATATTCCACTTTTCAATGCAATAAGCTGTATTTGTTCATTGTGAGAAGACTAGAAAGTAACTTTTGGCATCTGTGTTAAACAACTGAAGTATGTGCACACGCTGTGTACCAGGAGGCTGCTGGGCTTTAGAGTGTGGACCACAGAGCGCCATCTAGGTATTGCACTAGCAAGAAAAGCGACAGGCGGCACAGGCAAGAGTGAGGATGAGGATTACACCACTCCTTCCATTAAGAACTTATAAGAAGTGTTCCCACATCATTTCAATTTTTTGCTTGAGACCAATGTTAGTCAATAGGTGAGATTCAGAAAGCCTTAGGCCTTTCTATAGTATTTGCTGTTACCAACTGGCATTAGCAATAGAGTCCTCAGCGGCCTTGAGTGTTTGTGCAAAACAGGAATGGAAATGTCCCCTGCTTCAATTAGCATCCCATGTAATCTGCTGGCTGGGTGGTCATTCAAGCCTTTACCAGTCACTTCATTTACATGTTGTTCTCACTCAGCCTCTCACAGGAAGGCACGCTTGTGAAAGTGCTGCAAACACTATGTGTGAAAAAATAAGGATGGCATAAATAGATTTCACTTCTAATTGCAACTTACCGCTCCCATCCCTGCAAGCTCTGTAGAAGCATCGACCTAAAATCATAAGAACAGATACGAACAGAGCCCTGGGAGGTGAGTCAGTGCTGCTGAGGGAGATCAAAGATTCAGAGAAAACTGCAGGGGTCCCAGGAGGATTTTTCAGCCTGGAAGGAGCACACTTCTGCAAGGTCCAGCCCAACTATATACACAGGGAATGGTTCTCTGCACTACCTGATAGGTCAGCTCTCTGATGCACTGCTCCAGTCTGTGAGCTTCCCTGTAGGTCTCCTCATTGTGATGGAGCTGGCCCTCCAGTTCACCTTCCAGTTCATGAACCTGTAACCAAACCATGACCTCAGATCACATGCTGGCAGCAAGGCTGGTACAGTGTCTGCCAACAGGAGGATCAGTTGAAATAGTCGAGGAATGATGTGTCTGCTCTTTTTCTGATAGGGATTAAACAGGGCAACCTCTCTGAGAAAACTCCCCTGCCAAATGTGAGCTGGTTGAACTGTGCACTCACAAAGGACTGTTAAGATTCTAAAGGACATGAAAGGCTAATCCACACAGAGGGGAGAAGCCTCCCTTCTTACATTACAAAATCACACTCATATCCACACGTGTATGCGTGCATGAATGTCTGTAAGTACAGGAAGTGAGTTGTATATAGCAGGCTTTGAGGATTCAGCCAATAAACTCCCTGGCCTTAAGCTGCTTTTTCTATTCAGTGCAGACCCTAAGTCTCCATCACACATATGTCACACACAGCCCTACAGCCCTGCTTTGTGGGAGAGCTATAGTATACAAGATTAGCATAACACACATTCAGCAAGATGCCTACCACACACCACACCCTGGTGCCAGGGATAAAGAAGTGAACAAAAAGGAAATCATTCCTGTTTCAGCATTCAGTCTTATGAGGAGGTTCAGAAAAACCTAAGTGAAATACAGTATATGTGCGATGGTGTCAAGTGCTATGAAGAAAAGTAAGGAAGTATAGAGGTTAGAGAGTTGGTGGGGAAAGAGCATGGGCTGCTGCTTCTGCTGAGGGGCTCTTCTCCCAGTCCACCATGACTCTTTCTCTGTGGTTTCCCTGACTTAAATGCTACTTTCTGCAAGAGGCCTCCTGATCACCATCTTAAAACTGCGAAGCTGAATGCCCTGAATGGCTCTGGTGAGATGGATCCCAGCTCTCCCTATCCTTGCCTCCTTCCTGCCACTGGAACCACACTGACCCCCTTGTTCCTCCTAAGCTAGGTGCATTAAGAAAGGGAAGGAGAGAAGGTCAACAGCTGTGATGGTTCCCTGGTGAAAAAGCCTGTTGTTACAAAATCACGGACACCTTTCCATTTCCATTCCTGCTTTCTGGTTCTCTAGGAACTTTACATAGTTCTGTCTATTGGCAGAAGAGATAACAGAGAACCTCCTCTGTACTTTTTTAAGGACTTTGAAAAAAAGTTATTAAGATACCTCTGGGTGAAAAACTGCTTTATTAAAGCAAATCCTAGACATTATATAATTTCACCAATAAATACTTACATATTTCTAACAGGTAATGATAGTTGCTTTGGTTTGAAAGACTCCCCAAAAAGTTCATGCACTGTGAACTTAATTCCCAAATTCATATACTAATGGTATTTGGATGTCAGGACTTTGAGAGGGAGGTTATTAAAGTTAAATGAAGTCATGAAGGTGAAGCCCCAAATACAGCATTCATGTAAGAAGAGAAAGAAACTTGTGTTAGCACGCTCAATCTGTCTCACCAAGCGATGTCCTTTGCTACATTATGATGTAGCAAGAAGGCCTACACACGTGCCTGCACCATGCTCTTGGGTTTCTCAGCCTTCAGAATCATGTGCCAAAGAAATTTCTATATGAATTACCTGGTCTTAGGTATTTTGTTGTAGTGGTGAAAAATTAATTCAAACAATGATATTTTGATATCATATATCTATATACAATTATATAAAATATGTGCTCAATTGAGGCAATGGATTTTAATTGAGTAAAAGAACACGACACTATCAGTTTTTGGATATAAGTAACTGAAGTCATATAATGCACAAGGAACATATGTACATATATTTAATATATATTTAAGAAAATTAACCAGAATTCCTTATATCATCTGATTATTTAGGAAATCACTGCTGCTCAGTTATAACTGATTCTGGGTCACAACATTGAACAAATACCAAACGGAAATAAAATCTTGCAATCTTAAATTGGAGATAATTCCACTATTATTCATGTAGATTTTAGGGAAATTTGTATAAGTTCTTTGGTTTTATGCCTATGAGCTTTTTTTCTTATACTAAAAATCTGGGTTCCTATGTATGTTATTGAATAAACAATTCTATTTGTATTATTGTTAGTAGCAATATATTATTGTGAAATGTAAATTCAATTTGCTCTTTTACCCTTACATAATATGAATGATATATAAAACCTATGTTTAAAAGCCACTGGGAGTCTGAGACAAGAGAATTGCGAGTTCAAAGCCAGCCTCAGCAAAAGCAAAGCACTAAGCAACTCAGTGAGACCCTGTCTCTAAATAAAATCCAAAATAGGGCTGGGGATGTGGGTCAGTGGTCAAGTATACCTGATTCAAACCTTGGTACAAAAAAAGAAAAGAAAAGAAAAAGCCACTGAGAATAACTCTTTTTGTGCATGTTTTATGTGGTCTGCTTGATAAATAGTTATCTTCATTTGCTTCCATAGTGTTTAAATTTTGGGGACTTCTGGGCCTTTTTTGCTTCACAAACGTGTTTTAATTATGAAGTATGTAAATGATTTAAATTATTATGCCATTAAAACAACCAAATAAGTTAAATTCAGAATATATAGCTTTCTTTTCTCTGTTCTCTTCCTATAAGTAGCCATTTTCATTGAATTTTTAATTTATTCTGTCACCATTTCTTCAAAATATAAGTATGTGCGTGTGTTCATATTCTCCCCCTCCTTTCATAAGAGGGTTTTAACTCTCCACATCACCTTCACCTTTGGTCATGATTATACTGTTAAGTGTGATCTCCAGGACAGATTTTATAGCTCTTTTTCATTCCCTTTTAATCAACACAATTGTATGAATGGCCTATAAATATGCATTAGTATTCTACTGTGTGAATGTACAATGGAATTTGAACTATCAAATTTCAGTTGAATATTCTTTCCATCTCTGTAGCATTTGTCATATGACCTGTAGACATTAAAATTAATTCAACAATTTCACAGGTTCTATTTTTAAGATAGTTTATCCTATGTTTTTCTAAGCTCCCTGAAGGCAGATACTACCTCATTTCTGTCAGTCATTCCTATATCTGCACTGAGACTTTCTGGATCGTGGATTCCTAGTTGTTAGGAAATGGGCACTTTCCACAGAGAAAACAACAGGAGCAAAGACACAGAAGTAAAACTGCTAAGGTGTGTTTGGATACAGTGGACAACCCTCCTGTGGAGAGACTAGAGCTGCTGTGGTGAGTGGGAGAAGATGAATTCTCGCCTAGCACCAAGAGGAAAGGTTGAGATAAGATACTTTAAAAGATCTGCAAATGCTAAAACAAAAAGTGACGAGGGTGGGGACATCAATACAATACAATATTCCAGGACAATTAGGCCTTGAATTACCCAGGAAAAAAAGGACTGAGCTACACCAGTAGATAATTGATCTTCACATTTCTGCCAACAATCTTCAGTTTTAGTCTAACTGGATGCCATGCCTTGACTATGTACATGATCTCTTTCCACCATGCTCTCCAACCTCTACTGACCTTGAGTTTGTGAATGTGGGGCAATAGATAGAAGTAGTGACGGGAGAGATTGGGATGAGCAGTGGTGGAACCAGATCAAAGATGAAGTACCACATCACATTAGGACACAACATCTGTGCTGGAAAAAAAAAAAAAAGATCAATTGAGGCAATTGATTTAAATCAATTATTATTGAATAAAGTAGCTGATGTCACAAAGAACACAAACTATTTTTAAATCTCACTTCTCTAATTTTGTGATTCACTATCGGAAACAAGTTTAAGCTGCAGGAATTTGGCAGTAACAGATGCTCTCAGCACCAGTACTCTGGCACAAGGAAGGTTAATTGTGAATCTTACTCTTGGCTGTGGATGTGTATACAAGGGCTTGGGGTCCCAGTATGATTATTAAGAATTGTATCATGAATCTCTTAGTGCATTTAATGTAAAAATACAACTCTGCTAGCCAAAGTTTCTCCATCTGATTACCAACCATCTGTAGAATTTAAGTATGAGACATCTCTGCAGAGGGTGAGGGCAATGAATGAGAGTTATAGAGGCAACGCTGGGCTCTGCTATGTAGGGTTGGGGCTCACAGCTACACTGTTGGAGAACTGGAGGGTGAAGAGGGAGAAGAGGTAGTGGGCTCACTTTTCAGCATTATCAGGAAAGTCCTATAAAGGAAAGGTTAATCAGACAGTATCTTCATAAGGTGTGACTGCAAACATTTACCAGGCAGGAAGAAAAACTTTTTGTTCCTTTTTAAGTATGTGGGTTTTCACAGATATTCTTTTCTCTTGACATCAAACATCTTTGAGTTTTCACATGCTTCACTTCTTTTTTTTTCTTTTTAGGGGGGTGGTGGTGGGGTGATTACCAGAGATTGAACTCAGGGGCACTCAACCACTGAGCCACATCCCCAGAACTATTTTGTATTTTATTTAGAGACAAGGTCTCACTGAGTTGCCTAGCACCTCGCTTTTGCTGAGGCTGGCTTTGAACTCGTGATCCTCCTATCTCAGTCTCCTGAGCCACTGGGATTACAGGCATGCACCACTGTGCCTGGCTTCTCATACTTCATTTCTACCTAAAATCAGAATTACCTTCCTTCATAAAAAATGGATGAGTGATAGGTAAACTTCTCCATTCCAGAAGGCTGGGCTCCACAATGGCCTAATGGCTGAATTTTACAACCAAAGTTTTATTTAGTTCTCCACATTGTAAATAACATTTTTTAAATCTCTTTTCAATTTAAAAATGACTAATATAAAATCTAATTGAAGGTCCAGTTCTCACAGTTTTAAGTAAGGAATTAACCTCCATTCACATAGCAGAATCAGGGTAACTACATGTTGTTGTTGCACATTTGATGAGCTGAGACAAAGCCCTTGACACTGAAGGATGAGTAGAAACTAAAATAAAGCCCAAGCCCCACTTAGCAAGCTCTGAGACCCAGGAGCTAGGTCCTCTTACATAAAATCTTGACCCTCTACCCTTCCTCCTCTAATATCTTTTACTCAGTGGTACTTCCACTTCCCATGTCCTTTGAGAGAATTTTACATCAGCGCTGAGGGGGTGCCCTGAAGATGGCCTTTATCCAGTTCTCACAAGGGTACATTGAGGCTGGCAGATTAAGTGGCATTTAGGAGAAGCACCAACAACAACAAATTTAAATTTGCATTATAAAGAGGGCATACCAGCCCTGTAGCTCTCTTTGCAAGTCTGACTTTTCTACCTAAGCAGGGGTGTGTAGTGTAAAAACATCAGTGACTTAAGCACTGTTTTCAGATCCTCATCATAAAACGATTATAGGCCCCAGAAAAAAATTGTTATTTGCAGGGAACCACAGGAAGAATGGTTTCTAGAAATAGATATATTGATTCACAAGCAGAAAATGACTAAATTTTTTTTTAAAAAGGCTCTTGCTATCACAAGTTTCTGCTTAAGATAATTCAACTGCTCCTTTTTAGTGCCAGGGTAGGTAGGAAGGGAGGAGGTAATTGGACTAGCTGTTCAAATTGAGCACAGGGAGGCAGAGGGGTCACCTAACCTCCTCCTGATGCTGCAGGGAATCAATGGAATCTTTTTGACTGTACATGGGCTCTTGTATCTGGGCTCCTGCTCCAGTGAACTCTGGATCACAGGACTGAGCAGACAGGTAATAGGCCCACCTCCATGGCTGCCTTCCTGGTCTTCTCTTCTGCCTTTTGACACATCTGTATCATCTCTTCTCCTTCTTTCTGAAATCTGAGCAACATCAGTCTCCAGTTTCCTCTTCTGGTTAAGGAGGCTTGTGTTCTAAGGAAAAGCAGCATTCCTGTTGGCAAGCTGAAACCCCAAGACAAATGTAAGTTGGTCTGTTCAGGACATGCAGTGGGAGGCAGCTCAGACCAGGAGCAAATTTTATCATAGTCATCCACACACAGCTCAGCAAGACCTCCAACCCCAGGTGATTTGCCATCCAGGGCACACTTGAATGGAAGGGATTTCATCAATGTAGAGGTTCAAGACTAGAGATGGTAGCCTCCATCATAAAGGAGAAATGGATACCTAATAACATGGGTTTGGCTGTCAACTTGTTGAGGAATGTTTTCCCACCTTTTGCTTTTCACTGTGATAAAGAAAAACATCTAAGAGTGAAATCATGGTTACCTAAAAGTATCTGGGGATCAGGGGCTTGGAGAATAAAAATCACGATCCCCGGCATGCCATTTCATCACAGAAGAAGAAGAAATTATTCTTTATCCACCTGCTTCCCTGTTCCACTCTACAGTGAGGAGTAGAAGGAAAAAGTAGTTCACAAAAGTCTCAGTCCCCAGCCCTTAGGAACCCCCATTAAAGGGAGGGAGCTTTGTGCTCTGCACCTGGTGCTGCCCTAATTCTTTCCTGCCTGAGTTGTGACACTGGAGGCCAAATCTCCCCTTGCTGCATCTGTTCTGTGTTTGAGGCACAGCTTTTCAGAGGGTGTGAAACCTTAGTACAGAGAGTGTGTATAAAAGGCACAGGCTTTCAATTTTTCGGTTCTCCTTTCATTTCATCCTTTCACTTTCCTCTAGCTAGAGCCTCTCTCAGTGGCAGGGTTAAGGCCTGCAAATAGACATTCCAGCCACACAGGTGCATGGCAGGAAGCATCATCAAGACTGCCCCTCTGTCCTGAGGACAACCAGGCCCTATGCATCCATGATTTCCATGGCCATGAGCATGGCAGGGAATCGGTAAGTGTATTTTCCTGGAGGGTTTTCTGGATACTCACTGCACATAACTCCACAGGAACTCTTTGTAAAGGAAGGTACACACATGAACACTGATTTGTTTGCACATTGAATAATTTAAAATCAACCAGGGAGATGTTTAAAACCTTTACAAGCAGAATATCTCTGACTGGTTCTGTTTTAGTAGGAAAGAGGTTAGGGAGTATTGTGCAGGAGGGTCATTCACAGCTCAGGTTTGCAAAGAGGGCATATGCTATCAACAAAGATAAGATTCAGCTCACGTTTGTTCTAAGCAGGATAATATTAAGGGATAGTGCTCGGGACCAGGAGGAGCACTTGAGAACTTGTCAAGTAGGTGTGCATCATCTGAGAACTGGCACTTTTCTGTTAGTGACTCTCACCACCTAAGTTTCAGAAAAATCTGCCTTGTACACTCAGTCTCCAGAGCCTTATTTTAAGTTTTCCCCAAATCCTCCCCTCCTTTGTCCTCACCACCCCCCACCACACTTTGGTTGATGTCTTCTTCATGTCATGGTAGTTTTTCATCACACTGGGACCCATATAGTACAGTGTCACTTTAAACATGCATGGCAAGTGATTTATCACCAATAGTTATTAAGTAATGTAGACAATGGATGATTTACTTTTTATAAGAATTATAAGAATTCACTCAACACAAATTGGTGTAAATATACTTTGTATACAACCAGAGATATGAAAAATCGTGCTCTACATGTTTAACATGAGTTGTAATACATTCTCTGTCATATATAAAAAAAATTAATAAAGTTTTTTTCTAAAAGTAACCATTTAATTTTTTCACTATAATTTCAAGGATCAGGAAGTATTTTATCATAAATTATTAAAAATTGATGTTATAAACTTCAAAAAAATTCAACTCATTTTGGTTATAAACTTTCTTAAGAAAATGTTCAGGTGAGTTATTCTGCTGGGAATTATGCATAACTTATGGCCTATTTGTTCTATACCCCATGGTACCCAAAGGGACTGTATCACCCACATGAATACAAAAGTCAAACTGTAGGTACAAACTACTACCAACACCTTTCAGCAGAAACAATTCCAGTTGACACATTATTTTAATATACTCACTGCAGGCACAATAAAGGGCAATTCTTTCTGATATGGGATTATCCAGCACCTTGAAGGAGTTTTAGTATCTCTGGACCCTGCCACTAAATGTATGTGGTACTTTCCAGTCACCATGGCAACTAAAACGACCCCACAGATGTTTCTAAACTCCCCAGAGCATGAATGTTCTGTCCCTATTTTCTTTAATCTATACTTCATAACAAACACCAGAGTAAACTTTCTAAAATGTATATCTGATCAATGTAAACCCGATAATTTCACCCTCAGCTACTCAAAATTCTTCAGTGGATCCTCATTATGTGCAGATAAAATTCAAACTCCAGCAGTTTCAGACTCAAGTTCCCTGGTGACATGGCCCTGCCTGTGTCTTGGCATCATTTCTACTCATCTGTCCTAATGAACCTGTGCTCTAGTATGTGAATTTCCCTGAAAATCCTAAATTCCCTCTCCTGCATGCCTCTCCCTGACTTTTCTATATTCTCAGCTTACTTCTTGATTCAGTTGAAGAAGACTCTGCCCCTACCTAAGGAGTCCAGGATGGCCAGGGAGTGCCTTCTGCAGGATGTGCTGTCTGCAGCATCAAACTCATAGCAATGCTCTTAAGCTGTTCCCTTAGGTCAATCTTTGAAGACAGTGGAGATATTTTGTATCTACATTGAGCTAAATTTTCAGGGGATGGGGGGGTATCTTAAAATACTTATTTCTTGACCTGTTGACTATATAAATTTGTCCTAGCCACCATGGCTTCTCCTGCTTTTGGAATAATGATGAAGGATCTGAGAATTTTGCTTTTTTACTTACATAATTTCACACAAGTACCCAGAGCACTAGCAGATTATCATATCTGTCAGTAGATACTTAGAACCAGGCAAGTGCCTCTGAAATATTAGGAAATGTTCATTCCTCTCTCCCCAGAATCCTGGCTGTGAATCCCTTGACAGTCCTTTTTTTTTTTTTTTGGTAGAAGGGTCAGTGTTATAAGTCAAATTTTGTCTCTCCCAAAAAGATATGCTATAATTCCAAACTTCAATTTCTCAGCCTGTGTCCTTGTTTGGAAATAGGGCCTCAAAAGAATTAATCAAGCTAAAAAATGAGGTTATTAGGGTAGGTCCTAAACAATAAAGCTGTGGTCCTTATAGAAAGGGAGATTTTAACAGAGAAAGACCAGAGGGAGGATGAGGTGAACAGTCACTGGGGAATGCCACATGAAGGCAAGCAACTGGTGTGATGCTCCCACATGCCAAGGGATGCCAGAGGTGACCAGCAAACCACAGAAGCCAGGAGGAGGCAAGGAAGGATTATCTTACAGGTTTCAGAGGGAGCTGTGGACACCTTGATTTTAGATGTCCAGCGTCCAGTGCTGATGACTGAACAGTGTGACCACTGCTCTGCTGCACGGGCTCTCCCTGTGCTTCTCATGCCTTTCCCAGGACTTGACAAGGCAACTGTGCGTGGCTTAAGGCTGACCCAAGGATAAAAACTGCTGCCTTCAACCAACTGAATCAGCTAATAGGGAGAGTTTATGGGCCCCACATGGGTATAGCAAAGACTGATTCTTTCTGAGGCTTCTAGGAGCTCTTTGCCTGCCAGTCTGAGCCCATGATCTGTCTGTTCTTGCAAGGACCTTAGTTCCTCTAGTTCAGACTGAAGAGGAGAATTGTGCTGCTCAGCTATAGCCACTTGTTCCTTCAGACCATTGTTCAGGTGTGTGCTGTCATCCAGCTGCTCTTGAAGGTCCTGCAAGAGGAAATCAGGGCCTAGAGCACAGACCTGTCTGAGTTTTGGCACACAGGCTCTGAGCAGAGTTCTGCGTCTTTTAATTTAAGCATACTCTTGTTCTCTTACAGGATGAAATTTGTTGTCCTCAGCTTTATTTCTCAGGACAATCTGTTGCTTAGTTTGCATTTCACCTTCACCCTATATTACCTTCATTGACTCTGAAGCTGTGTCAGGTATTTGGTTGCCTCAGACACCTGCCAGTTGGCACAGTGAAGCTGGCATTCCATCTCCATCAGGTCCCCTTCCATCTTCTTCTTCAGCCTGGTAGCCTCAAGTCTGCTCTTGGCTTCAGAATTCAGACTAGACTGAAGGGATTCAATAGCATACTGCTGTTTCTGCCTAATTTTAGAATGACATTCTGGGGAAAAATATCACACACCCAAATTAAGAAAAGTTGCCTGCTATGTTCACAACAGCTTAGAAAATTGAAAAAAAAAATTAAAACTCAAGAAAAATTCCAGGCAATTAACAAAATTAGTTTTGTTATTCTGCTTTCCATTGCTGTAACACATGCCTAAGACAAATCAGCTTATTAGAAGGAAAGGTTTATCTTGACACACAAGTTAGTAGGTTTCCATCTACAGTCACTTGACCCTGTTGCTTTGGACCTGTGGTGGCATAGTACATCATGATGGGCACATGCAGCAGAGAATCTGCTCACCTATGACCCCCAAGAAGCAAAGACAAAAGAGAGTAAGGGTCTGGGTCCCCTTATCCCCTTTAAGGGCATGCCTCTAAGGTCCCACCTTTCCTCCACTGGGCCTCACTTCCTAAAGGCCCCACCCTTTTCCAAGAGCACTATAGACTGGTGGCCAGGCCTTGAATATTGGCCTTTGTGGAATAATTTCAAACCATGGCATTCCATCTCAGTTTCCCAGAGTCTCATATCCATTTCATTACACAAAATCCATTTAGTGCATCCCCATGGGTCCCCACAGTCTTACAAGTTCCAGCATTGCTCCAAAGTCCAAGTCCAAAGTCTCCTCTGAGACTTAGGAAACCTGTACTATGAGCCCCCATAAAGATGAAAATAATTATGTACTTCTGAGATGCAATGACACAGGTGAACTCCTCTATTTTAAAGGGAAGACTAGGGACAAAATTAGGAGGAATTAAAGTAAGGCTGAAAAGTAGCAGCAAAACATTAAATCCTATAGCTCTAAGTATGGCATCTGGGGTGCCTCATGTGACCCCATGGGACTTGGACAGCCCTGCCCCATGACCTTGCTGGATTCAGCCCATATGGCAACTCTCCCGGGATGGCTGAACTCGCCCTGCAGCTTCCTTCAGCAGGCATCCCACCTTCTGGCATCCCCAACACCCTGGGTTTTCCATTGCAATTTCAGTTTCACTCTCACAGATTCACACATGGCCCCACTGGAGGCTGCTTGCAGGGATTCTGACCTTAACACACATTTCCTGGCCTTCTAGGTTTTCCTTTGAAATATCAGTGGAAACCTCCATGACCCATAACTCATAGAGTCTGCATGCTTACCATATCAGCATCATGATGGGGGCAAGGTCTGCTGCCAGTGTGAGCCATACGGGGTGCAGTGGCTTCTGAGTGCTGGGACAACTGAACATAGGGAAACCAATCCTGAGAGGCCAATTCTACTTGGTGGCCCTGTGCAATCGGGGTCCTTTAGGGCTCTCTTCTCAAAAGAATGCCTTTGACATGAATTTACACTTTACACCCTTATATTATTCAGCTTTCTGTGACTAGAACAAATACCTAGGAATATTTACCTTATAAGGATGAAAGGCCTATTTTGGCTCACAGTTTCAGAGTTTTCAGTCCACAGTCACCTGGCCCTTTGTTTGGGCCCATGGCAGTGAAGTACATCAGGGAAGGAGCATGTGGCAGAGGGTTTCTAACTTCATGGCAGCCAGGAAGCAAGGATAAAGAGAGTAAGGGGCTAGGGTCCCACTTGAAGGACAGAACCCTAATGACCTAACTTGCCTCCACTAGGCACCAACTCCTAAAGATTTCACTCCAATAGTGCCACAGGTTGGTGATAAGTTTTTCAGATATGGGCCTTTTGGGGACACTTTAATTAGAGCATGAGTCTAAAGTATTTTTTTTTTTTAAGAGAGGATGAGGGGTTAGGTTGGTGAACCTATGTCCATCATAACAGATTAAGTAAGATTTTTAGACCAATCCCAACTTGCCCCCAAGTTAAGAAAGCACAAGAGTCTTTTCAAGATTCCTGTGGGGAATTCCTAGTCTTCTCTGAAATCCCCTGGAGGATTATTTAGGGCAAATATCTATATTTCCAAGAGTGTTCAACAGTAAAGTGAGGATGTTGTTATATTACTTTTAATGGTGAAAAATGTCAGAACTGGGCAAAAAAGAGCTACCAAGTTTGGAGTAAGTTCTGAGACCCAGAATACTATCCTAATGGCCTGTAGCCACTAACTATCCTATGATAGCATAGTTCTCTTTCTCTAGGAGTTTGAGAAAACGAATTACTATGTGATATTAAATTGTTTTAATATTCCTTCAAAAGAAGCAAAATATTATGCTGAAACCATATTTATAAAGTGACAGAAGCTCGGACAACTGCTGTGTGTACAGGAAAACCATGATAAAAGGAGGACACCCTAGGCAATTTTCATTTCCCAACACTCTTGCAGATGGTTGGGGATCATGTGATCTAATTCTAGCTAGTGGACTGGGGCCATAGTGAAGTGCACCATTCCAAGTCTTGGCCATGCACATTTTTACTTCTGCGAGTCCTGAACTCTCTCTTCCATATCTATAACATCACAATTGAGAAGAAATCTGACTTCTGGAATTAAAATCCAGATATTTGTCCTGAATAATTCTTAAGGTGATCTCAGAGAAGACTAGGAATACCCCACAGGAATAAAAGATTCTTGTGCTTCACTTGGGGGTGGGCTGGGATTGGTCTGGAAATCTTACTTAATCTGTTATGATGGACATAGATTCACCAACCTATCCCCTCACCTGCTCTTTAAAAAATGAAAACACTTTAGACTCATGCTGTCATTAAAGTATCCCCGAAAGGCCCATATGTTAAAAACTTGTCACCAATCTGTGACACTATTGGAAGTGAAATCTTTAGGAGTTGGTGCCTAGTGGAAGCAAGTTATATGGCTTATTTTCAATTCTGACCTATATTAGACTCTGACTTGGGAAAAACCCAAATTTTTGTTTTAAGCTACCAAAATTTTGTGGTTATTCATTAGAACAATTTAACTGCTATCACTAACATGTGCCCTGTTAAGCTCACACTGTGAAACAGGGATCTAGTGCTGGATGGGGAAGATAAAAGAAAGAAGGGAGGAGCCCTTCTTTCTTTCATTCTTCCTCATGAGGAAGTCTTTCAGAACAAACATCAGAAATGCATTCATCTGGGGTCAGAATGAAACTCCATAATGAGTTGTCATGGAGCCTGTGAGCTGAACTCGGAGGCTGATCAGGGAGGCACACAGCCTGCAGGGGAGCAGGACAATGATCAGAGTTTGCCATTTGGTCACAGGTCGGGGCCCTACTTTTCATGACCACCTTTCTCCTTATGTTGGTGGGGTTGTCTCATAGGAGTTATGGAAATCTGTGAGAAACAAGTCCTTACGGCTCCAGAGCCCAGGGTTAGGACCACTCCTTTGCCAACCCATCACTCTGGCTCTCACAAACTTAGGTCAAACTTTCATGCCTGTCCTTGACTGCTGGGCTTTCATGCCTCTCCCAGTGAAGAATCCTATAGGTCTCCATAAGTTAAAAGGAACTCTTATGGGGTGAAATGTTTATCTCCTAAATTCATATATTGAAGCCTAACCCCCAGTATCTCAGAATGAGACTGTATTTGGAGACAGAAGTTTAAAGAGTTAACTGAGATAAAACAAGGCTGTTAGGGTGGGCCCTAATCTAATAGCACTAGTGTCCCTATAAGAAGAGGAGGAGACACCAGGACTGTGTACAAACAGAGGAAAGACCATGTGGGGACAGTCCAAGAAAGAAGCGGCCATGTGTCTACAAGCCAAGGACAGAGACCTTGGGAGACATGAAGCCTGGCAATCACTTCTTCTCAAATTTGTAACTCCAGAACTGTGAGAAAATCAATATCTATTTTGTAATCTACACAGTCCTTGTATTCTGTGATGAGAGCTCTTGCAAACTCATGTAGCAACACTCATACTCCACATCACTAAAAGCTTTAAGACATTCCTCTGATTTCCATGGCAGAGGCTTTCATTCTTGCTGCAACCGACCGTCCCTACACAGGAAGACAAAAGCATTGCTGGCCTGGTGTCAAAATCCTCTGCATAGAAACACATTCTGCAGCTGACAAACTGTTTCAGATACAAGTTTCCTCACAGTTGTCTATGAAACGTCACGAGTGTCTGCAAAAGCAAACAATGCTGTGGTTTAAGAGGAATGGAAATGGCACAGCCCTGAAGAATGCCTGCTAAACAATCAACACATTTCATGCCTGGTCAAGAAATCTTTAAAATGAGAACTCTCTCAAGCACATTTTTTTTTTTTTTTAAGAAAAACAAAGCACTTAAGATTATGATGATATAGTAAGACATTCCTTTTTGTTTTTCAAATGTAAGAAACTAAATGAAGAAAACAAAAACAAAAATCCAAGCAACATTAAAACTTAAAATTTGAAAAGCTAGTGATTTTAAATGCAGTTCACTAGTTCTTTTATCTTCTCACACTGTTGCTTATCCGTATCACAGAAATATGAGATTCTCAATAATCCAAAGACATGTGATTCCCCTTTAAATGATCTATGAAGTATTTTTGCTAACCATATTAGAATGAGACCCTACTTTCTGAAGATATGAAAAATATTTTCTTAGAAATGGGAAGAAATTTAAACATTCTCCTGACAGACTCAGTCAGACAATTAAAAATTAAATCAAATGGTGCATATAAATTGAGACCATGTGGCAAAGTTTGATATAATTGAGTTCAGAGAAAGGAAAAAATGATGGAGCACCACTAGATACTTAAACTAAGATTGAGACCAGGGTGGGAGAACCATGGGCTGTGAGCCAAATCCCATGGTGCCCATTCGATGGACTGCTTTTAAACTACAACCTCAAAGCTGGGTGATTGCCACAGAGAACATGTGTCTCACGGAGTTAAAAATATTTAGTATCTAACCCTTTACAGAAAATGTTTGCCCATCCCTTCCACAGGTAATCAAACCAAAACAGATGTATTTTGGTAGAATATAAAATTTCAGTGCCTCCTTCCTCAAAGCACCTCCCTGGGTGGAGAGTAGTATATGGACCAAGTGTCAGGATTCTAGGCCAGTGGCATGACTCTCACCCATTTGAGCATTTCAGGGAAACACTGGGACAGGATGAAAGTGACTACCTTGTTCGCAGGCCAGTCATGGTGGTCGGGGTTGACTCCACAGCGATGATGGACACCAGTTTGCCTTTAAGCTGGCCTCCTCCCCTGTGTGTAGGAGAGAGAGGATCAAAGTCAGTCACCAAAGCTCCAAGTTCTTCCATCAGTGACTGCACTGTCACCTCCCCCCCTCTAGCTATGCCAATAGTAACATTTGTAGAAATAAAACATGAAATAGTTGTATCATCCATAAACGTTTAAGAAGCCCTAACTAGAATAGTAGGCCCGATATCCTGCCAACATAGAGCTCCAATATTTGCAAATTAGTGAACTATATCACACACACACCACCAGCAGGTCTCTGAGATGCTCACTCAGGATTAGTCCTCACCAGACTAAGAACAAGTTCAGCAGCCAAGGAGCTGAGGGCCTCATAGTCAGCTGCACTGCCAGGGTCTGGTGTTTTCCTGTGGGTCTCTCCTCTGCTTTCCTGGTCCCTTCAACTCCCTGGGTCATGCCTTAATAGATTGCTCAGCTGGAGGCTGATGGTTTATGTGGATGTAGGACCTTGAACCTCTTCTTCTCTCAGGAAGGTTTTTCTTTGAGCTCTATAATTTCCAGCTTACTTTGGATTACCTGGAAGTTGATGCTTGTGCATTAGCCCTGGCAGTCTACTCAGATTCCTCCTAGTCCTGAAGTCAGATTCAACCAAGGCATTTTGATAGAATCTGCACTCACAGAGCAGATATGCTATGGAATTGTATACAGGATATTTTGGAAAATATGCTCATCTTTCCTTTCTGGATGCTAGATGTACTTATTATGGCTACTATGAATCATTAACTAAAACTAGGTAGAGCTCATCTCCAACGCCTCCAGCCAGCCCCTTCTTTTTCCAGGACCTTCACCACTAATACTGTCTTTGGTTCTTTCTTTTCTTAACCTTAGCTGTGTGGATCTCTAGCTTCCAAAGCACTAAGATTATTACAATTGGTGAACTGCTCTCTGGCATTCAGATGTGCCTGATGAGACACAGACTCTCTGAGGATTCATTCTTTCCTAACTGGGTTTATTTATAGGCACAGATTTGACGTTACCTGTAGTCACATTTTTTTTTTTCTTAACTACACAAAGGAGACATTCATTTTTGTTCCTCGTGGAAGGAAGCAGGACAAACATCAAGGCCCAAAGATTTTGCCTTCATCAAAAAAAATTCTTTTAGACAGTGACTCAGAGCCTCTTAAGTAGACCAGAATTTCTCACTGTAGTCAGTTCTCTGAAGGAAAATGCCAGTGAGTGATAGCAAAGATAACTCAAAGCTCAGAGAGGGCCAAATTTGGCCTGACATTCTCATTAAATAGGGACCCCATAGGAGTTTGGACAGAAAACAGACTGTGGTCAACTGAACATGTTAACAGGATTAATTGTTTTTTAATCAAACACATTGAAAATAAATTTCCAGGTGAACCTCTGACTAATGATTTTCTTTGCTGACATACAGCTTTGACTTAAGGAACAGTTCAGATAGATAATATAATCATCATTAATTCCATGTGTTTATAATTGTGCCTTTGATCTGTAGAGTGAAATGCTTTGCCATCACCAGGTTGCTGATCTTCCTTACCACCTTCTGTAACATGTGGGTGCTTCTTTATTCCCTAACTTTCCCAAGAAGCTAAGAAATAGGATGTCAACAGTCATCAGCTTGTTATACGGAAGTTATGGAAAGATCCAGAAGTGCCTGAGTCCCATCCAATTGAGTTTCCTATTAAGACTCAGCTGCTTCAACAGAGATTCAATAAGGCTCTTAGCTATGGGCTCTGCCCTCACCAAACAAATGGCTAAGTGTACAGGCAGGGGTATGGGAAAACCTCACTCTGCTCTGATGTTACTTAACATACAGCACCCGACTTTTTAGTTCTTTCCTCCATAGTTCAGCATTTTCAGTCTGTTTCTTGAATGCTGAAGGAAGAGACTTGACACAGGGGACCCAGATAGTACACATGGTCCTTATACATCACTTTTTAAGAATGTGTTATCCTGAGTCACATCTGAGAGCAGAAGCTGATTAAATTTAAAACAATTATATGAAGGTATTCCCTTGTGTTAATAGCAGTGCATTTAATGGAAGATTCCCTTACAGTGTTAGTTTCTTTGGTAACATCCCAAAAGAGGTCAGAAAAGCAGCCAAACACAGTGAGTCCTATTCATTCAAGTATCCTGAAATACATAACTATTGTCTTTTCCAAAATAATCTTAGTTACTTAAAACTTTCTATTTCTTCCTCTTTCTCTAAAACTTTCAAATTCTGCTTTAGCTTCCATGAGTTCTAACTGGAAATGAAGACTCTTGCTTTCCAGATTATTTTCCAGAGCTCCCTGGAATAAGTTTAAAAAAATTAAATGAAGTATTATTTTGGACAAAACTTATTGAGAGAGATCTAGGTTTAAATCAGGTACCTGACAACTGGGTGACATGAAAAATGAATGATTGCTTTGTCGTTTCACTAACAGCTTTGACATTCTAAGGAATTTTTAAAAATAGAAATTTTCAATCTTGTCTGTAACATATTTATATGCTTACATTTATTACTCTTGACTTTTTCTAATATATTCCATCTTCAGGGTGAATCAATAAATGTATCAAAGTTGGGACAAAACTACCACCTTATATCTTTTAATTCCAACATCTCAGAAGGTTGGAAGCTGAATGTGTTCAGAGAACAAGAAATGGAATAGTGCCCAAATATTGTCATATAAAGAATAAAAGAATTTAGAATGCACTAGACACATAGCATTAAGTTTGAGCCATTGTTACCTAAATGAGTACTATTACTACAAATGGATTCTTGTGACACATGGGGAGATCCCCTGAGCCTTTGATTGTTGCCTAGGTCAGGGAATTGTTTCCAGGGATGTTTTAAAGGAGATTCAATGCTAACAGTGTAAGTTTGAAGAAATATTTAAAAGTTTGTTTCACAGATAAAATGTCTATAAAGGAAGAAGCAGCAACACACACATGGAGCATGCTAATGTTATATAAGGGCATAAGCATGATGCTCTGTTGGTCAGTTAACTCTGGACAGTTCTGAGGGCAGTGGAAACTTCCGATAATGTTTTATAATCTGCTCTGAGGAGTGATTAACACATACCATCAAAAGTAAAAAGTAAAATTGACTAGAAATTTTAATAAGGCCTCCTTTGATAGTCTTTGAACACTACCTTCAATAGAAAAGAAATCAAAATGGTTGGATGGCAATTTCTTCTGAGGGAGTGGTATAGTTTCTTCAGGAGGAAACTTTCACTTCTAACCCTCTAGAATACCCTGAGAAATGAATCTTTGTAGAGAAGGTGACCTGTGATAATTTGAGTTTTATGGAATTAAAAGAAGAAATAATAATGTTTTTCACAAATGCTCAACCAGGAAAAGAAATAACCCAAAGCCAAGAGTATATGTCCAAATGGATGAAGTATTTATGATGTGGCTGAAGATACAACTGGAGAAAAGTCTAATAGCACGCATTGCCATCTAGTGGTACTAAATGGTATGAGCGCTGTGGTCTTAAGCCATCACCTTTGATGTGAGTCCTGGTTGATTCAATATACAAAGATGCTTGTATGTTACATAGGACTAAAATCACCTCTTTCAAATGTATTTCTCATTGTTTTGTTATAATGTTTAAATTTATACCATAAAATTTACTTTTTTTAGTTAGGATGGTAGCTTCAGAAAGCCCCCAGGCAGGATGCAGAGGGCCAAAGATAACAACTAGATGAAACTAAATGCCTCAACTGTACAAGAACCAGACTTGCTATCAGACACCACACTGCCACCTGAAGGGATTCTATATAAAATGAGGATGATCTCAGGCAACATTTGTGCATAAAAAAGCAAGAGCTGTGCGCTTGAAAACTCTTCATAAAGGGTAATGTGGACTTACCTTCTTCTGCATCACAGCTTTCTTACAGAATTGCAGTGATGAGGTTTAACAGACAATGCTTGTCCAGTGCAGTTCTTTAGGTCTAAATTTATATTACTATATTTTCCCAAAGTTCCCTTCCCCAAACTGACTGGCTGTTACACTTTCAAAAAATCATTCTCTCTACCGGTGAGTAGGTGAGTAGACAGGTAGATATATACATACACACACACATATATATCTCCATATGTATATGGAAATATATGGATATATATATTTCCCCCACACACACCCTGTACTGGGGATTTAACCCAGGGGCTTTGAGAAAGCTAGGCAATTGCTCTACCACTGAGGTATTTAGAGTCAGAATCTCACTAGGATTACAGGCATGTGCTATTAGGGGCTGAATAATAGTGTCCTTGTGTCTATTCAGAAGGTTGAGTCAAACTGATGAAATTCAGCTGGGAGGAAAAAGGCCCTTTAGGGCTTTTATAACACCTCATAACTGTCACAGCACAACTCCCTTTTTAGTTCAGCATCATTTTTGGAAAAAGATCTCCCTTTCAATCTCTCACACACACTCAGGGATAAAGCCAGAGACTTTTGCTGAACTTTGAGTCCATAACACTGAAAACATTCCTGAAAAACTGTAGAAGCACATATCTGAGAACATCTCTGGGAATTTCATTGGAAAAACTAAAGTTATTTTTTTTTTATTTTTTTATTTTTTTTGAGGGAAAGTGTCTTTGATGGACTCTATTTAAAAGGTGTGCAGCTAGGAGGGTATATATTCTTTCAACTTTGGATGAGTACTTGTTGAGCTCTTCCTATAGGCCAGCAGGGTTCCAGGCCAGTGCTTCCCCCAATGTTAGCCTGCATAGGAAACATCAAGGGATCTAGTTAAAATGCAGATTCTGATTCACTGGAGCTGGGGAGAGGTCTGAGATTCTGAATTTCCCACAAGCTCCTGGGTGGTGCCCAGGCACTTGTCCTTAGGCTGCATTCTAAGAGTATAGGCACTGGGGATAAACGGGGGAACAAGATAGCTACAGTTGCTCTAGTCATTAGAATCAGGAGATTTGTATTCACTAGTGTTCATCCTGATCTCTGGGCCTCATTTTCTTCCTTTGTAAATGGGAAAAATAGTTTTTAGGGGGTGATTACCTAAAATAATGCATATCAAGCATTTGGCATGGTGCCCAGCATGTAGTAATCAGTTAAGCCAGTGTCAGGATATGGTTGCAGATTTTCTCTTTTGCTTGGTGGGGAAAACCTCCTTTTTCCCGAGATCATACCTCCCTTTCTTCTAGTGTCACTTGGGCTTCAATCTTTTCTTGTCCAATCGGTTTCTTGACCTTTTCCATTTCAGTTAAAGTCTGGGTCCCTTTTCTATCCTGGTTTGTCAGGCTAGAAATCTGTTCTGGAGAGAGGGAAGAATAGCAGTGTGAGTGAGAGGGCTCAGCCTCAGACCCATGATAACAAGCACATCCAAATACTCCTAGAGGCCTGCTGGGACCATGTTCATGTAATCCTTTGGAAACTTGATAGTAGAGCCACCATTAATTCACAGGGGATCTGTGTTACAATTAGAAAAAGGCATCCCTTTGTCTACATATTCTTTTGCCATCTGCCAGGAAACTGTCAGCAAATGGGAAGGATGGTGCTTCTTAGAGTCAGGGACATTGGACAGCCTGTGCACTCTGCAGGGTGGTTCTGCTTGTTAGAGCCATTTCAGAGTCTACCTGGAAGTACACCCAGACACAGACCTGGAATCCCTACACTTCCAGTGGAAGTGCTTAGCTGTCAACACAGTGTAAGCCACCACTTAACACTAGAACAAGACCTTAAAGCATCAGGTGGTCACTGTCTGCCAGCAGCCAACACATGGCCTCAGATAGGCTAGATGAACACAAGGGGCTCAGGAAAGACAGTGACTTCAACTCAAGCACTTGAAAGTTTTGGCTATCTTAGTATGAACACAGCCTGTGACAGAGGCTTCCAGAAGTCACAAAACCTCTGCCACCTTATACCGGCCTAGTATAGTGTAGGTCTTGTATCTCTGGAAATTACCTCACACTGAGGAGTAGAGAGAGCCCAGGAGTTTACCTGTTCTAGTTCTGAGATCTGGAACTGGTGAAATGTGTAATTTTTTCCCCCTGTACTGAGGATTGAATACAGATCCTTGTGTATGCTAGCAGAGTGTTCTATTACTGGGATATACGCTTACCTTTTTAAAATTTTATTTGGAGACGGAATCTCACTAAGTTGTTCAGGTTGTCCTTGAACTTGTGATCCTTCTGCTTCAGCCTCCTGAGCAGTTGGGAGTATAGGTGTGCCCGAGTAAGATATGACAAAAGTTTTAAGAAGTACAGAACAATGCATTAGATGAGAATTTTCATGTAAATTATACTCCCTTTTCACATATGTCCTATCCAAAGAACGGTTCCTCAGAGAAAACTCAGAGCAGCTTTTCTCAATTCTGACTGCACCTTAGAATCACTTGAAGAGCTTTTCAGAAAAGCCCAAACTCCAAGGCTCACTCTAGACCACATGTGGTCCTCAGATCAGCTGGTATAGGCCTCACCTAGGAATTTATTAGATGTGCAAATTCACAGGCCCCATTTCAAACCTATTGAATCAAACTTTGGGGTTGTGCCCAGCCATCTGTTACAACAAACCCTCCAGGTTTGGATGTAGCTGAAGTTTTCTATCCAGTTTTTGAGCACCCCTCAAAGCCCAGTCAGTGATCATGGACTGTGGAAGTCAAGACAGAAAGCAGTAGTAACAAACTTGCCTCCAGGGCACCTTGGGGTTATCATGCGATTGATTGGTGGTGGGGTAAATTGGCTGCATGTTAAAATTTTTAAATTCATTTCTTTAACTCTGCTATTTCATTTCTATGAATCCCTTCTGCTGAAATATTTATGTGTATACAATATATAATATAGAATTATTTATAATTATGAAAACTTAGACCTAAAGTAAATAGGTTAAATAAGTTTTGGTCAACCCTATTATGAAACACTATCTAGCTTTTTAAAGCATGTGGCAGCTCTTCATGCGTAGGCATGTAATGAACTACAAGGTACATGGAAGGGAGCATAGCTGTGTCCACCCTGGAGCCCAGCTGCTCAACACCCAGATCTGCTACTTATCCACTGTGAAGCCACCCAAACCATTTAACCTTACTTATGTGACTCAATATAATATCCATTTCACGCATGAAACTAACATCAAGGCTCTTATGAGACTTAAACAATGAATAGCTGTATGAAAAACAGTACCTAGAATATAGCATGGGCTACACAAATATTTGTTAAATTATAAAATATACTGAATAAAAGGTATGGAACAATTTTTAATCTGGTTAAAAGAGACATGAATATATACATGGAAAATCTATGTAAGGCTATGGATATCAAGAAGTTCTTCAGAGTGGTTTCCTTACTGAGTAGAACTGGAGCTAAAGGCATAAAACTAGTTTTACTTTTACAATTAATTTCATGCAAATAACATCTATAGAAAAAAAAAATGCCACAATGAAGCCCTAAACCTTAAAAAATTAGAACATGAATGGGAACATGGATAGGCCAAGGCTCTCCACCCACAGAAGACAGCCTTGCTCTGTAGCCAAGGCTCTTCCCAAGCTCCTGGCTCCTGGCTCTTGCTTGGGTTGGAAGCCCAGCTGAGAGGACCTTGCAAGTTCTTGTTCTCCCTCCTCCGTGTCTCCTGGTCCTCACTGCTCTCTTCATAAGTGTGCTTGAGCTCGAGGACCCTGTGCTGAGAGCTCAGGCCTCCTTCTGAGAGGCAGCCAGTAATGCCTGGGACTCCTCATGCTTCTGCTTCCCCCAGTCAGCAAGGGCCTCCTCAGACTGCTGCTGCTTCTAGTCCAGTGCAGCTGCTACAGAGCAGACCTTCCCAAGCTCAGACAGGGCATTCCCCAGCTCAAGGTGCAGTTGGTGCCGGGCCCTTTCCACAGAGGCATTCTTGGCGTTGGCCACCTGCATGGCTTCCGCAGCCTCCTGTAAGCTAATTGCCAGCTTCTTCCTGAGAGGGGCAGGCCCACAGGACATCATGTGAGACATCAACTGTCACAGAGCTCATCAAGTCTGTCCAGGGCTCAGGTATCAAATAGGATGGCCTCAGAGGTTGGCTTAATAGAATGAAATAAAAGCAGCTCCTTCTACCTAAAGAACCCAGTTGTCGGCTGGCCACTGTCCTCTGCCTCCTGTGACTGCATGGATTTTATTTCCCCTTTCTTTGAAGCCTAGACTTGGAACTCAGAATCTCTTTGAATTCCTATAAATATTTACTTGCCCTAAAACTTTAATAATACATAATTTATTGACAATTTCGTAAGAAATGGGGGAAATAAGATTGTTCTGAACCCCTTACCAATAGTAAGCTATGTGAAAATCCTCAGGCACACTTAGTCTCTAAAGAACTCCTTGGCTGTGTTGCTTCCAAGGAACACTCACGCTCTCCTGCTCATTCCCTCACCCTCTCATCATTTGGCTCCTAAACGTGACACATTTTTCTCTTCTCTCTTAATGTCTTCTACGTATCAGCTCCTGTGCTGAGATTTCTATTCATCCTAGATCCACCCATCATGACGTCCACTTAACAGGTCCCAGTGCTCTTATGGGACCCTTTAGTCACTCCAGCATCCTCTGTGACAGAGTGGTTTATTAAAGTGCTTCCTCCATCACCCCCATAACACAGCACTCAATAATTCTTAATGAATGAAATGTGTTCTCTTGCTTATGTCTCCTGCAGGGTTGCTGGCTGTCCCATTCTTACTCTCTCATTACACTTCTTAGATGAAAGGAACAGTATATGCCAAAGCTTTCCTTCTCCACTGTTATTAAACTGAAAAAGGTCCCCATGAA